>NC_056536.1:461306-1103806 GCF_910596095.1 Thunnus maccoyii | reverse complement strand
AAAAAGGGAAAAGATTAATTTAGAGGTTGTAGTACATGAGAAGACAGAGCGGAGAAAACAATGACTATGCTAATTCTCCTCACCCCTATCTGTAGTGATGACCCTGTCCATATACTGTACTCTGTTTCTAAAATGTACCACGCAAAATGTTCCAGCCAATATATTTCAGCTAAAGCTTCTTCACTGCTGAGACTCGAGAGTCAAATCCTTGAATACTGAGCGTACAGACTAATATGGAGCCTCGGCAATATCACATCAACAAGCAAAGGCTACAGTGACACTGCATGTTAATGCTGCTATGAGTAGGTCCACTGACACAGGTGGAGGTTAGAGAATTGACTTTGTGAGAAGCATTATAAAGGCTACGTTAACAACAGGAAACAATAAGACAGAGATAAAATATAGAACACAAGATGCAGGATATGTGAAAACAATATAATGATTAAAACTGCGAGCAGCGATGAACAGGCCCTCAACAAGCCTTGGTATCACTACTGGAGGTTGGTGGACATGGCTCTGAATTTTCAGGATTATCAGGCACTGTGTGAATGGGTAAAATATTATTTCCTGTGTGCAATACATGATGCTGTACATGAACTATGTATTTAGGCTTCACTTGCCCGTAGGCAATACTACATACATGAAATGTTAATGCAGTGATACATTTACCATTGGGCAGTCCGTGACCCCTTTCCCATTCAGTTGAATGGAATTACAACAACTTCCTGTTTAATGCCCCAAACATGTTTTAGGCAAAATCGACTGGCATGCCATGCCAAGGGCGTTCAATGAAAACTAAAAAGCTTCACAACTTAGCATCACAAAGGTGTTTACATGTCACCTACCAAATTTTAACTCGGTCGGGTTAAACTTTAGGAGGAGTTTGTTAAAATACAACAACTGTCAATGGCTTCACTTTGTGAAAAAAATGCACAGTTTATTAAAAATGGCTGACTTCCTGTTGGACTTAGGGTGTGGCTCCAAGAGGCTTTTTTTAATGTCTGGAGATGGTACATGTGCCTACCAAATTTCGTTCATCTACATCATATTTAAAGGTTGCTTGCTATAGCCACTAGACAGTGCTACACACGTGGGTCATTAATGCAGCAGTACATTAAGTCAAGGTCACCTGACATGCATATCTATTGTCATAGATTTTGCATAGTGAGTAGAGTTAAATACCACACTGTGTCCACAATGTGGCACTGAAGAACACCCACTAAATATATGTCATGTTGCTGTACATCATGTGTAGACTACACCATGTACATTTCATGAAAATCAGATGATGTTTGTCATATAAGGCTGACTTCCTGTTGTCAGTAGGTGGCGCTATGACTATGACTAGGACTAGGCCAGGTTAAATCTCTAGGAAGAGTTCCTTAAAATACAATGCCTGGAAATGGCAAAAAGTGTGCAATAATTGCAAAATAAATTCAAAATGGCTGACTTCCTGTTGGACTTATGGTATGGCTCCAAGATGCTTTTTTGTGTGTCTGGATATGATATATGTGCCTACCAAATTTCGTTCATCTACGTCAAATTTAAAGGTGGGGGCTTTGAATTTGAAATTTCCGAGGGGATGCCCTTGAGCCAGTTTGCTAACACCATGCCCCAGACCCATAAAATATTACATTTTTAAACACTTCTGATGAATATACAAAGTTTCATGAGTTTTCAAGCATGTTTAGCCCCTCAAAAAAAAAGAGAGAAAGAAGAATTCCTTCAAATACAACAGGGTCTTTTCACCGATGCTTGAGCTCTAATTAAAGATGTAAGCAGTGATGATCAGGCCCTCGCAACTTCCTGCATGTCGGGTTGCACTGCAGTCGAAGTGCTGTTATTGCAGAGCAGCACAATGCAGCTAAACATTAACCAGAAGGCAACAGACATGGATATACATTTTCCTGAATATTGAACATTGCATGTAAGAGACAACCATCATTTCATGTGTCCACCATGTGGTGCTAGATAATAGGCACTAAATGTACATTATGTTGCTGCATATCAAATGTAAACCACACACTTTAAATTTCATGTAAATCAAACCAACTTATAAATAATAAATAAAATAAGGCTTGCTTCTTGTTGCCAGTAAGCGATAATACAGAAGTAGGCAATTAATATAGAAATACATTTCACACATCTGACCCACACATGTCACAAAGTGCAGAAACAGAATAAAAAAGAGCTATCAATGCACAGAACCATAACAAGTGGTAATAACACTAACCAATAACACACCCTATCTCTCTCTACCAATATCTCCTTCTCTCTCCCCCCTGGCGCTCTCTCTCTCTCTCTCTCTCTCTCTCTCCCTCTCTCTCTCTCTTTCTCTCTCTCTCTCCCTCTCTTTCTCTCTCTCTTTCTCTCTCACCTCCTATTGCACACTGAAGGAACATAACGTGTTTGTTGTAAATCACCAGGACTTGTGTGATTAGGTATATCCTTGTAGATATGAAGGTTACAGTTACTCTGCTGACATGACTTTCTTAGTTTTTTTGTTCTGAATGAAAGCAGTGACGTTTGGCTCATAAGATGTCGATGCAGTCCGAGGGTACTGGTGGAGAGTGCTGTCAGTCAGGGAGCAACAAGAGTTGTTTTTTATTGAGTTCATGTGCAAAAACTTTGATTCACATGTATGTTGATCCAAACATACTGAGCACAATGATTATTATCTTCTTAACAAACTGGTGTACGTTGACATCAGTCCTTTGCTTTGGAGGTAAAGCTCCTCTCTATTGCAACAGTGAACGGGTCTCTGGCAAAGCCCATCATCTCTGTGGGCAGAGCAAATCCATCCAATCGATCAGCAAAGTTCTCTTTCAACCTGGCAATAAAATCTGTCATCACATCAGTGACTTGTGCTGGTGATGCGATGCATTTGTGGAGGTTTGGAAAATGTAGCATCCTGCCTGTGCTCAAGTCAGTCATGAAAAGACCCAGTTTGACTTGGAATGTGTGTTTGACAAATTTAGATCATTCATGTGTTGGAATATGTCGCTCAGAGAGCAGACTTTGGCCTTGAAGTGGTCGTTCAGCATTTGATTCAAGTGTGTTTCTGCCTTTTTGTGGAAATTTGTGATATCCTCTCTGAAATCACAGAAATGATTCAATTCTTTGCTTTTGCTCAGCTTCCTAACGTCAATGTGCAAAAGCAGATCGTGATGCTCAGCAGACGTGTCTGAAAGTCAGAATAAACAATGTTGGAGGCTTGATGTGGAGTGAATGAAATTAATTGTAGCCATCACACAGTCTATTGTCATTTTAAGCTCAACATCCTCTGATGCACAATGCAGTTTAAGGACATCATCTGAGGTGCAGCAGCGGACCAACGTGCTGTCAAACCACTCACTCTCCCTGCTCCATCATGGAGCCCCATCCGCTACAAGCATGCACACAAGCTCCATATGCAGACCATCGTCTTTAAAAAATGATGAAATTTTCCCAGAGATGATCTCACCAGTTGTGTCAGTAAGCCAAGCAATTCCTCTCTGAAGCATCTGCTGTCAAAAAATCAAACATATATGGACGATTGTGCAGTATACTGCTATAGACATGACATCAGCTTTTTTTAGTTCTTCTAACAGCGTTTAAAAAATATCTGTAGCTAGAATTTCAACCCTGCGATTAGCGGAAGTGTCAGACAAGGGTACATTTGTAATGGTGGATATCACACTAGGCCAGCATGCATTCTTTCACGGTTTCAGAGTCTGTGAATGGCCTTTTCTTTGCCAAGATCCAGGATATATGAAGAGAAGCTGCTGTAGCTCTCTCTTGATCTGTGCATGACCGCACCAGGCTAATACAGCTCCGATTATAAGATGCAATCAAACTCTGCACTAGCGTCCCTCTCCTGTGATCCCTCAGGAGAGTTTGTCTGGAAGGTTTGGTGTTTCTCAATGTGGTGCCTCCGAATATTATATTCTTTACTACCATGAAGCACTCACTGCAAATTAAACACATTGGTCTGGCGTTTGGAGGCAGTAAAATATATATTAAATATATATTAATAAGTATTTGTCAGTCCAGGCAGGGTTTAACTGACGGTTTTCATTGTCAGTTTTATGTTTCAGGATCTACAGAAACACACTTTCAGTAGAGAACTTGCTTGAGACTGTCAGTAGCCAAATGTTATGAAAAGTTACGAGTAAGGTCGGCATTGTGTCACATGAGGAAGTGTTGATTTGTGAGAGAAGTCCTGATTGGCAGGATATGTATCTGGTTTTGATTCCTGACTGCTGTGGATTTTAGACCACGCTCACAGTGCTGTAATGATTCAGGCTACACAATAACATTTACATTAACAAATAATAATACAATACAAATATTAAAATTGCTATTAAATTGCCTTTTAATTCAAGCTTGTTGGGCCACTTGAAGGTTGATTGTGGGCCAGATGTGGCCCATTGGCTGCCAGTTGAATAGGCCGGTGATAAGATTATCAGGGGTCCAAGCAACAAAGGTGCTGGAAACC
Source organism: Thunnus maccoyii (assembly GCF_910596095.1). Classification (NCBI taxonomy): domain Eukaryota; kingdom Metazoa; phylum Chordata; class Actinopteri; order Scombriformes; family Scombridae; genus Thunnus; species Thunnus maccoyii. The sequence goes on along the minus strand of NC_056536.1, from coordinate 1,099,329 downwards.
AATTTTATCTATTAGGATTATTACGACTCTTCTTAACATACAGCGAGCAGGCATGCTCTGGCGGATGGAGCGTGAAAAATTGACAAAAGTTTGCCTTACTGCCTACAGTCAATTCAGAAGTCTGCCACTTTATATTTTTCAAAATATGCAAAAACAATTAACATCTATATCTCCACAAGTCTTCATTCATGTTCTACCAAAACTGACACAACATTCTCTGGATGGAAGATATCAAGTCTGCAGTGATATTCAATATTTTGCTGTAATTTGTACTTTATGCACAACGTTTTCTATTTTGCCAAATGTTTGATCAAACTTCAAAGTATCTGACAAGACAAACCAGCAACACCAGCAGAAGGATGTGTGATTTTTTTCAGAATTTTATCACCAACATTTTGACTGTTGTAAGCACATGTGGTGTCATTGCCTAAATTTGTGAGAAGGTGTGTGGAAAACCACGTGTCCTTAGTGGCACAGTCAGTGAGTTACTTTCTCCATGGATACAAAGGTCCAGGGTTCAAATCCTCAGGTGGTAACTCATACATGTGGTATGTTTTCAGTGCTTATTGAGGTCATTTTAATTTGAATGCTTGCAATCTGCGTAGACTCCAATCATTGCCCCTTGCAGCTATATTTTGTTTTGTTTGTTTTTTTCTAAAATAGTGGATTTGTGTACTTCTGCCATGAAGTGAGCATTTGCTCTTTCATGTTATATTTATTGAAGCGTATTGCTCTAAAGACGTTAGATTTCTTTCTGAAGAAAAACTTAAATTCATTTGGTTATTTTTCAATTTGCTGTTAGTGTTTGACTGGCTGTAGACCAGTTATCTGGATTATTTTATTTGTACAACATACAGCGCTAAACATTACAGCAGTCAAATAAAAATGTAAAATCAGAATAAAAAAGTAAAGTAGCAATTAAACGCTCCCGCCATAAGGCCCTGCAGATGTTCATATTTTCCAGAACAATTGTCTAAACATTAATATTAAAAATTCAATTTCAAATGAAATGTAATGTTTGCAGTAGTCATACAATACAGTAAAATGAAATGAAATTCGGGCAGTAGGGTTCCAGGCAGAACACCCAAAAACATTTGTTGAACGCTCTGCATGTGCACACACCCTAACCACAGCCCCAGATGGTCTGGTCTTAGACCCAGACCTCGTCCACTCCTAGAAACCCCCCGATCAGAAGTTGAAACCTTTTGTTAGACAATGGGTCATTTGTTCAGTACATAAAAAACTACAGCTCCCATAAAATTTACCAGCGTGACAGCACAGGTACTTCCATCATTTTAACTTGGTTTCACTTTCTTCTGATGTCATTTTTTCATCTTTCTAGTTGTAATCTGTGCACAGCATTCGCTTCTTTAGTCCTGCTGTTATTACAGACCCTCCGTTGTCCATCGTCAACTCTTCTCTAGAGCTGAGGGCTTAACCCACAATGGTCCAGGGCTTATGGGAAATGCTGCTTGTCAAATGCCCGCAAAAAAAAAAAAAAAAAAAAAGAATAAAAATGACATGAGATCTCCAAAAAAACCTGATATTTTCTGTATTTTGAACGGGTACAGTAGAGGCAGGGTCTGTGTGACCAACAATTTTTGTAACTTTACAAAACAGACGATCCAACAATCACACCCAGTCCACGCAGTGATTGATCAGGAGCAGCCAGAAGTAATAATGTGGGTGGACACACAGAAAATCAGGTGGGCAAACCTCCAAGACCATGAGGTTCCATTAGATACAACATGGTTGCAAAAACATGTCCAATCACCAGAGTTTAAGTAACATTATTACAGCCACAAACTGAGAAAAAGTCCTGACAATGAGTCATGTATTGGATTTGTTTCTCAACCCAGTCTCACATAAAAATAATAGCTATGTTGGTGCACAGAGCAAAACGTATTAGTTTCACAATAATGGCTCTAAAACTGTGAGGTGTCTACATTTTCTTGGCCTGCGTCCACGTCACATGATTGTCAAGCTTCTGTCTGCAAAAACAGACAAGATGAGGTCAAAACCTTATATACGGCTGAACCTTGTATGTTCAATGTGTGAAACTGTGGCCAGTTTGATACAGTGATAGTCAGCAGTCGTGTCTATAATATGAATTCCTGGATATTAAATGTTCATCTGCAATTTTCTGTAGTGGTCCCAGTAATATTTACTGGTAAAGTAGCATCACATGACGTGTTTTTAAGCTACATTTGAGTCCAAAAAAAAAAAGGTTATAAATGCAGTTGCAAGAACAACACTTTCCACTCATATCTTGGGATGTTACGTTACTTGTGTTATTTTATGTAACTGTTTGATGATGTTTTTTCAATAAAAATGTAGATTTTAGAGCCTCAGAGATGAATTGAATTATCTGACCAGAGGATCTGCCACCCGAGGTATTTTCCTCACTGTCACCATGTTAAGATTTTCTTTTAATGATAATCTTTAACATTTCTCAACATAAAAACACAAAAGTGACCTTGATAACTCAACTATATGATAGTTTAATGATAAGTCCATCAGTTTTAATTATTTTTCCTTTGATTCTGAGAAAGTTATATCTGAAATAAACCAACATCTTTACTTTGTCTTGACACAGATCATCTAGATGCAGTGTAATTACTAGTTCAGCAGTACTAGACATTTGATATATTTAGTAGATATATCTTTTTATGACCCTATTTACAACCTGAAACCGGAGGAACTACGACTGTGGTGCTGATCTGTAGTTGTATGGTGTGGCTCTAGTAGTTTTTCCCAGAAGTGGAAGTCCCTTTAGTTGCTGAATATAAGCCTTCAAATATGCACTGAGGTCAATGTTCAAAGTTTAAGAGGATGATAAACACATTTGTGTAATCAGATTGTAAATATCTAATTGTTAAATGGGTGAAAATTAATTTTAACCATATTTTACCCATATTTGACAGTATTTAAGTATTTCAAAGCAGGAACCATGCAGAATTTTCATACTGACATATTATGTTATTCTCCAGGTTGAGACCTTTCTAACTATGTATTTAGTTTAGCTCTACGACAAAGTTTAAATTTCCTCATTTCATAGACAAAAGCCATCCCAGGTCTAGTTTCAGAGCACTTTGAAGGCCCAATATATGATGTGAAGCTTTCTGTTTGTTAGTTTTTTTGTTTTTTTAGAGGAAATAATGACTGAAATGAGTCACCTTCAGAGATCACAATACTGCTGACAATTATTCATTACTACAGGCTCGGGTTAGGGTTAGGACTGAAAAGACCAACCTGTTCTCATCTCCAGGTTGTAAAATAACGACATCTTTATGATTCTTGGTTTTGGGATTTTATGTCAGCATGAAAAGCAGTATCTCATTCAATCAGAATCTGATTCATTAGCCAATGTAAGCATACAGAGAATGTGTCTTGGTGTTTGCTCCCAAAAAACCAACACAGAAGAATAAAAATAGACAAAAGTAGTGTAATAATAATAATAATAATGAAATAAACAAAGTAATATTAAAATTAAATTGTTTTTTTTAATCTATTTACAGAATGGAACAGTAATAGTTTTGAAATGGGATATAAAACTTGCAATGAAATACTGACTGTACAAAGGAAATATGGACTGTGAACAAAGAAATGACGTGTATGAAATATATGAAGCTGACGAGCAGAAATTAAATGTGACATGTGCATAAATAACTGAATGATGTAACAGTGGAGGATGAATGTAATGTCTAATGTAAAGTCCAGTTTGATGAAATATATGAAAGTGACAAGTTCAGGGATTAAATGAGGGATGTGAAATCTAAAGTCCAGTCTGATAACCCCGTCTTCATCCTGTTTATGTGGCCATGGTACAAGATTTGATGCGCACGCACACACACGCACACACACACACACACACACACACACACACACTCTCTCTCTCTCTCTCTCTCTCTCTCTCTCTCTCTCGAGTGTGACTTCACCTCACAGGTCAACAATGAATGCTATTAGTTGACTGTGCAAGGTTGAATGTTGAAGGACACAGAAACAGAAGAAGCTTCATACAGATTTACTTCAAGCTGTGACCACAGCCTGACTCAGAGAAACTGTACATCACTCACAACTTGCCATGAGTCACTGGCAAATAAAAGCTCTCATGTTTGGGCTGAAATGGTTGTTTAAGCCTTGTGGTGCTGCTCCGCTGTCCACAGTCATCTCCCAAAAAGTATCAGAATCAAGGCTTCAGGTTTCACACAGACATGAGTCAGTGCTGAAGGGGAACAGTGAGCGGGCCGTACTGGGGGGATCAGGGCTGCCATGAAAAGGGACACTTTCCCAGGGTTTTGAGAAGCACAACAGCTGAGATCTCCCCCCCCCCCCCCCCCCCACCCAACACCCATTCACTGCTCCCACACAGATGCACTGTATGCATGTATGCACCGTGTGTGTGTGTGTGTGTTGGTGCTTGTGATGTTGTGCCAGTGAGGATAGTTGTGTAATGAGAAAGAGAGAGAGAGAGAGAATTGAAAAAGGATAATGTTTTTCTTCCCATCAGCACCAGGATGATGAGAGTGGAACAGCAGCTGTGCTCTCTCTCTCTCTCTCCGTCTGTCTCTCTCTCTGTCTGTCATTTCATTTCAATTCAAAGGGGCTTTATTGGCATGGGAAACATACATTTACACTGCCAAAGCAAGTGTGAAATAAAAACAAAAATGTGCATCGTATAAGTAAAGATCTACTAGAATAAAGAAATGTGTAAACAGAATTTGTCGTCAATGAATAAATAAGAACAAGTCAAATTAACTTATGATCACAAACAGAATTGTGATTTTGATGTTAAATGTACAGATAGGTAAAGATAACTTAAAAGAAAATAAAAAATGTAGACATTGTGATTAAAAAATAATACAAAAAAGTAAGAACTGTATAAACACTGCAACACTTTCTCTCTCTCTCTCTGTCTGTCTGTTTCAGAAGGAAGAGTATGAGCCATGACCTTATAATGCTACAGTAAAACCTTCTTCAGGTTACTGTTCACACCAATGCCTCTGTAATTATCAGGTCAGTGTACATTTGTATTGTTTGCTTTGCAGTTGGGGTTTATGAACAGTAGTTATAAAGACCTGGTTAATTTTTTCTAACTGCTCGGACTACGCCCTCCTCACTGTGAACATATGTGGTGTCCAGAAAGTTGTCTAAGAGCTTTTGAATTTGTTGGCCTCCAAGTGCTTTCAGGAACTCTTGTGTACTGTTTGGAGCCCATCTGTATGCTGTCCTGTTCTTACACAGATTTTTGGGCTTTGTGTGTGAAGTGTTTAGTTTCTGTCCTTTTAATGAACACAGTAATTTGGCTGTGATCAGACAGAGGTGTTAGTGGTTTGACTATAAATGAACTGGTCTAAATCTCTTATCATGTAATCTACTGTACTACTGTCTTCTCTAAACCTACTGTTAACAATGTACAGAACTGGAGCAGGTCTCTTCCATTCTTGTTGATCTGGGGGGTCCAGAATTATGGTGAGGAAGGTTACTGGTGTTTTGGAGAGAGTTTTGTCCAACTATGTGTTTGTTACCATTCACTGAGTTTGACTCTGGGCGGGACCCAGTATGTGCATTGAGGTCTCCACAGATAAGCACATTTCCCTGGACCTATACTGTTCATAAAAACAAATCTCTTCCTGTATATGTGATGTCTTTGTGTATTTAGATCCAAATGTGTGAAGTGTGTGTGAACTACATTACATTACTTTACATTTACAATACAGATGGATGAAAAATTAAAGGAAAAATCTGAATAAATGACTGGAGAAACATAACAAATGCAGATGCTTCCACACAGGTTCACTACATGGTACAACTGAGCAGTTAACATCCAATCATGCTCTGTGGCATTGGGCACAGATGGCAGGAGCTTCAGTCACATCAGTACATCAGTAAACACCTATGGGAGATTTTGAACCAACGTGTTAGACAGCGCTCTACACCACCATCATCCAAACACCAAATGAGAGAATATCTCTGGGAAGAATGGTGTTCATCCCTCCAGTAGAGTTCCATAAACTGGTAGAATCAATGCCAAGGTGCACTGAAGCTGATCTGGTGGCACCTGATGGCCCAACAAATTACAAAGACACTATACTGGGTTTTCCTTTAATTTGTCACCCATCTGTACATTTAACAGAGAGCAACAGACACAGATATACATTCTCCTGAATGTTAGACATTGCATGTAGGAGATGACTATCATTTCATGTGTCCACTATGTGGTGCGAGAGAACACCCACTAATTATACGTCATGTTGCTGTATATCATGTGTAGACCACACCATGTAAATTTCATGTAATTTGGATGATGTTTGTCACATAAGGCTGACTTCCTGTTGTCAGTAGGTGGCGCTATGACTATGACTCAATATTGTGTAAGAATTGGCCAGAATTTTAGTTTAAAACATCCCCAAATTGACTAAAATTATCAACAGAGTGTGAGGAAATAACAGTTTTGAAGTTATGTCAAAGACCTATATTGTGTTGCAGAAATATCTACTGAAGTTAGCTTGCTAACCAGCTAGCTTTGGCCCAAACTATCACATAATACCACTTTGTACCACAGGGGCAATAGTGAGCTACTGAAGCACTCAGTCTGCCCTCAGCCCAACATGACAGGAAGAAGGAGCACAGCCCGGTAATGGTAAAGCCAGGCTGAATGCTATTGAAATTTTTGTAATAGACTGTTAATATGTCACCTTATTAAGTTTTTACTTGAAGTAAGGCAGGATAGTAACATGGAGACTCCTACTATGTGGTCAGTTTATCCAAATAACACCTATTTGTAAAGTTGCTCTAACATTGTCGGAGCAGCTGGCTGCTGCTACAGAGGGGGGAGACATCAGCTAATCCGACAAACTGCACTGAGTAGCACCAGCTATGTGTAAAGCTGGCATGAGTCATTTGGCATCTTAGCACATCATAGTAAGCTGGATCAATATTGAAATATCATATCAATAAATTAGGTCTCTACTGGATTACTGTGTTGTAAAATGGCAGCAATTAATGAAAAAAATGATGCTGTGTGGCAGAAAAACAGCTGTTTTACCATTAGTGAGTTCTGTCATTTTATAATTTACACCTACCCCAGGGGCATGTGTGTATAGTTGTTACTATATATATAGTTCTGTTGTAACTTATCTCCATGGTGCAACTGCTTTCTGATCTGTGCAGCTCCTTTGTAATTTACCACTGGCTCTACTCCATAGCATTTTAATATCTTGACAACACCATAGCACAGATTCTCTGTAAACAGTAAGCTTAATGCTATATTCAGTGAGTGATAATGGTGGTGGGCTGGCGTGGTGCGGGGGACAGATTGGACAAAGTCCAGTGGAGTTACAACGACTTCCTGTTGCATGGTGAACATGCAAATTTAGCAGCAAGCCATGTCAAGGGTGTTCCATGAAAAAGGCAAGATATTGATAAGTTGTCATCACAAATGCCCTAAGATGACGCCGACCGAATTTGATATTGGTTGAGTCAAATCTCTAGGAGGAGTTTGTTCAAATACAACACCGGAAAATGACAAAAACTGTGCAAAAATTGAAAAGTAAATTCAAAATGGCTGACTTCCTGTTGGAGGGAATGGCTCCAAGAGACTTTTTTGTGAGTCCGGACATGATACATGTGCCTACCAAATTTTGTTCATCTACATCAAATTTAAAGGTGCGGGCTTCGACTTGAAATTTTCTAAGTGGAACTATCGAGCCATTTTACCACATCCATGCCTACACCCATAAAATATATAATTTTCCAACACTTCTGACATATGTGCAAAGTTTCATGAGTTTTCGAGCATGTTTAGCCCTTCAAAAATGTGATTGTTTCGGCAGAATAATAATTAAAGCTGCAAGCAGCAATGATCAGGCCCTTGCACCTTTGTGCATGTTGAGGCGCACCAGGCTCTTTTGCATGCATTGCATGAAGGAGTTAAATATCATTTCCTGTGTGCTATGTGGCACTAGACAACACCCACTAATCATATATCATGTTGCTATATATTATGTGTACACCACACCATGTAAATTCCATATAAATCTGATGACTTTTGTCATATAAAGCTGACTTCCTGTTGTCAGTGGGTGGTGCAATGACTATAACTCTGCTTGGGCCCTAATAATAAATATAGCAACAAGTGGCAATTCGTGGGTTCAAACCTGAAAGCAGTGAGGTGGGTTTCACACTTTACAAAGTTGAGCAAAGTCACTTTAGCTAGTTTAATTCTGTTTAAGGAAGGAGTGAGACCAATCACACACTTGTTTCACCATCACAAAGGCTGCAGCATTTCATTAATTGCACACTCAAAATTCCACCATTTGTCCCCCCTTCATCAGATTTGAACAAAACTTGGTGTGCATGTACAGGAGATGGTAAGGGATGTCTCCAGTGTGTTTGATCAGGATTGCTGAAAGGCATCTTGACTTATGAGCAAACATGTGATAGGACACGCTCACTTGCACTAATCAATATGACACTTCAGATTTTGGTTAATACTCACCCTGAGAGCAGGCACTACAGTTTTGGTGAAATTCTGTCCACTGGGTTTTCAGATATGTTGTAACTGTCCTCCCTACGTGTTTGTAGAGTAGTGGAACGTAGATTGACAGCCAGCCAAACGCCATTTAATAACAACATGTGAGTCAAGAAGTTAGCATGTTAGCTGTTGAGTTTAATGACTTTCATGTTGCCATAACATTCTTGTCATTGAAAAAGAGTGAAACTATAAAGAAAAGGAAAAAATACAAATCACTGTCTTTTACAGAATCACAGAATCATGTACAGAGCTAATCTACTAGCCTTACAATAGGTCTTATAAGCACATAAATGTAGATAAAAATAAACTAATCTGATACAGGGAAACATATAAGGCAAAATATACAAACATTGTACTTGGACTCAGCTAGTGCTACTGCAAATCATATTCACTGTATGTTATCTATGCTGCAACACAATTACATGCTGGCAAATTGAACTGAACGAAATGCTATGGTGCCAAACATCACCCATCATAAATACTCTTCAATATAGGATTCTATACATAAAGTAAAGAAAGTAAATTTACAGCCGTTGCTCTCTTAAGCATAATAGGCCAGGATTGAAAATGATTGCTTTCGGTGTTGGTGCATGGTTTGCAAACAGAGGAACAAAAGGATGGGAGACTACTACCCACTACCTATTTCCTGTTTGCTGTGTGCAACACACCTACATAGAAAAGTCCAACAGATGGCATCATTCCATATAAATCAAAGCAGGGAACTGAATATACTTGTTTGTGGCATTTCTGGTGCCCTCTATGGGTTGGCCTCAAAATGTTGTGATAGACTTATTCCCAATTACAGACTGAACATACGTACCAAGGTTTATAATGACTGGACAAACGCTTAATGAGTTATGGCGAATACTCTCTAAGCCCTGCCCTTTGCAAAGATATTTTATTTGATGGTGGCCATGTTTTTTGACCAATCTTGCTCATTTATCATAGAAATGTGTATCTCAGTCCCCCAAAGCTGTATACCAAATTTGGTGTTGACAGAGTAAAAATTCAAAAAGTTATATTCATTTTACTGTTTTTCAGTTTATGCAAATTAGCGAAAAATACATGATGGTGGTCTTTATTGTCCAACAGACTTTTCTGTAGAAGATATTGAGATTTATAAGTGTACCAAACTTCAAGGCACTTACAATGTGGGGGGGCCACCACTTTTAAAATGTTCACTTTTTGGATTGTTAATTATAGTGCCACCATCAGGCCAGTTGGGATCATATTTCTTATGAAGCATTAACACATCGTTTCTAGTTATGGTGCCAAGTGTCATGTCTGTGGCTCATTCCAGCTCAAAGTAAATTGAGCAATGGCATAAAATGGCAGATATTGAGAAACAAGCCACACCCACTTGTACCGATCAATATGGCGCTTCAGATTTTGCTTAATACTAGCCCCCTGAGCATGCACACCAATTTTGGTGAAATTCTGTTAATCAGGTTTTCAGATACGTGTTTGGCGCCCCCTATAGGCCAGGCTCAAAATGCTTTGGCAGACCTGCTCACAATCACAGACTGAGGTAATGTACCAAGACATGTAATAGAAATGTGTATCTCAGTACTGCAGTGGTGTCTACCAAAATTTGGTGTTGATAGAGTAAAAATTCAAAAAGTTCTTTTCATTTGACTGTTTTTCAGTTTATACAAATTAGCAAAAAATTTAAAGCAGCAACGAGCAGATTTCAGACTTCAAAAAGTCAAATGAAGTCACTTCAGCTAGTTAAATTCTGTTTAAAGAAGGAGTGAAACCAATCATCAGAAAGCATGCAGCATTTCAATAATTGTGCACTCAAAGTTCTGCTATTCCTCCCACTTCATCTGATTTGAATGAAATTCGGTGTGTATGTTCAGTAGATAGTGCGGGAAGTCTCCAGTGAGTTTAATCAGGATTACTTATAGGTGTCTTGAGTCATGAGCAAATATGTGATAGGCCTGCAAGGCTGTATATCAAATTTTGTGTTGATAGAATCAAATTTCAAAAAGTTCAAAAAGGTAATTTTACTGTTTTTCAGTTTATGCAAATTAGCAGAAAATCCATCATGGCAGACTTTTATGGTCCCAGGGGCTTTTCTGTAGAGCACACTGAGCTGGACTTGAGCACATGAAATTTCAAGTCAATCGGACTTACAGTGTGAGGGGCGTAACCTTTCAAAAACTGAATTAATTACAGCACCACCATCTGGCAGATTGGGTTTATATTTCTTGAAAAGCACATGAACATCGTTTCCAGTTATTGTGCCAAGTTTCATGGTTTTAGCTCATTCCAGCTCACAGCAATTTGAGCCGTGGCGGAAGACAAAGAAAAATAAACCAGCACAAACTTAGAAGGATTGTATCTCTTTGGGGTTTGAAACCTAATAATAAACCGGTACAAACTTAGAAGGGTTCAACCCCTCTGGGGTTTGACCCCTATGAAACCAGTACAAACTTAGAAGGGTTCCTCTAATTATCACCTTTCTGACAATCTCAACAGAAACTGGAAATGTATAATCTTTGTAAAAGCAGAATTTATGGCAGAGCTGTTGTACTGGATTGCATTAGTTTGCAGAGGTGTTCCTAATAAGGTGCTTGGTGAGTGTGAACAGTTGTTGTCAGGCTCTCTGTCTCTTTAAGAGGCGTGGTTACCGTGGTTACAGCGTCACAGGGCCACGGAGCTCTACGTAGCTGCTGAGCCAATGTGCAACATCCTGGAGTGGAAGTAGTAGTCTGAATGTGAGGCTTCTTCCCAGGAAATTCAAACTAAACTTTGGTTTAAGCGAGCACATTTGAGGCTAATTAGCTTCGCTATTGTTACAGATATCCGTACAGAGCCTGCGGGAGGAGACACAGCCGGACAGAAGACCGCGGACAGGCTCTGCTCTACTCTAGTTAGCTTGATAACACTCTTCAATATTGACTGTCCAGTTTGAAAATGGCCACAGATGAGCTCTCGTCGAAGCTCAGCCGTCGGCTGCAGATCGAAGAAGGGACCGAGGAGCCCGTCGCCGTGGAGCTCCAGGAACACCAGAACGGCGCGGAGGATAAACCGAGTACGGCCAACGCGGACTCGGAGCTGGGCGCTAAACTGATGCGGCGAGGGGAGCTGAACGAGGGGCAGGGCGAGCACTGCCAGCCCAGCACCAAGGTGTTCAACCCCTACACCGAGTTCAAAGAGTTCTCCCGAAAGCAGATCAAAGACATGGAGAAGCTGTTCAAAACGTGAGTGTGTGACAGTCCTAGTGAATACTGGTGAATACTGGTAACTATTAAATATTTAACATGCCTCCAGGCGAGCTGGTGGTTCCCCATTTTTATTTCCTATGAGTCACTGACTTCTGACAGGGAGGTCACATCATGATTGCTCATACGGAAGCTGAGCTGGCAGGTTGCTCATAGAAGTCGCATTTTAATCAGATACTTTTACTGTTGGAAAGAAACGTTTATCTAGATTTAGTCACTAGTGAGTGAAGAATAGTGAACAAAGCTCAAAGACAGTCAGAGTAACTTACTGCTAGGAGCTGATGAAAGGTGTTTGTCATTATTCTTGACATTTTGTGAGGTTAAATGGTTGAACTTAAACTGAAATTCATTTAATAAGTAAAAGATTTAGTATGTGCACCTGAACAAAATGTCAAATCTGTAGTAGACATGGATCTCTGTAGGAATGCAGGGTGGAGACCTTACACAAGTCAGTGATAAGGAAATGAGACAACAGGCTGGTGACTTCCTCTGACTGTACAATACTGCGTAGTGTTCTCAGCCCACACTGCTGAGGGCAGGACCTCAAGAAGTAGTGACTGAATTCAATCCTTCTGGAGTAACATGCACATTAGTTACATTAGTTTGACAATTGCTTTCATAAGATCAGACATGGTGATGGATAAAAAGAAGCTCAGTCATTCCAGGTCTGCAACAGGTTTAACTTCTCATCATGTCATATGACACTAGCAGTATATGCTCTCAGCTGCCAGTTTATTAGGTACACCTAGCTTAAAACAACAGCCCAGAAATAATATCATACTCTTAAAGGGATCATATTATACCTCTTTAACACACTTAATTAAATGTATCTGACATGCTTTGGGATCAAGCAGCACAGCAGCCTGTTCATCCTCTTCGGCTAGGTTGAGAAGCCAGATTGAAGATAAATCCACCTAATGCCAAAAGTTTAAAAAACAAACTCCTTCTACGACTAAACCGCTCCAGATCTGAGCAGAATCAGGTGTTTATTCCTGCAGAAGACAGCAGCAGCGATGCAGGACTCTTTGGCTCCTTGGCCGCCTCTCTCCTGCAGAGCTCGCCGACGCTCAGCAGCCGTCTGTTGGCAAGCAGCGAGAATTTTTCGCCCCTTAGCTTAGCTGATCTTAGCTTCGCGCCCCATGTGATGTAAGAAGGGGCATCACATATGAGTAGCTTGTTGAATCACAAGAGTAAAGCTAGCCCCCACCAAACTGACGGGGTGGTCTTATTTCACATCAGAGACCCAGAAACACACTGAAAAAACTTGTTTTCTAAAGATGTGAATTCAACACATGGTTTCTATCATTTGAGTTTGACTGTCGCTCCTTTAATGACGTCATCTCGTTGTTTCCTCCTTGATGATCTTGATGAACCGACTCTAATATATTAACATAACAGCAGCAGATGGAAACAAGCATTCATTAGAGTTTGCTTTTACTGATTTTCTATAAATTCAGTGAACATTTGCGCTGCTGGTTGCAGTTACAGTAACGTAACAACTCCAGTAGTTCACCTGTCTGTCCTGTGTGCAGCACACACAGCTCTGACCGCAGTCAACCATACAGAGCAGAGGAGAGTAGTGTGACCATAAATAACAGCAAAACACTTTGTGACAAAGAATATCTTTGACACTTGGCTTGACAAGTGAAGATGCAAATGAAGTTATTATTATGAGCATCTATATTTTGCACACAGTGTTCTGTAAAAGAGTCCTGCGTTCATCCTGTTGTTCTTCTCGGTGTTGTTGTCTTTATGGTTGTGGTTCTGTTATGGTTTCATGAGACAGTCACAGCTGGTGTGTGTGTGTGTCCATCTCTTTTCCCGCCCTTCTCTTGACACTGTTTTTACTGAGGCAGGTTGTGTCTCTGATGCTTAAAAATTCATTGTAAATTAATATAAATGAGAGGTGTGGACATTTTTCAGTTCTAGGATGCATGGTGCTGCAGACGTGGACGTGCTCACATTGAGGTTTTGTCTCTGCATGTTCCTGACTGGTGGCTGTTAGTGTGTGATGCCCTGCCCAGATTCCTCAGGTTCCTGTCATGTCCAGGCACATCCAGGCATCTTCAGAGGGTTCACACCAATCACATATTTACAGTTTGAGCCTTTATCTTGTGAGTTAAAGCATCCTAATGTGTAAAAATGAAGTTTACATGCACACCAGTATTGTGGTTTTGATCATATTCTGGATCAGATGTTTACATGGAACATGAGAAACCTGGTTATTCATATTCATGTTTACATGACTCCAAGCCTCTTTCTCTACCAAACCTGGATCAAGTGTTTACATGCCACAGTGTCCTGGTTTCTACTGGACTACTCTCGGTAGCAGATCCACGTTTCAGAAACCAGATATGGTGTTCACCTCTCAGTTCAGACGGATCAGAGTCTGTCGGCTGTCACATGACTCACAGCTCTCATCACAGTCTCTCCTTGAGAAGTTTCTCAATGGTGTGTTTAATGTTTAACGTGTAAAAAAGTGTTAAGACTGCTCCTAAGATCTCAGACTCGAATGCTAATAGCTAATGCTAATTGCATGAGTGTTGAAACTCAGATTAGCCTGATCTTGATCACCTGTAGCCCATTTATAGACTTAATTTGATCATTAAAATATAACTATAACAGCATTTAGTGTAAAAGTCAGACAGACAGAGATTCCTTCCTTTAGTAGAGACATGTAGCACTAATTAGACAATATGGCCAGTAAGAATAATGAAAGACCTGCATCACCTGCAGGCTGTCATCATTACACATCAAATAGGTTATTTTTCAGATTAACCAAAAAAAAAAAAGGGGGGGGGGGGGGGCAAATATAACTTTGCTTTCCATTTATTCTGTAAAACAATCAAAGCGAGGAACTTTTGCCCATGTTCTTAAATGAAAACAACATTCAAGACGTCCAATGTTTAAATCAAATCTTAAAATATATAAAATATTCAATACTCAACTGTTAGAGTGCAGTATGAGGTCTGATACCTTCCCCCTTTAAACACAGTAGTGTATGAAACAGTCTGTGTCCACATCATCAAAACTTGATGATAACTTATAAACATGAACACACGTCTTATTCTGCAGCTTGTTGAACGAGCCACCAAACAAACACTCACCGCTGACATCAGTTAGCAGCTAGATGCTAATTATCTGCTCAGCTGCAGCACATTGAACAGCATTTAAAAATACCTGCAGATGTCATGATGGACCCGTCAGATGCTGGTTTGGTCGTTACTCTTCAGAATCTGTATTAACAACATGTTGTCTGTCCAGGACTTGTACTGACAGCAGTTTGTTTACTTTGTCTCCAATGAGACATTTTCTCACATGTACCAAACCTGTTTAATTCACTACGAGACATCCAGAGACATCTCACCACCTGTAGTCACTACAGTCCTGTAAAGTGCAGCAGTTGAACATGTGAAACTGATCACATCACAGTTTACAGGACGTTTTGACTAAAAATGAACTTTTTGTGCATATTGTAATGACTGGATTTTATGATTTAGACATTTTACACGTGCAAAACAGAAAGTTGAATTAATTCAACATGTTGGCCAGCCCGAGCACAAATAAAAACATTTTTAAATAGAAAACTAGTGTGCTGGTAAATGTTAATTATAGTCTCAGATTAAATTAAAGTGGTAATAAGTTATATGTAAAGACAAAAGCATAAAGAAGACGTCAGAATGAAACAAAGGTGTTAGATGGTCCCTCCCTGTGATGTAACCACACTTCATGCCTCAGTGAGCACAGACACGTGAACGGAGGAATACAACAAATGTCTTATTGTCTATTTTGGGATGTTCTGAAAAACAGTGACACTTCTGTGGTTGATAAGAATCTGAAGGAGAACATTCATGGGAACGAGGCCCTGTGTCTCTTTGCTGTTCTCCCAGAATCCTCTGTGGAAAACAAATATCTGAGAATAGATATGGAATCTGGCCAATCAGAGTCAGGATATTCACAGGCTCAGAGTGGAGGGGCTTTGCAACTTAGCTGTGCAATCTAATGTAATCCAATACAACAGCTCCGCCATTTTCACTTTTTGTTGACATTGTCAGAAAGGTGATAATTCTGCTTCATGTTAGTGAGGTCGTAGTGGGAGGTGTGGGAGGTGGAGGTGGTGTACAGGAGTGCATTATATCAAAAAGTGTTCCTAATATTTTGTCAAACCCATTAACATACATGAGATGGACAAAATATTAGGAGAACTATTCAATATAGTGCAGCTTAACAGCCGACATGAGCAGTGTTTCCTCTATAATAGTACAGGACTGGTGGGCCGCCAGGCCAACGACAACCCCCGCCAGGACAAAAAAATAGTTTTTTAATGCCATAAATAAGACCAAATATCTATTCATTTGGAAATGAGTTACGTTTGGGAGCCTCTGTGCAGTGCTGTTCCAAAACGTGAGTCAACCTCTGTGTCGTTGCCTGGGAAACTCTTGCCGGCGTTGCTCCTTTAAGGAATATTTCAGTGCGTAGCAAGTGTGCAGCTGAGAGAGACACAGAGAGAGCGTGTGTGTGACGGTGAGGCTGCAGCTACCGGAGCAACCCACCTACCATCCAAGAGCAGGCAGAGAGCGGGAGAGTTTCTGCCAAAAACAAGCACCGAGACTCAGGGAGACATGAGAGCAGTTAGGTGTGTTTCCATCAGAGAGAAGGAGGCGTCTAACTGCTGCAGACGGTCACAGAACAGCCGCCTTCAGTTTCTAATTGTAGCGTCTGTCATCCGACTAGGTTCTTTTATTTGATGAACATGGGCACTGATACGTGAAAATGAACTAAGTGGGTTTTATTTCTATTTTTAAAAAAAGCAAAATGACAGTGCTGGTGGTGGGAAAGTTATGTAATTGGTGTATCCCCCCCCCACAGTCTATTACTGCATGATTGCTAGCTTTAGCCACTCTATTATCTCTGGAGTGAGTATTCAGGAAGCAATGAGTTCGGCTAGACATGACTCTGTCTGCCAAGGAGGAAGTGCCATCTGATAAAGACTGACTTCCTCTGTATTGAGGCCAGCTCAGAGCTGACACTCACACAAAAACACACATCCTCTGCAGTTCCGTCCTGCATACACTGTACTGAATCTAAACCTCGCAGTAAAGTAGTGTGTATATATTTGAAGGCTGCAAATGCGATGTAGACATCAGGCAGTGTTGTACACGGTGGTACCAGTATGTCTTTCAGTGTGGGGATCTTGTGGGTGGTGACTGGGAAATGAAGTGAGCCAGCAGGAGAGGGGCGAGTCTCACACGATATATACAGAGAGAGAGAAAGTTATTTGGAAAGTTCAGTTTTTGACAGTCGTATCAATTTTATTCCAAATTTGATTTGATCAACTTTATTTTGAAACACGTATAAAAAAACAAACACGAGTAAAGTTTGGACACACCTTCTCATTCAAGGGTTTTCTACATTGTAGAACAATAAAGGACATCAGAACGATGAAATAACACATATGGATTCATGTAGTTAAAGTGTTAAACAAACCAAAATATGTTTCATATTTTAGATTCCTCAAAGTAGCCACTGTTGAATTAACCCTTGAGTCAGTGGGTGTACGTGTCCAAACTTATCACTGGTATTTTATTGATCTTGATTAATCAATGTGTGGTAAGTAAAAGCTGAGAGTAAGAAAATGAATCATTATTATTCCGTTAGTATGTACAAACATGCCCTTTGTCCAGTCTGAGTCAACATGTATCATAGTTCAGAGCCACACCTGTGTGTTCTCTGCCATACTCCTGGTTTTATATGTACTCCATTTCCTTCTGTTAATTTTAATGGTTTTATTTTATATTTATTGCCTTTTTAACTGATCCTGTGTTTAGGTGCATCGTTTATGGTCAGCTTTTTATTTCTTAATTATTACATGGTTGATAAGTTCTGGATCTAACTGGGGTGTAATGGTACAGAATATTCATGGTTCGGTATGTACCTCGGTTTTGGGGTCATGGTTTGGTATGTACCTCGGTTTTGGGGTCATGGTTTGGTATGTTCCTTGGTTTTGGGGTCATGATTCTGTATGTACCTCGGTTTTGGGGTCATGATTCTGTATGTACCTCGGTTTTGGGGTCATGATTCGGTATGTACCTCAGTTTTGGGGTCATGATTCGGTATGTACCTCAGTTTTGGGGTCATGGTTTGGTATGTACCTCGGTTTTGGGGTCATGGTTTGGTATGTACCTCGGTTTTGGGGTCATGGTTCGGTATGTACCTCAGTTTTGGGGTCATGGTTCGGTATGTACCTCGGTTTTGGGGTCATGGTTCGGTATGTACCTCAGTTTTGGGGTCATGATTCGGTATGTACCTCAGTTTTGGGGTCATGATTCGGTATGTACCTCAGTTTTGGGGTCATGGTTTGGTATGTACCTCAGTTTTGGGGTCATGGTTTGGTATGGACCTCAGTTTTGGAGTCATGGTTCGGTATGTACCTCAGTTTTGGGGTCATGGTTCGGTATGTACCTCGGTTTTGGGGTCATGGTTCGGTATGTAACTCAGTTTTGGGGTCATGGTTCGGTATGTACCTCGGTTTTGGGGTCATGGTTCGGTATGTAACTCAGTTTTGGGGTCATGGTTCGCTATGTACCTCGGTTTTGGAGTCATGGTTCGGTATGTACCTCAGTTTTGGAGTCATGGTTCGGTATGTACCTCGGTTTTGGGGTCATGGTTAGGGATGTTATCAGTAAAGCAGAGAGAGAAAAAAGAGTTAGGAAGTAACATTTTAGTCCTTTATTTTCCATCAATGGCTGATCGGCCGTAACTATTACTGAAACAGTTTAGTTGTGCTTTAGTGGAAAAGGAAAAAACCTTTCTGTTTCTTTTAAGGAGTCGGGACACCACAGCTGTTTTTATGATGATTTATGATCGCTTTGAACTGGTTCTTACGATGTGCTGTCTGACCACATCTGAAATCTAACGTGTTTATGGTTGTTCTGAACAGCTTCACTCAAAGGGGGAGTGAAACGCTGACCGTCGCGGAGAGGGGAGGGGGACGGAGACGGAGGAGACACAGTATTGTTTAAAGACAGTTAGAGAATGTATGTAAGCATTCAACGACAGCCAAGTCCCCGTCAGGAGAAAGAGTCCTGCAGTAAACCCCAGAAAAAAAGAAAAAATTCTTGACCAAAATGGATGAATTAGTGGACAGTCCCAAAATAAATGCAACAACTTACAATCATTTGATTTACATTTATCACAGATTGGAGACAAAGAGGGGTAAAATTTATGTAACATGACCTAAGAATAATGAAAAAGGTGAATCACTTTGATCTGAATTAACTTGTGTCTGCTGTTTATTGAACAACTATGAATACGGGAAAGTGCGGTCCTCATATTTTATCAGGCAACACAGCATTGATTTCTCTCTCCCAAACCTTCTTAATACAACTGACAGATACAAAATCCTTAGAAAAGAAATTCACAAATTTAGTGATAAGCTTCTTACTCGCTGGAGAAAGAGAAAGCAATTCCAGAAGAGTATGTCTCTTACAAGTGGACTCCAGATGGGGGGTGTTTTCCCCCACAAAATACTTAAGTTTCATATAATGAAAAAATTTAGAGTGAGGTAGATTGTACTCTAATCTTAATTGACCAAAAGACGCCAACTTGTTGTGTAAAGAGAAATCCTTTATGCACTTAAGCCCTTTTACACACCATGTAGCAAATGTGTTATCCAGCACTGCTGGAATACAGGTGTGGTTGTGACAAAATGGTAATATTTCAAAACGCCACAGACTGTAGATATGTTTAATATGTTGAGTAAGAATCTTGAGTGAATTTCTGACAACAAAACTGTGACTTATTGATTTAATAGCAGATACAGGATTTGTAAAAAGTAAGGAGGACAATGAGGCATATGGTTTTATTAAGGACATGAGCTCTAATTTTAGCCACAGAAGGGCAGAATTGAGAGATTCATGGTCTGGTGAACCCCACTACCAGTATGCCAGCGCTCTAACATTAGTAATCTTTAAATACTGGAAGACCCAGACCTCCATCCAGAGTGGGCCTAAATAGATGTTTTTTTGATAGTCTGTGTTTTTATAAACCAAATAAATCCTAAAATGACTGACTCTAACTTCTGAAAGTCAGCCGAGATCAATGTCAGCAAATCTCGAAAGAGAGATTGATTGATTGATTGATTTTATATTTATTTGATTGACTTTATTTGATAAATTAAAATACAATATGAAGAATTTGCATACAGTCCTAAAATTCATCTGGATATTTCAGTAAAGTCACATGTCTTGTTTCCATTGTGGTCCAACAGTCAAGGCTAGGAGGCAGGCAGGAAAAGGGAGTGACATGTATGTGCTATTTTACACAGATAACCATCCTAATGGCATTTACTCAATCAAAGATAGGGGCAAAGTCCTCCAGCGTACAGCAAAACAAGACATTCAGCGGGAATTTGCTGAGTTCACACATCTCTGCAACTCAAATCAACCACCAGTCGTCTACCTGGAAGTGACCGCTGTTGTTAGCGCGACATCACTAAAGTTCTAATTAATGGCGGAGTAATATTTATAGTGATGAGTTGAGATAGTGAGTTTTCATTTGAGCACGGCTAGGTGTGCTGTCATGCTCTAATGAACATCATGTTCTAAATGTCTAGTTGACCAATCAGATTGCTTGGTTGGAACTACCTGTTGTATAATTTGTCTCTCTTGTAGAAATAAGATATCAGCTTTCAGTGGATTCAAATGAGAATAAACCTTCCCACATTTTGTGTTATTTCCAAGGCCCCTGACATTCCCTGAGGTTGGTGTAAATTTGTCATTTAGAATTGTGGTCAAGTAGTCAATAATCAAAGGCCCTCAGTGGAAAGTGGAAAACAAAGTAGTGACTGAGTGTCCAAATGAAGGAGGAAAAAATACTGAGCTGAAACACCCAACTCTCTCCCCACAAACATCCACACTGGCACCCATACCACCCCACCCACCCAAAAAAGAAAAACAGAATGAGGAAATGCAGGGCAATGTGCCAGCAGCTGAAAGTCCCTTCTAGAAAAAAACTTCATTGTGGCAATGAACCTTGCTACAACTCACAGTCCCTCTGCAGAGGGAGGGAGAGAAATAAATAAATAAATAAATGTAAAGCATTTAATCTATATGTCTTCAACTCAGATGGACTAGAAAGCAGGCAGGCAGAGGGAGTTTCTACAAATTTGGCACAAACGTCCACTTGGACTCAAAGATGAACTGATTAGATTTTGGTGGTCAAATTTAAAGGTTTTTGGCCATAACTCAAGAATTCATACACTAATTATGACAAAACTTCACATAAATGTCTAATATAGCAAACTCCACTACATAACAGGCTGGTGCGACACTTTTCACAGCTGATAATGGTGAGTACAGTTCGTAAACGTAGGCGGGAAATTACACACTCACACAGACATGCAGTCATTTCCCATTCAGGCTCTTTCTACAGTTACCATTTCAGCTGAATGCAGGTTAGATATTCAGTGATTTAAATGTCTGTTCCAAACACTGCGCACCTTTAATTTAAACAGCTGTTCTGTTTTTGCTGTCATGTGTGTTCTCTGTGACCAGCAGCGTGTCCAGGTATGTGTCAGAGGTTTTTGAGCTGCAGGCCGTCCGTGCAGCTCAGGTCGGGTCTGTCTCTCCCACACAGCCCGATATTGTTACCACTTTTGTCTCCATAAAGGCTCAACTTTTTAGTTTTAGCCTGTTGGTGTAGTCCATCCCAGTGGGACATAATTGCGCTCTGTCTTGATCATTGCACCATGTGATGAAGCTCTCCATCAGTCCTCTGCACTCCTCTGTGAAAACAGTCTCTAAGTGAAGACAGCATGTTTCTCACTGAAATCACACGTCAATATAGTGATAACTTACAAATATTATGAGTCTGGACAGACATGGATGTTAAGTGCAACCTGACTGGTTGGCAGAAGCATGCAACCATGAGGCAGTATTTCTAGTTTTCAGTTCTGTTAGCATCTCCAACTAAATTCCTTTCATCTTCATTGTAATGGACAAGAGGCAGAAACCTCAGACGCCTCAAACACTGAATGAGAAAAGCCTACATATATCTGCATGGCAGACGTGGAACAATGTAGGAGGCTCTGCTGTAATGAGTTTTCTACTGGATTCTGTCAGGTATGATGCTGGGAAAGACAATTACATCGACCTGATGGAGTTGAAGCTGATGATGGAGAAGCTTGAAGCTCCACAGACACATCTCGGCTTGAAGAACATGATCAAGGAGGTGGACGAGGACCTGGACAACAAGCTCAGCTTCAGAGAGGTGAGACAAGAAAACCAGCGTAGAATCAGTCAGATGTGATGTGATAGATTTCTGCTCCCTTCATTCATGTCTCTGTGTTCTTCCGGTCCCTCTCAGTTCCTGCTGATCTTCAGGAAGGCAGCAGCAGGAGAGCTGGCAGAGGACAGCGGCCTCGGTGTGCTCGCTCGTCTCTCTGAAATCGATGTCTCCACAGAGGGGGTCAAAGGAGCCAAGACCTTCTTTGAAGCCAAAGTAAGTTGACTCCAAACTTCTTCTAACAACAAACATTCATTGTTTCATTACAGTCAACACTTTAGCACGAAACACTTTAGAGAGAAACGGTATGCTACATACATTCACACAAAATGACTTCACTGAAAGTTACTGTTGAAAGCTGCTCTGCCAAAGCTGATGTATTCCAGTGTTTAACAAAGCCTCCACACAGGACGAGTTCAGGCACAGTGTTGAGTGTAGGTCACTCGCATGTCGATGGCATTCAGAGCCAAACACACAATCACTGTAGTTACAAGTGAAAATGGAGGAAAATGGACTGGAAGCATGAAAATATGCTTCGAGCGGCCTGTGTTGATTAAAGTAGAAGCTCATCTGTTGTGTCAGATCTGTTTCAGAACAACAGGAGCATCTTACATCTCAGTAACATTAAGTCGCTGTCAGTAATATTGGTTAACATTAGTAGTTCTTGGGGGAAAAGTTAGATTTATAGCCTAAATTCAACTGCTACTGTCTTCTGTTCATCCATATACAGATATTTGCTGTGTTGACAACCTGTGGCCACACAGGCAAAAAGTTTCACATTTTCTTGAGATTTCAAAACATGTCTAGAACATCTTTGGTATGGCTGACATGCAAATTGATTACATTTCTGAGTAGCTCAACTGCTTCTGAAAATGACAGCATATGACAGGCCAGATGAAGACATGGAAATAAAAACTAGGCAACAGCAGTCAGTGGTTCCATCTGAATACAAACATCTATAAAGGAATCTTTCCTTAAAACAGTTAAAAGATGTTGATTTATGAGAGGAAAGAGGTCTCCTTACAAAACACATGTGGAGCTCTGCTGTGGCCTTCATCACCTGACAGCTGTGTGTATCCCTGTCGGATAGGTCCAGGCCATCAATGAGTCCAACCGCTTTGAGGCGGAGATCCGCCAGGAGCAGGAAGTCAAGAAGAAGCAGGCCGAGGATCAGAAACAAAGACGAGCCGCCTTCAAAGAACTGCAGTCAGCCTTCAAGTGACCTCCTCTCCCTCCTCTCAGGACCTGTCCCTACTAACACTGTCAGCTCCTCAATGTTTGTGTTTGAATGCTCCATGAATGTCAGACAGCAGTCGTCAAACTCCCATCCATGCTGGTCACTAGTCTACCATACAGTGGACTAAAATCACCACTGTGTATACAGTAATGCAGATAAAGATCATCACCAGTCCGACTGTCTAGAATCATCTACTGATTTAGCTCCGTAACAACGGTGTGCTCGGAGCTAAATGAACAGATGATTCTTACAGTCTGTCATCCACCAAACAGTCATGTGACCTGATCTGCCTCACCTTCATGGAGCTCTCATCTGTTTGTATCTTCTGCTCTTATCTTTGCACTTTATGTGCTGTGCAGCGCTACAAAATACCAAAGGGACAGGCAAAGGGAATTTCCAGGCCATGACAATGGCAGCAGATCTGAGCGCTGTTAGCTGCAATCTTTGCTCTGCCCCCTTTATTTGATTGTTGAACTGAATATGGCTGGTTCAATCAGTGACAGTAGACCTTTCAGACAGTGGTGTTAGACCATGTTCAGCAGCTGCCTTATTCATTTCAATGAGATAACTGTTGGCACAGCACAGAGCTCCAGCAACATAAAGGTTGTAATGAGTGAGATATGGTGATAACTTGTAAAATCCTGCCTCATAGTATAATAAACTGCTGTGCAGTGTTTGGGTGTCACAGAAACCTTCCAACCCATGAACTCGTTCATCCAGTCGGCCTTCCTGGACAGTATTTGATTGTCTCACCTGTTCCTGAAAAAATATGCACAACTCAGCATGTGTGTGTTTGTTTAATGCAGCCTGAATGTTCAGTGTCTGTTGTTTGGATCTTAAATCTGTGATCCGTAGCTAAAATGACAAAGTATGGGTACGGAGGACCAGTCTGGTACTGGTACTGCTTCCTGGTTCGGTACTGCTATCGGTATGTTCAGTCATTCCTTCATTTGTTTAATGTTCGACGTTTTAAATTAAGGCTGAATCCAAATGCCAAATATCACTTCACAGTATCTGTAGACGTAACAGACACATTCAATCTGCAACTACAGAGGGCTTCTCCATGTCTACCATTCATCACGTCCACGAGTGGCCTCAAGCAGACTCTCTGTAGACTCTCTGCAGACCAGCAGAGAGTCTGGTCACTCCTAAAATTACCCATAATCCACAGCAACATGGAATGATGACTAAAAGAAAATAATACTTAATATAATTATTGTAACTATTATCAGTAATTTAACAAAATAACAATTATCATAATGATATGATAACTTAATGCTCGGTCTGCTGCTGTACACAACAGATACAACATCTGGTCAGAACACACAACTACTAACATTATATTCACATCCAATCCTCCACTGATCACCTCTGTACTACACTGTAAATTTCTTCAAGAACTTCAGTACAAAGTCAAGAGGTTGTGATATGTAACACAACAAGCTAGTAGAGCTGTAAACATAGCTGCGTTCCTGCACATGCTCAGTGGCGTCGGCCGTACTAGGAACCTCTCCTGAGACTGAAAACATAATAGCTGTCATTAGTCTTTGGAGCCGTTTCTAAACAAGCTACAGTAACCACTGTCTTCAGGGACAAAGGAACAAGTCACCCAGTGCAGCGGAGTGACTCACTGATGTGTTTTTAATAAGATACATCAGGCAATACTTGTTAATAGATCAGTTCACTGTTGGTTTGGATCCAAACATGAGATTTGTTGACAATAAGAGTATTTGACTTCACACTCACACAGCGACTCGTATTAATTCCACAGTTACACTCAGTTGTAAACTTTGTATCACACATTCAGCCAGTGTTTACTTGAGAACAAATAGTCCAGCTGTATTATCTGTATTCATGTTCCAGGGTGTGTGTGTAGTAGTGGTGGTCAGTCATTATCGTGTTGTGGAAGGTCTTACTAGTTTATTGGTCATGATTCCTATCAGCTCTGTCATTTTTATTCACCAGCATCTAAGATGAGAGGATGTAGTGACTCAGTTCACGCCAACCACACGAACCATCAGAGACCGCCAAAAGCAGTCATCTGGAAGTGAAAGTTTAACTCTTTCCTGGTTCTGGTTTTACCACAGTTGGTCATAAACAACATTTCAGATCAGTGGTTTGGACTTGTTTACCCAGAGCTCAACAAGTGAGTGAGTGTGGTTTCATACCTGATAGGAATTATTGCCAAAACTGTGCAAATGAGGCCCAGGCTTCTTTTTTATTATTTCTTTTTTTCTTTTTTGTTGTTTTAAAGAAATTCTCTCCCCTTGATGAACCAGTAGGTTTGACACAGATTATCACATGTGCCATTACAGCATGTAGACAGTACTATATATTGCTTTGAAAAGCTTACACTGCTTTTTTTCACTGTTGTGTCACTATAAAATCATAAGTTATGTGAATTTAGATGTTTTAGCGTCAGTACTACAGCTCACCCTGTGCTGCGAGTGAGGGGGAAGTGTGACTTCCTGCAGAAATGTGAATAGTACTTCCTCTCATGTTTCATATGAAATGCTGTATTCATACCAATCTTACTTCTTACCAAGATAATCAGATCTTAAAATGCTAATCAGCTTATTTCCTATTGTTGTGAGACCCAGCTGGTGTGTGGTTCACTTCCATTGTCTGGAATCAGGTAAATCTTTTAGCTATGTGATTTGCACAATTTGCACTTACGTGGTCATTTGATGTAAGTGTCTTAATCCACAGATAGCAGATTTAACCTTGTTAGACTTGTACCTTCAGTTCAACATCAGCTTCCTTTCCTGCTGATGTTACAGTGTTAATCCTGAAGATTGTCTTCCCAGAAGACTACATGGTCATATTCTTACTGAGATTCATATGAAGAGACTCAAAGTGGTCCATCATCTGTGTAAAGATAATCCAGCTCTACCATGTGAGCATTTGAACCAAGACTTTTCCTTTACAAAACATTTGGGACACAATTGATATCTGTCACTCTTCACTTTAAACAAATGAACAAGTAATAAAACTTTTTTTTACTTCAGTTGCTTGAAAATTCTGTCCAAATGAGTCATTTTCAAGCAACGGAAGTAAAAAAAAGTTTTATTGATGTAACGCATAAAAGTGAAAAACTTCACTAATCCTTCATCTATTTATAACACACCAGTGAGATATCATAGTTTTATACAATCTTCAGGATTATCACTTTAAATAATCTAAATCTTTACTAAATTTACATTTTGTATCATTGCTCAGAGCAATTCAGATTATTTTTCGAGCCAGTGTTTTCTAAGCTTAAGTGTTGTTAATGTGAGAAACTCCCGTCGTGTTGATACAACTGATGATGCATGCCAGCACTTCACAGCACAATATGACTAAAATGTTCCTAATGAATAATCAAACGATGAAAACCTTTTTCTAGGACGAGGGATTTTGAAACGTCCTCCCAGTTCACTGTTGATGGTTGGGTGTTGAGACGTGATCGGTGAGCTGGGAGGACGTCTGGGGAAAAGAGTGTCTAGATGTCTGTAAAGTAGAGAATGGTCAGTGAGTAGTTGTGATTTTGGGTTTTGTCAAGTCTACTGCATGTTTTTCCTGCTGTTTGCTATAAATATACAATAAGGTGGGGCTGCTTGATTCTGGTCAGAATGAGAATCACAGTTATTAGTTCATATGAAACTGCATGAAACGCTAAATTCAGAAATAATTGTGTCGTCTGCTCTTCAGAACACTTTAATCATGATTTCCTGTGTGTGTTTTTAAAAATTCTTAGAAAATTGTAACTAATAACCTCAGAACACACAGAGGTCCTCAGTGTTTCATCCCTTCTTATATAAACCATTTTTTCCAGAGTTGCAGTCTAGATGTCTGCGTTGTTGAGCGTTGAGGAGTTTTTGCGACTTTGATCAGCTTTTCTCTTTTTATTGTTCCGAAGAATTCAACATGACATGAGCTCCATCTTCCTGTAGTTTGTCATTTGTTGATGCAGCTTAAGGAAAAACTCTGTTTGATGATTGCAGACTGTGATCTTATTTTGATGAATCGTGCAGCCCTACGTTGTTTTTGGTTTTGACCGACGTTCACAGAGACCTGTAGATCTGTAAACAGGTTCTCAGACTGATCTTCATGTCCTCACACAATCAAAAACTATTATTTGCTGCTGTTCACTGTAACAAGTTGGATTTTTTGTTACAGATTTCCCCATATTCTAAATATTCAAAACTTCAGAGAAGTAAAAAACAAAAATGATGAACCCTGATTATATCCAGCTTTATGCTGACACTGTATTATGTAGTGGAGGAGTAACAAGAAACAACAGTCTGGTTTATTTTCCCTGAAACATCATTACTGGTGGACACATAGTGAATTCCATTAATATTTTATCATTCCAGTAATTCCTCCCCCACATCATTCCATAACGTCCTCATTGTTACCACAATGGTGCCAAATGTTTGAACTATTGTCACTCTGTCCTGTCCAGTGGAGCTTTCCCCTCTACATCAAAACAAATGTGAATGGAAATAATATTGACCATGATGATGATGTAATGTAGTTGGCCACTGTCAGTGTTTGTTTTTAATACTATTGTAGACACATCGGTGGTGTAGATGTATGACACTCAGCTCACTGTTGAAGGTTCAGAGACTCACTGTGCTGAATGTGAAGACATCAACAGTGAGCTGGGGGGGGAGGGGGGGTCTGTGGGCTGAATAACATCATCAAGGAGGTTTTCTTTCATCTAGTAAGTTTTCCTTCTGTGGTTTGATTTTATTTAGTTTTCCCTTGTTGTCCTGAAGTGTCACTTGCAGTCACAGTGTCTGAGATCAGTTTATAGTATGTATAACTTCACTGTATTTTATGCTGATAAGAAATGAGGTTAATCTCTATACACCTTTATTTTAAGTTTTAATAAAATGCATCCTTTTGTTGCAATAAACTGTCTCTGGTGTGTGTGTGTGTGTGTGTGTGTGTGTGTGTGTGTGTGTGTGTGTGTGTGTGTGTGTGTGTGTGTGTGTGTGTGTGTGTGTGTGTGTGTGTGTGTGTGTGTGTGTGTCATGATATCTTTATGAAGTTTCTGACAGAAGGCCTTCCTGTCAGTCAGAAGTGTCTGTGCAGACACTCATATGATTTCTGGGGATAAAACCCTTGATGAAAGCTTTGCATCTGTGAATTCATTCAGTCATATCTTCTAAGTTTAAAGGTCTTGACATGGCAGCTATTTTCCACCCAGCCCACACTAATCTACTCTACACAGACTGAGGATGAAATATATACTTTATGAGTAAAATATCATACTACTATGCAGATAAGAGTGGAAAAAAGAAAAAGGTTACAGTATCTGATCATTTAGACAAATATAAAGTAAACTTGGGTAACCAGGTTACAGTCTGCTCTCTCCAGTAAGCTGCTTTCATCACTGTCATGTTAATGAGAAACCTGCTCAAAGTAGCTCCTAACTGGCTGAGTTATGGGACAAATCAGTCCTAACTTTAGGACCACTAAGTTTTTATCTAAAAATAATTCAAAGCAGACTTAAGAGCTGAAGGTGGAGAAGTTAAAACAAGTCCATCAAAATGCTCAGAGTAGGAAATCTCTCTTAACTGGCCAAAGATTCTCAGATTGAAGCAGTTTTTGGTCTCTTTTAGGACAAGGAAGCATTTTATCAACTTTGTTAACTTAAGAAATTGCTCCTGTCTCAATATGTAGTGGAGCTCCAGAGGTGTCCTGACCTGTTAGAGCTTCACACATATTCAGTGAGAGGAGAGATGTTTAATGAAAGCTTGATGGAAATAAGCTTATCGACAGATTCTTTTTACCAAAAACAACGTGATAAATCAAGTGATAAATGTGCTTATACAAATATTGCGTATGTGAGAACAGACTAAAACTTATATGGACACAGTCATGTCTCGCTGGCTGGATAGACTGATGAATCTTTATTTCCTTACATGTCAAATATTTTTATAAGGTCTTAAATCTTATTATTTATTAAAGCTAAAGATAGGCTGTTCACATGGTGCGTTTCCCAACACTGTGACATTAGAGAAGTAATCATTTTCCCCTCATGTGGGAACAGAAGTTAACGTCTGGTGTAGTTAAAGCTGCAGTGTGAGACTTTTGTTCATTTATATGTAACGGTTCCTCACTGCAGGTTTAAAAGGGAAGTGGACGGTGGAGGAAAAGATGTCATACAGTGGTGACCACAGCACGCCGTTTGCAACGTATGACAACTGTAAAACAATGTGGTTGAATGGGGCTGATTTCACACAGCTGAGTCACATTAGGTTTACCTTTTATTTTAATTTACTTAATAGGCTACATTGACTTTTTAACACATGTGAGTAGCTTTGTTTCTTTCCTTTTGTGGTTTTCTACTCTGAGAAGCTTGATAAATACAGCCCCAGTTTTCTTTAATCCCCTAACCCAATTATAGAAACCAGGTTTCTTCTGTACATGACATTTAATAAATCAGCTTACTGAGGAAAGCAACACTAAACTTGTTACTCGACACGTTTCTTTGGCTTGACTTCCGCCCTTTATTCCAGGCCCCTGGGTCACGCACCCATACTAAAGTTCCTACCTGTGTAACATCCACAAGCAACCTAATACTGCATCCTCTTTCCAAACAACAAGTCCTCCAAGATGCAGTTAACACAAACTTTAAAGATCCTCCCCAGACATGTTTTAAGATGTATATAGAATAGATCTTTATTGTAAAATAAATTATCTTGTTAAAATCCTTAAAATGACATCTACTCTTTCTCCCCCATTAAAAATTCCAAAATCTATAAATACTATAAAATATGTAATATATTTCATTTCAGAAGTTTAACTGTTGGACACCAGATTTCTCCTCCTTCATTGTAAAGTTAATTCTCAGTGTTTGTGCACTGGAGGCTTCAAGTTTCCACATCACACTTGTGTAAATTACTGGACCATGATTGGCTTCCAAACTATCTGGGATGTCACAAATCCTGCTCGTTGGCCCACCCCTTAAAATCAGATTTTCAATGAGCTCGGAGAAACTTTCCATGTTCAGCAGATGAAAACAGCCTTCTAGTGTCAAACTCTGCGTGTACGTCATTCTGCAGAGAAAAGCTCAAACATCAAACTGTAGGAACAAGAAGTGGAGGCAGACTTAAACTGTGTAGAATGAATCGGTATTACTCATACACCTTCATTGTTCCTCAGTACCTGAAACATTATACTGAGTGTAACACAGCTGAACAAACAGAGTTAAAATAGAAATGACTAAAGTGATAAACAATTGAACCATTGACTTTTGGGTTGGGGAAGTTTTGCAGTGCAGTTTCCAAGAAGAACAAAATGCTTGGTACAGGAAGAGAGTTTCTCTGAGTCACTATGTTGAGCTAAAAGTACAGGAATCTGCAGATGTGTGTTCAGAATCTGTGTGTGTGAGATTCGTGAATGCTTAGACAAATCTGTAAATATGCATTACATGTTAATGACTGAAAAGCCTATTTCACTCCAAGAGCTGGAAATACAGACGAGTCATCAGTTAAAACGTAGATACGCCTCTCAGTTGGTTGTTTTTTCACATGTAACTTTTGCTACACTTCTTCTTTGGCAGAGATCTGCAAATATGTGGTGATTTGTTAATGTGTGTGGCAATTTATCTGTAACTTCAGGTTTTCTTCGCCCTGAGCAGACGCTCACAGGCTCACACTGCCAGGCTGACGCTCAATAAAGAACTTCTGCTGCCAACATGGATGTTTTAAGGAGGCTCCACAGCTGAGCAACGAAAACAACAAGGCAGTATGCAATGCAGTTGCAAAAGTCACTATACTGTTCCCCACTGCTTTAACAACAAGCAGAAACAGGCACACCTACAGTACATTTCCATGACTTTCCATCTTAGCTAGTGAGTGACTGGTCGCTCTTCAGCACCACTATGTTGCAACGTTGCAACCTGATGACCTGAAATGTTTTAGAAACTGCTAGCTCAGGCTAACGTTAGCTAACAGACAGGGTAGTATTGTCACAGTGATTCCCCCGAGACAACTTCAACTGTAAGTAAACACTAACGTCATGTATTTGTGGCTAACATTATTACAACTGATGTGCGCAGTGTCATCTGTGTTTTATTGCTGGGGTTTGCTAGCGTTAGCATCCAGCCTGTTTCTGTAAACAAATGTAGCTCATGTGATGTAACATGAGGGTCAACAGGGAACAAATGTTATTATCAACAGGCTGTAAAGTCTTTATGTTAGTGACAGCAGCCTGCATGATAAACTATATTTTCAGTTAGCAACCTGCACCAGACTAATCCTCACTGGCTGCATGCTGTGTCAGTCAGAGTCAGCCAACATATTAGGTGAATGATACTAGGTAATATGACACTTAGTAAAGTACTTTTGTATTTTGAGGGTGATAGGTAAAAGTGGTTGTATGAATTCACAACCTAAATCACTAAAGCTTTTTCTGTGTTGTATTTAGAGTGAGCTGCAAGGAGCCACAGTTTGTTTGTCTGCTGTCATCTCATCATCTGTGCTGAACAGATTCCTTCATCTCAAACACAGTAACCTTTGAAACAGCTGTAAAACCTGATATATATTTACACTACTTTTCTCCACTCGACCTTTCTGAACTAACTTCATCCAAACAGGTTGATGACCTGTCTCTTAGACCCCATCCCAACTAGGCTGCTTAAGGAAGTCATACCCTTAGTTAACACTCTTCTACTAGATATGATCAATCTGTCTTTAGTAACAGGCTATGTACCACAGTCCTTTAAAGTAGCTGTAATTAAATGTCTTCTTAAAAAACCTAATCTGGACCAGGTGTTTTAGCCAACTATAGACCTTTATCTAACTTTCCTTTTCTCTCTAAGATCCTTGAGAAAGCAGTCTCTAATCAGTTATGTGACTTTTTACATAACAATTGCTTATTTGAGGATTTTCAGTCAGGATTTAGCGCACATCACAGCACACAGACAAAGACCTAATTGCATTGGACAAAGGACTTCTCTCTGTACTTGTCTTGTTAGATCTTAGTGCTGTATTTCACACCAGTGACCATCACATCCTATTACAGAGACTGGAACATTTAATTGCCATTAAAGGAACTGCATTAAACTGGTTTAAGTCCTATTTATCAGATCAATTTCAGTTTGTACATGTTAATGATGAATCCTCCATGAAGGCAAAAGGTTCTGTTCTTGGACCAATACTATTCACTTTGTATATGATTCCTTTAGGCAATATTATTAGGAAACACTGCATTAACTTTCATTGTTATGCAGACGATACCCAATTATATTTATCAATGGGGCCAGATGAAACCAATCAGTTACCTAAACTCCAAGCATGCCTCAAGGACATAAAGACCTGGATGACCTGCAATTTCCTGCTGCTAAACTCTGACAAAACTGAAGTTATTGTGCTTGGCCCTAAACACCTTAGAAACACATTATCTAATGATATAGCTACTGTCGATGGCATTACCCTGGCCTCCAGCTCCACCATAAGGAATCTGGGAGTTTACCATCATATCTTAAAGAACTCATAGTACCCTATTACCCCACTAGAATACTGTGCTCCCAGAATGTAGGCTTACTGGTGGTTCCTAGAGTCTCCAGCAGTAGAATAGGAGGCAGAGCCTTCAACTATCAGGCTCCTCTCCTGTGGAACCATCTTCCAGTTTGGGTCCAGGAGGCAGACACCCTCTCTATGTTTAAGAGTAGGCTTAAAACTTTCCTTTTTGATAAAGCTTATAGTTAGGGCCGACCAGGCTTGCCTTGGACCATCCCCTAGTTATAGGGGATGGTTCTATATAAGCCTAGACTGCTGGGGGATTTCCCATGATGAGAGATACTAATCACAAAAGAATCCATGGTGTTTACAAATATCTGGCACTTGGCGAGAGCAAATTCTGGACACTGTGTACTAACCCAGAGTTTTATTTTTCTTTCGTGTACAATACATGCCCAAAATGGCCTCCCCAATAAGTATTTAGAGATTTCACTACACAGTCAGTCACGTCCCTAAATACAACATTAACTTCGGTTTAACCAGCTCATTTCACTTACTTAACAATTAATCATGACATGTTTCCTCAGCTTCCAACTGTGACTGGTTTCAGTTAGAAGTTAGAAATATAATGCTTTGTTATAATCTGTCCCTCTAAACAAGTTTGAATTAATGTTGTGTTCATTCAACACACGCACACACACAACTGTCCGTGTCTTGTGGCTGATGTGGGCAAAAATGACTTAATTTAGTGAGGCGACGGTGTGTTAGCTTGCTAACTGTTAGCTAGTATCTTCTATTTTGTTTTAAAATGCAGTACATGGGCTGTAACTTCAGCTTGGCAGTGCAAGACCACCACCTACTGGTTTTGAAGGCACACTACTTCAAATGTTCTGCAGCAGTTGGTCAGACTTTGACCTTGTAATGTTACATTACTCTCATTTTGATTTTGAATAGATAATAAGCTTAAGGTGCAAACGATTAATTATTCATCATGTTTCAATGAACATTTGAAAGTACAAAAAGTGAAAGCCTTACTTTGCCATCAACGACCACATCTCTAGCTATAAATAATCTAAATTAACATTACATACAGTACACATACAGTAACTTTGTGCAAATAATTCAAGCTTGTCCAAATAATTAAATTCTGTTAATCTCCTGAGTCAACTGCTGGCTAATGTCAGCTAGCAATTATTTGGCTAACATCAGTTAGCTCAACATGATCAATCTCTACATATTAACAAATGTTTAAAAAAAGAAATGTGAAGACATGAATATTTAAAACTTACAGTGAGACCAATGATGCTGATGAGGTTCATTAAAGTTTTAATCCTGAGCTCCTGAACTCCAGTCTTCCTAATAAGGGTGTGCCCAAATACAAATACGTTATTCAGCAAAGCACAAATGGTGTTTTTTTTTTTATTTTGTAGAAATAATTTTAAAATTATTTGTTTTCAGGAAGAAATAAAAAAAACATGTTAAATACCAGCATGCAGGTCGGTTACATCACTATCTCAGTGTCTCTCCTCTGCTCCGCTGTTACGTCTCTCAGCAGGTCTCAACAAGGGGAGTCACATCCACCTGCTACATGATGCACATTTCCTTATTTGGACATCAGTCCTGGAGTTGGGGGTGTTCCCCAGAGATAAAGCTGAACTACTGACACACGCAAAGTGCTCTCAAGGGACTCTCTATAACCTGTTGTTCCTCTTCTCCTTCCCACAAAGTTAGGTTGTAAAAAATAGGCAATAAATGAAAAGTGCAAAGCAACAATCACCTTTGAAGTTCTTCCCTACATGTTGCATGATGTACTGTCTCTGTGTTAAGGGTGTATAAATAGGTAGAGGTCTGTCTGCACATTTGCAATGCGATTGGTTTTAGCTCAGTAGTCAGCGCAGTCGTCTATGATCTGGGAGACTGGAGTTTGCAAACTGGTGTGAGGACCTCCTTAGTATGAGAGTTTATTCATAAACACTTACCCTAACACTTTAATGTCCTAAAATTAAAAGCCTAATAAATACAAAAAATGTATTTTTTACACCTTTTCCACTTTTATTCAAATGCAAATATAAATAATTTTGCTTCCTCAACAAATATAGATACAAATATAAATACTGGGCTCTCTGCACATCTATTTCCTATGTTCTTCTTTCATATATTGTCTTTCTTGATCATACTTAGTACAATCTATGATTGCATATGTAATAGTCTCCTCAGCCTGACCGTGCTCACATAAACCGGTTGGATGCTTTCCTATTATCCCTCACCAAACGCACTAACGATACTGATATTACTGATGTCAGACACACACTAATGTTATAACAATAGAAATGAGTACAGTGAAATTATACTTTTAAGTTGTGCTTACTTAATCTGCAAAATAGTTCAAGTTAATCAAAAATGATTTAATTTAATTTAATTATTTAATTAATTCAAAAAGGAGGAAAATGTCATAGAAACACAAAATATTTAAGTTAGTAGAATGAATTTTTTTGAAAATTACATTAACACTACTTAAACTATTTCATTAGGCAAAACAAATTCAGACCACATAAATTCAGATAGATGGTTTTCGAAGTATTCAAATATTTCAGTGCTATGAAATCAGTGGTGTTTTCATTTCAACATTAAGAATTTAGTAGTGATTAAATTTCTATTAAATCAGTTTTTCAGCTCCTTATAAGACTCAAATCCTCATGGCCATTCTTTGCTTCCACAGGATTCTTCCTCTGTAATATTCATCACAAGCCTCCAGGTCAGTGTGTCACCATCATAGAAGGGAGGTGGCAGATCTTGTGACATGGTGTAGGGACCACAACCTATCCCTGGATGTTAGCAAAACAAAAGAGATGATTGTGGCCCCAGTCTGAGATAGAGAGGGTGACCAACTTTAAATTCCTCTGCGTCTACATCAGCAATGACCTCACCTGGTCCCACAACATCACACAATGTCTATACTTCCTGAGGAGAGTGAAGAAATTCAGAATGTCACCCAGAATCCTCAGCAGCTTCTACAGATGCACAGAGAGCATCCTCACCAGCTGTAGCATGGCCTGGTATGGCAACTGCAAATCCCTGCCTAGGTTATCTCAGGCATGGCATTTCTGCC
The DNA here is from genome assembly GCF_910596095.1 of Thunnus maccoyii. Taxonomy (NCBI): domain Eukaryota; kingdom Metazoa; phylum Chordata; class Actinopteri; order Scombriformes; family Scombridae; genus Thunnus; species Thunnus maccoyii. Next base: position 1,063,481 of record NC_056536.1, on the reverse strand, counting down.
ACTGCAGGACATCTGCCGGACCAGGGTCCACAGGAAGGCCCCAAACATCATCAGCAACCCTGCTCACCCCAACACAGCCTGTTCACACTTTAGCCATCTGGCAAACAGTACAGTAGTGAACACTTCACATCCAATAAGAAGCGTAGAGTAAGTATATCATATATCATTATCATTGTTCTCAGTGCATATGACAATAAAGATCTGAGTAGGGAGCTAATGAACTCATGAACCTGTATATCACAAACAAAGGTGATACTACAATTCTCAAATATTCAGACTGTGTATTTGAACAGCAGAATAAAGACAATAGAATTAATTCACCGCTAACACAAATGTATTTAGTATCAAATGAACAATTTTAAGTTTCTAGCAGCTTAATATTCAGATGAGAATACTTCACGCAGTACGTTGCAGAGCTGATTCCATGCATGTTGTATATAAACTGGTAACAGCACCATCAGCAGTGTTGCTTAATCTTAGTTGTCAAACAGTGTCTCCCGGTGGACTGTGACAGTAATTCAGTGTCACATTCAATACTCTCAAGTAACACTACTCTCAATAGTATCACTGTCTGTCTGCTTCACACTATGGCTAATGTTCACAGCCTCTCATGAAGGACCAGACCAGCACAGGTAGGTCTGAAGCCTGCATGCGTTTTCCTTTAGATTCGACTGCATTGTCTGAAGTATATGCTGCATGCAGCTGCTAAAGTTTCTAGATGTGTCATTCCTCTTCGGTGTCAGTGACCTCCTTATATTTCAACAAGGCCTTAATATTAAGGAGCATCCTCAATGATCAGGATCTAATGTGTCACAAGAAATGCTAGTCTGCATTTTAATAATTTATCATTTTTAACACAAAATGAATTTTATGCACAATGTATTACATTTTATCTATATACTCCAGAATATTTGCTAGTATTATGACTGTAATTCTCTTTCAAGTAAAATACGTGAACCCAAGAGAGCAGCTTCAGTGCTGGTTACAAATTCATGCAAATACTAGTGTTTGTATACAGTATATGTGTGTTTTTCTTCTTCGGGCATAGTTTGAGTTTTTCATCAGTTTCTATATTTTCTAGTTCTGAAATGCTACACCATTTATTTTCTTCTCCTTCTCTCTTTTCTGGTTCAGTGAGCTAGCTGGCCATTTTGATAGTGAATCTCTGTCATTCTGCTATTGCTTATCTGCTCTGATCAGTCATTTACATATACACCTGCGCACACTCAGGATACATTATGCATCTCTACTTAAGCTATCTGTTTCCACACTACTGTATCTCTGTCTACTCTGCTCTCTGATTTCAATCTTTCTTCGCATGATGCTGAGCCAGTCACCACCCTCTGCTCCCTCTCCCCCCACCAGCTCCCCAGCATGCAGCAGGAGCTGGTGCTCTACACCAGGTCCTTGGGTGCTGCCCTTCATCGAGCCTTTTCATGCACTGAGAACTACTTCTGCCCCTTCCTTCTGTCTCCTACCACTGCCAAACTACCCTGCCCTATGCCCAAGCTTCTTAGTATAACTGAATACACCTCAACTCCAGGGCACCATGTCCCTCAATGGTTCATTTCCTAACGACAATAATCAAGCACATGTGGAAATCCAGCCGGTCTCCAGAGACAGGATGATAAACAGCACTCATCCACAGAACAACAGTCACAGAAGAGGTCAGTACATCTTGAATAAAACGAGATGGACGTATGAGGTGGCTTGAGAATTCTGTCTTCATTTCCTTCCCACAGAGATGATAATGCTGCGTTCATGTTATATTGGAATTATTGCAATTACAAGATCCAAACTTGTAAATAGTATTCACGTCAACCTCAAAGTCGTAATGGCAAAAATGAAACTCAGAATTTTAACCCTCCCTCGACCAACTCTGTAATCATACAACTGTCTTGAGTTGACCTACATGAACACTTGAAAGTTGCAAACACAGGAATCTTTCCCCTCTCTATTATCCATCCCATGTGACATGAACCTGGCATTAGAAAATATCTTCTATGCTGCACGTTTATATCTCAAGCCTAAAAAAAACCCTTAACATATTGTATACTGATTCCTGGTCCATTTTTAGAGCACAGCCTTCATACATATGTTTCAGATATGCCATGCCCCAGAAATGTACAAAATGAGGAAAGTCTTTTCATTTACCTTTTCTTTCTGAGGGTGAGATGAGGAGATAGATATCAGGCTCATGTCTGTGTGTTCAAGACAAGTACACTTTTATTTATTCAGCCCAATTTCACAAATCACAAATTTGCCTCAGGGGCTTTACAATCTGTACATTATCTATCCTTAAACACTTGATTTGAATAAGGAAAGATTGTCCTCCTCCCTGTCCAAAACCAGTGATGGTGTCAGGACATGGTTTGCATAGTGAAACCAGGGGAAACAACAAACCAACACCTCTAAAGCTCACTAATGTTAATGTATTGGCCCAGATATAAGACAATGTTTTATTCCAAAAATGACTGTACATTTGAAAAAGTAAAGGTTGTCTTATATTCAAGGACTGGACAATTACATGTTCACGAGATCAGAGATCCATTTTTAATGGAGAGAATATCGATGTAACATCAGCTTCTAGAGAGGGTGTTGCATTATGGGTTGTTTGTAGTATTGATGTTGCTAGGATAGCGAGTGTCTCCAGGTCAGTATATGGTGTGTCTGTTATGGCCAATCCACACAGACAGCGAGAGCCAGCCTGCGTTCGGATGTCTGTCCACAGAACCAGCTGTCTGTCGGTTGCAGCTCCTGAGGAGTTGGCAGCGGCCAGCCGAACTGTCTGCACTGACTGGCAGCAGAAATTTACTGAAATTTATTTGAGTATTCATGAAGGCTTTACGGGAAGAAATCAACAGCGTTTGTTTATTGATTCATTGATTTCATTTACCCTGTCTGTAGTGAAACCAGCGAGCTCACAGGCAAACTGGGAGCCGATCAGTCAATATCGATACAGTTAATAAGTTCAGAACATATAAACAGTGGGAGATTTGTGTGATTTGACCAACTGTCTATGGAGATTACACTTCACTCAAAAAGACGGTCTAAAAAATGGTATCTGCTGGAGAAAATAATTTCAATGCTTCCAACAGCCTGACAGGAAAGAGTGTGACTATGTGACTGATAACAAGATACACAAATGTGTGATTTACATTCTGCTTTAATGGTATCTTTTCAACTGTGCTAGAGAAAAGGCTATAAGGATGAGAACTCTCCTCTCTTTAGATTAATGGTATCTCAGGGAAACTTTCCCAACAGGACGAGTGTGAGAGTGTGTCGTATCTTAAAAAAATATTTTTCCAAAAAAGGTGCTGAAAAAGGGCGAGAAAAGTAAAAACCTCAGTTTGTGGTTTTAGGTGGATTTATGTCTATTATCACAACAGTTTATACATCTGCCCGTGTGAGTGCGGGTTTGGGTTTTGGTTTCTGTACATGTTCTGTACTTCAGGAAGCTGCACACAATCACTGTGCCCGCTATTTTATTCTTCCTCCATAACTCCCCCTGTAACCACAAACTGTCATGCATACATTTCTCTTTGTATAAGAATTTTAAAAGACAAGATAAAACATGTTCATTAGTGAGCTTTAGTGGTGTTGGTAGGCAACTTTCCACTTTGGGCAGAGCCAGACTAGCGTCGGGACAAGCTAGGCTAACCATGTCTTGACTCCATCTTCGTACTTCATGCACAGACTTGAGACTGATATTGGACGTCTTATCACACTATCAGAAATAAAGCCAATAACTGTATTTCAGAACGTGTTGAACTATTCCTCTAACAGAATTTTTAGGTCCTAAATGTGGCATGTCATTAGCAGCCAAGCAATCATTGTGACACCACAGCTGCTCAATACTACGGGATGCACATTCAGTGGCGTTGCCAATTAGTGATGATGTGTTACTCATTATTCAGTGAGGAAAGTGACACCTTTACTTGTGAGTTTTTGCTACTTTGTAAAGATCATGGCAACATTTAAATATCACTGATATGTTCACAATTTGTCAGACAGTGATAGCAGCAAAATCATGAGCAGCCCAACATAGTCTTCTTCATTTCTCCCTTCTGCTCAGTCGTGTGAAGATGATCTGTTTCATTTGAGGAATTCAGCGCTGTTTTCATGGGTTACAGTCACAATGGATATCATCCTAAAAAAGTCATGTGATCTCTCTGTTAGATAATAGAGTCAGAGCTGAGGCCTCTTCAGGTCAGTCGAACCCCATTAAGGCTTCCAGGACCCACAATGAGCTTCACAAAGAACTGCTGCTGGCCCACAAACGGTAGGTACCTTACAGCAGAAACAAAATGATCAAATCCTTTGTAAAATATTAACAAGATTTTATGGTTATTCCTTTGTAAGATGAGGACCTGACTAAAGAGCTACTATATAATCTTTAGTCGGCTTTTTCAAAGGATTTGTTTACTTTGTTTCCATCATTGTAGTGTATGGAACGCCTCTCTCTTCCGTCATTATTCTCTAAAGCAGGTGTCATTAAGAATACATGAGAGTCTCATTCTTTCTCTCACAGACTTGCAATCATACACCTTCTCTCCATGCTGCTGCAGTCCTCTAGGCCACTGGGAGCATGAAGCAGTGTAAAGTGATATCTACTGACCTGGCTCCACCATCGGCTTGTCCTGACAGCACACACTGTATCAGTGAAAGCATTGGATCTCAGTGTTGCTGCCTGTTAATCTGACCTCACAGTTTACAAAGTTACAACCAGAAAGACTTTTTAACAGAACTTCAATTTATCTTAATGCCCCAAGTTTACAATTATATTAATATTTGATTACTTTTTTAAACAACAATGTGACTTTTGAAACTGACAAACAAAAAAGATCCTTTAATGTTTAAGTGAAAACAGATCTCAAAGTGATCTTATTACAAATGTGAAAGCATATGAAATGCATCATGTTTTACCTGTAAAATGATTTGCACTGCTTAAATGTTACATGTAGCACCATTGACCCCTGAGAGATGAAATTTCATTCCTCTCCCTTACTTGTATATAGACTAGTTGACAATGAAGTTCTCTTGAATCTGGATCTGGAAAGGAACTAGTGACTACAGCTGTGACATTAATATAGTGCGGTAAAAATACAATATTTCCCTCTGAAATGTAGTGGGATGGAAGTATAAAGTAGCATGAAATTATACTTGAGTTGTACTTTGTCACATTCCACCACTGCAATTTACCAGGAGAAATGTGGTTCCTGGTTTCCAATTTATCACCAGCAACATTTCTGAAATGTTCATAGATTCAAATAGGTCTGGTGTTGTGATCATTGACAACACTGTTTCCACACTTTGTAGGTATGATTAAGGATAGTGACATCGTCTTCCTAGATATGTAGTTAGCCACAAGAAGACTGTCTTCTGAAGAAAAATGACAGGATCAGGGTTAGGATTAGGATTAGGATCAGGGTTAGGATTAGGATTAGGATCAGGGTTAGGGTTAGGATTAGGATTAGGATCAGGGTTAGGGTTAGGGTTAGCGTTAGGGTTAGGATCAGGGTTAGGGTTAGGGTTAGGATCAGGGTTAGGGTTAGGGTTAGGATCAGGGTTAGGATCAGGGTTAGTGTTAGGGTTAGGGTTAGGATCCGGGTTAGGGTTAGGGTTAGGGTTAGGATCCGGGTTAGGGTTAGGGTTAGGGTTAGGATCAGGGTTAGGGTTAGGGTTAAGGTTAGGCCGGTGCCCCAAAACAACCTGTATTTCCATATATTTGCATTCATACGCCATACAATACGTTCGTTACATACAGACAAAGTCCACGTAGGAAGGGTTAGGGTTAGGATCAGGGTTAGGGTGAGGGTTAGGGCGAGGGTTAGGATCAGGGTTAGGCTTAGGATCAGGGTTAGGGTTAAGGTTAGGCCAGTGCCCCAAAACAACCTGTATTTCTATATATTTGCATTCATACACCATACAATACATTTGTTACATACAGACATAGTCCACGTAGGAAGGGTTAGGGTTAGGATCAGGGTTAGGGTGAGGGTTAGGGTGAGGGTTAGGATCAGGGTTAGGCTTAGGATCAGGGTTAGGGTTAAGGTTAGGCCAGTGCCCCAAAACAACCTGTATTTCTATATATTTGCATTCATACACCATACAATACATTTGTTACATACAGACATAGTCCACGTAGGAAGGGTTAGGGTTAGGATCAGGGTTAGGGTGAGGGTTAGGGTGAGGGTTAGGGTTAGGATCCGGGTTAGGGTTAGGGTTAGGGTTAGGGTGAGGGTTAGGGTTAGGGTTAGGGTGAGGGTTAGGGTTAGGGTTAGGGTTAGGGTTAGGATTCGAGTTAGGGTTAGGGTTAAGGTTAGGCCAGTGCCCCAAAACAACCTGTATTTCTATATATTTGCATTCATACACCATACAATACATTTGTTACATACAGACATAGTCCACGTAGGAAGGAGGTTGGGGTGGATAGTTGGGTCAACAAAACAGCAGACTTACACATGGAGCAAGTTTCACATTTACACAAACAGTGCTCTGTGCTCTTCCAACTACTCCAACAGAGTGAGGACTCTTCTCTCATGAAACAATCTAGATGATTATATCACGTTGATTTCAGGAGTCTTGCGCTTTAATTTTTTGTCCCTCAGTTGCAGTCCCACTGATCTGCTGGTGGCCATATCTTGCAAATGTTTAGTTTCTACTCTTATGCTTCTCTTACCTACAAGCTGTCAATTGTGAATTAAGTTTGTGTGGCAATTGAGATCATTTCCTACTTCATCTGGCACATGCTTTATGTTGCTGTCATACTAGTTGTTCAGTGGTGTTAGAGGGTGTTTCTTTGTTTTGGGGGGTATTCTTTATATCAGTCAGATTGAAAGCCACTTTCTGCCAATCTAAACTGTTGGTCATCTACAAAAATGGCTGATAAAAAGAAATTATCTGTCCTGAGCCATGAATTTGGGATTTTATTATTTGCTGTCTCAGCTGTTTGCTGCATACCAGGTGGACTACTGGGTTTAGATTTATCCATCTCATTTCATTGGATCCCCCTCATGTTTTGAGGTGCCTTTTAGGGGAATGGACACATGGCGACAGCAGATTCCTCATAGTGGCTGGCATTGGGCTCTGAATGTAATGTGGTTTTAGGGGGAAGTTAGTTGTCACTCCCCACTCCCTACTCTGCTTAGCTCAGTGTTTCCTTGTGGGGAGTGATGAAGTCAGAGCTTAGACGCCAAATACTAATACTGTAAATACTCTACATTTACATAATCTACTCCATGTGAGTTGGCTGATTGAATGGTGATTATGTCAACTGTAAAATAAGGGTTAAAATTTAACCTGTTTGTCCATATTTCAAATTTGAGAAAACCTGACCCTATGATAATGTCTATAAACCATCTGTCCTTTAACTTTTCTAACTCCAGCTCTGTCTCTGTCCTCTATGGGCTCAGAGGTCTGGTGCTGAGCAGCAGGTCAGAACTTCAGCAGGTGCTGGAGAGGAGGAAGAGGGTGCAGACTGGCCGAGAAGAGGAGGGACACACCAGGACTCCTCTGGAGGATGAGCTATTCAGACGTCAGCAGAAACAACTCCAGGTAGTAAGTCATGTTTATTTATAGTCGGCATTTATAAGCAGCATAAAAACAATTAATAAATGGTTTATTACACACTACAATGTAGTTGTAAGCAGATTTAAGGACATTTTTATGTGGTCATTAATGTCTTTGTTAACTCCTCCTATAGAGCATTCATAACTTTACAACAATAATCAAAAGTCTTAATAACACTGATGAGTCAAAATAACACTGATGAAATCATGTCTTAAGTAGTTTAAATACATTTAAAAATGTTTAAGTTGAGTTAGTCTGTTTATTTTTGTCCCCAAAGTTATAGGATTATATGTACAGGAAGTTATAGAGGACTTTTTTCCTTGTTATTTTTATACTGTAGATAGTTATACAACCATTCTTTATGTTTCTTAACATTTTAAAAAGTGTGAGCATTTTCAATGTAATTTCACTTACTTTGCTATGTTTATACATCATGAATCAGTATTAACTGGCAAATGTACTAATATGATGAATACATTTTCATCAGGAAAAGCAAAAATAAACTACAATGTCCAATCCAATACTCCTGGCAAGTCAACATTTAATCAGCATTTATCAGCATTAATAAAGCATACATAGGGCACAGTTTAATTGAGGTTCAATGTTCAGGGGAATAAACTGGATATCCAGATAACTCAGTAAACCTGCTTCTTGAAAAAGACCCCAGTTCTGAATGTAGAGTACACAGTCATGCTCAATAGAAAATACTTGTTGTATAAATGTCCAACAGCACATTCTTGGAAAATAATTTACAGTTACAGGACGTGGACAAATCAGTGAAGTTAATTTTTGTCTCCCTCAGGTTAGTAAATATTAGGAACACTTTTAAATATAATTCACTCCAGTACATCACCACCCAAAACGACCTCAATAATAAACATAAAGTAGAACTATCATCTTTCTGACAATGTTAACAAAAACTGAAAATGTATAAGCTTCATAAAAGTAGAATTTATGGCAGAGTTGTTGTATTGGATTGCATTAGATTACACAGGTAATCCTAATAAATTTCTTGGTGAGTGTAAATGTCTTTGTTACTTGTCCTTGGCCAGATGTTGCATGTTGTAAGGGTTTTCTTGTCAATTTTGTGCAAAATGGCAACACCTGAACTGCCGTTTGGATGCTTTTTGGGGAACCTTTCTGTCCACTTGGAAGACCACCGGGCTGATGTGGCTAATCCTCGGGGCCACTATACAGATGCAAGACCTTTTATTCACACAAATAATGGATAGATTTATATACTGGAAACAATTTTAGAAAAAAATCCTGTTTTAGTCAGGACAGATAGCTGAAAACTAGAGAAACTGTCAAAACAGAGATCATTTCCATTTCCTGTCTCACAAAATCCTTCAATGCGGCCCTCATCTTGAGGTAATGCGTTTAACCATCTTTACATGAATAACGTTTCTCTTGTTTTCTTTATTTTCTTGTCAGAGGCAGAATGAACAAGAGGAGAAAACACCAGAGGAAGCTCAGTTGATGGAGTTTGTCAGAGTCCGACAGAACCTGAGAAAGATCCACTCAGTGATCCAGAACAAGGCTGCAAACTCCTGAAGTGCTACTGGAGAGTGCATCCAGAGTGTAAATTAATATCTTGTCTAATCTGACTTTTCTCAACATCTGTTGGCCTTTGTGTGCAAGAGTAACAAGCTGTATGCTAAAAGATAGAAGAAGTGGATGAAATACAGAATTTTTAAAATATGGACACATTGACAGGAGCTTGAATGGAAAATAGAAATTGGATGATTTTTTTTATGGTAGATATGTGAAGAAATGTCATCTGTCGTGTTGTGTAAGTCTAATATTTGTCAGTATTTATGCTTGATATAGCAATTGTTATTAATCAGTAGTATGTTGTAGAAAACAAACATGATTTCATTTGATCTGTCAGATTTGCTAATGTCCTTATTGTGAATGCATATTAAAAGTGTCTTTATGATTTAAGCTTATGAGACTATTCAACTGCCAGAAAGAGACACTGAAAGGATCTTATAACTTTATGAATAAAGTTCTAGGCACTTGTGAAAAAAGGCCGTAAAGTGAAGATGCTTTTAATAATAATGCCAGGAATACTTTTTATATATAAATTAACTTCATACAAAGTTGAATAAACAGCAGAAACCTAAAGTAAATCAGTGTTTGCTGTGAGCAGCTTTGTCTTTAACAGCAGCAGTTCTCCTCAGTGTTTCAGGTATTCGGCAGGTCGGTTGTTCCTGCATCTTGGAGAAGTTGCCACAGTTCTTCTGTGGATTTTGGCGTCTCAGCTGCTTCTGTCTCTTCATGTTAATCCCAGACTGACTCCATGATGTTGAGATCAGAGACCATCTGTTGCAGGACTCCTTGTTCTTCTTGTTGATGAAGATATTTCAATTTTTGACTCAGTCCAGATGCCTGCTGCCATTTTTCTGCACCCCAGTTCTTGTGTTTTGTGCGTAGGTGAGTCGCTTTGTTTCCATGTCAGAGAATTGACTTTTTGGCTACAAGAACTGATGGTGCTGCTGGATTTCAAAGGGAAGTCAGCTTGATGCATTTTTCATCTGCTGCACTCCTTTGGCCAACCACTGCATCTCCGGTCCTCGACCTACAAGTTAAGTCAATTTTATTTTTACAAATCACAACCCCTGTCTTTAGACCCTCAATAGGAATGAGGAAAAACTCCCTAAAAACCCCTTTAACAGGGAAAAAAATGGAAGAAACCTCAAGAAGAGCAACAGAGGAGGGATCCCTCTCCCAGTACAGACAGATGTGCAATAGATGTTGTGTGTACAGAATAGAAAACAAATTACAGAATACAGCATTGAACAGGATAACAAAATTATAATGGTTTAATAATATATATGAAGAATGTTATGAAGAGGATGCCAAGCAACTTCCAGGTGCCACCAGAACACAATAGGACCTGAGTCACCTGACCTCCATCACCATGGAGACGTGGGAGGAGGAGAGAGACTCACATCACACCATCCACACACACGGGGGAAGAGACAAGAAAAGACATTATTCACTCAGGGGAGAGAGAAGGATGAAGACATCATCCAGAGAGAGAGAGAGAGATATGAGGTGATGCGGAACTCCTGCAGGATGGAGAACCAGATCCAAAACCTCAGGAAATGGCACTGACAGCCAGAGAGGCAGAGCAGTTCCAGGATGGGTGCTGGTCCAGCAAGGAATGCCTGAGAGACAAGAGAGGACAGGAGGAGAAAATAGTGAGAGAAGGAGAAAAGAGAGAGAGGCGCACAGCTCGGATGGTCATGTACTTGTGGAACAGAAGGTTAGAACAATGTGAAGGTTATCAGAACAGTTGCAATAATCAATAATCTCATGGGCAGGACAGCGCTTAGTAAATTCATTGAGACAGAAACCGACCTGCCATGCAGTACAAGGTCATGAACTGCTCAATTAAATGCAACTGTTATGTACGTACCCAGACTGGATCTATAAATGTGAGATGTTGGTGGAAATCAGTGTGTGGGATTTAGGCTGGACCAGATGGAGGAGGATGGAGGAGAGGGAATGCAGGCTTACCAGACTCTGAAACACACCGGGGCCCCAACCTGCTGCTTCCTCTGAAGCGCTGTTGCCACGGCAATCCCAAACTCGCTAATCTGGCTCAGCATTTAAGTTTTATTAAAACCTCTTCTTCAGAGAAGGTGAGAATCAAAAGAAAACCAAGCAACCAGTAATGAGGGGAAGTCAGACACCACACCAGTTCATCAGCCGATGCGTCTGCCGATCAGCAAGTGTTTTCAATTCTCCTGATGCTCCCAGCAACACACAAACCCAACCTTGCTCATCCAGTCCAGCCAATAATGAAAAGCATGTGAAGTAGTGTGAGCAGGGGCTGCACTTTAGTGGTGTTATTGAAAAATATACATGTTGCTCAATCACAACACAACTAATTGTAGGTTAAGGCAAATGATGAGTTTTAAGTTTAGATTGGATTGTGTGACGTCAGCAGGGAGGTTATTCAATATGGGACCCAATAGGAAAAGACCCTGTCACCTGCTGACTTCTTTTTAACTTTTGGTACGCACGGGAGTCTGCATTCTGAGAGCTAAGAGCTTGAGATGGTATATAAGGTTTAAGGGGATCAGACAGGTATGATGGGGACCATTTAGGATTTTATAAGTCAGCAGAAGCACCTTAAAGTCTGATCTAACATGGAGGCCAATAAAGGGAGGCTAGAATTGGTGTAATATGATCAAATTTTCTTGTTTTAGTTAAGATCTGCAGCATTTTGAACCATCTGAAGCCTTATAGTAGTAGAATTACAGTAATCAAGTCTGGATGAAACAAATGTGTGTATTAGAGTCTCTGTGTCAGCCATGAACAGGGAAGACTGAATTTTTGGCTTTGTTAGGTTAGTGGAAAAAGGCAGTCTTGCTGATTTCTTTAATGTGAGAGAGAGTAAGTGATAAATTAACAACATTCAGCATTGTAGGTTCCAGAAAAGGCCAGAGGTCTTTGAAAAGTTTTGCACGTAAAGTTTCAAGAAGGCAAGTAGTTGGTTTAGAATCTGAAATGAGCTTAGTCAAAGTTTCAAGAGAGATCGTCTCAAAATCTGTAAGAACAAGGACTATCTGTGACTCTGCATTAATATGAATTTGGTAACACAAGATCTGCAGGAGTAGCCGGAGTTGAGGAACTAATTTTGCTTCTAATCTCATCAACCATATTGCAGAAAATGTCTAGAAACACATGGGCCATGATAGGTGAGCAGCTGATGGACAGCTGCTTTTTAGTAAGTGAAGCTACAGTGAGCTAGAATTATGTTTATTAATTAAGTGAGAGAGATATGCTGCTTTCCCAGCAGGTAAAGCACACTTGTATTCCAATAAACACTCATGCCAAGAGAGTTAAATAAAACTTTTGATTTTCACCATTTACATTCCAGTGTCTTGCCGGCCTGCTTAAGAGTTCTGGTAGTAAGAGGTGCAACTGAATCCAAGAGACTAGAGAGGGTCACATTTAAATCACTAGTGAAATTTTCCACAGAGCTTGTCTCTGCAGTGAAAGCAGCCAAGACATCAGGCAACTGCTGACCAAATGCAGCTATAGTAGGCAGACCAGTGTGGTAAATACACCTGTGCTGATATTAATAGGACAGGCCAATGATGCTTCAAATTTAATAAGAAAATGACCTGACACAGCGTACGTGGCTGGCTAGACCGTAAGATCAGACCATTAATCACAACTGCATTTGCATACGGTCTGATCACCGCCCATTGACCCACTGTATAACTGTCCCTCTGCCCTCTGCTCTGGGTCAGTCCACTGTCTCAGACCCGCTCTGTGTCGGTAAGCCCACCGTACTCTGGAATACTAATAAACCACCATCACTACAGCAAACTTTGAACAAGGACTTGGGTGAATTTCTTCAACAATGGAAATGGAAAGACACACCAGTGACCTGAAAATCCAAAATTACACCAGAGGTAAGGGCCCTTTTGAGAACCCAATTATTGGTACTGTGTGTTGTGGGAGGTCTGTGAAGCTGGAGTCCCAAACAAGTTGACACCGTACTCAATTTTAAGTAAGTTTTCTGTATGGTTGTGAAAGAGGGTTCATGAAAAAGCTGAGAGGTGTTTAGGAATGCTTGCCTCTTCCTATCCTGAGAATCTGACTCGCTCTTCTCAAGGTTTCGACATTTCAGGTAACAGAGATAGGAAATGGATAACGGCCAATGAAAATGGAAAAGAGTGGTCCGCAGTGTTTGGAACATTGAGAAAAATATTCCAGTGGGGGACCAGTGAGAAATAGGCCTATGCAGGGTTGGTAGGAAGAAGTAGTGATTATGTAGTATATGATTCACTCTCCCAGGGACGATTTGCTCTCTCAATACTTGGGAATATATTTCATTTTTGTAGGGATCTGATTAACACCAAGCACCAAGAGCATAAAATTGGTTGCAACACAAAAATAAAAAATGTGATAAATAAAAAAACAAAACAAAAAAAATGTACAGGAAAATAAATATGGAAGGAACAACATTTACAACAAATAAAATATGGTAAACTAGAAAGAAATGAGCTACAAGTGCAAAATCCCACACAACTAAAAGTCTAGTTAATTTCACAAATATGAAAGAAAAAGAAACAGCGTTAAACTTGTGCAACAACTAGAAAAAAACAACACAACGTAGAGCACAGAAAACCTTATTGGATAAGTCTTCCAGAAGTACCGAAACAAACATGAATAATTAAATTGAAAGATTTAATCTTATATTACTGGGTTTTTGTTGATGTTTGTCACTTCATCACTTTGTTACTATTGTGAAACATGATTCATGATTTTCTTTTCTTCCTTTTCCAAATCTTAGACAGTGACTGTGGTATGAATGATGTGGTGATCTGAGATTACAGAAAAAAAACACATAATATTGTTTATGGGTCAAATGGTTTTCTAAGCATCTCACTACACAGGATTGGCACCTTGGACAAAGCCAGCCCCTAGAACAGGTAGCCAATGAGAATTCCTTCCTTTGGGGTGAGAAATTGCTCATTTGTAGCAACCCAATCCAAATTATCCCTAACTATGGCATCTCCAGCAGAAAAGACAAATGTGAAAAATGTGACCAGGGCAGTACCCGACAACGCCACCCTGGGAATTTCACCCAGAGAATACCCAACAGATACAGAGATTATTTGATAAAGAGAAGGAGCAGAGGCGTGAGTTTCAAGTTTCAAAAACAGGATAAATTTTATTTTGATTTTAAAAAGAGTCTGGAGTTGTTGCTTTGGTTAGTAAAAGCTGCAATAAAGGATGGGTTAAAGTTAGATTTCTTCATTACAAAAATATGTTATATAATTATAAATATTACTACATTGACAGCATCACCAGTGCAGGGGAGGGTGCCAGGAAAGCCCACAGGAGGATGAGAGTGAGAGGGAGGTTCCAGGGTGCTTCACCACCACTAGTATTGTGAAACACACACACACACAATTGCTTTCATTCACACTGTAAGACAGGAGGAACACATGGGGATTAGGAAGCCACAGCAAAATAGCATGTGATTGACCTGGTCACAACAAGCCAATGAGTCATTTATAATGAGTTGAAGCAGGCATTGCTGTGAGCTCATGCAAGGCTTTGGCTGATCATGCAGCCAAAGCAGTTAAATTAGCATTCCTGTCCATGTAAAACCCTGTCCCCCGATACCTGCTAACAACCTTGCCTTGTAGTCCTCATACAAGAGAGTACTGATGTGAAGCATAGATTGTGACTTTCTCATGGATGTAAATATGTAAATGACTGTGGGTCCACAATGATGGCTGTGTTGTGGCACCCACACCTCTGCACCCGTGGCTAACTCACATGTCACCTGGCCCGTTACATGTGAGCCAAGGGAGGATATATCAGATAAATTCTAGAAGTTTAAGATGTTTTAGCGCTCATCTTGGGAAAAACAAAACAAAAAAAAAGGTGACACATCCTTCCCCACATGGATTCTTGAAAACTTAAGTGTGAAAATTTGTGAATGTGAATGTTTTCTATATGTGTGTCACTGTAAGCAGATTCTAAAATAGGCCAGAAGTCTGAACTTGCAGAAAAAGCTATCTCGGCCTCCCTCTGCGCCAAATATCCCAAAATTGTGATCCTGTACAATCACATGCCACAACATCCAACCAAGAGATTGGATCTGTATCAGAGAGCTCCACCAACAAATGCCCTGAAACCCTGCTGGTCCATACTGCAGCGTGTCTGGCTCACCATCAACACAACAGTCAAGAGTCAAGGTTGTCCTACTTGGGCCCGCGCATCCCACTGTAAGCAAATGCCTCCTCCAGCATGCACCAGAAATTAGCAGGGTCCCTCTTCATCCTGTGGGCCCTCTTCCTTGTCAGCTACAGAACCACAGAATGTTGATTGCATCCCTGGGAAGGACCTCCTCCCCTGAAGGACAGCGTAGGCCCTAGAGGCCCAGAAAAAGATGTATGACACCCTCCAGGGCACCCACAGCCGTCAGAGGAGCAGCAGAGCAGCGCAGGCACCGGAGGCCCAGAAGAAGATACATGACACCCTCCAGGGCACCCACAGCCATCAGAGGAGCAGAACAGAGAAATCGACAGACATCACAAATGGGACCTTTCGGTGTACCTAGAGAGAAAGAGACCTAAATATGAACCACAGCCCTCAACAAACACATATCTCCAACTGGCAAAAATGGTAGCTGATAATAGCCCAAACCGTAAAACTACAACAGAAGGACTCTCATTGATGAGCTTGCCCATCACTTCCCTTTGACACTTGTCACATACTACACTTTAACTCCTCCTCTGGACACTGTGGTTGTCCCGACCCATCACAAACTAGACAGCTCTACTGTCATCAACTTTATGCCAACTGTTATTCCTGCAACACTCCTAACCCTCTCACCCTCACAATGGTTCCAAAGACATTAAAATGGTGTGTTGAAGGTAAAGGAAAAAGTGGTGGTGTGGTCTGAGTCATGTGATACCAGCCATGAGAGTCCTTACAGTGCCACCTGAGGTTCACATTATTAAAAGAGACTTATACACAGACACACAAACACCATGGACAAGATTTTTTGGTGCTCTCATTCCAAATTATGGAGCCACGGCAGCTTTGGATCAAATAAGAGACCCTTTTCATGCAGTTGAAGATCTTGCAAACTCTACCGCAAAAGGCATGTCCATGCTTTCACAAGAGATGACTGCTGTAAGAATGACATGTCAGATACCATCGAACAGGTTGGGTACATCATTGTCTCAGTGTCTCTCCTCTACTCCACTGTTACGTCTATCAGCAGGTCTCAACGAGGCGAGTCACATCCACCTGCTACATGACGCACATTTCCTAATTTGGACATCACTCCCAGAGTTGGGGGTGTTCCCCAGAGATAAAGCTGAGCTACTGACACAAGCAAAGTGCTCCCAAGGGACTCTCCATAATCTGTTTCCCTTCTCATTACCACAAAGTTAGGTTGTAAAAAATAGGCAATAGATGGAAAGTGCAAAGCAATAATCACCTTTGAAGTTTTCTCTGCACGTTACACGCTGTGCTGTCTCTGTGTTATGGGTGTATAAATAGGTAGAGGTCTGTCTGCAATGAGGTGATGAGGAAAGATTTAGCTCAGTAGTCAGCGCAGTCGTCTATGATCTGAGAGACTCCAGTTCAAGACTCGGTGTGGGGACCTCCTCCATGAGGTGGTTTATTTATGAACACTTATTGTAACATTTTAATTTCCTAAAATTGAAAGCGTAATAAAAACAAAAAACATGATTTTTAAGCATCTTTCCACTTTTATTCGAATACAAATACAAATAATTTTGCTGCCTCAACAAATACAGATACAAATACAACTACTGAGCCCTCTGCACATTCCTACTGGACAAATATTTGACCTGAGTTATTTGCAGTATTTGTATATGTTGTCTCTCTCCTCTGACTTGAAGCTGTGTGATAACCTGTGAAGCTACAATGTATTGTCACTGCAAAAGTATTACTGTCAATCCATAGAGACCAGGTCTAAAATCAGGGCTTGACCTCTGACCTCTGAGCTTACTCTACAGCTGCTGCACATTGGCAGGTGCTATCTGTATGTCCTGCATAGTGTTAGCCTTTCATCAGAGATTTATCGCCACAGTCCCTCCCTCACCCTCCCCATTGGTAGAGGACTACTATTTCTAGTCAAGGGCACAACACATTCAAAATAGCGCTCTCTGTGAATCTATTGTCATGAAGACATCTGACTCCGATCTGTACCCAGGGCTCTGAAAATAAGTGAATTATGTACAGTTATCAGAACTACACATTTCACAAAACTGGAGGAGCTCACCTTCAATCTGACTCGAGTGGTTGTCCTTCAAAACGTTCCAATATGGAGAGCTTATGTGTTTATGGTGTAATGGAGATGAGTGACCTAACAAGAATTCTCTGTGATGACATCCCAATTGTTGCCAGAGCTTTCCAGCTGGGGCTCATATACTTCACTCTGCCCTGTGAAGACCATGTTAGCCTGACTGATCAATAGATGAGACACAGCCATACTTATTTACAATACATATATACATATGCAAGACTGTGTAATAGCTGATTCTATACGTTTTTGCCTGTATTTTATTTTGTCAAATATGTTACATAAGACCTAAAAAAAATGTAGATACTGCACTCAAATGTGTCCTTTCATCTTTTTTGTCAATTTCAACTACTGAACTGGAGTAACAAATTAATATATAATTGAATACATTTAAACGTGTGATTTAAAGGCAGCTAAACCACGAAAGAAATTCATGTGAATTCCGCTACAGACAGCAGCTGAGATGTCAGTTATACTGCCTCTGCCAAGCCAAAAAAACTTGAATTGAATTACTGAAAGGACGATCACATTAAGCTAGCTTTAAATTAAGATAGATCTTGTGCTATAGCGGTCCAGTTGGCTGTCTGTGTGTGTGTGATGGCTGTAAAACAGTCACAAAGTTAGATTCTGATCTTCCCTCAACTTGACCATATATTTAAATACCATCTTTTAACTTTGTAAGTCAGTATAGGTGAAGTCTGAATAAAGAGTCGCATGTAAAAATGACAGCTGCAGTATGATTTAAATCAATATGATGTCATATCTAAGTGCAGGCTGAGCTGAACACAGAGACAGCTCAGTGTCTCCACTTAGGTGCTGCAGTCGATGTTCCACTATTGTTGGGTGGTTTCTGTTGTTTCCTATTTATAGATCTCTCTCTTTCTGTCTACCACTCCTCCCTCCATCAGCCTTGGATTATGTGGGATGGGTCATGAGCTTTTTTAGTGCCATGCTGCCCCAACAGTAAAGACTGAGACAGTCAGTGCTGCCAGTCTTTGTCCTGTGTCTGAGTGCAGCAGCAGTGTGTCAGAGGCAGGGGCAGACCAGCAGCCATGGATGATGTATATAAAGCAGCGGTGAGTACAGATAAAGCCCAGTATTTTATATTTCTGTATCTGATAATAATTCAATTACAAAGCATGTAATAATACCAGAATCCTAGAGCTGTTCCTGTCCTGGTGTGTTGTGCTTTAACCAAAAGGAGTGCAGTCACTAAGCTGTATGAAATGATATGGGCCTTCGCTGGCACATACGTTTGATAAAGTTTAGGAGCCACTATGACAGATGTTAACAATAACTCTGCTCCTTTAATCCCAAAGTCAAGTTCAACAGTCCTAGAGCAAAACCAGCCAGTAGCCCTGAAGTCACCATGAATCTTTCACATTATATTATGAGGAATTCCCATTATTTTGTTCCCCTGAACCAAAGAACATCCATATCATGTCAAATGGAAAGAATAAATAACTTTTACAGTATCTCACAGAGTCATAGTACAGACAGATCTGAATTATGTGAAAATCATAATAATAATTTTAGGGGCACATTAATGGATTTCTGAGAATGTAAATGATATGAACTTCTACTTGTGGTCATGACTGTAGTTACAGTTGAGGACACTGAGGTCATGTCCTCTGTATTTTTGTGGGAATTTAAGCACTTTAGCAGCCTGTGTTTTTTATAATGACCACTGGTTGGAGTTTATAATATCTTCTTGTGATGAACAGTTCCTTACTGTTCATGTTTGTGTAAAAAATCTAATTTATATGTTTGAGAGTCTGTGTGTTCCTTCAACTTGAATAACAGTGAAACAATAGGTGTGATGTGCTCAGGCAGAGACAGGCTGCTGTGTTAGTTCATATTTCTGGGCCTGACAATAGAACAAAGAACAGTTTGACAGTTCAGGGGAAAGAAGAGAAGAGACAGCTGATGGCTCTTAAAACAAATGGATGAACCCTCCACCCCCTCCCACCA
This sequence comes from Thunnus maccoyii, assembly GCF_910596095.1. NCBI lineage: Eukaryota > Metazoa > Chordata > Actinopteri > Scombriformes > Scombridae > Thunnus > Thunnus maccoyii. Next base: position 1,044,118 of record NC_056536.1, on the reverse strand, counting down.
CCACCTCCAGCATAACGCCACACTGCTCACAACTCCTTCAGTCCACTGTGCCACAGAACAAGAATAGTAAGTGAAGAAAGCATCATGTGACATTGCAGTCATTCTGCACTGACGGCAGCACAGAGCGGTTTAGTTATCAGTAGAGTTGTTGAGTTGAGGTTCTCTTCCAACCTTTTCATGCATGAATTATGAAATCACAGAGTAATAATTTTTTTATTGTTTGTTTTAACTCTTAAACACCTGAAAAATCATGACAATAACTTATTTTAATATATTGTATTTAGACGTGTCCACTGTAGTTGACACTGTGCATCAACGGTGTAAAAAGTGATTTAGTGGAAATCAATATAGGTCCAGAAAAACATGTTTTATTAAGATATTAACATTTAATAAGAGCAAATGGTATGAATACACATAGGAACATTAAATAGCAGCAGCAATAGAGAGGACATGTCCTAGGCCCAATAGGCAGAATAAACCCTTTGGTGCATAACGTCCACTGGAGTGGACAGATGTATTTTCACTCACAGAAAAAAATGTACAAGAAAAATATTATTAAAAATCTGATAAAAGTATTTCTAACATTTTATTTATTTGAAAAATATATTTTTTTACCTGTTTCTTTCTCTGAGAATAAAAGGATTTAACAGATCTTCCTGAGCTACTCGGTGCATCTACTCTACGCTCCGCTATATGTCAAAATCACAGAGAGAGCCAAAAATGATATTCAGATGGAATTGTAGACAACACTTTAGGGGTTCACCACCTGATAGTTGGGACATGGTACTACAACTGAAATGGTTCAAATGGCTTCCAGATATCTGTCCACTGTAGTGGACACCATGCATGAAAGGGTTAAAGTGGTAAAAAGAAGTAAGTTACTGTAAAAAACACAGTGATCATTGTGATTTTGTTTCCCTCAGGTTGAGAACTTGACTGAAGAGCAGAAAAATGGTGAGGAGACGTTTGGTTATTATTAATACTATTCTCTATATACCCACTGCTACAACTGATAGCACTTACAAGCAGGACTGCTACTGTTAACAATGATAGTATGTGAAGGAAACGTTGTATTTAAGTTTTATTGACTTTCACAATTTGTCCTTACAGAAACAAGAATATAAAATATGCACGTACACTGTCCTTTACATGTAATTGTGCACAAGTACATCTGCTTAATGGATAATGATGATAACTGTCAGTGTGGCCCACCCTCTGCACTGAGCGTCTGAAGAGAGGAACTTTCCTCTACTGCTGATTTATTCTATAGGCCTGGAACACAGGAAGTATACCTCCACTTCCCGCTCTGCAACACTGAGTGCAACAAGGATTAATATTAGGAGGAGGGGCAGACAATTGTGTCATGTTGTTGATAATTCTTTGAAAAAAGTGACATTATTATGTCATAACAGTGCTTTTTCCTCAATTGAGATCTTTGGGATTCTTAGTTTGTGTGACTATTTCATCAAAAAGGGGCTGTCAACGTTTTTGCTTCTAATTAGTTAGCTGACATACTTTACCTCATTGATCACCATGAAACTACTCAGGATATTTGTTTAGGGCCCCAAAATGTACCTGGCTGGCCCAGTTTACCAGTTGTTCCATAGCAATGGCTGTTATCATCTCTGTTACTTACTTACTCCGCTACAAAATCACAATTAATAGAAGCATCCAAATCCTTCAGACAGTTGTGCAGTTAAGAGCAGTAACTCTGCAGACGACCACCAGAGTGGATTCAGAACCACAGCTCCCAGTCAAGGTTAGGGTTAAGTGGTAGATAGAAGACAGCAGGGATCAACTAGACTGGGGTTTGAAGGATTTTACATTATTTAAGCTCCGTTTCTGTTCTGCTTTCATTCTAAGTTCTAATATGCCAATGAACCAAGTACTCAAAGTGTTTTGACTGTAATAGAGCAACACAATTTCATCACAGAAGGATTAAAATGTGTCTAATGTTATTATCGACTACTGTACTGTCCATTACTTATCAGTGTCCAGTTTTTGCTGACCATATAGTTGAGTTATATGGTAGCTTTTGAGAATATACTTTCTGTGTTTCTCACATAGAACATTATACTGTTATCATTATATGTAATTATATTGTATCAGTGTTAAGTTGTGAGGAGGACGATATATTGTATCAGAAAAAAACAACAATTATAATAGTTAAATCTCAGTTTAGTACATAATTCTTGCGTCTCCAGGTGGGTGTTGTCAGCCAGTCACAGTCAAAAGTCTCGGGCCAGTTTTCACTCCCACTCTGCTTCTTGGTGTTACATTTTGGACGTGGATTTCTGTTTGTAGTAAAAAGTAACTTAAACACATATCTCCTTGTCAGGCAGTAATGCTGGTTGTGTCTCCTCTAGAGTTCAAGGCTGCCTTTGACATCTTCATCCAGGATGCAGAGGATGGCTGCATCAGCACCAAAGAGTTGGGGAAGGTGATGAGGATGCTGGGGCAGAATCCCACCCCTGAAGAGTTACAGGAGATGATTGATGAGGTGGATGAAGATGGTATGTCAGCATCATGAAGTCTGTCACTTCACTGCACTGTTGACATCAAGAGTGTAGCCGTATGCAATGTATATCTGGGAGCAGTAAAAGGCTTCACTCTAAATATCAAGGATATCACTGTGAGACTTTGGGATTCAAGGCCAAGGCAAACATTAAAGTAAGCACAGGAATTAATGGTTAGTAACCTCATAAGATGCTGACATTTTGAATGAAACATAAACCAGGTTTAGATTGAACCTCTCTGACATCACCAACCAGTGTCAGTCGTTCATTACAAACTCACAGTGATTTTAAGTTGTAGTGGAGATCCTAAAGTCTCCAAAGCTAAGATGATGCAGCAGACATGTATAATATTTCTATCTGATAAATGAAGAGCTGCAACAAGACGTTACAGAGTATAAATGATATTTAATGACATTAAAGCAACTAAAGGGAAAAGTTAATCTGATTTAAATGTGAAGTATGATATAGATATATGTCTATATAATATCATGGCGTGTGCTCACAGGCAGCGGTACAGTAGACTTTGATGAGTTCCTGGTTATGATGGTCCGCTGCATGAAGGAGGAGAGCAAAGGAAAATCAGAGGAGGAGTTGGCTGAACTTTTCCGTATGTTTGACAAGTAGGTTTCTCTTTATATTTCTGTTCATATTCTGCACAGTGTTACTTCAGAATTCCAAGGAAATGTCACCCTTGACTGTAAAATAAATCAGTATTGACTAACACTAGTAGATGGACATTGGTTTTAAATATTACTAAAATCAAACAGAGCTCAACAAACACGAGCATACATGCACATATATAAGTACACATATATAGTACAAGTCCATAAGTACATATACAGTGTCTCCAAGTATTTACAAATATATAAAAAGGTTGGCACTGTGAAAACAAAGTTCATGTTGAAGACTTTAATAATACAAAACTATTACTGATATATTTTTTTAAAAAACCTGTTGAGGTTACTTTTGACTGCATCTGAGATTGATTCTTTCATCTTGTGTTGAGGAACGGCGACGGCTACATAGACCTCGAGGAGCTGAAGGCCATGCTGGAGTCCACTGGAGAGGCCATCACTGAAGACGACATAGAGGAGCTGATGAAGGATGGAGACAAAAACAACGACGGCAAAATTGATTATGATGGTACGAAAGCCAAACCATTAGTAACACTCATATGCAAATATTGTACATTGGCAATGAAAGTTTGCATTTGACATTTGATGAGAATTAAAACTGCAATGCTGTGGCTCCTAAAACCAAAACAACGAGCTGAAAGAAGCTCTGAAGCTCCGCAGAGTCGTGGGAAGTAATTCTTTGCGCGTTTGTCACAACAAACAACATGTGTCCTATAAGACGTCATCTGATCCATTATTAATATATAATGTCATGTTTTAATATGTTTACATTTGTTGGGCAGCCAAAAGCATTTCATTCCTGATTGTTGTTGTAGACATTTCAGTGATAACTACTAACGACAGGAAGTGAACCAGCTGCACTACATGACTGTCACACTATTCTAAAACGAATGAAATCAGTCAGTAATTCTACAGGCCTGTATGTAAGACATCATGATGTAATTATTATGACGACATTACATGCCCAGCCTACACCAGAACCTACATCCAAGGTCTTGTCAAAGTGTTTGACTTTGTGCGTTCTCTCGCAGAGTTCCTGGAGTTCATGAAAGGTGTTGAATAAAGGATTCAGCTGAAGGCCTCACGCTGCAGCATCCTCACTTTCCATTGGCTGCAACACCATCGAAGGCCGTTCCTGAAGATATGCCTCCACCTCCTGTCTGCTTTTAACAACATCAGCAACACACACCTCCTCAACAGACTGCCCTGTCAGTTCATCTCAAACAACCTCAACGAAGCTCAGAGGTCTGCTGAGAGATCTCATTGACAACAAATTCCTCTGTTTCTGATAGTGATGATGAATCAAAGTGTCATATAGAAGACTATTTTCAATAAAAAGTTTTTCAGAATTGCATATTTTGTCTGTCATACTATGTGATGTAATAATATGTTCATGAAACCGTATTTTACACCTTGAGAAAAATTACGTAGAACTTACTTGTTTACAAGGGGGGCATGGGGTGTGTGTAAAGATGTAGGGGTAAGAGAGCGAGAAAAAGACAATAATACAAAGTGGGCATTAACAATAATAATAAATAATAATGACGTGAGAGAGAGAGAGAACTCCTCTTACTCCATAACTATATAAAGTGTAATGTGAGCAGCATGTTAGCAGAGCAGCAACTGTTCTGTTTGTGTGTTTACACAGGAGGCGTTTAGGTACAGTGTTGAGTGTAGGTTTTGGAAGCGCTCAGAGCCCAATACACAATCACTGTTGTTACACATATGTGTAAAACAAAGGGATATAGAGTTAAAGGCATCTGCGTCCCCTGGACTAACAGGTGTTGGGGTGAAACTGGGATGGATCAGGACAGCTGGCTCTGGCCACAATTTGATCTATGCATAATTTTTTTGTATCTATTCTCCATTATTTTTGTGTTTTCTTTTTGTTTCATTTTGTGTATTTGTTTTTCTTCCCTGCCTTCTTTGCTTTCTCCATCTTTTAGGCTTGCCCCAGGCCCATAAGAGGTTGCTGGTCTGCTGCAGGTCAGAGCCTCTCTAGAGCAACACCCTCTCATATAAGACGGGGTCTAATCATTCTGGTCTTCTTGAAGGGGGACTGGGGCGATGATCAGACCCTCTGTCACCAAGCTGTCCAAAACTAGTCCAGTCCCCAAAGCCCCCTTCAGGTGCTAGGGTCTGGTCTGATGTGCCGCCTTATTTTGGCAGTCTTTGGTGATGGACTGTGAGAAGAGATGTATAATATCCAACAGAAGAGAGGCCAATCATAGAGCCAGCCTTTCTGATCATCTTATTGACCCTGTTTTTATCATCCACAGTGATTGTGAAGTTGAAACATTGGCAGGAGCACTTGTGTGATGCCATTTTGAAAATGCCTGTACGTTATGCTATATTGGCATCCCTAAGATCCTTAAAAAGAATCTACAGACCTCTCAAAACAAACTAGTTAGGTTGATTTTTAAACTCCATGCCCAAACACATCTTCTCCCTGATTTTAATAGTCTGAAGTGGCTCAGAGTGGAGGAGAGTTGGTCACAGGATTGTCAACAGGCCGGGTATAGGCAGTCACCAAGGGCGTCACCTTGTCTGGTGGGTGCAGGTCACCCTCAAAGGAAAAAAATAAAATAAATAAAAAAATTTGTAAAAATAAATGAATAAAAACGAAAAATGAAAAAATAAAAAATGAACAAATAAATAAATAAATACACTTTACACCTCTGTTCCTCCCAGTGTTTCATCCGTCCTGCAGCTGTACTGTGCACATTGAAACAGAGGGATGATGCACATCAGACAGGCCAAGTCTGTGAGATGTCAAGAGGTAGATATTCACATTTTATTCCATAATGGTAAAGGTTTTGGACCTTTACCATTCTCAGGTGTGTAAGGAAGACAACGGAGAAAAGAGGAGGAGGAAAAGAAAGCCTAATATAGAGGTATGTCGTCTTATGTAAACATTAAAACGCTGTTTTGTGTGCAGACGTTTCATTTGTAATAGTATAATTTTCAGATAACATTACAGATTGAAGGATATGAGACTGAATGGCAGTTAGTAGCAGCTATCTGGATAACTGCTCCTTCCTACAACGTAAAGCATTGTGCTGAAATTTAACTGATCAATATCAGTGATAATGAATACCACTATATCCATAAAAACGTAGATTTCTGCACTGGTTTGCACCAGCTATGTGTAAGCCGGTATGAGCCACTTGGCATCTGGCACATTGTAGTAAACTAACTGCTGTTTCATCATTAGTGAGCTCTGTGATACTTTATGATTGACAGCTACCCTAGCAGTATGTGTGTGACTATTCAGTTGTTACAGTTATGTTGTAACTTATCTCTGTGGTACATGCTTTTATTTTGGTAATGCATAAATCACAACTTAGTAATAATTTACATAATAACTAGGCTAAGTTTGAACTTACACACAGCTGGTGCAACAGGCTGCAGCAGTTATTTGTCTACTCTGCAGCTACATGTTTTGGCTTGTAATAATCTAATATCCACTTTATAACTGTCCAGATGCTCTCAGGAAACATCTGCAGAAGCCTCAAACTGCTGGAGAAGTTACATCTGATCTCCCGTCTAGACCACTCTCTGAAGCAGATCAGTTCAGATCAGATAGGATACAATGTGTTAAAGTTGATGACACACTGTCCAGTAACATGAAGTGCACAATGGGTGTTCCACAAGGGTCAGTGTTACGTCCTCTATTATTTAGCCTATATATGTATGATCTCCTTCAACAGTTTCATGATGTAGAACTACAAATGTATGCAGATGACACCATCGTGTACACACATGCAAAAACAGCTGAGTTAGCTGCTGCTAAGCTAACAATTGCACCAGAAAGGATCACACATTGGCTTGATCAGTCATGTCTGAGTCTAAATGTAAACAAGACAAAAGGTATGTTTTTCTCTAAGACTATGGTACAACCTCCCAATGCTGATGTCAAAGGTGAAAGGATTGACATAGTCACTGATTTTAAATATCTTGGTGTGACACTGGATCCAAATTTGAACTTTAAGAAACATATTTAAAAAACGGTTAAAACCATAAAGTACAACTAAGCAAATTTTAGACATATTAGAAACTGTCTCTCTTTGGACACAGCCAAGATATTTATGGATGCTATGATTCTTTCCCATATGTCTTATTGCATCACATGTTGGGGGCCATAAAACCTCTTGAGTTCTCATACAAACAAACTCTAAAAACTCTGGACAAAATCCAATGCATTTCAATCACTGTAGGGTTCTGGAGAAATACAGTTTACTGAGCTTTGAGAATTTTAGATTATTCTCAAATTTGTGCCTAGTTTATAAAATTTTAAATGGTTTGGCCTCCTCCGCTATGTGACTTTGTTTGTACTCGCTCAGTATGTTCTATTAGATCCTAAAGAACATCCTCTATATAATATTGCACCATACCATTTTGTCGCACTGCATTTGGACAGTCAGCTTTCTCTGTGAAAGATGATGATATGAAGAACTGTTGTTCAATCAATACATTCAAGGCCAAACTAAAAAATCTACTAAAGACCAATCAGCTGTGTGACCACTGAGTGTAAACTTAATCTATGGTCTTCTCATTAGCGCAGGCAGTCTTGCTTTTAATTTGACAAGTTTACATTATTAATTTCTAATTGACATGGTGGCTGTATGTGATGTGCTGTTGTGTGTAGCTTTGTATTTTGTATGGTGTGTTCTGTGTGTTTTTTGCTTTGCACTGCTTGTTGTTGTGCTTTTGTATGTTTTGATTGTTGGGGACTGTGGATGTAAACAAGTAAATTACTCCGGTGCAGTGCATCTTTAATGATTAAAACTGTACACTGTCCAAATCAATAAATGACCATCATATCAAACACTTCAGCTACCTGCAATGAAACACAGCCTGTAGCAGGTGAGTTCTGTTCATGTTACAGCTGCAGTTATGTAACTAATGTCAATATGGACCAATCCAGACACATTTTTGCTATAATTCTATCAAATATGCACAATAAGTTTTGAACATACGTAACTCATCCGGTACATCTGGAATGTTTTGTCCATTTGTTCACAAATGGATGCTAGAGAGTCTATTTTTATTTGACAGTACTTTTACCAAACCTTTAACCATTTTCTAACCTTCACAATGACAGAAAGTCACGAAAACTGCAGCTTGCACACACAGATTTTATTTCTTTCATTTTCACTCATTAATTAATTTTTTTTCATTAATTTTTAAGGCAATATCGCCACCTACTGGATCTTTTTCAAAACAAAATTCAAATGAGCTAGAACTACACTGAACTATGGGTCCACTTAAGAAAGTTTCAAGTCAAATACCAATATTATCTATGATTAAATGGTTTCTTACATACTTGAATTATCATGGTAACACTTGCGCAATAAAATATATTGAATCATAAATATAATTTCTATAATAAGAAAGGGAACATAGCTAATTTAAATACTAATCAATATTAGACTGCAACCATCTATATTTATTCAAGTTGTCTACAGGACACATTAAAGCTAGAATAACTTATTCCCATCAAAAATCATTTAAACTTTTTTCACTCATGTAATTGAACAGTTTTGGTCAACCGTTATCTATAATTCATGCTTCACATGTGTTTATTGCCTGATGTGTTGTAATTTATGAATAATTGTATGTTCTTACTAAAGGATTAATAACTATATTTGCATGTATGTTTAGATTTACCTGCAGGTGAAGCAACAACAGACACAACATCCACTGCTACTCTACAGCCTGCAGACACCATCAACTGGACCAGATCCTGAAGTATGTGAGTCCATCAAGGCAGCAGCTACAGATCCCGTCTGATATGATGAGGATGGAGTTAGTCAGCAGAGGCCATATCAGCTAAAATAAGACTCTACATTTACAAAATGACAGGATGGGAGAAGTTCTCATCACCACCACTTTACAGAAGTGAATGGAGAGAAAATCAAGAGAAGCTGGGTGGAATATTCAAAAAAAACAAAAAAAGTCTTTACTGCTTCTGCTGCAAACTGTTCTCACAAAAAAAAACTACAAAATAATCAGTAATGGACTTAATGACTGGAAAAACTGTAGTGAGATACTCAAAACTTATGAGAACAGTCCAGAACATTTTAGGCACATGACATCATGGAAGGTGTAATCTGTGGATTGTAATCTATGAATGACCAAGTCTCAGTGTCTTGGATGTTACTCACAGGTAGTTGGTAATATTTAATCATTTATTCATTCTTTGATACGTGATTTGTTTGTTTGAGGATTCATTTTAATTTATAAAAATAAAAATATTTATTTTTGTCTTGAAACCATTGTGGTGTCTGATGTTTGTTGTCCATATTTTTACCGTAGAATGAGCAGGTGGTGACGAGGCAGTACTGGTGGGTAATTTGGTTGGGGGGGGGCACCAAATCCTTATCTCACCTAGGGCACCAAAATGGCTAGAGCCGGCCCTAGGAGGTGAGGTACAGGACACAGAGAAAGACATTGTGGATTATTTGAAGTAGATAAGATTATACCATTAAATGTAGTGAGGATTTTTTTTAATTACAACTATCATTTAAGAATTATTTATTTACATAATGATGCAAAGTAGTCCAGGGATAATGTCTCATATTACACACTCCGGTACAGTAGGTGGCGGTATGCATTTTATAAGAACTGTTGCAACCCGCCATGATACCAGAAGAAGAAGAAGAAGAAGAAGAAGAAGAAGAAGAAGAAGAAGAAGAAGAAGAAGAATACAATCATGAGAAGATGTTCCCAAACCATCCCACAATGCATCGCGATACATACGTCATTCGCTCCTCAAAATCCAAGATGGCGGTATTTGCGAAACGGCCTATGGTGTCTGTTTGAGGACCAAAAGCATTAAACGAAGGCGCCGTGCCGCAGAGCAAGAAACTGGCAACATTTACATAGAATATTCACCGTATAGTCGTCCAAATCATTAAACAGAATCGTGTTTTGTATCCTGAAAGAAGCGTTGCTCTGCTAGAAGACGCTGGGAAGCTAACTTAGCGTTAGCTGCCCACTAACTTTGATAGAGTCAGAGGAATATCCAAAAGACAGAAGGTAATGGAAACATATATTGTTTTAATGGTATACTTGACTTGTACTTCATGTACATTAGTTTGGGTCACGTCAACGTTGACAGCAAGCGTTGGCTAACGTGGATATTAGCGATGAGCAGTCACAACAAACCAAGACGAAAATCATGCGCACATTTATGCTACTGTAGTAAATTCTTTACTATTTAGTCGCAAATCCCATAAGAAGGAACGACGACCAGTTCCCCATCTTGATGTTTAACGTTAGCGTAACAGTAGAAACGATTCATCAACATGATGTTAGTTAGCTTAGTATTTATTATCCAGGTAACTTACTTAACGTTAGCTTGCGGGCTACCTGGTTACGCTACCCAGTTAGCTAGCGGTGAACTTGTTATCTTGCTAAATAGCGTGACATGTAATAAGTGTGTCTTTTTTGGTCTGCGGTAGAAACGTCCTCCTATAAGGTATATAAGTGCGAGGTTAGCTCCGTTCGTACAAAGCGTGTGCTTACAAATACACTGTTTCAGTTAGCTAAGGTAACGGTAGCCTTAGCTTGCGCTAAGATAATTGTAGTACAACGGCCTCATAACAACATTAGTGATTCATGATGATTTCCTATGTGCTATGTGCTTCATGAATAACGTATGACATTGAAAAAGAGGAAAAAACACGTATATTGTGATGGACCGACTGGTATCTCATACTAATTCCATGCATATCATACCTTCTACTTCATGTTTTCAGTGATTTGTGTGTTATTTGGTGTAATTGACCAGTACAAGTACTTTTTCAACCAGTCCAGTGCGACAGTATCCTCAGTGTTAATGTCTTTTTGTCATCATGCAATTTGTTTGTGAAATTACTTCAGTCAGTTTGTGTTTGATAAGCAAATGACTGTCATCTTTGAACAGTCTCTCATAAAGTGAAGCCAGCTGATGGAGCCAGTTAGACAGTGAAGCTTTAGGCCTTCTCATTGCAGACATTTTGACTTTTTACTATCAGAATTACAGACTGACAAATATCAGCTATGCCTTTAAGCAAGGTTTACCATGTGTTGTAACCAGCTAAAATAGACACCAGTGTAAGCAGGAGAAGGTGCAAGTCACCATGGTTGATCAAGGGAACATAAAGGCTTTTGCTTTGTCATTAGCTCAGCTGATGTTTTAGAAGGGTCGAAACTTTTGAGCTCCAGATCTTAATTATGTTTTTAGGGTGCATTTACATCTTTAGTTTGCTTCATTTGGTCCAGACCAAGGGAAAATGTTTCTATCCAGTTTGAGCTCACACTGGTTTCTTTCCCAACAAAAGAACTGAGACAGACAGACAGACAGACAGACAGGTAACAGTTTCAGTGACTCTCATCCTGCACCATCAGCACTACATGGATACAGGTGGGAAAATAATATTCTGCTGACTGATAGCAAGTCATGAAGCAGGCTTCTTGTATATTTAAAGAATACACCACTGATTTAGCATCACACTCCTTTACGTTGTTGGACAGTAATAAAAAAAAAAAGATCTAAATCGATGCGGCAGGGCCAAAGATATCTTTTATACCCCATGTGTGTCTATAGAGGTAGTAGTGAATGAGGGATTAGTTGTGTGATCGTGAACACATCTCAGGTCAGCATATCTGAGGTTGAAGTTAAAGTTGCTGCAGACCTCGTTTAACTGATATTTAAGGTCATAAAGTTCAGCATCAGTTCAGATCATTTGAATCATTTCTAAAAGTTTGGATCATATGAAGCCAACAGTGTCATAAGTGTCAAACTAATCTAAACGTGTAAATACGTTCTAAATGTGTTAGATCTACCTTAATTCATTTAGACTGAGGTGTGCGTACGGCACGGCTGATTGCATATTTGACGCTGCAGCAGACTGTAAGGAGATAAGTTATGATTGTAGAGGCTGAATCCTATGAATATGATTTACATTTGTATTAGACTGATATAACGTTTTGTGACAAGAGTCAAGACACTTGATAACATTTATCCAAAAATCTCATAAAACAGTCCTGCTCATTGATTTGAAACAAAGCCCACAGTGGCCGACACACATTCATATAATCTCACTATATAATACGACATCTTTGTCCAAACAGTTGCGTCCTTGATTAAATATGTGGTCTTTGCTGTGTTATGATGAGGTGCTGTTCTGTTTCTTTGCATGATATATGTCATCAAAGTATAATTAATTAATTTGACATAAGCAGAGGTGGTCTGCAGGAGAGCCTGCGTATGTTTGGAGTTGCACTATGTAGTTGGTTATTGATTAATGATGATGGTAAACTTGGTCTAAGATGATTGTACATTAATCCTCTCACTCCCTGATAGCTCGTCAGTTGGAGCAGAGGAAGACAGCAGGAGTTGCAGGGATTCAAGCATCCCTTCTCATCATCGGGCCCTGAGATGACATCACAGCAGCCTCAGCTCCCCAATGCTGCTATTCCTCCCCAGCTTGCCCACAACTCTTCTCATCAGGCCCGGCCTCACATTCAGGCTAATCAGCTGGACTCAAGTCAGCACAGTGCAGCCGCTGGTCCTCTGGAGCACAGAGCTCTGACAGGCAGGCCTGGCTGCTCCGGTGTGGCTACAACCAGCGGGGCGGTGACCAACAGGAACGTTTCTTCCTCCTGCCCCAACTCCAGCTTGTCCAGAAGAGATGGAGGCTTCGAGCCCTGGCCTGAGGAAGCAGTGGACAACTCCCACGGGCTGTACTCACTCCACCGCATGTTTGATATAGTCGGAGCCCAGCTAACGCATAGAGACGTCAGGGTACTGTCGTTTCTGTTTGTCGACGTGATCGATGAATATGAGCGCGGTGGCATCAGGAGTGGAAGGGATTTCCTGCTGGCCTTAGAGCGCCAGGGTCGCTGTGATGAGACCAACTTCCGACATGTGCTCCAGCTTCTGAGGATTATCACCCGCCATGACCTGTTACCTTATGTCACACTCAGGAAACGACAGGCCGGTGAGTAGAGCAGTGTCATCAGTGTGTCCACAGCAGAAGTTCAATACATGTTTAACTAAACTTGCAGACCAGTATAATGAGGTTCATACTTGTATTATTCAGGAGCTTCATTGACCCAAAGCACTCAAAAGCCAAGAGACTAGAGAGGATAACAGGAGATATTAAATATGACTGTATGATCAAAAATATACCACATATATATATATATTACACACTAATAGGTATACTACACAAATAACATTCATAGTTTTTCAACGTTTATTCCACTGTCAGAGTAAAAAGGTTGGATATCAAGACAGCAACAGCTTCCATTATGCTGCTGCATGTTGTGACCTCAGTGTCTGGCGTGTTGTTTGGGAGGAAACGTTAACAGAAGAAAGTCAGTCAGAGAATCTCTTTTAGCTGCTTTTACATTATGATGGCAGCATGTGACTGAATTGTATCGAAGGCATATTAAATATGATAAAATGTTGTATGATTACAGGATAACAACACACTTATATTAGACCAAAAATATGATCCTTATACCTCTATAAATATTATGATTGAGTAAATAGGTCACTCTAAAAGTTCTGTTTTATCCTCAGTCACTAACATTCAGCAACATCACAGTGCACAGCCAGTCCCATTCAATATTAAACAACGTTATATCATCAGACTCTCAGCAGAATGTACGAGCCACATGAAAACTGATTCTCTAAACACTGAGAAAGTCTCAGTAAACAGTTAATACTGATGTGTAATTACCTCCAGTCTGTAGTCTGTTGTTGCCCTCTGACCCTCACCTGCACAGTTAGTTTTGTGTCATGAACACAAACTGGAGGAGGGACAACACGAGACCATGACTGAAATGTTCCTTTTAAATCCTGATGTTACAATGGTAGAGGCTGATGGGTGGATGATGGACAACGGTCCGACCCATCAGCCCGACCCTAGTGTGTGTATTCTGCACGTCCACTAGGATACAGCGTTAAAGGTTCTATATGTAAGAGCTGTGAAACAACGTACATGTACTCATTGTTTTTTATTGCCATTGAGTGAACGAGTTGTAACGCAACTTAAAAAATGAAACCTTCCCCGACCGTCTCGGCTGCAGGAACAAACTGTGGACTGATTTCTGTGTGAAGCACAAAAGACTATTGATGACAACAGAATGTTTTTAGACAGCGACGTAAAAACTAGAAGGAAAGATTTCTGACATCCAGAATAAACACTGAGCACATGATAACATATGTGAAATATCACAGTTATACACTCACCAAACATCTATGTAATCTAATGCAGGTCACTTTATAATGCACTTACAATGTAAGTGATGCACAGTCCTCCTCCTGTGCAAATATATATATAAAAGTTTATCTGAAGCTAAAATTGAAATTTCAGCGTCCAAATGAGTCAAATCAAGTAGATATCTGTCAACATTACAGTCTTTGTAGTGCCAGAGTTCCTCTTTTTGTTACTATACTTGTCCGAGGAAACACAAAGAGGGAATCTGATGCTAAAAAGACTGTAAATGTGTCAGATATCCGCCTGATATGACTAACTCAGACTGCTGGAGACTCATATGAGAGTTCAGATGAACTTTTAAATCACCTTTGAAGGGGAGGAATGATTGCAGTGTTCATATGGACACCTGACCTAGCAGCTGTTTGTTGTTTCATTTAGATTGATGGCGTTGTGTTTGGGGTCACTATGGATCTGGTTGACCACACCTGAGCTCAGTCACTACAGATATTTGCAGTTTTACCAGTTCTGATGTGTGTGCCAGTGTTCGTGAGTCTCAGCCCCTCAAAAATGCAACACTGTACTAGAATAATAATAATAATTGAAACTGTGAGTAGCGATGATCGGGCCCTCGCACCTTTGTGCACGTCGGGGTGCACCACACGTGAAGAGCTGCAATACATTTACCAGAAGGCAACTGACATGGTTTTCATGAGTATTGGAGGATATAACTGTCACTTCCTGGACTCTCATCAAGCATGAGAAACTTTATGACTGATGGTACATCTGCCTACCAAATGTCTACAACTCACTGCTGACCTTTTCTTCTGCTCTGCTTACATTCACCGTCACCTCTCTGCCACTCGCTCTCTGCATTTGCTCAACTACACACGCTCATTTAAATGAAATGCGTTTCGGGGGCACTGTGGAGCCCGCTGGCCTCATCTGAGCCCAGTCACAACAGAACTGTCAGAGCTCCTCAAAAATGCAGCGGCGCACTAGAATAATAATACTTAAAGCTGCAAGCAGTGATGAACGGGCCCTCACACATCGCATGTGTCAGAGGGAGCAGCTGTCGTGGTATCACTACTAGAGTTCGGCTCTTAATTTTCATGATTATTGGACATTGTGTGAATGGGTAAAATATTATTTCCTGTGTGCAGTATGTGGAGCTGGAGATGAAATATTGGAAATTGCGTATTTTATTCGATGAACTATGTGTAATTTAGGCCTCACTTCCTGTTGCCGGTAGACAAAACTACATAAATATTAACACAGCAATACATTTACCAGAGGGCACCTACGTCTTGTTGCTGTATATCATGTGTTGATGTAAATTTCATGTAAATCGGATGATGTTTGTCACGGAAGGCTGACTTCCTGTTGTCAGTAATAATAATAATAATAATATCTTTATTTATATAAAGTAGGTGGCACTTTGACTATGAGTCAATATTGATATGCAGATGTGTTCAGACTCTTATCAAATATGAGCAATGTAGGACAGATTGGATAATGTCAGGTGGAGTTACAGCAACTTCCTGTTTAATGCCCCAAACATGTTTTGAGCAAAATTGACTGTCCGTGCTACACCAAGGGAGTTCCATGAAAATGAAAAGGCTTTGTAATTTTGTATTGCAAAGGTCTTTAGATGTTTCCTACCAAATTAGAAGTCGCTCGGGTTAAATCTCTAGGAGGAGTTTGTTAAAGTACAATCCTGTCAATGGCTTCATTTTGCAAAACAAAATGCAAAGTAGTGTCTGACTTCCTGTTGTATTGAAGCTGTGGCTCCAAGAGGCTTTTTTCAAGTCTCAACATGTTACATGTGCCCACCAAATTTCATACATATATGTCACATTTGAAGGTGGGGGCTTTGACTTTGAAATTTTCTAGGGGGCGCCCTTGAACCATTTTTTCCAAACCCAAGATCATTTCAGATATCAAGTTACACCCCTAATTACTTCTATGCTAAAAGTAATCAGGGGGCGCTATAGAACTGATGTGCCACAACCAAGTCCAGTTGTGATACTAATCCTCCTGAGTCTGTCCTGCTATAAGACTGGAAACAGTCAAAGACCATAATATAACCATAATATAACCCTACTATGTTATTAAAGATGAATGAAGATCAATGAATCAAATCTCAGCAGATACATGCACATTCACTTTAGCCGCCTACACAAGACGACGTTAGATTAACACCAAGATATAGATTCATAAACGTGACAAATACCTCAAACCCCTCAAATTATGAGTCCTAATGTCCAGCAATCAATAGAAATAAAAATAGAATAAAGTTAATTAAGATTGAATCAAAATCAATGTTAACAAGGAAGGAGCGAGAAGCTGCAGTCTCATGCATAGTGCAGCCAATCAACCTTGGACAGCAAGGATCCAGGATGAAATCATCCGTTGTCAAGACTGTTCCAGGAGAAGCAGCGTGTCCTTGGTAAGAAAGAAAACTTCTCTGTTAACCTCAATATAATTCTAGTTTAAACAGAACATTAATAATATTTACAGTAGTGCCCATATGTCAGTCTTCTCAACCATTCTGATGTGTTGGATGTGACACCAGAACCCTTCTCATAGTGGGAAGAGGTTTTGACTGGTATCTAGACATCCAGGCTGCTTTCATGAGGAGAGACGGGTACATGTGATGATTTGGTCTGAATAAATATTTTGATACCAATGTTCTTAAATTCTGTAACACAAAAGGATGCATAGCTTGATTACAATAATATCTCAGTGTCATCTTCCAGCTTCCATGAAAACCTCTCTGCACTCGAGGAACTGTTTGCAGAAGAAGATAGAGAGCTGAGGAGGAAGAGGAGGATCCTACCTCCTGACACTTGACCAGCCATCAGTGAACATATAAACATGGTACTATCAGTCTACAGAGGTCTCCATCTCAACGACCCTCTAACACCTCCCTCTGCATTCAGGCCTCCTCAGCAGATTCAGTTTTGTCTCCAGCTGGAGACGTGATCAGTGCAGAGAACAGAGTCAACTCGCTGAAGACCTCAACAAAAACTCTCTGAAGCTGAAGAAAGAATTGACTAACTTTCACCTGTTTACATGTTTTTACTCTGTTTGAATATTGTTAAAAATTAAACAGTTTCTGCCAAAAGAAGAAAAAAAAGAATTACAGTTTAAACATCGTCTTGTCTCTGTTTTACAAAATCATAGAGAACAATAGATACTGGTGTTGAATACTCCTAACAATACCCATCCCTCATCAAAAAGATGGAAAGAAGAAAAAGGAACAAGTGATGAGTCAAAGTAGAGCAGCTCATCTGTCAAACATGCCTGTGTTATAGTAAAGACATGTACGGCTCACTGCTGACAGAAGCAACAGGATGAATTTACACATGCATCCAAACTGACTGGAGCACATTTCATCATTCAGCAGGAAGAAACCAAAGAGGTGGAACATCCTCCACTGGCCTCCAGTCAATCAGCTGATCTCAACCAGACCAAAGGCAGAGAGTCCACAACAAGAACTGAAGGAGTCTGCAGTGAAGGTCTGGGAGAACATCACCAGAGAAGATACAAAGTGTCTCCTGATGTCTAAGAGTCCAAGACTTCAGACAGTCCTTGACTGCAAAGGATTTTACACTTAATATTAAATATGATGATTGTGTTTGACTTCATGTGTGTCTGTCCAATTACCTTTGATCCTCTAAACTTTGGACGTTGTTTGTTCACAAGTCTGTGTCTGTATCTCTCACACAGTTCTGTCTATACTGATGTAAACCGACTCCAATTAAAGCTGAAACTGGCACTTTAATATTGTATCTGTTATTTTACATGGCTGCTATTTTGGCTCTGTGTCCTATTTGACTGAAAATAACTGATATAAACACACACAAACATAAACATGTAGGTGTGTACAGTACCAGTCAACAGTTTAGACACATTGAAGGGAATGGGAAGGTCTGCGTCGTCTCTGTCTGCTGTGTGATGTAATCCACTAGTTTGAATGTGATGATTGCAACTGAGATTCAAAATAACGTCAGACATCAACTGTCATTTTCAGTGTGCCCAGACCCCGTTGACAAGTATCTGGAGGAGACGTCAGTGCGCTACATTTCACCAAGAGGAGCAGTACAGAGCAGGGACGCAGCGCCTCACAGGAGGACAGGTGGGTGTTTGTGTGTGTCTCTTCAAACATCAACAGTAAGATGAGTAATATATCAGCTAATGGGACATTCTCATAAGTAGCTAATTGTAAAGTATTGTGTGCTGTGATGCAGAAGCTTGATTAACATTTTAAATGTCACACTCCAGGTCCTCAGCCAGTCATCTGCTGCTCTCCGTCAGGACCCCATGTTGGCCCGCCCCGAACAAAGCCAGCGACTCCCGTATCCAACCGCAAACGGAAGAGAAGTCATTCCTCAGCTGACTGCAGAGAGAAGCAAACATGTGGTAAACAAAAACAACAGAGAGAGAGATCATTTTGTCTGATCTTAAAGAATATGATGGCAAAAAACTGTTTGTTATGAACCTGCACTTAAAGGACAAGGCTGGCAATACTTATATTTCTCCTTTTGTCAACAATCTGATGTGCAGAACCAAAACAACAATGAACTCATCTTACTTAAGCAATATTACACAAGAGGGTGTGCTCTCGTGTAATATGTTGTAATATTCAGTGATGCTTACAGAACAAGGGGCTTGCCAACAATAAGGTAAATCACACCCTCGAGTGTAATATTGTGATTATACAACATTTACCAACAAAATAAAAGATATAAACAAAATGTATTCATATTGTGAGGCAGTTCGCTCCTCCGTTTCCATGGGAATACATGGGGTATGACTAACACCTGGTAAACAATCACTCATGTCAGTATAATCCAATGTAATAAAACCTAGTTAACTACTCCAGCAAGTAGACCGACCCTTAGTAATGACCTAGCAACAGAGACGATTTCTAGTCCCTGCTGACTCAGCCAGACAACTTCAGATAAATGAATAAATACAACACATATAAACATAAAACTGCTTTGCTAGCTTAATCTCGTAGTAACTAAAATATCCACTGAGAAAAAATATTTTTTCCATGGACAGATTTAGCTACTTTGTCTGCAAACTTTACAGACGTTTTTAAGCTAGTATCGCCGTAGCAACAGCACAGCTGATGGAGGATGCTGGAGTGGAAGCTGAGATAAACTCTCAACTGAAGGGAAAATGGTTAAGTTTAGCTGTGTGTGGGGGAGCCAGATAATGATGAAGAGTGAAGAAGGGTTCAGGTTTTTCTGTGTGTGTGTGTGTGTGTGTAACTCGTCTCAGTCTCAGAGTTCAATCACCCGGTAAAGGATCCGTTTTGTTTTCCCCACAACCCCTAATCAGTTCAGTTCAATCCACTTTCACAAACATAAAAGAAAGACAACTCAAAACTCCACTCCGGGTTTTCACCGCAGATCCTCCACAAAACAAAACAAATCACAGACACAGAACATTAAATAAAGCCAGCAGAGACGTCAGATAGGTCGGACCACCGTGTTTAACTGTATATCTTCAAACGTTACAGTTACAGCTGAAAATGACAACAGAATAAAACAAGTTTGCCAAGTTCACATATTTCTGCAATTCAAATCAACCACCAGTCGTCTACCCAGAAGTGACTGTTGTTGTTAGCGTGATGTCACAGTCTGTAGTTCTAATGAATGGCGGAGTGATATTTTTAGTGATGAGGCTTTTTTTCATTTGAGCACGGCGAGGTGTGCTGTCATGCTGATTTGAACACATTCTAAATATCTAGTTGACCAATCAGATCGCTTGGTCGGAACTACCTGTTGTGTAATTTAGGCTTGTGACAGTGGTGATGTAACGTGTTGAGTTGTATAATTTATCTTGTTTTTGTGGCAAAATACATGATGACAGAGCATCCCATCATAGCGCATTTCATTTATTAAGGTTAATCTCCTATGTTTCTGATACATTCTGTCATATATTGAACAAATGCAATAAAAATTAAAATATATATATATATATTGCTTATTGATCTGTAGCTGGAGGTTTGGTGTGTGTTGAGTTTGAGCAGAACTGAAATTAGGTTATTATTTATGTGTTGTATAATTATAATTATTGTGTGTATCTAGAGTCTGATATCTTATTCTTCTGCTCTGGACGTCTGTTGTCCTGTTAAAACATGTCAGTGAGTCACACCGCTGCATGTCCCTTCACCCCAGAGAGAGAGTGATTAATACACACAGACCAATAACGGCAGTAAAACTTTAAGCCTCAGTTCCTCGCACAGTAAATTCCACTGGGTAAGTGCGGGAATGTGGTTCCATTGACAGAGCTGCGTTAGGTCGGGCTACATATCCCAACATCTTTGTGCTGAAGTTCTCAGAGAAATGTACAATGTAGCACAAAGTTAGGAGAATTAGAGAGTTAGGTCAATGAAAATGTCCAAAATAGTCTCTTGGAGTGCATCGTCAAACACACACACACACAGCTCAATTTTTGTTTGTTACTCCTCCACTTGGTTCATGCTGTATGTGCAATATAAACCAGTTCATTTATTCCTTATAATCAGCAGTCAATCAACACATTCCTGTTCAGAAAGTCGTCCACTTGTCGAGGACTTTTGAAGGTGTGTTCCTCACCGTCGAAACAGAAACACAAGCTGTCCCAGTAGTACATCTGGAACCTTTTCAGATCAGCTGTTCATGTCCTGTTGAACTGACATCTAGCCTCCCTCAGCTGGACCGATGAGTCCTGGTGGATGTGAATCTTGTTGCCCTTGTACGTTAGCTGGCCTTTTTATAGTTTTTCTTGTGCAGGCTGAGGACTCTGTGTGTCCCGTCAGTCTTAACAGTTCCTTGTTTGGTGTCCGATACTAGCATGTCTGGAAGCCAGGTGTCAAAAAACCTGATTGCCTATCTCCCTTCTTCACCTTCTTTAAGACTGATGACTTGTATGTTGTCTCTGCAGCTTCTATTCTAACTGTCCTTGGCTCGTGCGGTTAAGGGTTTAGCTCTTTGCTCAAGTTAAGTGGCTCCACACAGGCCTGCAGTCTTCACCCACAGAGATGCAGCTCTCTCTCTCTCTGTCAGTTATTCTTTTGGTGTTGTCTCCAATGTGTTTACTCAGTCTATTCAGTGGGGACTGCAGCAGATTTCTGCTCTATTAGAGAACTAATCGTCTCCAACATTCTGGGCAATAACACTGTTGTGTCTTTTCGTTGAAAGACGTCGCTAACCTGAGAGCAGGCCATGTCGTCTTCAGTTCCCGACATGTTTCCCAACAAAGTAATCCACCAGAAATAACAAATAATTGGACCTTGAGGCGATGAGGGATGCTGGATCATGTGAAACCCATTTCTCAATGATTAATTGAGAAACTAAAAAGAACTGTGTGTTCATGTGTACGAGGTGTGTGTGATGTATTCTGTGGATAAATCCTGACTGGAAGGTATCTGCTTCTGTCTCAGTGGTTTGATAATGTATCATAGTTTGGTTGCATATTGTTTAGAGACGCCCGACGAAACCACCTCTGAATTGGAGGACGTCCAAGATTTGTTAGAGCAGATTTTTTTCAGTTGTCTCTCAATCAGAGAGAGTTTAGCAGAGCTACCCCCCCCCCCCCCCCCCCCCCCAACACACACACACACACAGAGACAGCTACAGATGCTTTTACCTGGAGACCTGGTTGGAGAACAGGTAGAATGAACTAGTTCATTTCGAGCATACTCCAGGCAAGCTGTTATTGGGATGTTGTCATTTCTAAATGTAAATGAGGAGGTCATTTGTCTCAGTCCTGCTCTCTTGTTCACTCTGTTTTGACTCGATACTTCTGACTCTTACCTTGTGCTCTCCTCCTCAGATATTCGCCTTCGGGTTCGTGCTGAATACTGCCAGCATGAATCTGCACTTCAGGGCAATGTCTTCTCCAACAAGCAAGAGGCAGTGGAGCGGCAGTTTGAGCGGTTCAACCAGGCCAACACTATCCTCAAATCCCGAGATTTGGGCTCCATCATCTGTGACATCAAATTCTCTGAGCTTACCTACTTGGATGCCTTCTGGAGGGACTACATCAACGGATCATTGCTAGAGGCCCTTAAAGGGGTCTTCATCACAGATTCCCTAAAACAGGCTGTGGGCCATGAGGCTATAAAACTGTTGGTCAACGTAGACGAGGAGGACTACCAGGCAGGTCGGCGCAAACTGCTCCGTAATTTGGTCACAAGCGGAGGGGCTCCCCCAGGAAGTAGCAAAGACTGTGTCTCTTAGATACACTGTCCAGGTGATAGCATTCGGAAGGAACACTGCTGTGCTTCCCTCGCGGGGAATAGAGTGAGATGTGGTGGTGTCATTTGAGGTGCCTGAAGTGCGTGCCTAAAAGAAAACTCAAGAATTTCCAGCCAGCCCGTTGATTCCTGGAGAGCGAAGACCGGAGGATATCTAGTTGTCACCCCCTAAGCGTAGCATGCGAGGTGATTGGGAACTGTGTCAGCAAAAAGTAGGCAATGCATTAAAGGTTGACATAATTTTGAATATGAAACTGTTCATTTTCTTCAAGGGAGGAGAATGCTGATCTCATGTGCATTAAATCTAAAGACAAGTTTGTTATTTCTGGTATGTTAGTTCATTGAAACACATTTGTTGACTCCCATGATGCTCTTAACTCCAGTTGAAAAGCAGAGTTACTACAGAAAACATGCTTAAAGCTGACAAGTTACTCCCAGTGGGAGCTGTACTTTATTGTCAAAGTGGTTCATTTTTGGTGAAAACTTTCAGTTTTTCAGGTACATTATAGATTGATTGGATTAAACCAATCAGAAAGTGTTCTGTATGTTATAGAAAGGCACAGACCGTAGTAGACTTACCATTTGTTTCTCTGTTTCTGTCATCTTATTATCCTACTTCCCCAAGAATTTTAAGAGTTTCCTTGTCTGTAAAGATGAACCCTTTTTAGAGCCTATTTTACCGGCTCATATTTGGTCACTCTCAACATTATTTGCTGTGTCCGAAATCACTCCCTATTTAGTAAATAGTGCACTATATCTACCTTATGCCATTTTATTTGAGTGTCTGAATTCTGAGTGTGTAAATGTATCCACAATATAATGTCCTCAAACTTTCTACAACCGAATGATGAAGGTGGTGTCCATGGCATGTTCACTACTATGTGCTAACAATCCCACAGTGCAGTGTAGCACGTTTCATAGATGCAAAACAATACGTGTCTGAAATCTCAACTTACTGCTCACTATAGAATAAATGATCGGGTGTTTTATATATAGGGAGGAGTGAACGAGTGATTTCTGACACAGCCGGTGAGTCTCGGCTTTCTTTTAACAAAATCTCAATAATGACTTTTGTTGGACGATGTATTGTCCCCGAAATAATTGTGATAAAAGATATTATTGTCATTTGAAGACCGTTTTATGCCACAGTTGCAGTTAACATGGTAATAGCAGTTCAAATACCATACATACCTGTTTGAGAGGTGCCAGGACCTTCACCGTCTTCACATACCTGCATCCTACACAAACAGCCCACACACCCCCAGCAAACGTTCACTAGCGAAGAGTTTTGGGTTTCTAGAAACGTCAGGAGCCGTTTTTATTTGTCGGGGCGAGCGTGATGCTCACGCAAAAAAAGGGAATTTTATGAGTTAAATATACACAAGTCCTTCTCTGTTTGTCTTAAAAAAAAGAAAACATTCAAATTTACAACCACCGCATTAGTATTGTTGGTGCTTTCTGCTGGTCTATGTCAGTAGGTGGTAGTATTAGCCAGGATTCCTCTGGGGACCGGACGTTACTCATAAAGCAGCACTTGTTGAACAGGAACGACGTTCAGCGTTCACTCACTACTGTTTACAACTTTTTCCAGGTTAGTGGGGATGCAAAGTTTCTCAAAAACAAAATGAAACAACTCAGTAATGTTCCCCCAGAGTTTAACGTTTTATTGTCATAGCTTGCTAAATGAAACAATAAAAACAAGCGGTTTATTGCCTGTTTCATGTACACTACATACTGCGGTTTTCCACAGTTGTGGTTCGCAAAAACTGGATTAATCAAAACGCTGAAACCTTCTGGAAACAACCTGCTGAACCAGTAGACAGACCACACAGTAAACGATGCTGTTTATTCTGGCATCATGTTAGCTAAGATGTTCTCAACAAACATGCATATAAACACAAAGAGCAAAACCGATAAAGGTCATGTCCGTATCTAGTTTGATAAGTTGATGATGTAATTATTGTGACAGGCCTAATCTCAAATATCTTTTTAACAGCTGTGATTCTGGTTGAATTTTAATCTCAGTCACTGCCAATATTTAAACCGTTGTGTTGAGTTTTATCTGATGGAACATCGATACGTCGTCATTTACAGGTGTTTGAGATTTTCATTGTCGGCCTCGACCTCTTGACCTCCGCCTCTAACCCCTGTTCACTCATTATGTAAGACTGTTACAAGATTGAAGTTTTATTTGTTTTTTTATTTGAAATGACCTTGTGAAAATCACAGCCAGTGTTGGTAGATTCACTTTAGTTGTCATGGTAATAAGCTCAAGAACAGACACAGTGTATGGGTGTCACGGTGTCAGCAGAGTCGTCTGTCGACTGTTTGTCGATGGAACAGCTGTCCGTCTGTTCAACTTCGTCAACCTTTGATTTCAGACATTTAGTGCAATTTATTTGTAGCTTTCTCCACTGCCCTCTGCTTCCTTCCTCCAGAGGCACTAAACCGCAGGCTGACAGTGCGAGTGTGAAGCATTTCATTCACAATGTGTTATTCTACAATTGTATTCTGAGCATATGGCAAAAGTGTTAAATGGGATTGATGGTGGGGTGATGATGGCAGGTTTGTTTACTGTGTGAATCAGGAACACAGACGGCTCCCGCCTGGATGTTTGTTCTCATGTAGGTGCAGAACTTCTGAGCATGTCGGCAGCCGTCTGACTGAAACACAGCACAGAGACTGTGCTATGTTAAAGTATTTTTTTTTTTAAATATATTTAATGACAACATACTTCAAATTCTTGCTTCTTCAGTATCTCATCATGGTAACTATGGTATGGAAAGGTTAGAGAAAGATTGTGGTCACATTTAGTAAAAAGTTAGATGTCATGTACTTCCTGCACCTGCACTGAGTACTGACATATGACAGAAACCCTGTAGAGCAAACTCAATCAATATGGACACAGTTCCCACGGTTACTGGGCTGCAGTCATACATTTTCACACATTGTGGCTTTAAAAAGACAGCATTAGACGGGTGTACCAGGATTGACTACGACTCAATGCAAACTCACAGTACTTTAGTTTGAAAACCACTGATCTCTATCAAAAATAATGTAGCATAATGCAGTTCTATGATGAGATTATTTCAATCCTGTAACAGAAGTAGATCGGAGACTGAATATCATTGTAATAAGACGCCAATATGTGGTATTTTTCCTTTACTGTTCTGTTGCTCGGTGCACACAGCCAAATGACTGACATAAATAATACCAGTCAGCTCGCAGGCTCACACAATGTAGCTGCAAATGTGTACTTAGTCAGCAAAGTAGGGTTTGATTCAGTTCTTCAAAATAACAATCGGCCCCTGAAGTGGGATTGTGAAACTAAAAGTGTGTGTGTGTGTGTGTGTGTGTGTGTGTGTGTGAGATGTATGCTCTGGATAAATCCAACATGTTAAAAATCAATGTGTTTTCCTTACTGGAAGATCTGTGCTTCTGTCTAAACAGTTTGATAATGTATCATATTTTGGTTGCGTATTGTTTAGGGACGCCCAACGAAACTCGGCTCTGAATTGGAGGAGGTCCAAGATTTGTTACATTTTTTTTTTCAGGTCGGTTCTCAACCAGAGAGAGTTTAACAGAGCTCTCTGTCAGTGTTCGACTTCCCATTGTGAATATTTGTTCTTGTTGCATTATCATTCTTTTTGCCAAATTTTTGTAATCAAATTTTTGCCTCTTTTAGTTAAAGTGTGAGCTGAAATTCAGCGTTTTACTTTGACGTATCATATTAAAAGTTAAGTGTATGATTTTACTGTATATACGTTTCCTGCTAAAAAAAAAAAAAAAAGCCCTTACTTATTATCTCTGTTGTCATCACATCCATGGGTACATATCAGAACACACAAGTCATGATTGGAAGGCCACTAATACTGTGAATTATATAAAGTAGGCCTACATTTTATATTTTTACCCCAGTGGAATTTCATATAAGGTTGAAAGTTAGTATCTATTATATAGGTTGGTGTATGTTTTGTTGATTGTATGTTATGTTAGTTGTTAAATGCAGCTGTCTTTTACGCAAAATTGCATGTAACCTTCATGATCCCCAGAAATGTCATAGACGCTCACAGTGCTAACATTTTGTAAATAACTTTATTGGATGTCAGGTTTTCTTACTTTTGCATTTCTTTCTGAAAACAGACACGTAGGACTGTTAATAAATGAAGTGGATGGGTTTTATTGAAGTCCCAATCCTAATTTTTCATGTCACATGGCACATATAAAAATTAATCTTGTTGGTGGAAAATAATGTACAATTTCCAGATCTGACTGTAAAACAAAATATAGAGGACATATTTACACAAGACGCTTCCTGATAGATCTAATGCTTATAAGTTGTGGAATAATCAACACATGTAAATGTTTAAACTGTGTATGAACATTTACACACTGGGCCTTGGTGCATCTCACTTCTCTCATACACGTGTCCTCATTCCTTCCACTCGCCTCCTGCTTATCAGCTCGTCACTCTATGGACACGAGAAAGTCGACTTTCTCTAATCCAGGCAACACTTTTTTTGACAAACTAGGCAAACCGAGTTTGTTTGGGCCATGAATGTTCTTGCAGAGACTTGAATGTAATGTATGTCAGTATGAACCAAACACTCTACCAGTATGATGGTATAGCTTTCAACACATGTAAGTGAAATGATAACAAAAGTTGGTGGTTAGTTCTGTTTAACTGTTGACCAATAAAAGTAAGCCTTGCCGTTTTCTGTATGCCATGGATACTCCGCAATCAGTTAATTTATTGATCACCAAACTGAGCTTTGACTAACCGCCGTGACAGCGGGTCTGCTGCCTGTCAGTCAGTATGATCCAACTTTGTACAAAATAGATTAAACAAATTTCTGAAAATACGTTGGCTAGTCCTGTGTCCTTGTTTCCAGACGGTGTTTTCATACAGACTCTGCAATCTGTGGACTCGTTCATTAAACTGAGTTCAGTCGCTGCAGCAGCAGATTTATAATCCAGACACAAGTATTCAGACAGTTTCACATTTCTGTTCTTCAGGTTTTGTACTTCATTTAAAATAATAATAAACACAGCACATAAAATAATGGATACTACATCAATGTGCCAAGTCTCAGCTTTAATGTGAGAAGGTTTACATCACTATAGAAAGAACTGTATGGGAGATATATCCCTTCTGACACATGGAGCCCAAAGTGTAGGAGTAATTCTACAGACTCACATGAAGTCAAACACAATCATCACGTTTCATTTTTAGTTTAAAGTCCTTTGCAGTCGATGAGAGGCTGAAGTCTTGGACTCAGACATCTGCAGACACCTTCAGCTCTGGCTTGTTCAGTCTGGTTTTCAGCAGGCAGAATGCAGCTCAACAGGTTCGAGATCAGGTGATTGACTCGGCCAGTCGAGGATACTCCGTCTCTTCACCCTGAAAAGCTCTTTGGTTGCTTTGGCCGTATGTTTATGATCATGTGAATTCTGTCTTTCTTTCTGTATGTTTTCTGTTACTGAGGCTCACCAGGGCTTTGTATCTTGTGCTGATTTGTTTAAGAAATAACTTTATTGCATCTCTTTTTGGCCGGAACGGCCACAGTCCAGCTCTATAACCACGGTTGTCCATGAGTGATTGACTGAGTGAGTGAGTGATGAAGTTAGCCAGTTGGCTGGCTGAGTGTTGCAGTTTGCTCTCTCAAAATGAATCAGCATGAGATGGTAGAAGCAGAGGACAGCAGCACAACGCAGAGTGACTGTATTTCTCCTCCGAGCTCTGACGGTGTTAAATGCAGTGAAGTCAGCTAAACTCCTGTTTAAACAGACGTGTGAGCCGAGCTGCTGCTAACGGTTGCTCAGCTTGTTTCTCTGGAAACTTAAGATCCAGATGTCCAATGACTAAAATCCTTCATCCCATTAAAAGATATACTTCAAAAGATCTTGGCCTTATTTCTTGGTCATAAACCGGACAACCATTATGCCGACGTATTATCTTGTAAGCATATAGAGGGCATTTGGTAGAGGGGTATGACATTGACAGGCAACCAAATGAAACAGACCGTAACTTTGATTAAAATTACAGATTTTTGAGGAGCAGAAATATGCGGGGCTCAGCTCAAAGCAGTGGCAGCCCACAGGACCTGAAGGATGGACCCAAAGTTTTGGCACTGCGCTCACAGCTGTTGGTGTTGACATGAACACAAACACTGCAATATAGGAGCATTTGAAGGGAAACAGTGATTCACAACTTAAAAAGAATGTGGGAGGAGGGTAAAGCCTGCCAGTGGTAGGAGGCATGGTCTTGTGATGCAGGGGGGTCAGAGGACAGAGACTGACCACCGTGTCTCTGCCAGATCTGAGTCGCGCATGCATGAGCGGGTCTGCCATCTTGGCCAGCTAGGTACGGCAACACCACTTGGACAAACCATATGCAATTGCAATTTGTTAAGTTTAGTTATGATTATGATCAGGGCCATTTGGTGCCCTAGGTGAGATAAGGATTTGGTGCCCCCCCCCAACCAAATGACCCCACCAGTACTGCCTCGTCACCACCTGCTCATTCTACGGTAAAAATATGGACAACAAACATCAGACACCACAATGGTTTCAAGACAAAAAATAAATATTTTTATTTTTATAAATTAAAATGAATCCTCAAACAAACAAATCACGTATCAAAGAATGAATAAATGATTAAATGTTACCAACTACCTGTGAGTAACATCCAAGACACTGAGACTTGGTCATTCATAGATTACAATCCACAGATTACACCTTCCATGATGTCATGTGCCTAAAATGTTCTGGACTGTTCTCAGAAGTTTTGAGTATTTCACTGCAGTTTTTCCAGTCATTAAGTCCTTTACTGATTATTTTGTAGTTTTTTTTGTGAGAACAGTTTGCAGCAGAAGCAGTAAAGACTTTTTTTGTTGTTGTTGTTGGAATATTCCACCCAGCTTCTCTTGATTTTCTCTCCATTCACTTCTGTAAAGTGGTGGTGATGAGAACTTCTCCCATCCTGTCATTTTGTAAATGTAGAGTCTTATTTTACCTGATATGGCCTCTGCTGACTAACTCCATCCTCATCATATCAGACGGGATCTGTAGCTGCTGCCTTGATGGACTCACATACTTCAGGATCTGGTCCAGTTGATGGTGTCTGCAGGCTGTAGAGTAGCAGTGGATGTTGTGTCTGTTGTTGCTTCACCTGCAGGTAAATCTAAACATACATGCAAATATAGTTATTAATCCTTTAGTAAGAACATACAATTATTCATAAATTACAACACATCAGGCAATAAACACATGTGAAGCATGAATTATAGATAACGGTTGACCAAAACTGTTCAATTACATGAGTGAAAAAAGTCAAGAATCCAAGTTTAAATGATTTTTGATGGGAATAAGTTATTCTAGCTTTAATGTGTCCTGTAGACAACTTGAATAAATATAGATGGTCGCAGTCTAATATTGATTAGTATTTAAATTAGCTATGTTCCCTTTCTTATTATAGAAATGATATTTATGATTCAATATATTTTATTACGCAAGTGTTACCATGATAATTCAGGTATGTAAGAAACCATTTAATCATAGATAATATTGGTATTTGACTGTCTTAAATGGACCCATAGTTCAGTGTAGTTCTAGCTCATTTCAATTTTTTTAAAATCTGTGTGCAAGCTGCAGTTTTCGTGACTTTCTGTGATTGTGAAAGTTAGAAAATGGTTAAAGGTTTGGTAAAAGTACTGCCATAATAAAAATAGACTAACATCCATTTGTGGACAAATGGACAAAACATTCCAGATGTACAGGATGAGTTACGTATGTTCAAAACTGATTATGAATATTTGATAGAATTATAGCAAAAATGTGTCTGGATTGGTCCAGTATTGACATTAGTTACATAACTGCAGTTTTGCATGTGTTTTGGTATTCTTAGCATTTCTTGACTTGGAACTAGTTTTTCTTCTATGTGCTTTGTCCTTAGGGACCACCACAACTTATAGATACAAGAGGCCAAATTTCCTGTCGTTCTGATAAAGTGAGCGTCAATGTCATCAAAACAATGAACTATTACACATACATATACACAGACAAATTCCACTATTGGGATTCTTTTTATTGTAAGGCAGCACACCTCATAATTACAATATCACTCACTCTTTTCATTTTATTTGATGGCCACATTATTGTTGTTTAGTTACTTGCTTGAAGAGAAACAGACGTGAAATGTCTGCTGGTTTGATGTATTTGAACGTTGTTGGGAAGCTCAAACATCTAAGACTTGGGATGTTGGATGGGATTTTGGGACACTGCAGCCTTTATGGACACAGACCTATCAAATACACAATATTACTTATCTTACAATATCAGTGTTTGCCTGTTGTTTCTCATTCTCACATTAACGCTGTGAGTTTGTACTATTAATGATTTAGTATTTCCTCAAGAAGATTCCATTATACACTTAATCCAGATTATATATATGCCCCTATTCCCCTTATCTCACACCATTTAAAAAATATTCTGATTGGGAGAAATGAGCCATATATAAACGATGTATGAACTGACTGATGTTAGTTATATCCAGTGATGAAATCATTTTTATTTGTGTCTAAAATGCCGCAGCTAGTTGACAATGTGTAGTACAGACAGAGGGGTTGAACTCCTGGCAGCTCTGCATATACCTTTCCAGTTAACCCAGTGAGGAGTTATAATGGTGGGAACAAGTCTATACTGGGCATACCCAAATCTATACCTGCTAGTGGTACCGCAGGCCAAGTCTGTTATCTAATTGATAGATACACAGAGAGTTTGTTGGAAGAAGGCAGCTGACAGGCTTTTAGCATGCTTGCTGCTGTTGCAGACAATCACAAGCTTTTAGTGCTGATGCCAGTTGTAGTGCAAGATAAATAATTTACTTCTGAGATTATCTTTTGGCCTCTGCAGTGCAGACTACGTCGCTGATAGGGCTCTTTGTGTGCCGTGTGACCGAGTAGGAGGGAGTGGAAGCCATATTAACTCCTCCATCCACTACATTTAAAGCAATCCAGGAGCAGTTCTGCTACATAGTGCTGTATCTGGCCGTCACCAACCTCCATCATGAGCAGTGTGGTCCAGAACCCATACATTGGCCGAACCCCAACCGCTCGGGTGAGTAGCTAATAGTTTTTGGAATGGATTGATGGATAACGGGATAGATGTTGCATGGATATGCAGCCCATGTCTGGAGGACTATGGGACAAACATCCCTTAGTGCGAAGGGGAAAATTGTTGTGGCCCAAAATAGTTCAACATCTGTTTGTCCAATGTCTTTCTCTTATTCCTCTTTTACTTGAGACACTGCTGTCCTTCTGTTCAGCGTCAGTGAAACTAGCCAGAGGATATGTTCCATCATCGTCATCAGGATGTGGAAAGAGGTGCTTAAATTATTAAATGGCTGGGATTTCTTGGTATAGCACTGTGTAGAGAGCAGTGTGAGGACATAATAAAGGTTAGATTTTATAGAAAAGTTATTATACGGTAGAGCATTTATACAAGAGCATTTATTGCAGAGCATCTTTGCAATAATGAAAATAATCATTAGTTGCAGAGCCCTAGTCACAGGCCACAAGCCTCTTGAGGCAGTAATACACACCAAACTCCAAACCCATCACTCAGGATTGAAAAGTGGACAACAAAAATGCAGCCTCACTGTTTTAAAACTGTGTATAAACCAAGGACACAGAATGCAGCCGACTCTGTGTCACAGCTCACAGTTAACCCACCAGCATGTTACTATCACTGAAGGACTCGTCTACCAGCAGGCTTGAAATGCAGCGCCATAAGAACTAGAAAACCTGCAGGCACCTTGCAGGGATACATACAGACCGTTGACTGGAGTAAGTGTGATGTAGCTTATCAAACTGTCAAAACTGAGCTCACTACCATTCGAAAATAGTACTGCACAATGGCAGATGCTGATGTTAATACATCAAAGATATTAGGTAATAGTGAAGACAAAGCAAAGGCTAAGAACAAAAGTATGATGGTGCAGAATTAACCAAGAAGCAGAGGAGTACATTCATTATTTTAGTCATGTCATGCCTGTCAACTGGACAGTTCTGATTCACTGTAGGGCTGCATAATCACCTAAAATCAATATCACAATTAGATTACATATACCTGAATAACAGTATCTTATTAAATATACAGTACCTTCTCTGCCTTCATAATGGAGCTCTTATTATTTGCACTAAAAAATTATAATCAAACAGGAAATTATGGATAGAGTAATACATTATTTACCATATTCAGTAATTAAGAACACTTTTAGGTATTCTTTTAAAACAAACTTCCAGCTTCCAGACTGTGGTCAGGAAGCAGAGGAGATACTGCTGTACAGATACAAAGAGAAGTTGAAGCTGACGTAAGGATTGACCACGTCCAAGCACTCAGCTGCTGGTAAACTAAACAATAGAACAAAGCTTGGTTGTTGAGGAGCTTTAACATTTATTTTCTGACAAACTGTAGGTCATACATACATCAGTTACTGCTAACCTGACTCCCATCAGACATTAAGCTCACCTGCCATCTCTTCCTCCCACACACTCACCTCACACATTCCCCAATCAGTGCTCTGCTTCTCTGCTGTTTTTCCATTATATTTCAGTGTAGCTTGTTTTTTATTTTGTATCGTGTTGAATGACACATACGTTCCATACAATGGATATTACACCTTTTTTTCTGTAGCAACTTGTTCTCATCTGTACCTGCCCCCAGCTGCATTTCTCCAACACTTGTGTGGTTTCGCCTAAATATGTACATCGTTTTGACCTGCAGGTGGAACAATGTTGGCTCTACTTATGAAATAAACCCACACAGCAAACTCTGACTGTGTATCTATAGGGCTACGTTTGATGTTCTTTCAAGGGCTACGTGTATGAAAGCAGCCTGTATGAAGAAATTAATTTATTGAACATTTTGATCTGACTAAAATTATGGTTGGTTAGAGAATCATGTTGGTTTCCTCATTGCCAGAACAGAACTCCCAACTAAGCAATGGCAGACACTCACTCTCAAGATATGTGGGCCGTTCCCATCAGGAGACCTGCTTGTTCTCACTGACTAATATTCAAAATAGGAGGAAGTTGACATTGTTAAAAAGCCCACCTTGGCGAACATAATTAAATGAGAAAGTCTTTTGTAAATCAGTACATTTTGAATGACAACCATACTCTGTTGTATGTGAATTCGAAACATGCTTCAAGGAAAATGGCGTTATGTAAACATCCTCGTGACTCGTCTTGTAGTGATGCTCACTCTGAATGTAAACACTGGCACCCTGAACTTGATGTTTTTTGGTAACACTTTATAATATTAATATTTAATATTAACTAATGCATGACTCGTGATGATTTAATGCATGAATTAATGCAGAATGTATCATGAATTTCTGTTTCTCACCATTAACAAATGAACATGAAGTCACTATGACTTTAAGTGATTAGTTCACAATTAATAGATCATCAGTTAAGGAATATTAATTGACAGTTAATTCATACATTAATTGTTATGCAACCAATTTATGTAATGTATATACATTTTCATGAATATTGGACATGTAGACATTCCTGTTTCCATACCTACTAATTATACTTCATGTTGCTGTATATCATGTGTAGACCACACCATATAAATTTCATGTAAAATCGGATGTTTGTCACATAAGGCTGACTTCCTGTTGTTAGTAGGTAGCGCTATAACATGTAGATGTGTTCAGGCTGGGACTCTTATTAAGCATGAGAAATATGGGACAGATTGGACAATGTAAAGTGGAGTTACAACAACTTCCTGTTTAATGCCCCAAACATGTTTTGGGCAAAATTGACCAGCGCACCCTACGCCAAGGGCATTCCATTAAAATTGAAAAGCTTCACAATTTAGCATCACAAAGGCTTTTAGATGTTACCTACCAAATTTGAAGTGGCTCGAGTTAAATCTCTAGGAGGAGTTCATTAAAGTACAATGTCTGTCAAAGGCTTCACATTGCAAAAGAAATGGCTGACTTCCTGTTGGACTTATGGTATGGCTCCAAGAGGCTTTTTTAAAGTCTGGAGATGTTACATATCATTACCTCACTACCAATTTTCATAAATATACATCAAATTTAAAAGTATGAAATTTTCTAGGGGTTGCCCTTGAGCCATTTTGCCACACCCAAGCCCAAGATCATATCAGATATCAAGTCACGCCACTTCTGATGCATGCTCAACGTTTTGTGAGTTTTCAAGCACCCCTACCACCTCAAAGATGCTAAAAGAAATTGGGGGTTACTATAGAGCCAACATGCCACACCCAAGTCCAATTGCAAAATCAAATCCAAATATTTACTAGTATAAACATGGGCTCAAAGCAAGAGTTTTCACTTATCCTAAAGGCCCAAAACATGTATTTGTAAAATGAAAATTGATGCATGAAATCCAAAATGGCTGACTTCCTGTCTGGTGAAAAAAATTCAAAAAATATGTATTATGACCACGATGAGAGCAATGATCCCACTAAATTTCATGAACATCAAAGCAACTTTGTTCCAACACGGCCCTGCATTTGGGGGTGCTATGGAGCCCGTTGGCCTCGCCTGTCACTACTGTCACTACAGAATTTTGCAATTTTCGCCAGTTCTGACGTGCCAATTTTTGTAAGTTTTCAATCATCCCAAACCCCTCGGAAATGCAATGGTGTGGGGGAATGATAATAATAATAATCTTTACAAAACAATAGGTTCCTCACACTCTCATGCTCAAGCCCTTATAAAAAAAAAGCCCACGGACACATAAAATAGAATACACACTGAACAATAACAGTTATTCAAATGTTGCAAATTCACCCAAGTCAATGTCATCACACACAGACTGAGTAGAGGCTGCAATCCCTCCTCTCTTCCTGTTTTGTCTGACAGAATGATAGAAATGATAGTTTGGAGGATAAGCCTCTATCAGTGTTGCCACATCAGTAGTGCTGTTTAGCCAGGTCTCAGTCAAAAACATATAATGCAAATTCTTTTCAGCTATCAGGTCATTAACCAAGAAGGATTAGTTAGTCAATGATCTGACATTCAAAAGAGCTAATTGGATTCTGTGACAGGAGAGGAGACTGGTTGTGGCTGAACATTGACCAGTTTAAGATTACTGAGACAGATACTAGATGGTCTGTGATTGCTACGATGTGTTTGACCATGCCACCAGCTGTTTAAGATCACCAGAATATTTAATGAAGCGGCATAGGGTCTGTCTCATCTCTGGTGGACACCTGAGTGGAGATGAGTGTAGTTTTTGCTGTTAAATAGTTAATTTATGTGACAGAGTTTTAACTGACTCTTTCATTGGTGAGTATGGTGGAGGGGAGGGGGGGGGGGGTCATTCAGAGACATCCTCTGAATGCCTTGAGTTATGTGCAGCAGAGGGTCTGGTTAGGGGGTTGATTCAGGCTGTGTGTGTGTACTGTCCTTCACACTTATCCCCACACTTTTGTTTGTGTTTAGTGTCCCAAGGGCATGACGTAGATTGGCACCAGGGAGTCTGGATCCAGTGATGTTTGGATGAACCCCATCAGGTTTAAAGTGGTCTTTACAGTTCCAAAGAATATTGAAATTGTCAATAAACTTTATTCCATGGGTGAGGCATGCTGATGTCAGCCATGTATTCAGGCCAAGGAGTCTGCTAAAAGATTCAATTCCTTTCCCAAAACTTGCTACTGGTCCAGAAATGTATAAATGTTGCAATTTACAGTTGCTCAGTTTTTCCAGTAGCAGGGAAAAGTCTTTTTTCAGGATCTCAGAGCCAGTTTTCCTTTGCAGAATGTTTAAAGATCCAGTGAAACATCTCTGTTAGCTCCCTGACAGATGTGTTATCCACGGTTAGATTTTCAGTCCTTGCCATTTTTACATGCTTGGTTATAGAGTCCTGAATCAGACTGGTGTCTGGCTCAGGTGCTGCCTTTCTTCTGGCACTCAGCCTAGCAGTGGTTTTTGGGCTATTCTTACATGTTGGTTAGCCTTAATGTTAGTGATGTGATTGGCTTCCTTGTGTTCAACATTGTTAGTATTAGTCAGAGGATCATACCTGTTAAGCAACGAGATTTCAGGTGGTGGTGCTCTCTTATTTGATTTCTTGCTGGATTTGCCTCTGTAGCAGCTGACATCAGACCAAGTCCTGGCTGGAGTTGATGCTTTTGGTCTGGCGCCAGTGCAGTGTCAGCACGAAGCGTCATTAGGGAAGGCTGGTTTGGGATCCTCCACAGTTAATCCAGTGGTGTTAGGACATATCCAGGGGAGCGTATCAACTAATCTGAGTTGCTATTCAATCACCAGATCAAAACTAAACTTCTGAATGTCAGTGGACAACCAGCCACAAGCTATCAGTCAGGATGTTGCTGTTTTCCTAACTGAAGCTGCAGGGAAGGTAAAGGCATGAGTGAATGCAGATAGATATACATCAGCAAAAACAGAAATTCTTGAAACCATTTGAACAAGACCCACAGAGTGATGTCAACTGGAAAGGAAATTCTATGTTTCTCAAAAAGGATGGCAGGCAAATGATGAGTCACGGGTCATTTGTGAAACTCTGGATTTTAAACAAGGGACAGATGTTATTTAGCATCTATGATGAGGAGGAAAGATGAGGGGTGGACAACTCAACGGAAGAACATCAGGCAAAGAATCTCTTTTAATGCCCTGAAACTAACATATAGAGCACGAGATGGTGACATGAAACCACACAAGGGAAAGTAATTTTAAACATTAAACAATGTTATATTATTCCAAGCAAAATACCTCTATATTAGGAGAAAAATAATGTTTATATGTAGCTAAACAAACAAACCCTAACTCTAAATATTAAAAATGTGGATGACATGAAATATACATAATGCATATTTAAAAAATCAACCAGCATCTGTTCTGCAAACCTGTTCCAACATGCAACTGATCCACCAGTCATTTGTTTGAGAGGCATCAGATATCCACAAGACAAAGAAACCTCAAAAGGTGCTTGAAGGGAAACACTTGGTTCAGGGTGCAATTTCAAAAGCAATATACCCAAACATAGATTTGACTTATTTTACTGTCAAAAAAGACATAAATGAAAAAACATGATAACCATAGAATTACTCTCAGTGGAAATTTAACTTTTCAAGCAATTCCTATATGCAAGCATGGTAAATAAAGTATTGCTGCATGTATAAAAATTGAAATGTTTGAAATGTGGAAAAAAAAAGTGAAACAATTTCAATGTAAGTTTTTTTTCAATAAATTTGATAATAATGCACATGAAATGTATGCATTTTAATAACAATATAGATATGAATAAGTGAATATAGATGCAAAAAATTCACCCAGTAACAAGATTTAATACTTGAAAACTGACAAATGAAATGCAAATAAGGTGATCCTGTTGCACAGCCCTGTAACGTATACTTGTAAAGTATCATCCTGTAAAACAAACACTGACCACAACTTCTTGAGCTCAACAGACTGTGCGAACCACATGAAGACGCAACCTCAAGATACCGAGATAATTCTTAGTAAATACTGTATGTTGAATGGCAGTGACTTCCTATTTGTGGTCCAGTCCTGCCCTCTGGGGGAGCACCTTTGCCTGCACAAAGGGTTTGGTGTCACCATGAACCAATGAATGAAATGTCCTTTCTGGAAAAAAAAGTGAAAAAATAAACATTTAGCTGAATTAATTAAAAAAAATACAGTAAAAGATACAATTGCTCTCCAAGTCCACTAATATCCAGCATTAAAGCATTATGAGAGAATGATAAAGGATGATCTTAACTGTTTAAGATGGTCAATTTTAACTTCAAGCAGTACTATAGTGCATGAGCAATGTGAGCCAAACAGAAGTATGACTGTACAATATCGTTAATGTGTCCTCCATAAACACATGCGTTTAATGTCTCATTTGAGAGGAGAAAGAATTTGTACATCAGGCAGATTTCTTAATATAGATAAACCTCTAGATGTAAGTCCTGTTTGAGAATGATCCTAGGGATATTTATCAATATGCAGCTGTTTCATTCAATACCACAGCTCTACATTCATAGTGAAAGTTTTTACACCTTTCAAATGCTCTGTCATCATGTGTTTTGCCACAAAAACAAGGTAAATTTCAAATGACCATAAAAATCCTGACTGGCATGGTGGGGTTTGAACCTGCAAAAGATGGTTCTGAGCCGGGTGAGATAACCACTGAACACCCGGAGCTAATAAGCCCCAAGACAACAAGGACTAGACCACCACTTGAAATGGACTGGCGGTCGTCTTATCAGTCGTTACCATTAGGTCTTTACCAACACTGACATGACAAAATACATGAATATATCCTGCATAAACAAACAATTTTAAGTTTCAAGCAAGAGTTTGTAGATCATAAGGACAAAGCTAAACAAATATCCAGACAAATTACTGTGTAATTAAAATAAATAAAAAATGTTGTGGCAATGCTCTGCTATTTTGATGACATGACGATGATGCTCAGTCATATCACTTGCTATTTCTCTGAGCTTTGAATCTGGCTGAAGGTGAAGTCTGAATATTTTTGTTGGCCTGTCAGTCTTGATGGATATTAGGAAGTGGTTTGGTTGCAGGGAGGAAAAATCTGTGGGATGCGGTTTACAGGAGACTTCTGTCACTGATGATGGTGCCACTGCTACCAGCAGCCAGGCTGAGGAAGCTAGTAAGGCTAAGACTTTGGTGGGAATGGCAATCTTGATCTGGAGCATGGCACTGACTGT
This sequence comes from Thunnus maccoyii, assembly GCF_910596095.1. Taxonomy (NCBI): domain Eukaryota; kingdom Metazoa; phylum Chordata; class Actinopteri; order Scombriformes; family Scombridae; genus Thunnus; species Thunnus maccoyii. The sequence continues at coordinate 1,004,754 of NC_056536.1, read as the reverse complement.
TGTGGAATCTGAGTTTGTTGTGGCAAAACAGTTCATTCACGCTGAGATGGACCAGGCAACAGAGGGAAAAGTGGACACTTTCAAAACTGCTTTTTAAGCACAACAGTTTGGAGGTCATGCCAAGTGTGATGAAAGCTCTGAAACTCGCTTTGACATTCGGTGCCTCTACTGCCACATGAGAAAACTCCTTTCCAACGTTGAGGAATGTTTTCACGGACCACAGACAAGCCACGCTCGGCCAAAGGACCCAGTTGGTGCATCTGGCCTTGAGAAGGATCTAACTCGAAAGTACCGAAATTAGTGGAAGGAGACAGTTATGAGGAGATTCAGTTCCTAGACTTGTCAAATTCAGCTCTTCTAAAGGTAAGTTCAGTGCATTAATATCAGCTTCAGTTTATATATAATTTATATAGTTGTATATTTTTTTCAGTAGTCTTGATGCCGTGATGGGCTATGTATGGATAAGATACGTTTGAACACGTTGTATTTTAGGGATGTTGTACTGTGGGGGCAATGGTGGCCTAAAGATTAGAGAAGCAATCTTGTGAGCGGAGGGTCACCAGTTCAATCCCTCGGACCGGCAGGAAACTGATGAAGCAGCACTTGCCCCTCCCTCATGACCCCCACTGAGGGGCCCTTGAGCAAGGCCCTTAACCCCAACTGCTACTATGGTTGTACTGGCTGTACTGTGTGAATGTGATCAGGACTTTCTTCCCTCAGATTGTGATTGTGATTGGAGCAGCAGTGTTTGTGATGAAGTTGCAGTTACCTGTGTGTAATACTGTATGGTGTGGGATAATGACCTGTGTTGTTTCTGTTAAGTAGCTGTGCGCTAATATTGTAGGTTTAATTTGTATTCTAAACACATATTGCCTGCACTTTTTAATTTGTCATGGTGCTGACCTTGTGTACACCTGCATGAATATGACCAGATGTTACTCACTATACTGTGAATAAGCTAATCATTATGAAGCATATTAGAAACAGCTGATGACAATCAGCCAAAACAAGCAGGACTTCAGTGTCCTGTGTGAACGCTCCATTTTAGCAGAGAAGATCAGCTGTGAGACTGTCAGTTCTCAAAAGATCATCTTGTCTTTCAGTTGTTCCTTCAGCCAACACTGCTATGTCTCTCCACAGTGAATTATCTTCCCGCATGCCACAATTCCACAGATGTCTACCAAGGCACCCAGTATGTGAGTAAGGATACTGCACAGTTTCAAAAAGCATTTTCATGTGCATGTGTGCACGTTTATCTTTTCCTCTGCAAAGCACATCAGTCCAACACATCCAATACTTTCACTCACCCATAAATGATTCAGTGTTTGTAATTCATAATGCAGACAGCAGAGACCATGAAAAACAGCTGTGATTACGTTACAAGCCATGATACACAGGGCAGTAGGAAGAGATGAGTGTTAGGATTATCCTGCTGATTGACACCACCTGTTCCTCTGATAGTCTGTGTGGGGCTATTTGTAGACATGGCTTTATCACACTCCTGTTTGGTTTTGACACCAGATTTTGTTTCATCCTCAACTTCTAGATGCCCAAGCCTGGGGGTGGAGGAGGGGTGCCACCTGGGAGTCGAGAAAACATCGGGATATGTCGAAGCAGTAGTGTCAGCAGTGGATGTAGTGGATCTGGAGGCAAGATAATGTCCCTGTCGTCTATGAATGAGAGTGTCCGCAGTGGCCTGAGCTGCTTCTTGTCAGAGCAAGCACTGGAGCAGGAAGAAAGACAGCAGCGCAGCAGCCAGTTAGCAGAGTTCCAGCGTCTGAGGGAGGTTCGTGCAGCTGCTCAGCACAAAAACCTGGAGGATTTCCTTAGGATGAACCATGTTTCACTCAGGGAGAGCATGTCTTATGCCACTGGCATGACTTACAGGTAAGATGAGGCCAGATATGGTGCACATATGCTAGAGAAAGTCTTCAACCAGCCACTTACAATTTAATTTAAAAAACTGAATTCATTCCCAGCAGCAGAGTTCACTCAAGCACAAACATCTCAACAAAACACTAGGGCTGTGGTCTCCTGGTCCATTAGTTGGTAGATATGCTCTTGTTGCTCCAAATTCTCATTGGTCAAATAATCGCTGTGTTACTTTCATAAGGAGAAAAGTGCTACATCGATATCTTTCCAGGATTAATCCATTATTTCCTGCAGCGGGAGGGACAGGCTAACAAATTACCTGTGAAAACGGGGTAAACGGGGGTGTATTCAAAACACCCCTGTTGTTTACACAACTGTGAACTCGCCCAACCTGATGGAGACTGCTGGGTCTAACTGTACTCAACGTTTACTGGATCTGTGTTTCTCCTATAATTATAAAAAGGAGAACCCCGCCAGGCCAAAAAAATATATTTTTAATGCCAAAAATAATGCCAAATATCCATTCATTTGTAAATCAATAGTGTTTGGGAGCCTCTGTGAAGTGTTGTTCCGATACGTGTATCAACCTCTGTGCCGCTGCCTAGGAAACTCTTGGTAGCGTATTACGAGTATTAGTGTTATCACTTAGATTGGATGTTTCTGTCTTTATTTTAAATATGCTAATTCTTTGATTATATTTTTGTCTTTATTGCTTTTTATATTCTTGACTCTTAATTATTGCTGCTCACTGCCATCGATTCCTGTGACCTGCGTGTTATTCCTGCCTGCAAACCAAATCTCCTTCAGGATAATAATAAAGTTGAAAGTTGAAGTTGAAACGTGTTGTTCCAACTATGATGAGTCAAAATGTTTGGTGTGAATAAGGTTTAGTTTATACAGTATAGACTCAGCAGGTAGATGTATTTAATTTAAACATGATTGCACTCCCACTGCACTTTATTAATGATATTATGATAATAGCTAATAACTAATAATATGATAAATAGTTTGGGCATGAACATGTAGATTTAATAAACATATTAACTCTGTTGTGAAAGGTTGCTTTTTCCAGCTAAGAAACATCACCAAACTGACACCATTCCTCTCATTTAATAACCTGAAGATTGTCACAAACGCCTTCATTTCCTCTTGGCTGGATTACTGCAGTGTTCTTGATTTGGGTGTTAGCCAGTCATCCTCGTCTCGCTCGCAGCTGGTGCAGAATGCTGCTGCTAGACTACTAACTGGTACCAGGAGGTGAGACAGCATCACACCTGTACTGGTGTCCCTGCATTGGCTACCAGTCAAGTTATAGGACTGAGTTCAAGGTTCTGCTATCTGTTTTCAAAGCTTTATGTGGTCTGGTGCCCCAGTACATCTCTGAGCTCCTCTGCCCCCTTTCCAACCCCAGATCTCTCAGATCCTCAGACCAGCTGCTCCTGGCTGTCCCTCAGTCGAGGCTGAGGGTTAAGGCCAGTCGCGCATTCACAGCCGCCCACAGCTTTGGAACAGTTTACCAATTTCAAATAAGTCCTCTCCATCTGTAGACACTTTCAAGGCTAAACTTAAGACCCACATGTTTTCTCACGCCCGTCGAGTGTCCTTAAGGTTTTATGTTTCATTTTTTATTCTTCTGTGTTTTCCAGCTGTTCCTTTAATTATTTTTTGTGTATGATTATGGGATAGTGTTGTTATGTTTTCTCTACTGCTTCTTTGCTGTCACTATGTTATTTTATTTTTCATTTTATTGTACAGCACTCTGGTGGCACATTTTTTCTAAATGTGCTTCATAAATAAACTTGATTTGATTGGATTTATAATTAGCTGTTCTCACTGGACTATGATTTTTTTCATCAACAGAAATCTGGGCAAATCAGGGCTGAGGGTTTCCTGTCTTGGATTAGGTGAGTGCATGCATGCATATCTACTATGACAATGAGGCCATCTGCATGTCAACATTGTTGAGCATGCTGCAACAGATTTATTAAACCTAACAATAAATCACCTGGTTCACAACAGTTTTGGCAATTCATATCTCTCTCCTCTCTATCAGGATGGATAACATAATTATTATTTATCAGGAAATATCACGACACATAAATAATAACCTAATTTCAGTTCTGCTCAAACTCAACACACACCAAACCTCCAGCTACAGATCAATAAGCAATATATATATATATTTTAATTTTTATTGCATTTGTTCAATATATGACAGAATGTATCAGAAACATAGGAGAATAACCTTAATAAATGAAATGCGCTATGATGGGATGCTCTGTCATCATGTATTTTGCCACAAAAACAAGATAAATTATACAACTCAACACGTTACATCACCACTGTCACAAGCCTAAATTACACAACAGGTAGTTCCGACCAAGCAATCTGATTGGTCAACTAGATATTTAGAACGTGTTCAAATCAGCATGACAGCACACCTCGCCGTGCTCAAATGAAAAAAGCCTCATCACTAAAAATATCACTCCGCCATTCACTAGAACTACAGACTGTGACATCACGCTAACAACAACAGTCACTTCTGGGTAGACGACTGTTGGTTGATTTGAATTGCAGAAATATGTGAACTTGGCAAACTTGTTTTATTCTGTTGTCATTTTCAGTCGTAACTGTAATGTTCGACGAACGAAGATATACAGTCAAACACGGTGGTCCGACCTATCTGACGTTTCTGCTGGCTTTATTTAATGAACTGTGTTGCTTTGCTAGTGTCTATCGTTTGTTTTGTTTTGTGGGAGATCTGCGGTGAAAACCCAGAGCTTTGAGTTGTCTTTCTTTTGTGTTTGTGAAACTGGATTGAACTGAACTGATTAGGGGTTGTGGGGAAAACAAAACGGACCCTTTACCGAGTGGATTGAACTCTGAGACTGTGGGACGAGTTACACACACACACACACTGAAAAACCCGAACACTCATACAGAGCAAAACTTTGCCATTTTCTCTTCAGTTGAGAGTATATCTCAGCTTTCACTCAGCTGTGCTGGTGTGTCAGTGACACGGCACTACTAGCTTAAAAATATACACACACGCCTCACAATATGAATACATTTTGTTTATATCTGTTAGAGCCATTTGTATCTATGTGTGTGTTAAGGTCATTCCCTGGTTGCCACAGTATGTGGCATATTGGACAGCAGCATATGGAAATGCATATGTAGAAGAAGAGGCAATTACTCCTCAGGTGTGCTGCTTACCAGGAGAAGCACACAGTTTTTTGACGGCTGTTTAGAGGCTAATCTTTAAGCCTTTTTTTGTTTGTTTTCATGCAAGTTATTGGTGTAAGTGTGTGTATAGCAAAGGCTGTATTGGTACACGGTGGTAAATAAATACATCTTAAGCACAAGTGTGCAGATGTTTGATTTACCACATGGAGCCACGACGTGTCAATTACATATCTCGGTAACAGCCCCTCACTGTGGCTTAGGTTTTTTTTGTTTTGTCAAAATCAAGTGATGGATGAGCGATGGTGAAATGTGGGGAGTGATAAAAATCACCAAAATGAGGAGGTCTTCCAGTCTTTTCAAGAGCCTGATCGTACAAGCAGTTGTCTGCAGGAGTGAGGTGACATCGTCCATGTAGCTTCTTAGTGCTAGTAGACGCTGTCCTGACGGGCATATCACTCCTTGGACCATCTATCTTCCATTGATCAAGATAATGTTGAGGGTTGCCATGAACAGGGTAGGTGAGATCAAATAATCCATTGCTATGCCTTTTTTGAGCTGCTGCCAACCAATCGTGGTTTCCTGAGTTGTGTAGCAGACATAGAAGTTGATGAAATAGGTAGATACCTAATTTTGGATGCAGGTTGGTATGTGGAAGAAGTTGCGGGTGAAGGTGATGAGCTGGTGCAGGACAGATCCGTAGGCATTTGCCAGATCCAGCCAAACTACGTGGAGATTTGGTTTCTCACGTTTGGCTGTCTGGACATGTTCCCAGATCATGGTGCAGTGTTCTCAGCAATGGAACCCTTATACCCCTGCCGTCTGACAGCTGGTGTCAATATAGTTATTAGACAGGAAGTAGCTAGTTGTGGTTCTTGCCACCATCATGAAGAAAATCTTCCTTCCACATTAAGTAGGGTGATGCCTCTAAACTGGCTGATGTTCTGGGAATTTTTCTGTTTGGTGAGCAGAGGGGGATGTTCTTGATGCTGTTGCAAAGTTGTCCTTTGATGTGATTCTCCAGCTACTGCGCAGTGGTTGGTCACAAGCTTCCCGGACTTCTTCTCCTCCAGCAGATCTCGGGCTTACTTAAAGGGGTCCAGGAAGAAACTCCCTTGTGCTGTCCCCTCCCCACCCCCCCATGTTTCCAAATCCATTCTGCTCTCCTTAGGTTTGCAAGCCTGGATTTTAGCTGGTCCCTGAGAGCCTTCAGACCCTCCTCCCACTCTTCAGTTTTCCTCCATGCTTTCTGGAGAAGCTGCCTTTCCTTCACCAACTTAATAATTTACATCTCTCGCCTTCCTTTCTGCTTGGGGGTGTTATTCTTCTGGGGCATCTCTCAAATCTCTCCTTGCCTTCTTTGTACACAATGTTGCTGAAGAGGTTGAATTTGTTGGTTGTGCTGCCTGCCAGCAAGTTCTGGAGGATTAGGTGTAAGCTCTGCTCAATGCATCTCCATGCCTCCTTGTCACTGGCTTTTGGCCACCTGACTTTGGCCTGACGAATTGGCTTCTCCTTCGGTGTTAGTTCTCTTGTGGGTTCACTGCTTGCATGGTCAATATGCTACTCATGCAGTGGGCTATGCTCCTGCTGTTGATGGTGCACTTCCTGCTGGGAAAGCTGGTGTGGCTCCTTTTTCTCACCATCTGCAATAGTGGGCTCAGCAGCACTGTGGTGCTCAACCGGGCTCTGAGTCGTCCTTGTCTCACCTGCTGATGCAGTGCAAGCTTGCAACTGGTTCCTCCCTCAGCACTTTGCTTTCCCTTGGTGGATTCGCAGACCCCGATGAGTCATCACTTAAGACCATCTGCAGCTGCATTTTCTAAGGATCTTTTTCTCATTAGTTGTTGCCATTTTGTTCCGTTTTATCCATCCTGATTGGTCCATCTCCACCCTGCCTCTCAGTGGTCTGCTGGGCTGTCCTCTTTGTGTTGTGCTTGTAGTTGATTTGGGGAGTCAGTGTAGTTGGGGCTTTACTTCATGGGCATGTGGAAAGGGTAACTAGCCCATCCACCCCCAGTGCAGTCTTTCCTGCCATCAGTCAGTCTTCCCTGACCACCCTCCAGTCTTTTCTGGATGCCAACTGCCCTGTTCACAGTAGTGAACAGTAGAACATAACTAGTTCTCACTATTAATATCAAGGCACACAGGGTTAGACATATCTTTAACTATCAAATATAACGGGACCAAAGACTTATGATTAAACAAGACAATCAAATAATGCACGTACATAAGCATACATGTTATGTATACTCAAAATTACATTTCTACTAGACCCTATGGATATGTGGTTTTACTCATTACAACTTTCCAGAATAATCTTTCACACAAAATACAGTAAACAGTAACTTGAATTTAAGCACATATGCCTCATATTTCATAAAACTTATACTAAGGGTGGCCTCTGGAGGGCACCGTCGTTACATGATACTGAGACACCAATATTCACAATAATATCAAATCGATACATTTTGTTCATAGAGACTCCAAAATTGGATCTTTCTGACAGGCATTTTCTCCTGATTAACAGTAAATTTTAAATTTTAAATTAACTTTAAATTAATTTCTAATTCAATACATTTTGAGTCAGATTTTGACTTGAGGAAAGAGTGGAAAAGTTGGAGAATTTTACTGTGGTAACAGTCTATTTTTTTTTTCAAGGGAAAGTATTTGAATCCAGTTTTCTGAGATTTGAGAAGTTGATGAAGGAATGTGATTGCTTTTAGTCTGTGTCATAAATCCCACTTTCTGACACAGTTGGGGGTCCCTTGGAGGTAAAGTGAGAGGAAGATTGGTGCCGTGAAGTGTCAGACTGACATTTTAACATTGAGAAAGGGACTTTCAGTTTACTTTTGAAGTAGTTCCAAACCCAAGGTTGAATATACATCCATATCCTGAGGTTAAAGGTTATCGTTGATTAAGCCCAGACCTTCTTTTGGGCTTTCAGAGACATTCAAGGATAGCAGAAGAAAAGGGGCACTGGGTTCCCTACACTTGCTTTGATAGCACTTTCTGCTGCAATTCACACACACACACACACACACACACACACACACACACACACACACACACACACACACACACACACTGTGTAACCATTTTGTTTTATCTTTCTGTACAGGCACGTGGGTTACCTTTGGAGGCCAGATAACAGATGAGGTAGGAGAGAGTGCTTGAACACATGTACAGCCTCATGAAATCCCAGCTCAAGTTAACAAAGAATAAGAATGAGAAAATTGTCTCACTTAGTAAAATATATGGATTCAATCTGTATACTGTACTGTAAACCAAAGCTGAAGCAGAGAAAATAATTTGGAATAAACTGGAAAAAGACAGAAAATTAGACTTTTCCACTTGGGTGTTTTAAGTCAATATAAATTTATACACATAATACATTTTTAGGCACATCAGCTTGTCCACCACTTGCATGAATATCTCAGCAACTACTGGATCAATTGTAATAACTTTGGAGAACCTTGACTTTTCATTTAGAGCCATCATTAGGTCAAAAAGGTAAATTTGTCCAGTTCATGCTCTAGTACCTGAGAAGCTGCATTGGCATTACAATTAGCTACACTAGTAATCCACATCAAAAGTGAGATGTGAGCGGTGCATAAGTGCACTGTAAAGTATGTGATCAATGGCTACTTTAAAAAAATTATGGCAACAGTGACACATAATATAATTGATTATGTTTCAAGTATTAAACTTTTATTAAAATGTATTGAATATGTTATTCAAATTAACTCAAAAATATTAAATCCCTGGTAATACAAACAATTGAAATGTGTTGGATTTAGTAATGTGTGATGTTCACTGGGCCCAACAAATTTTATTAAAATTTTAATTTCCCTTAATATATGACCTCAGTCCATCACTTGAGGACATTATAGGCACAGAGGATTTATTGTTTTGTAAGCTCTAGTCCTGTTGGTGCATTTATTATTATTATTATTTACAATAATGTTTTGAGACTTTGTTTTCATATAAGATTGTTTTCACCAGCTGAAATCATCAGGACTGATGTGTTTTTTCAAAAAGCTGATGGGAAGATATTAAAATCTCACATGTTGACTTCATGCAACAACATGACTACACAGCAACTCTATAAATATGATGTTTTCTTAAGCTGTTAAAAGGTTGTTGACCTCACTAACTGTTGGAAACACAGAACTATGAGTTCAGTGGTTATGAAACACAAAATGCTGAGTCATCGTTCATCTGACTGATTCATCTGTAAGTCAGACTGTCTAGATTTGGCTTTAAGTTTGCACTAATTAATTCTCAATTAGTCTGTTTTGTTATTATCTTATATTCCAAACATTGCTTTATATTAAGGACCATATAAATGGTGTGAGAATCAACATAGAGACTGATTGGTCCATCTATCCATCCATAAGGTCTTGCAGCTGCTATACAATAGCTGAGGTAAGCTAAGGTTCACCCAAGCTTGTATTTACCACTACAGCCCTGGTCCAGATGTAGAAGAAGCTGCTGTCCAGTGGATGAGGTTTTTATATGCTGCAAAACCACTTCCTCAGTTTATCACATTCCTTGTTCAGGGAAATCTTCACCAGTTTCTTGGACAGTCCTAATAATACAAAACAATTACATCCATACATGTTTGAGACAAAATCAGATCTGAAATATGCAAGTGGACAACACAAATAAAACATGGAAAAACCTTAGCAACAATATTAGCAACAAAGTCTTCCCACTAGATAACGAATCGATGGTATCTATAATTGGTTTGGAAGTGATTTCTATGTCTAACTGAGTCTTTTCTGCTGATGTCAACTACGGAAGAGAGATACTCTGCAAAAATGGACTCATTTTCTTTTCTGTATCAGAAGACTGTGGAAAGTCTGATCCGTAAAGACTAGTGTAAAAATCCTTAAAAACCATACAAATATCATTGGAGTATAATGATAAGCACCTGCTTCATCATTAATCTTGGAAATGAATGTATGTTTTGGACTTTTATTAACAATTGATGCCAAATACTTCCTGGGCCAGTTCTCTGGTGAATATAGTTGATGTCTTTGTAAAAACAGAGCTTTCTCAGCTCTCCGAGACAAGATGGTATTAAGGGCAATCTTAGCTGTCAAAACTTTCCTGCAATTTTCCTGAGGTTGGTGGCTGTTTATGATCTTTTTCTGCTCATTTTAATTTGACCTCTTATAAAGTTAGAATATATTTCTTCCTCTTTGCAGCTGTATAAGAAATAACGATTACTCTTAAGTATGCTTTCAGTTTCCTGTAAAACAGAGAATATAACTTCATTATTATAATTTTCAGTCACAAACAATCTTAATTCTTGTTCTGCCCATTTGACAGATCAATATTCACAGACCCCAGAACTCTGAGTCTGCGAATATTGATCTGTCAAATTCCCAAACTGAGCATTTAGCATTATATGGGATAGGAGCGTGTTCAGATATATGTAACTCAGCCAGGATAAGCAAAAGGAATTAAAATATGATCAATCTTTGAGTAGGTTTTATGAGAATTAGAATAAAAAGCAAAGTCCTTTTGAAAGGAATTAATTATTGTCCATATATCTGCGAGGCTTCATCCATCATCTGCATCACTGCTTTAGATCTAGCAGTCATGGTCTGTGACTTGGACGCTGGGGACTTATCTTTAGTAGGGTCTATGTACAGTTGTAGTCTCATCCTGTTACCCTTAATGGACAGCTGTACTTTGACATCATACTAGTTAATATGGTAAACAAGCACATAGGAGCATTCGGAGAAGCATACATTGTGGTCAATTCAAGTCAAGTTAATTTTATTTCTATAGTGCCAAATCACAACAGAAGTCTAGTCAAGGGCAGGTCTAGACCGAACTATTTATTTTATGGGGACTCAACATTCCTCCACAAGCAGCACTTGGTGACAGTGGTGAGGAAAATCTCCCCTTTAACAGGAAGAAACCTCAAACAGAACCAGACTCTAGGTGGGCAGCCATCTGCTTTGACCAGTTGGGTTGAGAGAGAAAGAAGGAGGGAGGGAGAGGAGAGAGAGATAGAGAAGCACAGCAACAACAATAATAATAGAAAAATGACTAATAATAATAGCAGCAGCAGTGGGCGTCATGCTGGACATCCATTGGTCCACAGCTGAAGGTCACCTGCAAGACAAGAAAGCAAAAGACTACAGGGAAGAAGCCGAGTAACATGCGTTAATGGTACATGAATGTATACAGATGAAGAGGAGGAGGAGGAGAAGAAAGGAACTCACTGTATCATGGGAAGTCCCCTGGCAGTCTAGGCCTATAGCAAGGCAAGGCAAGGCAAGCCTGGCTGGCACTACGTATGAGCTTTATCAAAAAGAGAAGTTTTAAGCCTACTCTTAAACGTAGAGAGGGTGTCTGTCCCCCGGAACCAAACTGGAAGATAACTGGACCACCAGTAAGCCTGCATTCTAGGAGCGCAGTGTTCTAGTGGGGTAATACGATACTATGAGCTCTTTTAGATATGATGGTGCCTGACCATTAAGGGCTTTGTAGGTGAGGAGAAGTATTTTAAATTCTGCTCTGGATTTTACTGGAAGCCAATGCAGCGAAGCTAAAATGGGAGAAATATGATCTCTTTTTCTAGTTTTAGTCAGAACACATGCAGCTGTATTCTGGACCAGCTGGAGAGTCTTTAGAGACTTGTAAGGGCAGCCTGATAATAAGGAATTGCAATAATCCAGCCTAGAAGTAACAAATGCGTGGACTAGTTTTCTGCATCTTTTTGAGACAGGATGTGCCTGATTTTTGCAATATTACGTAAGTGAAAAAAGGCAGTCCTTGAGATTTGATTTATGTGGGAGTTTAAGGACATATCCTGATCAAAGATAACTCCCAGATTCCGTACGGTGGTAGCTGGAGTAGCTATTTCATTAGATAATGTGTTTCCAGGGTCCAGCGCAGTGCAAAGACTATCATTATCAACATCTACATGAATATTGAAATCACCTACTATAAATACTTTATATGTACTAAGGACTAAGTTTGATAAAAACTCTGAGAATTCAGATAAAAATTCAGAGAACGGACCAGGAGGACAGTACACTATAACAAATAGTATTGGTTGTAAAGTTCCGGGTTGGGTGAGAGAGGTTAAGAACAAGGCTTTCAAATGAGTTGTAATTAAATTTAGGTCTAGGGTTGATGATTTGGCTTGAGTTGAAAATGGCAGCAACTCCACCTCTTCGGCCAGTGTCTCGAGGAATGTGAGTATTAATATGACTGGGGGAGTGGATTCATTAAGGCTAACGTATTCTTCATGACACAGCCAGGTTTCAGTAAGACAAAATAAATCAATATGATGATCTGATATTAGATTGTTTATTAATACGGCTTTGGATGACAGAGATCTCTGTTTAGGATTGGCTGAGATTGTCACGACAATGAGAGTCCACCTTAAGTCAATCCACCTTAAGTGAACTGGTCAGGTTAACTCATTGTCGCTAACTTTGGGGCTAACCCCCTTCACTTTAATCAGCAGTTGGCAAGCAGGACACAGGAACTTGGCTTGGGTCTAAACTGTACACACACTGCACTGCTACGTTCACAGATATACTGATGACTTCATTCTCTCTGTCACACACACGCTCTCTCTTCCTCCTTTAATCTTACATCAACACACTTTCATTGATAAATCCATAACTATATTGCAGTATTAATAAATAATATCCATTCAGTAATAGCATACTGTCGACAATACCAAAAGTCAGTTGCCTAAAACACAGGGGTTCATGTATATGCAGTGTGAGTTCCATGTTCAGGACAGCAGATTGATCCGTACAGTGTGAGCATGGAAAGGTCAGTTTCAACATGTAGTGTGAGTTAACACAAAATATAAGATGAATAAAAAGCGTCTGCCTAGTTTAATGGTTGATGCAGTTTGAGGTTTATTTTTCCCCCCAACTTTGCTGTAGCAGATGCGCACACAGCTTTGTCTGTGTTGGCTGGCTCACCTGAGTCATCAGATCTGAGTCCAAAATATTCCCAGGCTAGAGCAGGGGGCGACTCCTGAATCTCCACCAGTGCTCACCATCTTTCTCAGCAAATGGATTCAATATCACATAATTATCCAAATATGATCATCAAAATTGTGAATGCAGTTGTTACGGTTCTGTTCCGGTCTGGCTCTATGTTCCTATCCACCAGTCCACCACAGACCCTCAGCTTTTTTTCCTTGTCATGTTAAGTCTGGACTGAGTGGGAGAAGGACAGATACTTTGAATATTAAGATGAACTGACTGATTAATCCTGCGTTGTGCTCCAACATTGCCATAGATGCCTTTGTGTTTATTGATCTGTTCTCTAGTGATATTCATGGATAGATTGATGGAGAATCTGTAGACAGAAGGTGGTTTGTTCCTTATGCTGGTTTCATTTGTTTGTTTGAAAGTTTAAAATGTTAGTGTGACATATTGAAGAGAAGATTTTGTTTCCGGGATTTTGGGTCCGCTGGGTTCGCTCTGCTTTTCCCGTCAAACTTACCCTCCACACCTGCCCTGCATTAGTCTGGTTAACCCTGCCCTGCTCCCTGGTTCTTTCCACAGCCAATCAGCTCCCAGCCTGCCCTTGTGTCTCACCACCTGTTCCTTGTTGCTTCATTAGTTCAGTTTATATTTAAGTCCTGGTTTTCAGTTCAGTCTTGTTGGATCCTTTGTTCAGTCTGCTCTGTTTGTTCTGTGTTGTTCAGCTCTGTTTAGTTCAGTTTTTCTTTGCCTGCACTTGAGCTAAACTAAAAAAAGTTGTTAAGTTGTTGTCTGAAGTTCATATTGCCTTTGTTCTGCATTTGGGTCCATCTGTTCTAGTGTTAGGCATTACATGAAACAAAACCCTTCACACTTCTTAAACAAAACCTTACAAAAGTAGTTTTGGTTACTTTTATTTATGACTTCCTTTAAATGCTTAACCTGTTAAGCCCTAGGGTGCTGAAAGGTGTAGCTCGCCTAGACAGAATAAATCAAGAATAACTCCACAACTATCAGGTATATTTGCATAATCTAGGTCTCTATGGATGGGTTAGACCTCAGAGAATGTATTTCCAGTATCAGTATCTTTGCCTAAAATTAATTCTAGATTAGACAGTGGAAAACACCATGATAACAATGATCCCATGCACAGAGATGCCACTGAATTCATTCAGTAACTCCTTGACTATAACTGTACCAAAGTAAACAGAAATACCATGAAGAACATAGATCCTAGAAAGGTTTTAGTAAGGACAGGACCAGGCGGTCAACTATGTACACTCAATATAAAAATCAAATATAAAGTAAAAAAACAAAAAGAGCAATGTGCAATATGTGCAAAAACAATGTACTCTTAGTGCCCTAATGCAATTTCAGTAATAAAAACACTACTGAGGTCAAAAACAAGAAATTTCACACACACACAAAAATGACTATAAAAAGGATGTTCCTGAGGTATGCACTGGTTGAGTGCTGTGGTTTCACAAATGTCTACATCCTCCTATGGTACTCCTGAAAGCAGTTCCTGTTTGAGGTGAAACACAGGGCAACACTGCACTTGCTGCAGTACACTGGCGTCTTCACCTCTTCTCCTGGTCCTTGCAGAGAACAAAGACCATCCACTGGGCAGTGACAGTTTCCCTAAAGTACATGGGCATACACATGGTTCAGAGGGTGGGGCGGGGGGCAGCAGCAGCAACTACAGCTTTGGACTCTGCAACCAGCTCTTTCATCAGGACCTTCTTGAATCGTTTGTGTGTCATCAGAGTCTGAGAATGTCCAATAGCCAAGAACTTGAATAGAATGTATGAGTTCACAATTGCAATATCAACAAAATGATGAAAAATGTCTTATACCATCTCGTCTTCCCACGAACAGAGTAATATTAGATGAGGGCATCTGACAGGTCCACCCCATCCATGAGGATATTGTTATCCTTGATGGCATCAGTCCAGCCTCCTTCACTCTCCTGCTTGTTGTGTCTCCACTAAATGCTTTGTGGAAACTGCTGCACACTGTCACATCTTTAGTGTCCTTCCACTTGACAAAGGAGGTTGTCCTTCCGCAGCCACCTCATGTCAGCCCTCTCAGCCTTCTTTGGTAAATTGTTCTGTGTTTTTGGGAAAGCCAACACATGACTGTTGGCACAACCCCTAGTTCTTTTCACTTTGTCTACTCTTCTCTATAGTGACTCGGATCTAATACTTCACTGGACTCGCAATATAACAGTCAGTCATAACAATGTCAGTCCTGGAACAACAGTTCTTGGTTAGCAGTATGAAACTAGACGACAGCGAAGACTAAGACAGCTCGATGCCAGTCCCAGACCAACACTTTGTGGTCCAACAGATGAAACCAGATGCAGCGGAGGTGAACTCCCTGTCAGAAAGCACACAGACAGTCGTTCCCAGTGTGACAGTTTAACTGGTGGTTGAATTAACTGGTGATGGAGGCAGATGTTTCATAGGTGTGGCTTTTCAGGACCCCTTGTTGACTAACCAAGAAATAAACAGTCTGATCACTTTGCTACTCGCACATGAATCTGTCAGTGTCTTTTGAGACGTCACATTAGAAACAGGTTGCTGGGTGTTGGCAAAAAAAAGTGAAAATAGTAGATCTCTCCATTACGAAAACACCATTCGCTGTCTGGTCACGTTAAAAACAACCCATGCTGGAGTCAAACAGCATTTTATGAAAATGTTTAATACATACAAATTGCACTTATGTTTTATGTTGTGGCGCATACACTGCTAGAATTTTTTTTTTCCTTTTTTCATTCACAATACATTCTAGCAATACTGGCATCAGTCAGACCCACTTAACAGCAAAGGCAACATGTCAGCCCTGCTGTTAAAAATATATACATTTTTATTTAATGTATTCATTGACACTATGGACAAAGTAAAGGTCAATATGCAATGCAAGCGTCATGTCTTCTCATAGTAGCTACAGTGACCATTACTGTGACTGAAGGAAGGACAACAATAATGATTTGTCATTATGCATTTTATTTGCATGCTCTGCACAGATAGTCCCCCTCTGTAGAGGGATGGTGCACACACAGTGTGATACCATAATGCACAGGTGGTGCACTCAATCTGAAAGGAAAAAGAAAGACTGACCTTAGATCATTGTCAAACATTTTGTCTGGTTCAGGTCACTCATCCAGAGAAGGACGTACAGTGAAGCAGTTAAAACCTCAGACATTACTATATTGTCAATTTAAAATTGTGTGTCAGATGCTGGTTTTAAAACCTTTAGCTGTGGTCCTGTGTGTGGAGTCGCTCATATATCCCTGATTACTGTAACAATATCAATGTCAGTTATTTGTGAAATGCACGATTTTAGGGTGTAAATTGTGGAAGTTTACTCACAAATTTCTGTGGTACTTGGAGGTTCCAGGACATTGTGGCATGTGGCTGGCCTGTCAGATGTCGGTCGTTGGGCCAGCCAGAGGAGAAGGATCCAACACTTTTTGTAAATTGGCGGGGATCCTCTCCTTTGGCTGGACATAATGTAGAAGATGGTCTATTTGCCCCTGTCTGACACAAGGTCTGCACTTTTCCCCTCCAGTTTAGAAATAACGAAGGGTCCCAGTATGTCAGGGTCCATTTTTTTCCCCCCTTTCCTCTGCTCCTGTCTTATATTCTTTCTCAACACCATATCCATATCCCCCATTTTGAAGTGGTCCTCCTGGCCCTTCTCCTCTCGTCGCTTGTGGACTTTGTCCTGGCTCTTCTTAATATTTTGTTTGAACTCCGTGTATGTTGCCTGCTGTCTCTTCAGCCCCTCAGGGATCTCCTAATTTTTAACTACGTTTCTGACTCTGTCTTCCGTTACCTGCCACAAACCACAGATAGAATGTTGAGAATATGGTGGAATAGCTGTTCATTCAAATCTAAATTTCTAAAACAATAAAAACAATACATAAGAGAATCTTACATCATACTCCTGGAACCTCAGAGGGATACCTCATCTCCCTCCCAAACATGAGGTAATATGGGCTGTATTTAGTGGTCAGCTGCTTTTTTTTGTTCTAAGGCTCAACATGGTGGACTGGAGGTACTGGTCCCATCGTTGGGGATTATCTGCAACCACTTTGTTCAGGGACTTCAAAACACAGAATTCAGGTACAGGCATGAGGAGGGAGGAGAGAATTTGGGTTCCCTGGTACAATATGACAACCTCTTTTCAGAAATTTATTATTACCGATTTGCACGTTCAGATAACGATAGAATATCTCTTATGAGAGCAAGAATTCATTCACATTTGAATGATAAAATATACATCTGTATAGTTCCATTTAGTTTCTCCACAAGACTATTGGTCTGTGGGTGATTTGGGGAGCACAGGCTTCTTTTTCTACCCAGCCTCTAACAAAGGCCATAGTTGACCTAGAAACAATTAGTTGGACAAGAATGGAGGAAGTCAGCACAGCAACAGTTACATATTGGGGATTCATGGTGACTCAATACTGTACCTTGTTGCAGAACTCAGAGCCATGGTCTGTTAGCAGTCTTTTAGGTGCACCAAATTTGTAAAAGTCAAGAATACAATTGGCCACCTCATCTGCTGTTTTGCTCTTTAGTGGGTAGGCCTCTGCCCATTTGGTGAAATAATCAACCATGACACACATGTACTGGTTGCCACCATGTGTCTGCGTGAGTTTACCCACCAGATCCATTCCCACAAGTTCGAGAGGCTCAGTTACCTGTGAGGAATAGAAGACAAAAAGGAAAAAAATGAGAGACGTGATCATTATAGTAGACTATCACTGTATCACTACCTGTATGGGCTCATAGTCCCTCTTTTCTTTAAGCTCTCTTGGCTTGGCACTGTGGACACTGAGCAATCTGAACACAAACATTTCAAACAGATTACAAATATGCAAATTAATCCTCTATATAGAGAACTAGTGGTAGGCTGTTGAGCGTGCAGTATCAGCAGGTATTATCAGCACACTTTTTGGAATTATCTGTAATGTCCTCTTTACAGCCGCTAAATTTGTATTCCACCTCAATATTTTAAAGATACCAACTCACCCACTTGCGAATGTGCTCCTCCGTGCCAGGCCAATAATACCGCTTTTCCACCCCAAAGATTGATTTTTCTTCCTCTACATTTGTTACAATCTTTGCAAGGTGCTCAGTCTTATTCCTGTTGCGCCTGCATAAGTAGTACAGGTCTCCATCTGGTGTTTCAATGTCATGATATTAGATTATTGGGAATCGTACCATAGCAGTTAATCATTGTGGTGTTAGAGCACATGGCATGCATCCACACCCTTTATCCTGAAGTTATCAGCTCTTCTCTTAATTACATATTCTTGTTTACTGGTGTTGAAGAAATTTCACTCAAGTCCTTGTTCAAAGTTTGCTGTGGTGGAAGTGGTTTAATAGCATTCCGGAAATGCGGTGAGCATACTGACTTTGGTAGTGGTATAGAATAATGTCCGATCATTGTAGCCAGGTGATCATAATCATCAATAGGGTCTGATGGTGGTTGTTGTTTTAGAAGTTCATTCCTTTTTGTCTTATCATTGAGTTTTCTGTTGGGGTGTAAATTGTGTCACTTTTCGATGTTATGTGAATGGTTCCTTTACCTTCAACACACCATGTTAATGTCTTTGGGACCATTGTGAGGGTGAGAGGATCAGGAGTGTTGCAAGAGTGACAGTTGGTATATAGTTGGTGGCAGTTTAATTGTCTGATTGGAGGTGAGCTGGGACAGGCACAGTGTTCGTAGGTTGAGATAAAGTGTATTATGTGGCAGGTGTCACAGGAAGTGATGGGCAAGGCCATCAATGGGAGTCTGTCTGTTGTGCTGTGTGGGATGAATCCACATACATAACAGTTTTTTGGGGGGGTTGGGGCTGTTATCAGCTACCATTTTCACCAGTTGGAGGTATGTGTTTGTTGAGGGCTGTGGTTCATATATTTTGGGTGTGTTCCCCTCTTGTTGTATCGAAAGGTCTCGTTTGTGATGTTTGTAGGATTGTTTAATTTGCTCCTTTGATGGTTGTGAGCGTGTTGGGGTTTGTTGTGTATCTTTTCCTGGGTCTGTGGTGCCTGTTATGACTCTCGGTGGGTGTTGTACATGTTCTTCTTGGGGCTCTGGGTTCTGCGGTGTTCCTCTTCTCCTCCGGCGGCTGCGGGCGCTGTACCTCTTCTTCTGGGGCTCTGGGCCCTGTGGTGCTCCTCTTCTCCTCCGGCAGCTGCGGGTGCTGTACCTCTTCTTCTGGGGCTGTCAGCCCTGCGTTGTCCTTCGGGGGAGGAGTTTCTTCCCAGAGCTGCAGCCACCCCTCTACGGGCCCACAGGTGATGAAGAAGAAAGTCCACAGGATGAGGATGGATCCTGCCGTTTTCAGGTGCATGGTGGGGATGCGTAGACCCATGTGGGGCGACCCTCACACTTGATTGCTGTGATGGTGGTAAGCAGGACATGTTGTGGTTTGGACCAGCGGGGTTCCAGGGCGTTTTTTTTCGTCGGAACTCTCTGATGCAGACCCAGTCCCCTGGTAGTTTTAACTCTGCGTTGCGTTATTTCTTTCTAGTCGTTACACTAGTTGCACTAGTTTAAACTCTGCGTTGTGTTATTTCTTTCTAGACTCTTAGTTGCGTAGGATTTTACATTTGTGGCTAATTTCCTTCTGTAAAATCCCTTCAAAAAACAATTTTCATATACACCTACTTTTGCCTACAATTCACTTACCAAATCTTTCAAATCAACATTCTACTCAGAAGATACAAATCATTTTTTTTGTGTAAGGAGAGCGAGTCAGATTCTTACAAATGAAATATACCTGTTTCTGAGTATTGGGAGAACTAGTCAATCCCTGGGAGAACAAATCACCCTACTTCTTCACTGGAACCTGCGTAGGCCTACTCACTAGTCCCCTTCTGGACTATTTCTCATCCTCGTCAGGATCTAGTTCTGTCACTGGATGTTACTGGAGATATAAAACCTTAAGAAGAGCGAGTCAGATTCTAAGGCAAGGAAGAAGCAAGTAACCTCACAACAAAGTCAAGATTCCTAGGTTATGAAACTACAAGCGTTTCCTAAACATCTACAGAAACATCTCCACAGACTATCTCTCAGTGTTTCCCAAACACTGGGGACCAACCCTTGGTCCTATCCTCGTCAGGATCTAGTTCATAATGGCCATTTTATCTGTAACAGGATATTACTGGAGATATAAAACCTTAAGAAGAGCGAGTCAGATTCTAAGGCAAGGAAGAAGCAAGTAACCTCAGTTATGAAACTACAAGCGTTCCTAAACATCTACAGAAACATCTTACAGAGAACACATCTCATTAACCCCCATACACAACCACACAGCAAACTTACTTAAAATCAGGACGGCGTCAGCCTTCTCCGGGATTCCAATTCCACAGACCTCCAACAATACACAGCAACAGTAATTAGGTTTTCAAAAGGACCTTACCTCTGAAATTTGGATTTGGTCACTGGTGTGTTTTTGGTCTGGGAAAGGAGTCTCCGTTGAAGGTCTCTTGCCATCCGGGTCACGGCACCATTTGTTGAAGAAATTTCACTCAAGTCCTTGTTCAAAGTTTGCTGTGGTGGAAGTGGTTTAATAGCATTCCGGAAATGCGGTGAGCATACTGACACAGAGCTGGTCTGATACAGTAGACTGACCCAGAGCAGAAGAAATGGCAAGACTTTATACAGTGAGGATCAAAGTAGTGACCAACAAATGGTAAACAAAAGATAGGAGGGGGGGGGCATTTACATACAAGATCAAGGCAAATCCAGGGGCAAGACAGGAGGGGTCAAATCAGCAGGGGTCAGGAGGTGGAAAGGACAATTGGCATATGTTTGATCAAAGAGTTGTCTCAGACGTCACTTGATTATCAAGTCTCCAAACCAAATGTGTGTTCTCCTTTTAATTATTAAGTCTGCTCCCAAAAGGGTATTCTTCTTCACTGGTTAATCCTGTTGGATACTGGTTGGTTATGGATTTTTACATCCAGTACCTCTTTAACAATATTGGGATCCATTTTACTTACCCTACCTACTCCTACCTCCTTTCCCTTACCTTTTCACACACAAACAAAATGACAAATACGCACACAGACACAAAACAGCCTCTCTCAGAAACACACCTCACTTACTCAGCCACTTTCAATCACAGACACTCAATCACACACTATCAGTCTCTCTATATCTCGCTCACTAATATCCTGTCTACTCGCTGCAAAAGCTCTATCGAAGCGCCCAACAAACAAACCCACAAAGTTGTGGTATGTTAATCGACTTTATACAGCTTCCACTCCCCCCTTGTCATTTCATTTTCTACACCTGTGTATAATGACAAGTTAATCTGGACGCATTACGCTTTTCCACAGCTGACTCCACTCTGTGTTGGAACTGGGTGTGAACATACTCTGTATGTTACAAGCTGTATGAAAGTATAAACAGTTCTCACATCGACTTGACATCAGAGATATAGTTGTATTTGATACAAATATGACACTGACAACAAGAACATTTTGTTAATGATTTATTGACGTTTGCAGTTCCTGCCTCCTTCCTTTAATATTGGCTCTGTTGGACACTGAGCAATCTAAACAGACAAACATCATTTCAAAATTATGAAGGATAGGTTGATGCAAATTAATCTCTATATTGAGAACTAATAGTTGGCCTTTCAGCATACAGTATCAGCAGGCATTATCCGCATGAAATCGCCCAGGACAGCTGCACAACATTAGTCAGTATTACATGCACAGACAGGCTTTCAAAAACCAAATAAGTTGTGACATGTTCACTGAACTTATATAGACTATTGTAACCCCATAGTGATTGTGGTTTCTACACCTGTGGGTGAACATTATCCAATTTCTGTCACTATTTGCTAAATAAGAGTTAACAGTCATGTGCAATATGGATGAATGAGCATGCTGAATCGTGTAAATATACTGATGTGATGAGAGATTAATGCCTGTAGCCTTCGATGTGAAACATGATCGATGGTGCATAACATTACAGATGCTGTCACAAGTTAAACTGGGCATTACGTTATCACAACTTGACACAGCTAACCCAGCTAGCGTTTCTGACTGGTGCTGACCTGCTACAGTACAACAAGCATATTGTGTCATTTCCGGTTGCCGACTGTGTCTACTGATAGCGTTGTTGCTGCTCTCAACTCAGTTGATTTTGCTATATATCACATTACTGTGGATTAATACCTGCTGTATATTTAAACTTTCACTAGTTCTACACAAGCACTCTCAGCGCTTTTCTAGCCAATCGCACAGTAGTTATTTTAGCTCTGCAGCTAGCATTAGCAGCTAACTTAAACTAAGCAGTTAGCGATGGCTTCCCTCTCATTCTCCTGCTCTCTCTTGCTCAGTGTGTCAAATGTTTAGTTATTCCTCTGCCTCCTTTAGTGATAGTGGTACGTGTAATAACTGTAGTTTATTTGCAGTGCTGGAGACGAGGCTCAGTGAATTGGAAGCGCGGCTCCGCACCATGGAAAAACAATCAGTAGCTAATGTAGTTAGCCAGCCCCCAGTATCCGGTGCGGGCCGACCTAGCGTAGCTCCTACTCCCCCGGTAGTTCACGAGCAGCCGGGAAGCCAGGGCGGCTGGGTGACTGTCTGAATGAAGCATAGCCCTAAGCAGAAGCCCACGGTTCACCACCAACCAGTTCATGTTTCTAACAGGTTCTCCCCCCTCAGTAACACACCTGCTGAGAAACCAACTCTGATTACTGGCAGCTCCATAGTCAGAAACGTGAAGTTAGCGACACCAGCAGCCATAGTTAAATGTATTCCTGGGGCCAGAGCGGGCGACATTGAGTCAAATTTAAAACTGCTGGCTAAGAATAAACGTAAATATGGTATGATTGTCATCCATGTCGGTGGCAACGACTCTCGATTATGCCAATCAGAGGTCACCGAAATTAATGTTGAGTCGGTGTGTACATTTGCAAAAACAATGTCGGACTCCGAAATTTCCCTGGACCGCTGCCTAATCTGACCAGTGATGACATGTATAGCCACATGTCATCACTCAACCGCTGGCTGTTGAGGTGGTGTCCATCAAACGATGTGGGCTTCATAGATAATTGGCAGACTTTCTGGGGAAGACCTGGTCTGATCAGGAGAGACGGCATACATCCCACTCTGGATGGAGCTGCTCTCATATCTGTAAATATGGCTAAGTTTATTAGTAGACCAAAACCATGACAACCCAGAGTTGAGACCAGGAAGCAGAGCTGCAGTCCTACATGCTTCTCTGCGCTTCTATTAGAGCAGTTACCCACCCAAACCCACATAGAGACTGTGTCTGTCCCCCGACCACATAAATCAATTAAATCCAAAGTAAACAAAAGAGTCATTCGTAAAAATTAAAACCACTACTGCAATAGTACAACAAAATAAGATAATGAAATGTGGACTCTTGAACATTAGATCTGTCATCTAAAGCTGTATAAGTAAACGATTTAATCTCAGATCATTATATTGATTTATTTTGTCTTACTGAAACCTGGCTGTGTCATGAAGAATATGTCAGCTAAATGAATCCACTCCCCCCAGTCATATTAATACTCATATTCCTCGAGACACTGGCCGAGGAGGTGGAGTTGCAGCCATTTTCAACTCAAGCCTAATCATCAACCCTAGACCTAAATTTAATTATAACTCATTCGAAAGCCTTGTTCTTAGTCTCTCTCAGCCAACCTGGAAAACTTTACAGCCAGTTCTATTTGTTATAGTGTACCGTCCTCCTGGCCTGTACTTTGAATTCCTATCTGAATTCTCAGAGTTTTTATCAAACTTGGTCCTTAGTACAGATAAAGTAATTATAGTAGGTGATTTTAATATTCATGTGGACGTCAATAATGACTGTACTGCAGTACTGCATTTATCTCATTATTGGACTCAATTGGCTTCTCTCAGTGTGTAAATAATCTCACTCACTGTCTTAACCACACCCTCCACCTTGTTCTGACTTATGGGATTGAAATTGAACATTTAATAATTTTTCCACAAAATCCTATTTTATCAGATTTTTTAATAACTTTTGAATTCCTATTACTGGATTGCACACCATTAGACAAAAATGTCCTCACTAGATGTCTATCTGATAGTGTTTCGATAAATTTAAGGAAGCAATTCCATCAATACTGAATTCAATGTCATGTCTCAATACTACAGAGGACTCTTATGTTAACTTTAGTCCCTCCCAAATTGATAATCTTGTTGATAGTGCTGCAGGCTCATTACGAATAACACTCGACTCCATCGCCCCCTTAAAAAAGAAGATAATAAAACATAAGGGGTTAGCTCCATGGTATAACTCCCAAACCCGCAAATTAAAGCAAACATCGCAAAAATTGGAAAGGATTTGGCGTTCCACCAAAGTGGAAGATTCTCTCTAGTCTGGCAAGATAGTCTTAAAACATATAGGAAGGCCCTCTGTAATGCCAGAGCCGCCTATTACTCAGCATTAATAGAAGAGAATAAAAACAGCCCTAGGTTCCTTTTCAGCACTTTGACTGACAAAGAGTCATAACTCTATTGATCCATGTATTCCTATAGCTCTCAGTAACGACTTTATGAGCTTCTTTAATGATAAAATTCTAACTATTAGAGACAAAACCACCTCCTGCCCTCAACAGGCACCGTTCTCTCCCCAAACACAGGCACCTTAGAAACAGCTGTAAATCCTGACATATATTTGGGCTGTTTTTCTCCAGTCGACTTTCCTGAACTAACTTCAATGATTTGTTCAGCTAAACCATCAACCTGTCTCTTAGACCCCATCCCAACTAGGTTGCTTAAGGAAGCCTTACCCTTAGTGAGCACTTCTTTACTAGATATCATCAATCTGTCTTTAGTAACAGGCTATGTACCACAGTCCTTTAAAGTAGCTGTAATTAAACCTCTTCTTAAGAAGCCTACTTTTGGTTAAGGTGTTTTAGCCAATTATAGATCTATATCTAACCTTCCATTTCTCTCTAAGATCCTTGAGAAAGCAGTCTCTAATCAGTTATGTGACTTTCTACATAACAATAGTTTGAGGATTTTCAGTCAGGATTTAGAGGCATCATAGCACAGGGACAGCACTGGTGAAAGTCACAAATGACCTCCTAACTGCATCAGACAAAGGATTTGTCTCTATACTTGTCCTGTTAGATCTTAGTGCTGCATTTGACACAATTGACCATCAAATCCTTTTGCAGAGACTGGAACATTTAATTGGCATTAAAGGAACTGCATTAAGCTGGTTTAAGTCCTATTTATCAGACCGATTTCAGTTTGTACATTTTAATGATGAATCCTCTGTGAAGGCAAAAGTTAGACACGGAGTTCCACAAGGTTTTGTACTTGGACCAATTCTATTCACCTTGTATATGCTTCCTTTAGGTAATATTATTAGGAAACACTCCATAAATTTTCATTGTTATGCAGATGATACCCAATTATATTTATCAGTGAAGCCAGATGAAACCAATCAGTTAAACAAACTCCAAACATGCCTTAACGACATAAAGACCTGGATGACCTGCAATTTTCTACTATTAAACTCAGATAAAACTGAAGTTATTGTGCTTGGCCCTAAACACCTTAGAAACACATTATCTAATGATATAGCTACTCTGGATGGCATTACCCTGGCCTCCAGCACCACCATAAGGAATCTGGGAGTTATCTTTGATCAGGATATGTCCTTAAACTCCCACATAATCAAATCTCAAGGACTGCCTTTTTTCACTTACGTAATATCACAAAAATCAGGCACATCCTGTCCCTAAAAGATGCAGAAAAACTAGTTCACGCATTTGTTACTTCTAGGCTGGATTATTGCAATTCCTTATTATCAGGCTGCCCTAACAAGTCTCTAAAGACTCTCCAGCTGGTCCAGAATGCAGCTGCACGTGTTCTGACTAAAACTAGAAAAAGAGATCACATTTCTCCCATTTTAGCTTCGCTGCATTGGCTTCCTGTAAAATCTAGAATAGAATTTAAAATCCTTCTCCCAAATTTCAAAGCCCTTAATGGTCAGGCACCATCATATCTTGAAGAGCTCATAGTACCGTATTATCCCACTAGAACACTGCGCTCCCAGAATGCAGCTTACTGGTGGTTCCTACAGTCTTTAAAAGTAGAATGGGAGGCAGAGCCTTCAGCTATCAGGCTCCTCTCCTGTGGAACCATCTTCCAGATTCGGTCCGGGGTGCAGACACCCTCTCTACGTTTAAGAGTAGGCTTAAAACTTTCCTTTTTGATAAAGCTTATAGTTAGGGCCGACCAGGCTCGCCTTGGATCAGCCCTTAGTTATGCTGCTATAGGCCTAGACTGCTGGGGGACTTCCCATGATGTTCCTTTCTCCTCTCTCCTCCTCCTCCTCTCCATCTGTATGCATTCATGTAACATCAATGCATGTCACTTTAAACAGTGCCGCCATGCTTGTCCCTTTACATGCAACAGCTGATCTGTTGTTGTTGGGGGTTGCCACCATGGCCACCATTGTCATGGCTTTACATTATCAGTGAAACTAACAAACATGTACTACAAAGTTGTTCAAAATGCACAAGAAAACAATAACTTACTCATAAAGTGAATCCACATTCATTAAAAAAAATTCGTCCTCCTCTGAGTCGTACTCGTTGTCAGTACTGTCGGATGAGTCTTGAACTTTGACATCACTCCTCCTCTGAATCTCTTCCAGGGCATCCATGGCACTAAACTTTGTTTTTTGCTGCTTCTTAGGCATTGTAAAAGTGCAGAAAATACAAAAACAATACAATACAAGTCGAACAGGCCGTGCCTCATGCATAAAGTCTGAAAGCTGAGTGCAAGTCTCGGCTGCGTATGCACGGCTTTATACGCTCCGTGCTAGGTGTGTCCCAGGTGAGTGGCACACCGTTTGAAAGCTCTCTCGAAGGATATCACTGCACCATGTTTGTAATCTGTAGTACCACCAAAAGTCCACTAAATGGCAGCAAAAGACCATGAAAAAAATTGAAGCACAAGGTTCAGTCTGCAATATAGGCCACCATGTCTCCTATTTAGATCGGAGAGAGTCATATGGATAGACTCAAAATGACCACAAAAAGGTATTATTAATTGCTTTTGATGACAATTGCTTTGGGATTTGATGGAATATGGAGACATAAACAAAGTTTGGCTGCGTGTTTGCTATGGGGCTGACATGAGCTGGTTAGCTCAGGCTATGCTGAGCTTGGTATCAATGGAAACAATAGCTTCTCTAGTTTCATATGACACCCAACATGTCGGGTTTAGAGCGAGCGGATTATGTGTACTGTTGCATTTCATTTCCACTGTCAACTTAACACGCTTTTATTTTGTAACTAAAATATTGAAATTATCGCCAAACAAACACTGCTTGGACATAATACACTTGAAGGGTTGTTTTGGTAGTATTATGATTCCTCTTTTAGGAACAAAAGACCACCACAGCATTTTATGAACTTTTTACAGGCAGTTATTTATGATACCGTCCTACCAGACCCGGTACCGGGTCTGTTGGGCTTAAGAGGTTAATTTGGACAACAGATGTGTTAAATGATAAATCAATATGCAATACAACATTATTGCCCAGTCCTAGTGAACAAAAATACTGACTATACTGTTAAAGCCTCCTCATTTTGTGACCAAACACGGACAAGTCCAAGTACTTTTTAATCTGGTTTATTCATAGTTAAAGATGATATGAATATCTCTCAATATAATTGTGGTTCCTGTAACCATATCGCCACTTTTACTGACCCGTTCATCTAAACTAACACATACAATTTATAGAAATTAACATACACTCCAGCCTCAGATTGCAAAAGTATTGACACTGAAACACCCCAACTGCATCTGACACATAAACACAAAACTTCAACTATCGTCCCTTAAATTACCAACATAACATGCTCATAAGATCAGGAAATAAGATCATCATGACAGTGGAAAAGCCTGCATCATCCACACACACACACCTTTCTCTCTCTCTGAATACCAGTTCTCATCTTTTTTTTTTTTTTTGTCTGTTTATTAAGATGTATTTAGTTATTAATGTTAACCTTTGCAGTTCTCGACATATTTGCACTAAACTTTTGTCCATTATAACAGTTCATCAAACAGTAAACCCCTGCTGAAGTGTTCCTGCTGAGAAGTTCACTCCTCTCCTGCTCCCAGTCATTATCAGTCTCATATGGGCTATTGTGTGGCTCCATGCTATAAAAAAAATAAAAAAAAATAAGGGGGGAACTGGAGATATCATCTAAACTCTAGCTAATACAGAGATAATACAAGAGACCTTGCTTTTTCCCTGAAAACCCCTGGGTCTGTTTTGAGTGTTGCGTCATCAATATTACATCAACAATAAGCTGTTTATGGTACCCTCTGAAGCCTGTTACCTTTAGGGAAAATCGTGAGAGCAGGTGGCAGTTTGTGCAGAACCAGGCCAAACATCTACAATAACACGAAGGGGGGAAAGTGGAGACAGAAGAATTTATATTTAATTATACAACATTACAGATATGGCAATTCATCTAATAGTTGTTGAAATCTGAAGTGGTGGACCTACCAAGCAAGTGACATCACCAATCCTAAAGCTCAAACATGTTGCTTAAATAGGTTCTATGCAGCGAAGCATTCTTGATGTAATTTCTTGTCTTTTGAAGAACTTTTCAACTTGTCAACAGAAAATGGTTTCTCACAAGTCGATGGGAAATAAAATACAGTAATTTCACACTTTTTTTATCTTTATCTGAAAATTTTCTGTTGAAGGTAGCAGAGGAGCTGATGACTCTGGCATATGAGAATGGCATCAATCTGTTCGACACAGCTGAAGTGTATCATGCTGGAAAGTAAGTATGGCCCCATTTTTGAACTTGTCATTACAATTGTCTCATATCCATATACAATTTAAGATGGGATTGTACTACTCTCATGTATGCTTATCCACATAAATGCATCTCCTTCTCCACAAATCTGATTGCATCCGTCTTTTTTTCCAAGGCTATGTGCATGAGTGAGTGGAGTTTAGTGATGATGATGATGATGATAACAACTATCTCACAACAAACACATTCGTAGAGAAGCCTGGCCACAGGGTCAAGGAAGGTGAGAGGACACAACCTGTTTGGAAAATTCCAGTCAGGTTTTTAAACAGTTTTGCTCAGGGTTATGAATAACCTGCTGATGGCAGCTGATTCAGGGTCCCCTACTCTCATGATTCTCCTTGACTTGAGCAATGCGTTTGACACTGAGGATCACACTTAGAGCGCCTCTACACCCCCATTGGGCTGTCAGACTCTGCACTTAAGTGGTTCCAGTCCTACTTTTCCAGGAGGACTGAGTATGCCTCATTGGGAGGATGCAAGTCTAGATCGCTCCCTGTCACCTGTGGTGTTCTGCAAGGGTCATTTCTCAGCCCCATCCTGTTTACCGTCTACATGCTCCCCACTTGGTTGTGTTATGAGCAGACATGGGATGTCTTTCCACTGCTATGCTGATGATACCCAGCTCCATCCATTTTCCACCACTTATGTTGAACTGGGTTGCGGTGGCATTAGACTGAATAAGGAAACTCAGACATCCTTCTTCCTATCTGGACTCTATTGGGACAACAGACATCATACATCAGGACAAAGAGTACACCTTATAAACTCAATTGAAAGCCAGGTACCCCTTTTGTCAAAAAGGTTCCTACCTGGTAATACCCCGGGGCAGGGCACCTCATCTGGGCAAAGTGCCATCCATACAGGCATAAAGGTCCTCCATCTGGACAAAAAATGCCTTATACGGACACATCAGGTTCTCATTTATTGAAAGGTTTCCCATACGGATATGAAGGTCCCCCATGTGTCAAAAGGTTTTCCCCAGAGTGACTCAACAGCGCCCCCATTAGGATTTCACCAATCGGCACAATGGGTTCCCATACATCAGAAAGTTTCCCAAAAAAATTTCCATGGCTAATTACCAGTTCTTGCCAGTGGACACCACATTGACACTGAGGTACCTTTTTTGACATTTTCGTTGCCATTTGGGAGACCTTCCCTTACCAGTTTATCCAGTTATCTAGACCAGTGATTCTCAACCTTTTCAGTCATGGTACCCTTTAAAAATACGCAAAATCTCAAGTCATTCCAGTCTAAAATGTATTTAAAAATGAACACTCCACAGCCCTCTGATGGCCAACACACACACAAGTGGTTTTTCTGAGAGAGAGAGAAATGTGACTTGCATGAGCATGGGAAGATGCACATAACTGCCCTATTCTGCAGGACATTGAGCTCCTGGTCCACAGCCCTCAGTCGCTCTCTGTACTTGTTCTTGATGTTAGGCTCACAAATACTATACCATAGAGAATGAATTGAAAACGTTTTAAGATAGTTAAGCTCCATTCTAGTTCCTAACACACAGGAACTTTGTATGTATGTTAAAGACATAGTGCAGGATGTCTCAGGCACATTTGAACAGGCAATACAGTTCATCTGATCAACTTCAGCTCAACTCAAAATTGTAGTCTCCAGATATTCTGCGTGTTAAAATATATTTACCCAACAAATATATTTACTTAGTACTGGTCTTCAGACAGACAGATCAAAAAGACCACTGACTGGTGTCATACATATTCTGATCAGGGCTTTATGCTGCAACATGTAAGTAGATTTGTCAGCCTATTCGTTGCAAATAAATAAAGACCAAGGGCCACCTTTTTTTCTACTTTGAGATGTGTAATGTGGTTGCACTGTGTAAATAAATGCATTTTTAGACTTTGTCAGTCTGTTACATTGCAATAACAATAATAATGCATTTAATTTGTACTAAGAAAATGATCACAAACAAGAGTTAAGATGAAGAAGCTTTCCTGAATAAAAAGGTTTTAGGCCTGTTTCAAAAGAGTCTTGGGTCTGTGCCGACCTCAGGTGGTTAGGAAGGCTGCTCTGTGGTGCAGCAGAGCAGAAGGTTCAATCCCCCATGGTGTGGAGCTTAGTACTGGGGGCTTGTAGGAGCAAGCTGATAGCAGATCTCAGGGTGCTGGTGGAGGTTTGGAGGTTTGTGGGGTGATCAGTTCCTGTAGGGGTGTGAGGGAAGAAATGCAGAAACTCTTGTGAGAAATGGTTATCTTAACATAGGAGTCAGTAAAGGTTTACTCATCTTGTACCTTACATTGTTGTCTATTTATTTGATAAACCAAAACAATTGAGTTTTATTTATTAAAGAAACATCATGAATCGTTCTCTCTCTCTCTGCTCTTCCAGGGCTGAAGCTGTTTTGGGAAGTATCATAAAGAAGAAAGGATGGAGGTACAGTTTTTAGGTTATATGCATTGTTTGTGCATGTCTTAAAACTAGTGGTATCATATTAGGTTATTTATATATAATATCCATCACTTTAAGTGTATGGATTAAATA
Source organism: Thunnus maccoyii (assembly GCF_910596095.1). Taxonomy (NCBI): domain Eukaryota; kingdom Metazoa; phylum Chordata; class Actinopteri; order Scombriformes; family Scombridae; genus Thunnus; species Thunnus maccoyii. Next base: position 973,314 of record NC_056536.1, on the reverse strand, counting down.
AACTGAAATAGGTCCATACTTGCAATAAAGTGTAAAAAGTGTAATTGTGCATATTATGAACAGTATACAAATGTATCTAATGCATGCCAATAAAACAGAGTTTAACAGATTGAAGGAAATTTTGAATTAAGTTAGGCTGTAATGTGTGCTGCTCTATCCATAGCAGTGTCATGAATGTCCAGAAGTCGTTAAGAGAATGTATTGTTCTGTGGTGAAGAGGGAGGTCCAGAGGCATTCAGCAACATCAGAAGTTTCTGAGGTCTGAGCTGCGTCAGAGGGGGGATAAATTATAAGGTTTGATGGAATGACCTTCTGTGTCACTCAGTGGAACGCTGTGGGGAGATCAGTCTGTTGCTGAAGACACTCCTCTGCCTAACCAACACATCATGGAGGAGGTGTGAGATGTTGTTCAGGATGTTCACCAGCTTGGTCAGCATCCCCTGCTCCACCACCACTTTCAGAGAGTCCAGCCCTACTTCTCCTCCTATCACAGAGCTCAACTTCCTCTCTAACTTAAGTCTTAAATCTCTTGGCGTTTCCAGCCTTCCCACTGCGATTCCAACATACTGCAGCATATAAGATGATGCTTGCCATCACAGACTGATCTGAGCCCCAGTCCCCTGACGGGCCCCTGTGTTACTTAGTTCAAAATCCATAACACAAGCAGAGCATTGACAGGGTCTTGAACTGATCTACTAACAGCAAAAGTTTCATGATGTTAAAAGCAGTGGAAAAAAACAAGGAACATTGTTTTCTCAGCTTTATCCAGGTGAGCCTGTAGAGGGTAGATGATGACGTCATTAGGGAACGAAACCCGGTTCTGAATTGGAATTAATTTTTTAAGGAACCTGTGATATTTTTAAGGATGGATCTTTTACCCTCCACCACACAGAGAGGCCGCAGTGGAGACAGTGAACCAGGTGAAGTGAAAGATACTGTTTTACTTGAGTTGACAACAACTACATTTATTACTGTCAGTGCAATAAAACGTTGACAAGTAAAAAGAGTAATTATCAAACACCTGTTCAACAAGCATAAACTTGTAGAAAAGTAATATTTTCAACTACTTTGCCTGCAGTCTCCCATCCAGCTCTGCTATATTTTACTAACCACAGTGCACTTGTTGAGCTAATGGCAAATGGTTATGAAAAAGCTAAAACTAAAGCTGTCTGTATTTAGTCTGTTTGTCTGAGTTTGCTATGTATCTTAAAATTTGGCAAATTCTTGTAAACTTAGCTACAGGCTGAGACAAACCAGCGCCTCCTCTCTTTACCAGTGGTACCGCAAGCAATGAATCACATCAGCAGCAGAGGGAGGACAGAGCACAAAATGAATGACTGATAGTGACTGATGTCTGTTCTTCATCTAAACTTCACTCAGTATTTTGATGTCAGAAATATTAATTATTTTATTAACATTTTAAATTTGTTTCCAGTGAGACATTGAGTTTATATATCTAACTATAAAGGAAGGAATCTCTGTCTGTCTGTCCTTTGCGTATCTCGACAACCATTCAGAAGGCAGGCAGACAAGTGGTGGAGTGCAGCATGGGGGGATGTAAACAACTACAAAGATGGATACATGTCTTTATCTGCACTCTGCAACCTCATTGCTTCCTGCTGATTTCAGTCAGGATTTCAAGCTTCTCTCCAGGTCCTGTGGAGTCTGAGTTGCTCCCTGGAATAAACAAAGGAAAGCAACACTCTGTGACAGGCACTCACATGACACCCAGGGCAAAAAAGTGCCCTAAACTCCAGAGGTACAAGAAACAATTGTCTAAAGAAACAAGAAAAAACTAAAATTAGTTTTGATACATTTAAACAAAAGATCTGGCATGTGCTGAGATTGTGGGGTTGCTACCTGAGATGGCACCAGAAATGTATAAGCTACAGTTCTGAAGGTTTGCTGTTCATGTTGGTCACACCTCAAATTATTATTATTAATTGATTTGATTATTTTATGTATTGCTTCTGTTGTTCCTATCTGTTAAAGCAAATGACGTTCACTGTCATAATGAGCACACTTAGACTTTAGGTTTTGAAATGTGTGATTGGTGCATTCCTATTTTGTATGATGTTTCCAAAGATCACATGGCATCTGACTATCAACAGAAATAAAATGAGGCAATATTAAATATGTAGATCTCTAGATTTTAGTTTGTGTTTGATAAATAATTCATTTTAATTTTACTATTCATATATGCTGTTTCCAGATGTCATATTCCCATGAAGGAAACTTCCACAGTCTGATTTCTTTTTATTTTTATTTTTATGTGTTCTCACATGCAGGCGTTCCAGTTTAGTTATCACCACCAAAATCTTCTGGGGAGGAAAGTATGTATACTTCATCTTTTTCTGTCCTTACTTCTGTCTTTCGCTCTCCTTCTTTCTCTCTTTCTATGATTGCAATGAATGAAATAGGCTCCCTACTAGCCATAAGCTAAGGTATAAGAAAGAAGAACTTATGTGGAGGTAACATTACATGTAATGACGTGCAATATACAATATTTATTGTAGGCCTTATAAGTCAAGAGAGAAACAGAACTACCTCATTGACTGTTATCAGAACTACAAATTGATGAAATAACATAGAAACTCCTGTCAGTCATCATTGCCACCAAGTTGAAGGAACATGTGCATCATTACATTAGCAGAGCTTAAAAAACAGCTAATGATAAATGTATTGCCTTTTCCACCCTTTTTTTAACCTTGTTAGGAATGCAGAAATTGTATTTTGACAGCAGAAACTGGGTTCCAGTTTTGGTTGTTGAGCTGTACTTCCTGAACCCCAGAAAGTCCTTGCTCCCAAGATAGTACTTTCTGATGGGCCAGAATAATATGGATTGATTTTGTAGAACAGATCAAACAAAAGCCTTCTGACTGTTAGTCACTAGTATTAATATTATGCCTTGGTATGGGTGTTTGATAGTTGATAGTAGATGGATGACAGGAAACAAAGGAGGAGAGAGATGACATGCAAGAAAGGCCCCTGGCCTTATGTGAAACAGGGGTGTTGAAGTTCACAGTTGGAGCCTTTAGCCCCTGGGCCCCTGGGCGCCTGGCATTGGAATTTTTTGGTGAAATGTAGCTCTAAAATAAGTCTAAAGTCTAAAATAAGCAACATAAAAGGTTCTATTTTTGTGGCAATGCAACAGCCAGCATAAGCAGCGCTCCAACAGTTTGAAATTTTCCTTACCTTGAAATGACCTTTCCCTATGTGCACAGGTGAGAGGAGAGGTGAAACAGGTGGGAGGTTAATTTAAATTAGGCAGAACAAAGTGATTGTTGTGGAAAGTGGTTGTGCTGAGAATAGACGTCTCTCAAACAAACCATGTCTGTTTCTAAAGCAAAGTCACTCTGCTGGTAATTTGGCAATTTTGTCAACAAGAGCAAACCAATACTAGGAGAAAATGCAGCAATTATGTAAATATTTGTGCACATTTACTATGGTTAAAGAAGGAATGTCAGTAAAGTACAGTGAGTGATTTTTCACAGTATCTGATATACAAAGTTGCATAATACTGTATGAAACCTCTTTCCTTCACTGCAGACATCTGAAGGTTGGCTGTGCATAAACACTTCCTGTGCCAGCTGGCAATGTTATCTTGTGGAAACAAAAGCAAATTTGATTTATGGACACAGAATAGGGACAAAATCTTGTTAGGGTTGTAAGCAAATATGAATTTATTATTTGTGCACACTCCTTCCTCTCAGAGTCTCAACCTGGTCAAGTCACAGACTTTACACCAGACCTCTGTACAGTTAGGCTGTCATGATAGTAGAACAACAGATAAAATAGTTGCCACTGTGATAACCCTCCAGAGTTGTAAAATCCTGTCTGTGCGTATTATAAACTATTGTGCACTGTCTTGTCTTTAGTCATTAATGCATGGATCTGTAACTCCAACTTCCTGGATCATATTTCATTTTCTCCACGGTACCTCCAACAACACGCCCCCACCACCACAGCCCTGGTACCCAGCCTTAGGCATCAAGATCTCCGATGTCAGTCAAGGATAGACATCAAGAAAAGTTCCAGTGGAACCAGTGCCAGAGCCATCAGACTTTCTAACAGCTTTTTCCCACCGGCTGTTGGGCTTGTGACTTTATACTACGGCATGCTGCAAAATGACACTATGCCTGTTGCCATTTTTATGTTGTCTGTTTACTATTATTATTGTTTACTGCATTATTGTTATTTTCTTGACCACTAGAACATTTTGTTTTTAATTAAACAATACACATCCTCACACCGTGTCCTGACTAAATGTGACGCAAATGAGCAACAGCGACAAAATCAGTTTGATTGCTTTATTATTGGAATGTCCAAACTGGCTGCAAGTTTTAAGCCATTTTGAGCTGAATTGAAAGACGCCCTGTTTCTATTAACTCCTTGTTGCTCATGTTGAAAACGCTGTAGGACACAGTGTCATGGACGAGGAACGGCTGACTCATGAACCGTTTGGCCTATCAAAACAATATTTGCACAGTGCCTTCCTTGGACGATGCAGATTTGACTGGAAACATTTTCTGTTGTTTTGGATTTTTTGTAAAAACATTTTGTGCTTCTGTTGGCACATATTTCATCTAATCTTCACAAAACTTGGTACATACCGTATTTAGATGACCCCAAATAAAACTTATGAGTTTGTTTTTAGGTATCACTTACCATTTGTCTGTAATTAGGGAATGTTGTACATACAGCCACACTGCACAAGTGTGTAACATTTGATACAATTCTACCAACAGGGGGCACTACTGTAATATTATAACATGATGTTTCTACAATTCTGTCGTCTTTAATAAAATGAAACTTGGTACAAAAGTTGTCCATGAGAACGTGCACGACATATTGGCACCAATAATCCCACCACCTTACTACTTATTAACTGCCAAGTCTCCTAAATATAATATTCCATGGTAACTAAATTCAGAAGTTGTACAGATGGGGGTGCTGAACAAGCATTTTCAACAGTGCTTTGCGATTTGTTTCAACTGTCAACATTCACACATTTTCCACAAAAAATAAATTTTGTAGTAATTATTATTTCCCTTACTCTTAGAGCGATCAGAATTGCCCATCAGTCATGTTGTTTTGTTAAAATTAGAACCACCTACTCCATCAACCTTACTGGGAACTACAGCCAGACTGATATTATCCACATCATTTTTATAAAACATTTGGTCTTCTTAATTTATATATTAGGGATTGAACATTGTCTGATGGTGATCAGATCTGATGACCTTCACAATATTTTATTTGGTTCTAGGTTTTGTGCTTACATGTGTTCAGTACAGCAATGACCAATATAAATGATCAATATGTTTGAAATCTTCAGTTCTGAAATTAAAAGATGTTTGTTTTTCAGGGCAGAAATGGAAAGAGGATTGTCTAGAAAACATATCATTGAAGGTAAGATGTTTAAATGAATAAATAAGGCAAACAGAACAAAAGTAAATGTATTTGTTTGAAAAAGAGCACAACCAAGTTGTTCATAACTGCATGCGCTACTGTAGCCACTTAACACAGTATGTGATAATACAATCATTATGTAATTTATGAAACAGGTCTAAGAGCATCACTAGAAAGACTTCAGCTGGAGTATGTGGACGTGGTTTTTGCGAATCGACCTGATCCTAACACACCTATAGAAGGTGGGTGTGCAGGCATGTTCCTTCTTTCTGTGGTAGGACGATTATACTGAGTCTTACTAACTGGGGTTCAGCCTGATCAAATAAGATTTATGAATGCTGCTTATCCAGTTTACATCATAAGACAATAACACCTTTTTAAATTTTATGCAATGAGGAGTATAAGTTACACTGGCTGCTCTGTCGGGATGGTTACAGCGCTCTCAGCTGAAACTGTCAGGGCTTTATTTTCATGAATCAAGGTATGAAAGAACTTTCGAGTACAGTACGCCATGTCCATACCAAAGGCATGCTGACACAGTTCTTATTTTTGTTGCCAGAGGTTCATGGTGCACATAAGTGGAAATTGTATAGAGAATAAACATCCAAATGATAAAAAGTGGGGTTGGATTAGAAAGAATACATCATTTTACATTACTTGTGGGTATGTGACAATTGTGTCCAATTGCATTTCACCCCTTTAAAGGCAGGGCTCTCTCTGCCATGACAAGCTGAATGTTTGGTCCTCCAGTGGGAAGTTTTCCTAAGAGAAGACATCCAGGATTTGCAATGTTAAAAATGTGACTAGCAGCACAAATATCCACACATTAACCATATTTGCAGTTACCACTGTAGTACAATCAGTAAAATAGCTATGAAATTAAAAGCGTTAAGTGTAATTTAATATTTTACAGTTTAATTTTCAAAATTTTCTGAAATAAGTTTTCAGTTAGATTTGGTTGCATTTATATGCAGCAGTTAATTCTAACTAAGCAATTACCTGTTAAGAGATTTTTGCTGTTTAAGTGTTCACCTTTAGAGCAGGATTTATGTTTCTAATGCGCTTCTCGACTGTAAAATCTACAGGTGGTCCTCTAAGCCAGAGCTGGACCAAGTCAAGTCAGTTTTATATATAAAGGACAAAATCACAAATCACAGTTTTGTCTCAGCATACGACACCCCCTGTCCTTAGACCCTTGATTCAAATAAAGAAAAACTCCCCCAAAAAAGCCTTTCACAGCACGACAAGATTAAGTCATTAAACTGCACATTTTTTCATGATATCATGTTGTGTGATATCTGGCTGTGGTGCAAGAAATGAATGTAGCTGACATACTGGAACCAAGCACTAAAGAATCTTAAAGCTTGTAACCCTCATTTCCATTCCAGATAAGCGCTCAACAAAAGCTGCTAAATGTCTCTTTTAAATCTTTGGGAAAATGTCATTCAAGAAACACAACACAAGGATCAAAGGCCTCATCAAACAGCTTAGTTAGCTGCTTGGCCTTCATAAAACTTGCACCTGCTCATAACATCCTCAGTGTGATGTTGCAAATTGACCAGTTCAGCACAACTTTCATTCAGTGCATGAACCTGCACTTAAGTAACGAGATTTCAGGCGGTTTTCTCCAGAAAGCAGATTTCTTAACTGCCATGTAAACCAGAGCACAGATTTCTATAATCGGGGTCGGGTAATAAAGACACCTGGTTTCTCTGCCATGTGTACACATAACTGGGTTTCAAATCTGCTTTTTACAATTATGCATGTGCATAACAACAGACTGCAGACAGGGGACGATGCGTCCTCATATTTTAAATAATTCCACCCGAAACTGAAATGAACTCAGAGTCGCCTGCAGACGTCTTAATAGGTTGTTTAATACCAATGAAAATTTGAGACTTTATTCAATTCAGACATTTTCGCACTGTGAGGGAGAGGTCAACCCTGTCTTTCTGTCTGTTCTCTCTCCATACACGTTCAGCAAACACACACCTCCAAAAGAATATATACAGTAATACACAGTTAAAACCAATTAGCCATGCTTCCAAAATGAAGTCTGGGGTTGGTGGGAAATCTGGTTGCTGATCTGCTGCCATCAGATAGTCAAGTCACTCATCCAACAGCCTGGTGAATGGCCTCATTTGTAACCTCTGACTGGTCAGTTCAATCACAAACACAAAGAATTCAGGAAGTGTTATTGTTGGAGAGTTGTTGGAAATGTGGGGAACCTTAAGCTACTCAAAAAGATATGTTTCCATCTAGCTTCTTCCAGTTGAGAGTGATCCAACCACTAAGAACATTTTAGATTAAATTTAGTACAATGTTTATGCTATTCACTCTTCTTCCCATTTGTACTGATCTTCTTCTTTCTTTTGTCTTAGTCTGTCTGATGATTGTTGAACCCTTGTAATTTAGCTGATTTGGGCTGTTTTGCTAGAGACGGTGAGGGCAATGACCCATGTGATCAATCAGGGGATGGCCATGTATTGGGGGACGTCACGGTGGAGCTCCATGGAGATCATGGTGAGTTCTCACACAAGTCTCAAACAATCTGTTAATTAATTCAAGGGTCCACTTGAGTCCTTGTAAAGATTAAAGAGACTCAAACCAGTAAAATAAAAAAAAAACCCTTAACATTCACTGACACACACTGGTGACCTAATAATCAATCACTGGGGAGGTAGTGAATATGTGAATATAAAAGTTGCTCTCAGCAGCTTTGTGAATTGGTCTTAAAAGGGAAAAACTCTTAGTCAGTAACTTTTAGTGTCACGTCAGGAGGACTCCCCTTAGTGGTTACTTAAGATTCCTCGTGAATACGGGCGCCAGTTTGCATTTTAAAAGACTTATTCGTTCACATCGGGTTCAGGCAGGTTTTCCAGAGGACAGTTTTTGTACGGTTCAGTAATGTTTAACCTGTGAAGATTTCTGTGGTGAACAACTAAATGCTCCCTGTGCTTGTGACAGGAGGCGTACTCAGTGGCACGACAGTTCAACCAGATCCCACCTATCTGTGAACAGGCGGAGTACCACATGTTCCAGAGGGAGAAGGTTGAGGTGCAACTCCCTCAACTCTTCCACAAGATAGGTAAGCAGCTGCCGCAACACTGTCTTAATAATAACGATAATGAAGATCAGCTCTTTTCATTAGAAAGATATTTTGTTTGTTAGATACTGAATCAGCCATGAGATGCTGGTCTTTGTTGGGAAACCGTCGAGAGCTGCCATTAAGTGTAAATTTTAATAATTGAATTTTAGTTTTTGATGTTTGGATTCTGTTGTTATCCTGATGTCACTGCTTGTCTCTTACTCTCCCTTGTTATGAAACTGCAATAAAAAAGTCACTGACCATCAGGAATTTGCTGTGTGTGATATGGTCCACTACGTCCTGTCCCGCTCCGCTTCCTACATCATGTTTTCATGTTTTCTTTATTATTTCATGCATTTCAAGTTTTCTTTTGTAATCACTAACTCATCCTCTCATTTCAGATTCACTTCCTGCCCTCTTGTGTTCCCCGTCACTGTGATTGTGTGCCTCTGCCGCCACTTTATTTGACTGTGTCTTCCCTTCACTTTGTGCCAGTTCGTCCTTGTTCCGTGTGACAAGCGTCCAGCCATTCCCAGGGTTAGTTAGCTCAGTGTGTGACCAGTCTACTCCTTTGGATTTGTCTGCCTGTGTTTGACCTTCTCTGCCTTCTCGTGTACTGACCCCTTTTTGTCCAAGTAAAGAGACTTTTTTTGAAACCTGTTTAGTATCTGAGTCGTGCATTTGATTCCTTTCCTTGTGGTTCTCAGTTCTTGTCACACCACAATGCCTGTTGTGTGTGTGCAGGTATTGGAGCTGTGACATGGTCTCCACTGGCCTGTGGGATCATCTCAGGGAAGTATGACATCGGGATCCCCCCCTTTTCACGTGCCTCGCTTAAGGTAACAGTCTTACTTCCCCCATGACTCATTACGTCATTCCTTTGTGTCACATCCCTCTGACTTTTTACCCTTTTTCAGATTAATCCTCATCTTTATCCTCTCATTTTGTTTAAATTTTTTCAACTATAACAGTCACATCAGAGACAGAATATCCAGCATCCAAAAATACACATAATAATAAGCAAGCAAGGCAATTTGAGCACATAAGATTTTTGCTAAAATCAAATTACAATACAACAATGTTGTCATGTAGCCTGATTATCATTTAGCTATGCAGGTAGCTTTGTTTTATTTATTCAGGTTTTAAATATCTGTCTTTGAGATTTCTACCTCTGTCCCAACTCACTGTGTTTTCTTTTGAACTACTTTCTATTGAAGAAATAGTCCCCTTTAGTAGGAGAGGCTGCTCTGAAACTGTAGCTAATGAAACTACAAGCAACTCTACTCTTCACCTGAATGAGTTGAGCTACAGCAGCACTACTTATCTTTTGTGGCAGTAATTGTTCAGTGCAATACCAGAATCCCTGTATTGCCTTTTAGCACTGAGGTCTGTGTTGTGCTGTCTGCAACAGGGTTATCAGTGGATGAAGGACCAGATCCTGAGTGAGGAAGGGCACCGTCAGCAGGTGAAGCTGAAAGAGCTGCTGGCAGTTGCTGAGCAACTAGGCTGCACTCTGCCCCAACTGGCGATTGGTAAAACAAATCTTTAATTAGTTTCTCTGTCCTGACATCCATCATATTCTACTGCATACTCGCCCTTGTTATTTTTCTATACCTGACGTCTCAGACTGTGTCACAATAGCTTTAGTAAAATCGGTTGTCAACATCACAAATACAACCTGTTGTAATTCCCCTGCCACCCTGTGGTCCAGATGACTTTACACGATAGCAGTGGTTGCTGAAGGACTGCATTGTCTTTTTCTTCCCACAGCCTGGTGTCTGAGGAACGAAGGAGTGAACTCTGTCCTGCTGGGAGCTTCAAGAATTGAGCAGCTGATGGAAAATATCAGAGCGATACAGGTCAGACAGCAGGTGGAACCACTTTGTTAATGGTCCCGTAAACACAACCAACATTTATTGGTGCCAAACAGTCTTGCCTCGTTGTGTGGAATGCTTTATGTCATTTTCACATCTGTTAAGTTTACTTGGCAGAGACTAAAGAAATGAATGGTCCACTGTTGCCTTTTAGTTCTGGTCTGTCTTTGTGTTCACATCAAATCAAAAGGTATAAAAACAAAGTCATATGGACCCACAGATAATGCATTCATTCACAGCCTCCCGTAACTCCCATACTTGATTGCATTGTCAGGTGGTTTACACTTCAAAGCTTCAAGGTTTATTCAAGTATGAAGAGAATTTGATCTATTTCTTGATGACTGATCACTGCAAGTCTCAACAGCTTCTATCTGTATGTTACATTGATATTAAAACCAAAGGTCTGGCCACAGTTTGACAGTTAATGAACCAATAAGTTGAAAGTCTCTTGTATCTCAGACAAGTGTCTCATATTTATGAATAATATTGGACAAGACACTCTCTTGTGAATCTGTTGCTGCTAAAATATTATCCAAGTGTGCCAGTAAACTCAAGTTTCCTGTTTTGCAGAACAAAGCTTTTCGACTTTTCTGTTAAAAAAACATCTTGTGTTATCACTGACACAGTGTCATTTCAATGCATGTTGTGCTTAATAAGTTTGACAGATAAATGTAGGAACAAACTGCAGGTGATGCAAAATAATATTATTCTGCATTTATTAAATGCAGCCGCTCAAACTTATGTTGGTATTGATGAATTCAGAAGGGCAGGAATACAACAACATGTACAATATTATCAAAGCTCCTCAATACTTGTGTTGTCAGATAACAACGGTCCATATTCAGCATAACTATAATACCAGGACCGGCGTGTGTTCATGTGCCTCAAGTGAATAATGTAGCCCGAAGTTCCTTTTTTTACACTGTAAAAACCTACTGTACTTTAACTGTCCTTGTGTTTTGATGTGGAAATTATTTTGTATTTCTTAAATTGTGGTAATGTGTTTTTGGATTTCATGATTGCATTGCTTGTTTTCTGTGTTGAATGTTTTCTGCTTCTTTATGTTTCTTTGTCTTTTAACATCTTGGGACCATGTTGAAAATGAGTGTTTTCACTTGAACATGTTATCCCTTGGGTTTTTGTGTGTGTGTGTGTGTGTGTGTGTGTGTGTGTGTGTGTGTCTGTTAATCCATAAATAAAATCAATCAACCAATCAATCAATGTGCACTTGTGTGAGGTGGGTTCCAGTCACGGTTCACAAGGTGATGCAAAATTATTTGCATGTTGTATGAAAGCTATGAAGGACCATTGAATGATGAAACAGAGTTAAATACAGGGATGGACACAGCTTCAGCTCATACTGGAACCTTTGCTTTGACAATTTCCAAGAACAACAACAGTATGATTTCCCAGTTGGTGTCATTATTGTCCCACCAGCATTAAAATCACAACTTTCACATCAGCAAAATTAAACACAACCAAACAGGCAAAGACACCAGAGTTGATTGTGACACTCAGAAATAAAGACTTCACTGTTTCAAGTAAAAGCTGCTTCAGGTAAGTAAATCATTTGAGAATGTACAGCAATCCTTTCTCTCTTCTCCTTCCACAGGTTCTTCCAAAGTTATCGCTGTCCATCGTGAATGAGGTGGAGAGCATCCTGGGAAACAAGCCCTTTAATAAAAAGGACCTCAGATCCTAGAAGCACCGCTGGACTGAACTGTCACTGTCGTCTGATTTTGAAAAGGCTTCCAATGAATGAGACACAACAACACACGGGTAATATGTAGCTTGATCACAGCTGCACTTATTGTCACTCAATAATAAAGTTCTACAACATTCTCGTAGTAGTTGGACCATCTCACCCTCAAGGAAAATGAAACACTTTTCTGATCAGCGGAGCCACTGATGCCCTAATGTTTACTAGCTAATTGTTGTGTAAGTTGCAACTTGGTGTATCAAAGTACAGTCTTCTTCACTGTCTACAGATTGTTGCATCAACATTTCACTAAGAGTGAAACTTACAAAATGTATGTGTGCAGTTAAACACATGTATTCAGCACAAAGCATTAAGGTGTGATGCACCAGCTTTTCAGTGTATATATCAGTGTATATTTACAATATATTTGGGCATATATAGTCTTTCTTGTGCTAAATATGTTTATTTAGGACTTGTGCTGGTTTTAGTCACTGTAGGCATTTGATTAGTTACTTTTATAAAGTCTTATTTTAGTCAATTAAAGTTATATTTGGTCTATTTGTAGTGATGCATTTAGATTTTTGTTAAGTTGAAATTTTAAATAAAATATTTACAGTGACCTTTTCTCTGGACATCTAAAGTTAAATTTATGATGTTTGTTATTTTTTCCCATCTTCATCAGCCCTTTTGAGTTTTTAAATCTCAGCAACACAATCCTTTTTTACTCTTTAAATGCATGAAGTGTTTTTTGCGTCTTGTTATTTGTGCAAAGAAATAAAGTTAAAAAAAAAAGTATCCAGATAGTTATAGTTGTGCCTGAAGTTTTCTTTCCAGAGGAAATTACAACATCTTTAACCTGATAATAATATCTTATAGATGATTTACAGAATTCAAAGACCCTTTTTTTTTATGTGTGAGTTAACCTATTTAGCTGTTTTGTCATGGCGAATGTGGAAAAATTAACATTTACACAGTAGCTCTCCATTGATATGCTATATGACTGTATTTTTAGATGAACATTCACAATCTGTCCTCACACTTGATGTCTCATTTTTAACACATTTGATAGAAATATCATGAAACTTTGAGAGTAGTAACCTAAAGTAGTTATTATTGCCATGAAGTCAGTACTGATGCCAGTAAACAAGTGAGACAACGGTCAAGATTATTGTCTGAATGTTCAATGTGAATTTAGTTAATTAAACTTTAGTTAATATTTTACTGTTAACAGTTAAATGATAATGATTGATATTTACTAATTATTAGTAATGCTATCATTTGTTACTTTATCATTAGTTTGTGTCATATAAAATAATTGGTTTATAAATTATATTTTATTTTATCTTAGCTGATAAGAGACGATGACAATTACATTCTGATTACATTTGAACACTATTAACAGTTTATTGTTGCACATATTATAATATTTTATATAAACCTTTGAGAAATTGTTTGTAAACCATCTATAAACATTATCTGAATGTTATTGTTTACAATTGCTAAATAAATGGGTTATAAAGTATAACAGAAATGATCTATATCTGTAAGTTATTTAGAAACCTTTAGTCGTATGTTTCATCTTTTCATGGAGCAGCACCAGTTGAACTGTTAGAAAGGACATGAACATGTATAAATTACTATTCATGTGCAAAGTTTGTTGTAGACGATTAAATTGGAAAACAATCTACAGTGGAAGGATGCTTAAAAGTGACAAAAGATTTATTGCAACAGTGGAGTAACAAAAACGTTCACATGTTGCAAAATTAAACAATTTTAAAAACGTACAACCTGATAAAGTTTTCAGCAGCATCAATATTCTGATAAACAATCTCTACAACTGTTCAAAAGTTATTGAAAATTAAAACCCAATATTCCTGCATAGCTAAACAAAAACTGACTTTACATCACATTAAAAAATTGGACCAGATGGTTTAAGCCTCTCAGAGTCCTCTGGGTTCTCCAGACCTTCTCTCAATGTTTTGGTCTTTTATTTTGGGATCTGTGTGACATTACGACAGGCTAATTTCTTCCTGCTTAGGAAAAAGACATATTATACCCATACCAAAAACCTTCTACTTTCCATGCTCCACCTTTCACTCTCTCTTCATTATGGGGAGAAGTTTTCATGTTTCAAATGCTCAGCCTCTGACAACAGAACAGGGTCTTAAAGCATCTGAACTCTTCATGATGAAGATCTTCAGCTTTTGCCCTCTGCGGTGGCAGCACTGAGCTCCTGTCCACTCCGACAGCCACGTAGGAAGATTTCAAGTTTTATCTTCCTCTGAACTCACGTAAGAAACTCTCGTATCTTTTCACAACTTACTGTGGAGTTAAAGCTACAACTGAGAAGAAAAACGAAACAATATATTAAGTTTTTAATTGTTTAAAAATTAACCAAAACATGCAAATACTTGTACTGCTCAGCTCTTGTTAGTACAACCTTCATTTCTGACTAATTTAAACTATGTTTTCCATTAGGAACTAAAAATTGACTTTGTAAAACCTCGGTCATATACCATGTGATAGTGCATTATTAGCTTATTGTAAAGTTATAATAGTATGTTATTAAAGGGCACTTGCTTTATTTTTTTTTGTTTTTGAGGTTTTTCTATCACTCTGTAGCTTCACATTAATGTTCCATATGTAGGCCTTTTCAAATCTGAAAATTAAAATTGTGGTCAAAGTACATATGTTGTAGCGTCAAAACGCCATTTTTCCAAGACCTTTTAAAACTTTTTAAAACTTTTTCCCACGTGACCTGACGTAGGTTTCTGCATGAAGACGTTGTCTCAAACAGTAATTTTCAACATGTTGTTTTTAAAAACCTCTTTGATGCTCAGTGCTCTGTGTTTGTTCACTTTTGAATAAATTAAAAATACTGTTTGATTATATGTGTCAATTGTATATTTAAATACATGTTTAAACAAAGGCAAATGTACAGATACTCAGTTTTAATTTATACACATACCTAGATATTACTTCTACGCAGAATTACACTTCATCAGGTGGCTCCAGCTGATGGAGGCTTCAGTCCAGTGAGTCTACCTGATGCTACCTGGATGAAAAGACACAGATTTACTGCACAATAGTTGACGCTTCATATGATAACTTCACTGTCCACAGTACATCCTGAGGAAAACTTACTAAAGTGCTTTTATTTTCAAAATGAATGAAAAACATTTTTATTGTCATTGAAAAAATATGTGCAGCACCTCTCAGTAAGACTCTGTCTGTCAGTGTTTTGTGTTTTTTGTCCTCCGCACAACATTTAAAAAACGAAAAAACGACGTGTTTCAGTTTTAACGAAAAAACAAACAGTTAAAACGTACCTCGGTCCTACTAACCCGTCATAATTCCCTGCTCCAGGTATGAATTCCTCCGGTCCCTGCCGGTCCCTGCCGGTCTGGGATTTGTTCATATTCTGAGTGCGAGCACGTGAAGGCAGCAGAGCTACGTTGCCGCAGTGCGCATGAGCGGAAAGCTGGCGCCAAACACACAGCAGAGCAGCTGTCTGTTTACCTGTTACTTTTTCTTAAGTGTTTGACAGTTAACCCGGAGCTCAGAGACAGTTTGTCAGAGTGAAGATAGTTAAATGCTGCTGTTGACGAGCTGAGCTCAGAGACTCATGATGCCTTCACTGTCTCTGAACGGAGTGACGGTGAATTTCCCCTTCCCTCCGTATGACTGTCAGAAGGACTACATGCAGAAAGTGCTTCAGTGTCTTCAGGAGGTTGGTGCTCACATGTAACGTTGCTAATGGAAACAACTGAGCTGCTGTATCCTCTTTAACTGCTGCGGTGTCTCTCAGCTCGGTATCATCTCTCAGATTAGTGAAACTACAAAACAAACAACTGAACTCTGGCTTTATCATCTTTCACAGTCCTCTGTGTAACATTTCTATAAATCATCAATGTTGACACGTTTTCCAGTCAAGTCTGGTTTAGTTTCAAAAAAGTTTATCCCACTAATTATACACACCAATAATACTACACACCAGACAATAACAAGAGCTGTGTGAACCGTGTGCAAGGATCGAGACTGTATTAATAATTAATAATAGTGCCACATATCAGCATTTAAGATATATCATCCTCCTTGTTCTGTCAGGAGTTAATGTCTTGAATGGAGTTTGACAGGATCTGTGTTCATGTCTTCCTGTCTGTTCCAGAGGGTCAATGGGGTCCTGGAGAGTCCCACAGGTACTGGTAAAACCCTGTGCCTGCTGTGTGCCACCCTGGCCTGGAGGGAAAACTTCAAGGACACCATCTCTGCCCGCAAGATAGCACAGAGGCTGGGCGGGGAGGAGATGTTCCCCGACACACCCCTGTCATCCTGGGGGACAGCTGCTACTGACGGGGACACGCCAAGTATGTTCATATCATACATTTAAACTGTGTGTACGCTCTACATATGCACGTGTGCACATTTAGAATCACTCCTGACCAGGCAGACCAACAAACTCCAGTGGTCAACAGATATAATCATATATAGCAGCCCAGTGCTTCAGATATGATGGTTCTCACCAGATCTCTGAAGCTCCTCATATTGTCAGACTCTCTGTTTAACTTCTTTATCAAGCTGTGAATTTTCCACTTCCAAGTCCATAATTAGCACGTCTGCCTGCTCAAGCCTATCGATGATATTAGCAACTTCTGTCTCCATTTTGGCTTGAGATGTTTTCACCATCGAGTCTCCTGCTTGTAGATCCTGCTGGATGCTGCTGACTTGAGCCATTTCACACATAACCTTCTGCAAACTATCTTGTAGGTCTGTCAGGAAGTTTGTTGCCAAGTTAGCATTAATAGCAGCCTGCTTTGTAATTCTTGTTTTGGAGTTTGATGTTGCCATCTTCCAGTCTTGTTGTGTTCTGAGTTTTTCACACCACAGAAAAATGTGTCATTAACCACCCAGAACAAATGTGAATGATTAAATAAATCACAGAATCCAGGATGTTTATTGTTGTTGTATCTAGCAGGGCTGCTTCCCTCTCTATGAAAGCCAGAGAGCAAAACAGCAATAATCTTTCAATATTTTCTGTTGTGACTCTTTCTGTCCTGTTATGTCTGAGTAACGTCATAATGAACATGTAGGTGACAGACATGTATGTCTGAATGACAAACACACTTTTAACAGACAACTTCTACATCACTATGATATCCTGCTTCATGTAACTCTGTGAACTGTGATGAATTATTATTGTTTGTTCTTATTGTCTTCCAGCCTTTTACACCGACATTCCCAAGATCATATATGCATCCAGGACGCACTCCCAGCTCACGCAGGTTGTCAATGAGTTAAAGAACACGTCATACAGGTGAACTTATTGATCTTCTTATTAAACAGTACAAGCTGTCAGACATATTCTTTGACTGTGCAGGATTAAATATGTTTATAGAGTTTGACTGTCATCAGTCAGAAGAACAAAGTGTTTTTTGTAAATAGATCATATTCCTGCTGGTGAAATAATAAGTAGCCAACTATAACAGTTATATTTACTATATTCAGATTGTCCTTCTTTCAAGGAATTTGATTAGATCCCAGTGATGGAAATAAAATTGCTTTGAGTTTCATGGTGTTACATGCTGATGTAATGATGTGATTAGTCTAGGAGGTTTGTATGTGAATGTTCTTGGTTATTACCTGATGAAGACATGAAGTCTAAATGTCATAATTATACTATACAGCTGATAATGTGGTGGGATGTGCATACGATCATTATCAGATCATCTGATCAACACTGAGAATCAGTTGCACATATTGTGAATGGATGTAAAGCATATAAAGGGCTTGATACTGCAGGACATGACCATATTATTGATTTAATTACCAGTACTGTCAGAGAGGTTGTAATCAGATGTAACCGTGTGCAGACAGGATGGTTTCATGTCTTTCATGACCTGCTCTGTAACATCTCCAACACCCCTGATGTTGTTTTTCTGGATGAAAGCTGAACAAAATGTTAATTTTAGACACAGGCTGTACATGGATGATGCCTTTTCTGATATACTGATCAAGTCCCAAACATCAATGAGCAGGATATGAGTGTAGATTGGTGATAATAGTAATAGATGTACATCCCTACTTCAAATCTTTGAATTTGCCATAGTGTTATTAAATATTGAAATGTGTAGCTCTCTCCCCTCCCTCCCCCGGATTCAGACCTAAGGTGTGTGTGTTGGGATCAAGAGAGCAGCTGTGTATCAACCCAGAAGTGATGCGTCAGGACAGCAATCATGTCAAGGTGAGACTGCTGCTGGTTTGTTCATGCTGTAAGATCACACATAACTGCCTCAGGGGAATATTTTGTTGCAGTGTCTGCTGCATCGTCCTTAATCCAGCAAACTGTCACTGTTTTAAAAATCAAGTGTTGAGATTCAGTGTTTGGTTATTTTTTTGGGGGGACCTCTGGATGTGCTCATTCAGTTCATATTGTGGGACTTCCTGTTTCTACTTCTCTTTATAGCAGGTGAAACATGAAAGATTGCAGTTTTGGTTTAGGAGATGAAAAGTGGAACAAGTCTGTACAGATTTCCATTTAACTGGAATCACCTGTTTTCCAGGTTCACATGTGCAGAGCAAAGGTCTCGACCAGGTCATGTGTCTACTACAATAATGTTGACGGTAATGGTTTCACACTATGCACCACAGACATCAGTGATATCAACACAAAATGAGTCAATTTATAGACAATAAATAGACTTGATTGAGCAAACAGGGCAGACTACCTCAGACAATATCCATGTAGCAACATGCAATCTGGAAAAGTGTGTTTACATTTTAGCCTGTTAGGAACGTGGGGTCCCCATGCACCCCACTGATGTCTTTTTCTTACGTAGCTTTCTGTAATCCTCAAGGTGTCTAGTAAACTAATTTTGATGTTCCCAACTCCCTAGGGACGTTTGGCAGCCATCTTTGCAGCCATCTTGGATTTCCAATGAAAACTGGAAATTTGAATTTGAAGTAGACATCATACACAGACTAATGACCCTGTCTTTCTGTGTCAGTCAACTCTCGATTTTCAGTTTTCATCGGAAATCCAAGATGGCAGCAGAGATGGCTGCTAAACGGGCCCTTGGGACAGAATTTTGAGTTGGGAACATCAAAATGAGTTTACTAGACACCTTGAAGATTACAAAACAGTGAGTTAGGAGAATATACCAATGGGGTACATGGAGACCCAATCGTCTACCCGACTGTTTAGTTCTACAATGTTAAAAAAGCTACATGTAGTATTTAACAGCGACCACAGTGAGTCGCATGGATTTACTGGACAATTAGTGCTTGAAAACAGCTGTTTTTCAAGTACTGATGGAGGTGAAGTGTTTACTCCTTGCAGTGTCATAACATCTGTTAATTGCTACTTGTATCCCCTCTTCACATGAAGTAGTCATTTTGCCTTGTCTTCCTCAGAGAAAAGCACTGACAGAGACTTGACGAATTCTATCCTTGACATGGAAGACCTGGTCAAGTTTGGCAACAAAAACAGGTGGGAGATATGTATTTATTGTCACCTATTTATCTGTTTCGCAAACAAATCTCTGTCCAACTTTATTAGAAGTCCGGTGGAGCTGTCAGTGTATGGTGTTTGCAGGACAGTTTGTGTTGAGTGGCAACATCTAAAGTTACAGCAGGAAAAGCTCATAACTTGTACATAAAACACCTGTCCCACATCTGTCCACAGCCCGACCAGCTAATAGTAGTCTTACAGATATATTGGTATCAACCTGGGTTAGGGGGTTAGGGGAGTGCAGATAAACCAAAGATTAGTTGGCTGTAATTACAGATGTGTCTCCATTACATAGTTTGTCCACCAGAAACAGCTGTAACAAGTTTATTTGCCCACTAAAATGTCTTGCTCAATACACAGACAGGTGACAAATTAAAGGAAAACCTGGTCCAGGTCTGAATGCTGGACCCCTACAGTGAGGGGATCTGGTGGCTCTGTTATGATTCGGGGGGCATTTTGCTGGCATGGTTTGGGTCCACTTGTCCCCTTAGAGGGAAGGGTCACTGCTAATCAATACTAAGTAGTTGTGAATGATCAGCTTTATCCTATGATGAAACATTTCTATCCTGATGGGAGTGGTCTCTTCCAGGATGACAATGCCCCAATTCACAGGACACGAGGGGTCACTGATGGTTTGAGTATAAATTAAAGTATAAATGAAGCTTTATGAAGACACTTTAGGTTGGTTTTTCATTTAATTTGTAACCCTTCGTATCTTGGCCACAGTTCTTATATAATCAACTGAAGTTACCCTGATCAAGAATGTTTATGTAGGATGTTAAATCCAGTAGAAATGAATGATTGACAGACGACAGGTCCAAAATGTCCCGTTCATGGCAGCAGCTTTTTCTGATGTGGACTGCATAGTCTGTCATGTGTTACAACCACATCACCAGCTGCAGTCTGTTCGTTCCAGAGTCCAGTGCTTTGACTGATCCGATGATGTAGCAGCAGTTTCCCCTTTTCTTGACCTTTCCTGGTCTCGCTCTCGTCACCTCAGCACCATTTTGTCCTCGCTGTCCTCTGACTCAAACTGATAGGAAAAGTTGTTCTGTAGAAAGGGTAATCGTCTTCTTGTCAGAGCTCCTCATCATCAAATGTGACGTGTTTTTCATCTTCAAGTCTTTTGTGTTGCAAAACTTTCCCTGCAATGATTGTAAAATTAACTCTAATTTTTGCATGCAGTATGTAAATTTTAATTCACAATGTAATGTTTTTTCTGTAGGGTCTGCCCTTACTACCTCTCCCGGTCCATGAAAACGCAGGCAGATGTGATTTTCATGCCGTACAACTACCTGCTGGATCCAAAGGTAAACTGACTCACACGCTGTCTCAGCCTGATGTGAATGAGCAGGTATAGATTATCTCCTGCTATGGTTGGCTTACTTTAAAGTAACCAGAAATAATAAGTAAACTCAAAAGTTCAGGTGTTATGAAGAGCATGTGATGACAGCGTTACAGCTAAAGCTGAGTTTATGCTTCCCTGTTAGGTCTGCTGTTAGGACTGTAGGATTTTACCTGATGACTGAAGTAGTACCGCCACAACACTACATGGATGTATCGTACATTATTAGACCATGTTGTACTTTTATTATTGCATGTACCCAAAGTAATGGTGTTTTTCATTCTTTCATTTCCTTGGTAGTCCACTGTAGGACAACAACGTAAGGGTTACCTTGTCTACTACACTAGGACACTGATCCCTGTATCTTCATCTCAGTTGATTTCCTATTCTGAAACGAACATGAAAAACAGGGCTTTTTGAAAAAAAACTTGTTAATAACAATGTTTTAAACATGGAAATTAAGCCGTTTTCCTTTTAATTTTGTCCCCAAAACAGAATTTTGTGTTGTTTCCTATTATGGATTTTCATACAGTGAGTCAAACATGAAAAATCCAGTTTTCATTACTACAAAATGCACAATTGGGACAATTTTAAATTGTCTTTGTTATCAAGAGGTGAACCAGAAGCATTAACTGTTGGTTTGTTACACAGAACTGTCTGAGAAGTTGTTCATGGAAACTGTTTGGAAAAGGGCACGCACTTTCAAAAAATACTTTGCAGGTGATTGGATGAACCGTCTGTCTGTCACCGTCTTGCCATGCGAGGCAGTAGGATTTGTGACGTTGATTGGTCCAAACCACTGGTGCTTCAGACACAAAGACACAAGGGCACGACTTGAAGCCTGACGAGATGGATTCTTGTGTGATCTTGTTATCTTGTGATGTCATGATCTTGCAAATCCGGCTGCCTCGCAAAGTAAGCAGCAGGTCGGGGCAAGAATATCTGTGTACCTCCATGTATCTACCCAGGGTACTTATAGCATGAGCTGCATGATGTGTGCTTCACACATAAGACATAAAAGAGACCTCAGAGTGCTTTCTGTCAGCATTGACACAGACATCGAAGTATGTTTGCTCGAACATGATTTAAATATTTAGATGGATTTATGATAGTATGACCTCTTATTACTGGTCCAAATAAGTAGTGGTGTTTTTTCTCTCTCTCTTTGCTCCACAGAGCCGCAGAGCGCACAATATTGAGCTGAATGGAGCTGTTGTTATCTTTGATGAGGCTCACAACGTGGTAAGACTCTCTGGACTGTATCACTATCTGTGACTGACATTAAGACATAAAGTCAAATCTTCAATGAAGATCGTAAAGGATATTAAATTATATTTACCAGTATTACATTAATTATATATATATACAGTACTGTTCAAAGGTTTAAGGCACTAAAAATAAAGGAAGGATGCTTTCAAAAATAATAAATAAATAAATAGTTTTTATTCCATCAAATAACTTCAAACAAAGTTGAATAAACAGCAGAAATATAAAGTGAATCAATATCTGCTGTGAGCAGCTTTGTCTTTAAATCAGCAGCAGTTCTCAGTGTTTCAGGTTCTCGGCAGGTCGGTTGTTCCTGCGTCTTGGAGAAGTCGCCACAGTTCTTCTGTCTCTTCATGTTAATCCCAGACTGACTCCATGATGTTGAGATCAGAGACCATCTGATGAAGCCTTAGCTTTGACTGAAAGTTGCAGACTCTTCGGCCCATACTAGAAGTTCATGATCATCTAGACGGACATTAATGTGGTCTCTCCTTCATTCACCAGTTTATTTCTTTTCTTGTCTGCAGGAGAAGACGTGTGAAGAGTCCACATCATTTGACCTGACTCCCTATGATATAGCCTCAGCCATCAGCGCTGTGGACAGACTGCTGGTGGAGCAGGCTAAAGAAGCCAGCAGCAGAGACTCTATCTCTCAAGACTTCAACGTGGAGTCCCTCAACTCTGGTCAGAAACTTGTTGGTCTCAACGACTGAGGTTGCACACA
Organism: Thunnus maccoyii; assembly: GCF_910596095.1. Taxonomy (NCBI): domain Eukaryota; kingdom Metazoa; phylum Chordata; class Actinopteri; order Scombriformes; family Scombridae; genus Thunnus; species Thunnus maccoyii. Next base: position 950,399 of record NC_056536.1, on the reverse strand, counting down.
TAGGGCTGGGCTTTCTGAAGATATCTGAATGTTATAATCAAATCTACAGCGTTCAGTATATGTGCTTACATTTCTGTTGGTTGGTTTTGTTTCAGGTTTAAAAATAGAAATAGACACCATCGCAAAAATCAAGCGTAAGTTTTCTTTGTTGTGTTAGAGAAGTTAATAAGCTTATTCAGCCATCTGTCAGTTCTCTGTGAGACTTTTTCAAACAGCTTTTGTCTGCGTTGGCAGAGATTCTGCTGGATCTGGAGGCTGCCATCGATTCCTACGAGCTTCCAAGTGACAAAGGCATCACAAAACCTGGAATGTACGTGAAAGTGTGGTAGTACATAGAAAGTAGGTGACTACTTAACTGTAGAGAGCCGTCCACACCAAAAAGAGCAATAACTATAATAATAACTATAAATGTATTGTTTTAAAAATCATTCTAACTCGAGTGGATGGCGGAGTCCACAACACAACTATAAGGAGCTTTCAGAGCGATTTGATGAACGATAGAAACACTGACAGCCAATCAGAATCCATCTCCTAAACCATACGGCACCACAAAACCTCCATCTAGCCTGAAATTTCCAGTAAAACTTCAAAACCTGCAGATATCATCTTCATTCTGGAAACTGACTCATGACTATATTTATTTATTTTAATGCGGTTTTGCTCCTTTCTCACCACGGACTGATGCTCTGTAAACTGGAGCAGAATGACAGCCAGAGGTGATTTCTTTAGAGAGGTTTGTGTCTCTTTATTATTCAATGATGCTGGAACTTTGTTCTCCGTTATAATGTCAAAAAACAACAAGGTTAGAGACCCTTATAGGCTCCAGATCTGTGCTCATATCATGTGTTCCTGCCACAAGACAATAAAAGCTGCTTGTCTGCGCACTTCAATGTCTGCTAAGGTCAGTCGGTGCAGTTTGGTGTGTAAATACTGGAACATCACAGCAACCAGTGTCCTGAATCGCCACCTGCCTGTGAACCCCTCTGGTTTTCTTTGTCTTTCTCTGTACAACAGTAACAAGTCATCCATCTCCTTTTTACTAAGCTGCCGACACAGCTGGAGTGTGCAGCGTGTGCTTGGTGCAGCTGTTTACAGAACATTATCATTCATAAGTGTGGATGCTGACGTCGTTGCCATTATAGTTATTGTTATGGTTATAGTTCTTGGTGTGGACAACCCTTGACACTTCTAACACTTACTCCAAAACATCATAATTTGTTATAATATAATCAGAACCCTTGTATAGTTTCTGTTATCTCATCCCACCTGCAGGATGATAGTGTGAGGTTATTTTCTACACTTGTATAAGACTCTGTTGGGTCTGAAATGGGCTGCTTGCTGCTGCTGCTGTGGTCGGAGGACACAGCAGAGACTCCAGAGTTGTTGTAGCTAACCTCGGTGTTAGCCCACGTCCCTGCATTCAGCTGCTGGCAAACAACTGACTGCTCTGATGGCCGTCACTGCTGCTGCCAGAACAGATTCATCTGCTGATTCATTTCTCAATTAATTGATAAATCTTTGGGCAGATAATAGTAAAAAATGCCCATCACACTCTTCCAAAACCCAAGTTGACATTCAAACAGCTTGTTTTGTCCGACCAACAGTCCTGAACTCAAAGGTATCTTTAATGTCATAAAAGACTAAAAAAAACGAATATTTACATTTGAGAAGCTGAAACATTTTTTGGCTTTTTTGCTTTTAAAAAATTACTAAATGATTAATCAAATATCAAAACAGTTGCCGATTCATTTTCTGTAGATTGACTTAACTAATTGTTGCAGCTCTAGTGTAAATACACACTCACCACACACTCGGCACTGAGCTCTCCCAAAAGGAGCAGCATGACTTTGCTGTTAATCCAACAGTATTTACATTTCACGTGGTTTTGCTCTGTTATTGTGGAGTCCAAAGTGTGAACACATGTCCTTATCTTTTGTTAAACCAGCTCCATATCTTGGTATCAGCCCTGAAACTCAGGTATCATATTGGCACTAATAGATGAACATTTCAAATGACACCCAGCCTGGTGTGACAGCACATTATGAATGGACCATGACACCCCACTAGTTTGTAAAACTAATGAAACCTCTTTAATGGGCTGAGTTATAGTTTCATCAGCATCTCACTTCAGAGCTGGTTTTAAATGTATGAGAACTGGTGATTCATTGACTGGTTCAGCTCATTCCCCTGTGTTTGGTGAGATATTTGAAGATGTTGATTTGAAGTGGATTTTGAAATGAAGTGTCTGTGTGTGTTTCAGCTTCATCTATGAGCTGTTAGAGAGAGCCCACCTGACCTACAGCAGCAAGACGGCCGTCTATGAAGCTCTGGATCAGATCACTGGATACTTAGCAGGACGTCAGTATGACTCGCTTTGCTCTCTCCTGCGTTTAACATAGCTGCTATGTTTATACAACAGCCTGTGACTAACCATTAATTACACTATCCATAATTATTTTCTTGATTAATTGATTTGTCTATAATAATGAAAAATACCTGTTCTAATTTCTTAGAGCCCAAGCTGATGTCCTCAGATGTCTTGTTTTATCAGATCAACTGTCTAAAACCTGAAGATATTCAGTTTTCTATCACATATGACACATAAGCTTTAAATCCTCACATTTAAGAAACCACAACCAGTAAATTTTGGGCATTTTTCCTTAAAAAAAATGACTAAAACAGTTATTCAGTTATCAAAATAGTTGCTGATTAATTTTCTGTCAATCAACTAATCGTTGCAGCTCTAGTCCGTCATTCATTCAGTCATCTGTGACATTTATATTCTTGTATTTGCAGATAGAAACTCATTTCCCTTCATGTCTATATTTTATTAGTAGGAACTGTGTGTGTTTAGTCCTAGTGTCTGCTTGTTTCATACACAGGCTCATCTTGACTTACAAACCCTGTTACAATACAGGATCATATACAAAGTTATGTGTATAATTAACAAATGAGCTGTGTGACACACATTTCTCATCAGAGTCTGGAATATTCCTCAATACAAGTGGACTGCAGAAGCTGTCTGATATCATACAGGTACGTAACACTGTGAAGTTAAAGGATCTGGCTGCTTTTCTTAATGTCAACAAATCTCATGTTTGGATCCAAACCAACAATAAACTCATAGCACAAGTATTATGTGTGTATCCAAAGTCTGATATATCTTATTCCTCTGTACCGTAGATCTTCATTGTTGTCCAAAAACTATTAAAAACACGTCAACGAGCCACAGCGCTGCACTGGGTCACATGATCCTTTGTCCCTGAAGACGTTGGTTACAGTAACCTGTTTAGAAACGACTCCAAAGACTAATAACAGTGAGATAATAACCCTCTGGAGAAAAGTTGCTAGTATGGCAGACACCACTGCACAGGAACGTGGTTCCATTTACATCTTAGCTAGCTTGTTGTGCTACATATCACAACCTCTTGACTTTGTACTACATCATACATTTCTCAAAGAACTTCAGTGCATGAAGATGCAAACAATCACCAGCCAAGTCTTTTAAAGGAATAGTTCATTGTTGGATTATGCTTATTATATGTTCAGATAGATATCACTCACAAAGCTGGAGTCAGGATGTAGTTAGCATAGCCTAGCATAAAGACTGGAAGCAGTGGGAAACAGCTAGCATTTATTTATAAAATGATGGAGAAACTGCCCACATATGTCCTTGGATGCTTCTAGATGCTGGTTGGGAGGAGGGTTGACCACTGTGTTTATTACTTGGAATAAAACACTAAGGTTCTGACAGTTATCCGTAATTCAGTTTGAGAAATATGAATACCTTGCTTCATTCACCGCCTGCTGGTAGGCCAACATCAAGCTTTTAAGAATATCAAGAGATATCCTGAGTTACAATAACAACAACTTTCCTTCTCCTGTAGTTGGTGTTCTGTGGTGAACCATCAGAAAAGGACAGACAGCAGCAGATGCAGTCCAACACGGCTCATTTTAAGGTGTGTGTACATTCAGAGACATGAGCAGCCACATGGAGATGATCACTTGTTTGTCCTGCATATACAGTACAGTGATATCAGCTTATCATCTTAACCGCTTGTTTGGTGCAGGTTCATATCCATCAGGACACCAGCCATCACAAGAAAAAACAGAACACCGATGTGTGGGGGCCCTCCATGTCAAAGAAACAAGGTAACACAGCCTGTGACGTGTTACAGTGTTACAGAATCATTTAGCTGCTTCTTCAGACCCTGAGCTGGAAATGTTAGATACTGAATATTGTTCAGTGCAATTTTGTCATCTCAGAAAGTTGGTGAAGCAGTGAGGAGCTCCAGCTTCACGCTTCAACAGCTTTCAAACTGTAAACTCAACAGGTTCTTGTTCTCCACAACACCCTGTCTTTAATTAGTCTGGAAATAAAGAGGATGAATAATGAATGAAGCTTTCACACACACAGGATGAACACTGTTGAAAGTTTGACTGTGTCATAAGTTCCTCTCAGTGACCTTTGTTCTCTATGAATAAACCTGGTTAAAGTAATAATCATAAACATTTTAATTTAAATAAGTCTGTTAAGTCACTGTCTATCCCCGGATGAAGTAACACGATGGTGATTGAGCCTGTGGCCCACTGATGAAAGCTCTTGCATTTGCAGTATTATGAGTATTATGAATTTGATGTCAGTGGCGACTTTCCCGGGAAAAATCCCAAGCGGTGCACCGTTGGTGATGTGTTTTCCATCACCCAGAGGTGGATGGTCCACCAGAGAGGGTAGGCGGAGCTAATGCAGCAGGCTCACTCGTAAATTCACTTATGTGGAAAAAAGAGAGATTGTTACTTTAAATGTGCTTTTATGTGTTTCTTTGTTTCAGGCAACATTCTGAGTTACTGGTGCTTCTCTCCTGGCTTCAGCATGCAGGACCTGGTCAATCAAGGTGTTCGCTGCATCATTCTGACCAGCGGGACTCTGTCTCCTCTGTCCTCCTTCACCTCTGAGATGAGGATGTAAGTGTGTTTGTGCTCACTTGTCCCACATCAAGTCTTATTTTACCTGTAGAGGTGTGCTATTGACTTGAATACCAAACACTTCACTAAAGAGTCAATAAACCCAGAATTAAATTAAAAATTAAACCCAGAGCTGAGATCCTTTTTATATAGTGAGCTGTCATCTGAAGGGAGTTGATCACCTGTAGGAGCTGGTAGCTGGTGCATTAATCACCTCCTCATCCGTCTCACCTATTTACCTATTGATTCTGATTTTGCCAAGTAGTTGTTGTCCTGAGACCAACGCTTTGGATGATAGCCCCGGGACAACGACTGCCTCAGCCAATCAATGTTGTCAGTGTCATCACACAGCCCTGCTGGCGATGCCTGCAAAAATAAATGCAATGTAAAATAAAAATAAATGTAAAAACAGCTGTGCAAAGATGTGCAAATTACAAGGTTAAACCAACACGAAAGTTTTCAAATCTACTTAGTAGTTTACACTAGTGTGCTACTACAGCTTTATTATTATGATATGACGATGCATATTTTCTTTTTACATTAGCATTATAACAGCATGGAAGTAAGTTAACATTAGCTTGCATAGGTGAACTAACAGTTAGCCAGGTTGCTACCAGCCAAAACTGATGAGTATCGCTGTATTTCTGGCTCAAACTGACACGATCTGAAAGTAATATTAGTATTATTTAGATGTTGATATTTTTACAGCGTGCTTAGCTAAAAAAGCTAAAATTTAGCTAGCTAGCAAACTTGAGCAAGCTAGCAAGCCACAAAGCCAATACTAACCAAACTTTTAATGAGTACTGTAAATCTAAATAATATTTGCCCTTTTTTTTATTTTCTTTTAGCTAGACACGCTATAAAAATATCTACATCTAAATATGTAGATAGAAATATAGCAATGCTCATCAGTTTTGTCTGATACCAATCTGGCTAACTCTTAGTTCACCTATGCAAGCTAATGTTACCTTACTTCCACGGTGGAAAAATGCTAATGTGAAAAGCAGATATGCATGGTGGTTCACGGTCAACACCTTAGTCCCCAGGTCACCAGCACTATATCCATGAAACCCTACTCATCATTGTTTTTTGATGCATACACAACAGAAAACCTTAATCTTGATCCCGGTGTGTTCTGTCCTTGCTGTTTCTGTAGAAAATTCCCTGTGAGTCTGGAGAACAGCCATGTGATAGAGCGGGACCAGATCTTTGTTAGCGTTGTTGAACAGGGTCCAGATGATGTGCGGTTAAGTTCAGCATTTGATAGAAGGTTGGTGTTTGCTGTCTACACTCTACACATGCACTTGAGCATCAGTCACAGACACAAGATCCCACAGTTCTTCAAGAGGAACCACATCAGCAAAGAGGACAGAAGTCACATGACTCATGGGTCCATTTACACATTACTTTATAATAAGTCATCTTGTGCATTTGACATTCTGGTGTGAAGGCTCAGATAACATTTCTTTTCTTCTATTTTGATGTGTTTTGCGCTACATTTTCTTTCACACATCCATTTCCTTGAACACCAAACATGTATCATGTGTTGGGATCGTTTTGTTGGATCTTTACAATTGACAAACCTGTAAATAAAAATTATAATCCTTCCTTATGTGACAGGTTTGTTCCTGAAAACATGTCATCGTTGGGCAGCACTGTTGGTAAGATCACACTCTATGTACAAACATGTTTATACTCTGCTAGGTTTGTGAAGGCATGAGCTACAGTAGAGCTATGACTGCCTGTAGGTAACAAAGTTGTATTCATTGTTTCACATCAACAGGGGATCTATTAGCTTCAGTTATGCCAGAAGTGTGAGATCATCATATGAGTGAGTGGCTTGTTTGTGTTCTCTCCTCAGCCAACCTGAGCCGCGTCGTCCCTCATGGTCTCTTGGTGTTTTTCCCCTCCTTCTTCTTAATGGAAAAAAACCTGGAGTTCTGGAGAGTAAGTGGGTGTTTCAGATAATCCCTGTATTGAATGTTGCCACATACAGTGCTGTGAAAAAGTATCTATCATCTATTTTACGCTAAATAATTTACAAAATGAACATCATGCTGTATTGAAGCAGACATGAAACTAGTGACTGAGAACATAAACTCATTAGGAAGCAGTTTACTGAGGTAATAAATCACGTGAGAACTTCAATGAGACTTCTTTTTGCAGCCAGTGGAGTCGCCCCCTGCTGGTCATTACAGAGAATGCAGGTTTAAGTCACTGAGGCATTGGCTTCACTTTCCAGACCCGAAGCTTCCTGTTTGGGCTGGTATCTGGGTGCTGGGAAGATTCACTATGTTCCAGGTTTTCTCTGTTTAGAGATAATGGCTCTCACTGTGGTTGACTGGAGTCTCAGAGGCTTAGAAATGACTTTGTAACCCTTTCTAGACTGATAGATGGATAACTCATTCAACCCAAATATCAATTATATTTGGTTACTTGGGGGGTAATTATTGTTTTACAGGTGACTCAGGTGTTTGATAACTTTGTTTCCATCAATAAATTAAATTATCATTTAAAAACAGTATTTTGTGTCTTTATGTTATATTAAAGGTGTTTAAATAGAATAAATCAGGAAGGATGCAAATCCTTGTTCATGGCACCGTAAAATATCACAGCCAGTCTGTGTGTGTGTGTGTGTGTGTGTGTTTTCTCAACAGGCTAACGGACATGCAGATCGCATTGAGAAAATAAAGCCGATGTTTGTTGAACCCAAAGGAAAGAGCAACTTTACTGAGGTGAGTGTGGTTTTATTATTATTATTATTCTTATTATTATTATTATTAGATGTGGTTATTGCACATGTGCAGTGGGTGTGGCGCCGAGTATCAAGGCAGTTTAACTTCAGTCCATATTTAAATGTCTCATCGTTTGTGGTCAAACCATAAACTCTGTATCAGTAATTCTTCATTTAATATGGAGGATTTGGTTACATTAAGACAGTGGATGATTTATATTATAATAATAATCTGAAGTCATTTGCAGATCTCTGTCAAGAATATAATTTACTAATTTAATAAGAATTGTGTGGGCTGAATCTGAACCACTGATATGCTAACCTACAGCAGTGTTGTTGTTAATTTCTTATTGTTCTATCAGATCTAATCAGACGCCTCTGATGATGTTGCATAATGAACAAGAACCTAAACATCTAAAGGGCCTGATATGTTTGTACAGTCCTGTATGTGTATCTACATGTATCTGTAAAGGTCTTCAAGTGTTAACATGTCTCTCTGTTCTCAGGTGATTGATGGTTACTACAACAAAGTCAATGATCCAGCATCCAGAGGAGGAAGTTTCTTTGCTGTCTGTCGAGGGAAGGTGAAGTTACTCACTGCTCTGAAATGCTTAAAAATCTACAGTTTTACGTTGACATCTCTGTAGTGTTTGAATCAGACTGTGGCCTTCAGTGGGTGTCTGTTTGCAGGGTTTAGCATGCTAACATTTGCTAATTAGCAGTAGACACAAAGACACAAATGTCATTAGTTTTGAAGGTATTTGGTTACAAAACAAAATATTGGACATATTGTAAGTTTGACCTGATGATGGTGTTACGATTACTAAAGTTATGACAGTTCGTCCTGCGGGGAACAAAACATTAATATACCAAACTTCACCCAGTAATATCATATTTCACTAAAAACCACAGATGAGGACCTCATGGTGGCGCGGAGATGTCAGGAGATGACAGAAGTCATAAGAATTGAACCCCTTAATAAATTTCATGTCAATTCATCCAGTAGCTGTTGAGATAAAATATAAAGGTTGATAATATATCTATAAATATAAATATATTTTATTTCAAGACCCTGTCAGACTCAGGTTTTAGACTGATTCATTTATTTGTTCTATGTTTTAAAAGCTGCCGACACAGCTCTGTGTTTGTGTCCATCTTTTCCCACTTTTCACTCCAAACACTCTCAGCGTTTTCATCTTAAAGCTGTAAAGTCGTCGTCTTCTTTGCCTGCACAGCATCTGTCCCAGCTAATCTTAGTTTTAGAAAACTGTGTGAATGATTTGTCAGTCAGCTTCAGTCAATAACTCTTTCATCTTTAAAGCAAGCTACTGCAAGGACGTCTAATCTTATAATCCAATAAAAATGTTTCAGTAATCCTAACATTTAATGTTTATTATGACATATTTTAGACATGAACATGTAAGATTAGACAAATGCTTCCGTCTCACAGCATCTCCTGACGTTTCTTCCTCTTCCAGGCTAGTGAGGGTCTGGATTTTGCAAACACCTTTGGTCGTGGTGTTATCATCACCGGCCTTCCCTTCCCCCCGAAGATGGACCCTCGAGTCATCTTGAAAATGCAGTTCTTGGATGAGATGAACCGGAAGAAACCTCCTGGTGTAAAGGTGAGGAGCAGCTGTCTAGTAGCAGCTAAAACTGTGAGATTAACACTAAAATGAAAATCGCTGGTCCACCTTAAAGGTCAGTCCACCTTAAGTGAGCCTGGTCAGGCTAGGCTAACCTATTGTTGCTAACTTTGGAGCTAACACCCTTCACTTTTCCAGCAGTTGGGGAAACAACAGACGAGACTTTTCTTGGTCTTGAGAAGCTGCAGCGTTTATTAACTGACACCTGACTGTTAACCTGCTCCGCTCACATTCACCATCACTTTTCTGTCGCTCGCTCTCTCACTCAACCACACCCTCGTTACAAACACACATTACACCCTGTCCTATTCCTTAAAGGAGCTACATTACCAACAGTTTCCCAGGCAACGACACAGAGGTTAACTCATGTTTTGGAACGGTGCTGTACAGAGGCTAGATATTTTACATTGTTTTTACATTTAAAAAAAAGAAAAAAAGACACATTTTTGGCCTGGCGGGGGTTCTCGTTGTCCTGGCGGCTCACCAGGCCTGTACAGTTATAGGAGAAACATTGGTAAAAGTGATTAACATTATACATGCTAAACATTAGCATGTTAGCATTTAGCTCAAAGCTCTTACAGCTGTAAACTTTTCTCTCAGACAAAATTACATGCACAACACCTTGTGAAGTAAAACTGCACAGAGCAGCTGACATGACTGTAGACTCTTAATTAATGTCCTGACTCCACAGTATGAACATGCTAATGGTCAAAAATGATGTAATATGTATAACAGTGAATGTCAAACTGAGACTTTGAAATGTTTTTGCTAATTAATAGTTATCACAACGTGTTTTCTCAGATTTTATATTGATTTTGTTTTGGTTTTGTTGTTGTTGGTTGTTTGTTCTTTCTGGAGCTGCTGCTTAGAGTCAGTGTGCAGATGGGATACACTGCTAGCCTTTAGTTGTTCTGATGTTGTCTCTGTATGTGTGTGTGTCTCTGTGTGTGTGTGTGTGTGTGTGTGTGTGTGTGTGTGTGTGTGTGTGTGTGTGTATGTGTGTGTGTGTCTCTGTGTGTGTGTGTGTGTGTGTGTGTGTGTGTGTGTGTGCAGTACCTGTCGGGGCAGGAGTGGTACAGGCAGCAGGCTTTCAGAGCGGTGAATCAGGCCATCGGCAGAGTCATTCGCCACAAAGACGACTATGGAGCCATCTTCCTGTGTGATCAGAGGTCAGTCGTATCATGACGACTTGTTAGACATCAACAGAGATCCTGCAGCACTGCCAGCATGACTCTGACCAACCTGCACTTCTTAGACTTATTGAATCTTTACCAAGTTGCCCAGAATATCTTGTGATAAAATCACTTTTGCAGAAACAATGTTTGAGTGTGAAACAACACCCTGATTAGATTTGCTATTCTGAAACTCATTTCAGTCTCTACATCAGCTGACAGCTGGACAGATGGCTGAGTCTGTAAAAATAGAAACTGTGCAGCAGTTACAGTATGTTTTGTAACATCTTTAGTCTGTTAAAGTCTTGTTACAATAACTTGTATGAAAGCTAACTAATTGAAAATCAGGATATTTTTTAAAAGAGTTCTCAGTTCTCAGATTAGTCTGACTCACCAGACGTAGACTGTGGTGTAAACCTGCCACTGGCTGACTTCCCCCCCCTCCTGCTATCTGCATGTCATCATTATCGCAGGTTTTGATGAAGATTTGGATCATGCAGTAATAACCTGCTGGTTCTTTCAGTGAGTGGTTGTAAAGATAAGTTTCTTTTACAGGGATTTAGCCATTTTAATGCCAGCCCCACCCCCACCCCCACCCCCAGCCTCCCATGTGCAAATGTTCCACCAAAACAAGTCCCCCCCCCACCCTCCTCCAGTGCTGGCACAGTGCTAAAACCACATGTGGAGACAGATCTGGCAATGTTAGAGCAGCCTCAGATTAACCCAAAATAATCACAGTTCTTCAGCTTCAAATCCACTTTTACTGATGCTTTCATGGATAAAAGGAGCTTTCTCTTCCTCTTTTCTCTTAAAATTGTGTTTAGTTTATAAAAGAAATAGAAAGCAGAATCTAAATCATTTGTTGGCTCCACTGGTCATGAAAAATAATAAGTGAATGAATGAATCATCACAAGTAAAGATCAACAATTCAAACTCAAAATGTAGAAATGTAACACTTGAGTAAAAATCCACCAGAAGCTCCTGATTTAAAAGACTCCAGACTCTCACTGTCTGTCCTGATGAGTGTTTGAGAAATCTCTTTTATTCATATCTCATCACTGGACATTTATCTTTACAGCTTCATGTCCAGTTTGTTTGAGTTCAGACATCAGCATGCAGAGATGAACACAGGTTGTACTTCACAAGCTTCTCAGAGTGACACGTCTCCGTCCTGACCTGTTAGCAGCTTCAGGCAGAGATATTTGACGAGAGGAGAGACGTTTTGGGAACACTTGATGACAATCAGCTTATTAAAAGATGGTTTGGACCAAACAAAGGAGGAGAATACTTGATGTCCTGACGACGTTACACTGTCTTATAAACAGGAACAGTCGGCTTTAAAACTGTTACAACCAAACAGTTATTCATAAATACACATGAAACCTGAATAAATGCCGCTGTTCAGAGATGTGAGAGAACTACAACATGTCATCATATTTTCTACTTTGTGGCTCTGACTTCAGTCTTCCTCACTGAAGCCAGAGGACACTTGATGAATGAGTCTCAGGTCCTGCTCTGATGTTGGACTATGTTCAGTTCTAGCTCAGCTCAGAGATTCCTGTTAGTGACTTCCTCTGCTGGACCCGTCACCTCCTCTTCCTCATCTCCTCAAAAGGCTTTGCACTTTTCTCTTGTCTACATGCATCACAGTATTACAGATAGTAAAACACAACAGTAAAATAATTAGTCAGATTTTTATCTTCAGTGTAGTTCTGAATATGATGATATTTAGACTACAGTAATGAAATAACAGACAAATATGTGACTTTTCTACAGGTTTAAAAGTACAGATGCTCGAGCTAATCTGCCGTCGTGGGTCAGGCCTTACGTTCGTGTGTATGACAACTTTGGGAACATCGTCCGAGACGTCTCTCAGTTCTTCAGGGTCGCACAGAAAATGGTAAGTTAATGAACGGTGTTTGATATGTGGAGCTAAAAACCTGTCATCCCTCAAATCCTTACGAAGCATATCTGTCATAACTCCCAACCTTTGACCTCTACTCCATCATGTAGTAAACTGATGACCACTGACGAAGAGACATATTCAATAACAGCAGAGAACAACTGATAAACAGAACAATGAACCCAAATAGTGAATAAAATAACTGCAGGATGTTTAAAATGAGCAGTTTGGATGAATTATGAGCAGATTATTTCCTGTTTTGCATCAGAGATGAGTTTTCTGACATTTTTAGAAACTATTACATTTAGTTATTTTCCTCATAGAAATTAATAAAATGATGAGATATACTGTATATTTTTTATAGTAGTAATAATAAGTCCAGTGTATCATAGAGCTCTCCAGCAGTTATCTGGTGTGAAATGTCGACATCAGTAGAAGACGTTAACGTTGTGACGTTGACCGTCGCTGCTTGTGTTTGATCGTGTCAGAGACCCGTCGTAGAGAAGAAGGCGGCCTCAGAGAGCTGTGGAGCCGCATGTTTACCAGACACTCAGTCCTCTGGCTTCACGTCCTGCTCCTCCTACCAAAGCTCCCAGACCCAGAAGGCCAAGGCGCTGGACGCCCACACTCCCAGTCTGAAGAGGAGGAGACTCAGTCAGTATAAAAGGAACCTGAAACATTTCACAGAGGAAAAGTTAGTCCTTCATTGATTTGTTGTCTCTGTGCTCAGACGACCACACTGGAGCTCCGGGGATGAGCAAGATCTGTATAGAGTACGAGTGTGAGGTTCAGGAGAGTCACAGGAGACCAGCCAACCTGCTGGACGCCCTGGAGCAGGGTGACCATCGCTGTGGAGACGAAGATGATGCTGCTGTGGGAGAGGAGAAGGTAGACTGAGTCCTGTGAGACACATTGGTTCTGTTTTATACAGAAATAAGACCAGTGCTGTATTTCATACTGGGACAGAACCACTGTCAGTGTGAACAACAGTTAGTGTGTCAGTCCAAGTATTACTGATTTCAGTGTTTTACATCTTAGAACAACAGTTATTGATTTTATTTCTATATTTATTTGTTCAATCGTGTATTTTTCTTTTGCAGGCCGACCGTTTGTCGACGATGTCTCTTCAATATGACAAGAAGGTGGATGATGAACTGAGAGGAGGAAAACGTAAAATCAAACTGGTCCAAGAACAGGTACGAGATGTTCTGCTGAACAACACCAGAGATTAGTGGTGTTAGAGGTCCTGGTTTTTGTCTTTATGATGATTAACAGAAGAAATGTTAAATAGACTCTTTACACAGCAGACATTTGACTTGTGAAAGCAGGAAAAACACAGATGTAAATAATAACATTAACAGTGGTTTCATCCCATTAATTGTCCGTTAGTCATGTCAGTGAGCACATAACCTGGAACCTGGACCAGCTCACCTTAATGCATCATTACTGTATTAATCCCACCTGGGCTTCCTGTTGGCCAATCACAGCTCCCTCTGCTGCTCTACGGGTCGGATATATTTCATTCTTACATTAATCTGTAAATGTTAACGCATAAAGCAATGTGGAGACGTGCACATTAAAATTAATTTAGTGTTGTTTTATTGCCTGTTAAAGGGAAACTCCTCCATATTTAGACATAAAGTAAAGGTGAGTTGACGAGTGATGATGAGGAGCACTCAGTAGAACGTTTTCTGTGGTTCAGGTCTGACAACAGAACCCTGCTGGTGTCTTCAGGGTCTTTAGAACATAATCAAACACTTATCATGTAACACAAAGCATTTCAACTTGTCAGGCTTCTTTAATACACAATTAAATGAAGACTTACAGAGATTAAGACACAATAAGTCTTCATCATCATCAGTCACTCTGTGTCTAAGGAGTTAAACGAACCAACGATGCATGCTGGGAGGTCTGCTAATGAGCAACCATGTGTCCTTTTGAGAGTTCACTATCCACATCAGATGAGGTCATAAGACTCCAGTTCATGATGGTCTGAGTTTTTACATGCATACTTCCTGTTCTTCTTCATCTATAGTACCTGTTAGTTTAAAGGGACCTTCCAAACACATGCTGCATGTTGAAATGTGTTACAGTCTCGCTCTGATTCCTTTAGCTTTATATTCTGTGATGAACTCGTGTAAATGATGCTTTAGATATAAGAAGTGTTGCTGATGAACATTGTGTGATTGTCTCCGTCCTTGTTGAAGAGAACGACTGCATCACAGGTTTTGTCTGAGGAAAATAAAGCCAGCAAGGCAAAGACGTTCCTGGCAGAGATGAAGAAGTCACTGAGCCAGGTCAACTTTGAGCGAGTTGTCCAGGCCCTGCAGACCTACAAGAAGACTGACAACCTGGACCTCCTGCTGACGGAGACAGCGGTCCTGACTGAAGACTCTAATACTCACAGTCTGCTCTGGGGTAGGTCATCTGCTGCAGTGAACAGCAACTTGCACATTTACAGCATGTTTCCACCACAGGAACTCTGAGTTTTCAGTCTCCTTTTCATTAATTCAATAAGTCAAACATCAGAGTCATCAACTGTCTCTGCAGACAGCACCAGGACGACTCTGTTTTTGTTCTCATGGGTCCAGTTTGTATGATCTACCTGGTTCTTCAGATGAAACACAAACAGGACTGCACAGCAGGGACTTCTAGTTCCTAGTTTAGTTCCTGTGAAGAGTTCCTCTGCTGTAAAGAGGTTTGATAGTGTGATTTCTCTGCTGTCAGTGAGCTTGATATATTGTGACACATCACAAGCTGCAAAGATTAATATTGTATTGCTTTGATTCACCACCTTTGCCTATAATACTCTGCAATACAACAATACATCCATCCTGCTGTATGTCCCTGTAGTTGTGAGTTAAATCCAGGTGTGAAGACTGTACTCTGCCTTTCATTCACAAATATGGAGGAGCAACAATATATGAAACCACCACTGACTCAAAATGACCAAAAGAACTAGACACATTAAGGTAGTTTTTCTGACTGTTTCCTGACCTGGTGACCCATCAGGAAGGCTGGATCACTGACCTGGTGACCCATCAGGAAGGCTGGATCACTGACCAGGCAAAGCTCCCAGAAAGCTTAACATTCACTGCCGTTAATTAGTTGCATATAATTTGATTACTTGCAAATTTGGCGACAGTAACGACTGAGTTGGGCCAACTTATAAGAACTACAGCACATTACTACTTAATGTTGTGGTTGTAGTGTTTTGTTTTATTGGCCACACTGTGCTCATCAATTTCCCCACAACTGACCTCGGCCCATAAACTCTGGTTGGTCTCTAGGCACATCATTTAACTGTGTGCACTGTAATTAATGAGAACTTTTGTTTTTGTCAGCTAATCTCAGGACTGGGTCTGATCCAGGCACAGTGTGAAAGTGTGATCATCTGTTTTAATGTCTGTTTCAAATGCTCCAAGTGCAGTAAACCTAAGAAACACAAATAATCATGATGTAATATTGTTGTTGTCTGAGCATCCAGACGGTGAGCGTGTGTCTGTCCATGTCCAGTTTGTCAGAGTTGATTAATAAAGCAGACTCTGTGTCACAGGCTTCTACCAGTTTGTACGACCGCACCACAAGAAAAGGTTTGATGAGAAATGTCAGGAGCTGACTGGACGCGGCTGTGGATACAAACCAGATCACTCGCTGTCCAAGGACGAGAAGAAAGCCCTGATGCTGCACAGCGGTATGTCAGACTCCACGATGAACTCGAGATGTTTCATCATATTTTATATATAAACTGTACAATGAAAAGGTTTTAGACACTAAAAATAAAGGAAGGATGCTTTCAAAAATAATGCCATGAATAGTTTTTATTCATCAGTGAACTTCATACAAAGTTTAGTAAACAGCAGAAACTTAAAGTGAATCAATAGCAGCTTTGTCTTTAAACAGCAGCAGTTCTCAGTGTTTCAGGTTCTCAGCAGGTCGGTTGTTCCTGCATCTTGGAGAAGTTGCCACAGTTCTTCTTCTGTCTCTTCATGTTAATCCCAGACTGACTCCATCTGCTGCAGGACTCCTTGTTCTTCTTGTTCTTTATGACTCTGGCTGGATGTTTGGGCTCGTTGTCCTGCTGCAGATGATCAGACGCCTCCCTGATGCTGTTGCAGTAGAGAGCGATGGATCAGAAGAGTCCAGCTAGAAACTGGGAATCACAGCAGTTTGACTAAAATTTGTAAATGTTTTCTTCTCTTAAAGCAACAGATGGAAAACCCAAAGTGGTTCTAACATCTACTGGAACATCTGGCTGCAGTCAGCTGAATACACAGCAGCTCAATCAAGGAGGACACCACCTGAACCATCAAGGTCTAAGAGAAACTCAGACTGGTAGGACTCGTCCCTCTGATGCTGCACACACTTCAGTGATCGTTTAACCTGACCAGTGTATACAGACATGAATATGACAGAAGGTTCAGTATATTCTACATAACGTTCTCTTTATGTTTTCCTGGTTGGTGCTGTAATGAAGTCCATTCCTGCCTCATAATGTTCAGTCTGATCATTCAGTAAAAAAGCAAATGTAGAGCGAAGTCAGACACGTGGATCAGTTGCAAAAGTTTACATGAAGCGATGAGGCGTCATGAGAAGACTTTTACTGTGATGCAGCTGCCAGTAAGACTCGATAACTTAGTGCTTGGTCCAAATTTGTGTTTGCTGGCTGAGAAAGTCTTATGTATTTATTGGGAGCATGTAGAGTGTTAAACATGAATGTTACTATTTGATGAACTGTACTAGAGTTAGTTTATAGCTCATTTTCATCTGCAGTCCCTTCAGCAGGTCACAATTAAAACATAGAACAATAAAAAAACACACAGGACACATAATACAAAATACAAAATCTACACACAATAACACATCACATACACCCACAATGTCAACTAGAAGTGACTAAAGTTTTTCAAATTAAAATTAAGATTATTTACATTCATGAGATGAGATGTGGTCAGTGGTTACAGAGCTGAGCAGCTTCTCAGCAGCCTTTGAGAGTACTGGCAGTGTACTTATTGGTCTGTAGTTACTGGTTTCAAGGAGGTCTCCACATTTAAAAATACGTGTGACGATGGCACATTTCTAGTCATCGGGAAAGAAGCTGTGAACTCCACAACTCTCTCTTCATGTCCACCAGGTTCTGCTCCAAAGACTGAAGTCCACGGTGTCTTTCTGGCTGACGTGAAAAAAGCTCTCAAAGCAGAAAAATCAGCTCAGCTCTTTCAGGCCATTCGTAGCTATAAGATGACGGACAACTATGAAAACCTGGTGACCACAGTGGTGAGCTTGTTCACAGAGAAAGACGAGGACTTCAACCTTCTCGTCAGTAAGTTCTGTCTCATCGCTGCATTAAAATGTTTCCTGTCAGGTCCTGGTTCTCCATTCATTTCATCTTTTTATCGTCTCCTCTGAAGGGTTTGGCATGTTCATTCGTCCTCATCATAAGAAGCAGTACAAAGAGATGTTGGCTGCTCTGGGAGGTCAGCCAGCTGAAGTTCTTGCTGTGAGTGAAGACCAGCAAACAAACGGTAAAGAACAACTGTATTACAGTATAATAGCAACATGTGTTTACATACTTGATATCTTGTCTTGTACTTTGTATCTTCTTCTAGTGCTACATACGAGCTCAGAGGTCATTGACATCATTAGGAATTATCCATCATTATTTTTTTTTCACCTCAGACAGTTTGTTGTTTACCTTTGTACCATTCAAGTTTATTCACTTGAACTGCTTAAATGTCAATAAAAACTGGAAAAATAGACGTTTGACCAGTAGTGTAATTCAGTAAGACAGAAACTTATTGTGAATGAATACCATGAAGACCAAAACCAACATGTTTGACTATTTCTCTTTACATTCTGACTTCCCTACTCCGTCTGTGGCTCTCAGCTCAGGGCCCACTGGTTCCTACTTAACATATTGATCTCTAAAAACTACTTAGAAATATATAGTTTCAGTTTTTAAAAGGCTCAATAATTTTGTAGAACAGCTGATCACTGTAGTTTTTATCAAATGTTACTGAAAGTGGAGGGAAAAGTGCATTTATTAGGGACTATTTTCATCTGGTGCTGTCATGAGTATCTGGCAGCAGGACGGTGTGTCTGACGGTTGAGTCTAAATAAACTACAGAACAATGTTTTACCTTCTTCTCAGTGTTGGTGGATCAGATATGTGGAGCTGATTTAGCACCGCGTGTTGCTGTTTGTCAGAGAATAAGTGGGAACATTAAAGATATTTATTTTTCTCACAGGTCTCAATTCCCACAAACAATATGTTATTATTTACAGAACAAAACTGTCTATTATATGAATATTAAATATAATTATACATATTCTGACATCTGTGAGACCTTGAAACTCCTTGTGCTTGTTTTTTACAGCTTCATCATCACCTTCTCTGAAGACACAAAGCAAGATTTCCAGTTTTTTCTCAAGCAGCCAGAGAAAGTAGGATCTGAGTTACAGGAACGTTGTGTGTATGTTTCCGTTCAAACAGCTCGTAAACTTGCTGCTAACAAACCCTGAACTGTGCGGGCTCTGCTCTGGTGCAGTAACCTGGTAACTCTAAATAAAGCCGGATCTGTATTTAACTACTGTCATGGAAACTGGTCAAATGTAATATTGAATTAAAATGTTTTTATATTTTTAAGCTAATTAAATTCATAAAACCTACACATGCATCGTGTTTCTTTTGTTATTCCAGCTGCTGCACTGCGTCTATGATGAAGAACGCAGATACTCTTCACTCTCCACCAGACAAACTGCTTTTGTACGTCTTACCATCAAGATAGGAGACGCCATATATTCACGTTATGTTTAGTCAGTGAAAACACTCTGGCTGGACAAAGTCAGGAATTTGATCCATTCTGGTGACAAAATTCCCAACTATGTTACATGCAGAGTTTCTAGCTTCTGGGTTTGCTTCCGTGTTGTACGGCCCGTTGAATATGCACAGTAGTGTTTCCCCCGCTGGCCCCGCCCTCAAGTTCCCGCTCCGCCCATAGAGTTTGACACGTGTTCGCCATTTCTATTTTTAACTTACAAAACAGTGATTCTAATAATACTTGTTTGGATTCCCAGACATCTGATCTCAGGACAATGTCCAAAAAATACAGTATCTTAAGTTATACCTCAAAAAAACACTTTTGCTGGTAATTTTCTCTGGAAGTTTCAAATGTGGCTCCTTTTTTGTAAGCAGGAAGACAATTTAACTGAGCATGTGTAGAGTGAGTGTAATCACTACAGCTTGTTTCTGATTGGAAATATTCGAGGTGTTACAACTGTCCCTGGTCTCCCCTATGTTTGTTACATACATATATATATATATATATATATATATGTTCCAACGCAGCACCACAGCAAATCAATAGGACCAGCATTTGATTTCTGTGAGGGATACAGTGCATTTTATATTTGTTTATCCTGTTATCAAACAAGTTGAACACACAGCTGTGGACGGAGTGGACCCCCGTTGTTGTCAAAACAACAACGAATTCAGTCTTTGCAAATGGAAATGATGTACGTGGTTATTTGCAGATAGAGCAGGGAAGTGAGATCCAATCACAAGTGATCATTCAAGATGCATGTGGAGACGCGTGTTAATACCAGGTGTAAACAGGGCCACTCAGACCACATTTGGAGGTGGTCTGGGCCTCAGTCGCATTTACAGCCCTGCCCTGCTGTCGCAGTCCAGCCAACAACAGTCATGAACCAAAATGAACATTAAAGCTGTTTTTCTTGCTGTAATCATTCCTCCTGTTCATACTGACCATTAGAAGATCCCTTCATAATGACCTTACAATGGAAGTGATGGAGGACAAAATCCACAGTCCTCCTTCTGTGCAAAAATGTATTTAAAAGTTTATCTGAAGCTAATATGAAGCTTCAGCGTCCAAATGAGTCAAATCAAGTAGATATCTTTCAACGTTACAGTCTTTTTAGTGCCAAAAAAAGATTGTAAATGTGTCAGATATCCACTTGTTATGACTAACTCAGACTGCTGAAGCCTCGTATAAGCTTCAAATAAAGTTTTAAATGCATTTTTGCACTAAATGACTGTGTGGACACACTGTGGATGTTGGTCTCCTTTATGTACAGTAAAAGCTGTCAAAATCAAAACACGATGCCAGATGGAAGTCTCGTTGTTCTCTCGCGATATTTATTTAAGCAGTGCTTCCATCATGGCAGGCAGTAAGTTGGTGCTAGAAGGAAGAGTAAGTATAAAAAGCTTTATATTAGGGCTCAGCGTGGTCGTAATCCCATTGATCAGAACCTGCTTTGGACATCTTGACTGGGTCTTTGATTATCTGACAGAAACTCCAGGGAAAATAGCCATTATTATCTACATTGCGGTTATCAACGGCCTCTTGCTCATCACATACAGGGGACCTCTGTACAAGGTAAGTTAACGTTAGCTAACAGCTAGCTAACTTCCTCGCTGGATCCAGATTATACTTCAGTTTGAGCAACTTTAAACAGGTTTCAGCGCTGTTGAGCAGTAAAGTATTTGATGCACCACATGGAAACTAATTGTGGAATCTGACATACTTAACTTTGCCGTTTAAACTTAAATATTGCACAGCTAATGTTGGCTAACTAAATCACCTAGCTAGCTAACATAGCTGCCGTTTTAAGCTCATTAGCTGAAGCGGCGCTGATGTGCTCAAGATAGAAACCTGAGCCAGGTACCGTCTAAGCTGCAGGGCTTAATCCTGACTGCGGTTTAGTGTGTGTTCATGACTCTGTTAGTAGAAAGAAGTGCCAAAGCCCAGTCCACAGGGCTGATAATTCACTGTTGTCCTGGTCGGTCCCCAATCTGTTTGTATAACATGACTCGAGGTCTTTGACGAGTTAACAAATATATCCCTACATATAATGTAAATATAAGATGTGTGGCTTTATGAACAGACAATACATAATTCAAATGTGTGAGTGTTGTGACGGGGTGTCCGCAGTAACTTCCGGTGGTCTCGGGGCTGACTAGAGAGAAATGAGGGTCAGTTTGTTTATGTGTCTGTCTGACCCGGGATGACCCGGGATAACCTGACTGTCCTGCCTTGCAGGTTGCTGTGAGAGCCTGCTTTCTGGGAGTTACTTTCGGCTGTGGCTTAGTTATAAGCTGCTCTGAAACCACCTGGACACACTTTGGCTGGTATGTGAATATATTCATTCATTCATTTAGTCATTTTATAGCATCAGTAACATGATGCTGCTCTGTGGAAATTAATTAATGTGCTTATAAACAACACCCACTCCATAATATACCCATCTGACCTTTTTATGTTGTTTTACAGTTGAATCAGTGAATTAAATTTGAATGAAACCCATAGTAGTGTTAATTATCATAATCATTCCTCCTGTTCATACTGACCATTAGAAGATCCCTTCATAATGACCTTACAATGGAAGTGATGGAGGACAAAAAAATGGATTTAAAAGTTTATCTGAAGCTAATATGAAGCTTCAGCGTCCAAATGAGTCAAATCAAGTAGATATCTTTCAACGTTACAGTCTTTTTAGTGCAAAAGTTCCTCTTTTTGTTACTATACTTCCACCTGCAGCTCAACAGGGAAACACTGTCCGAGGAAACACAAAGAGGGAATTTGATGCTAAAAAGACTGTAAATGTGTCAGATATCCACTTGATATGACTAACTCAGACTGATGAAGCTGAATAGAAGCTTCACACAGACTTTTAAATGACTGTGTGGACACACTGTGGATTTTATCCTCCATCACTTCCATTGAAAGCACATTTGAAGGATCTTTTAATATCCAGTATGAACAGGATCCAGTACGCCCGTTACAGTGTGACCATGTCTCTGCAGGTACATGTGCTCGCTGTCATTCTTCCATTACTCTGAGTACCTGGTGACGGCCATCATTAACCCTCGTAGTCTGTCACTGGACTCGTTCCTGCTCAACCACAGTGTGGAGTACACCCTGGCTGCTGTCTCATCATGGGTGGAGTTCACTGTGGAGAAGCTCACAGTTCCAGGTTGGTGTGTCACGTTTCTCTTTGTCACTGCGCTCAGTCCACTCAGACCTGTTGTGTATTTGTCAGTATAAACCCTGTTGAAGTGACTTCCAGCTCATGGATGAGTTCATAGTGTAATGACTACATGATGCGTCTCCATGAGGTTCCTGACACATGTCCCTGCTGCTGCCTGAGGTCAAAACCTCGTACATGTCTGGACTCTGTATGATCAGTGTGTTACAGGGAAAGTCAGCAGTCGTGTCTAAAATGTGAATTCCTGGATATTAAATGTTCATCTGCAGTTTCCTGTAGTGGTCCCAGTAATGGTTACACTACGTTTGAGTAAAAATAAAAGGCGTATAAATGCAGTTGCAGGAACAAGACTTCTCACTCATATGTTTGGTTTGTCGCTACGTGTCGCTACGTCCAGATAAAAATAAAAAGTCATGGTCACAGTTCAGTTCTAAAATCCAACTGCACCACAAAGCGTGGCGTCGGATTGGCTGCTGACTGGCTGTCAGCTGATGAGTGATCACACACACAGAGGAAGTTGGACCAGCATCAGGTTCAAAACCAGTTTAGTTGACTTTGCTGACACTCAGCAGTGAAGACAACGGTGTCGCTCTGCTCTGTCCTCCATGTCCATCACCTGTCTGTCTCCATCACAGTGATGTTCAGTCATCTTGAGACAAGACTGTGTAAAAGTTTCAGACCTGTTGTTACTGTGCGTACGATGACACAGCTGAAAAATCTGACCGTTGCTTAGCAGCAGCTGTACTGTCGTCACTCCTTCATTCATTACTCTCTGTATGATGAAGACTGTCGTTAACTCAGAGGGTTTACTGATCATCGTCATTTCGTCTCATCACTGACAGATGTAGAGTTGCACAGCAGTCATTTTTCGCATCTATACTATGCAGCGTATTGCATTGTGGGATTGTTAGCAGGAAGTGGTGCACGTGCTGTGGAGGGAAACCAGTGAGAGGAGACCAGTAGAGGTCCAAACCTGACGTTGATTAAAGTTCCACCACATCTCACTCTCATCTCTTCTCATTCGGAGGCCCGTCACAGATCCTGCATCACATTAGTCTGGACGTACGGTGATGAATGTGTAGGATCACCAGTGTCTGTCCTGTCGTCTCTCTCAGAGCTGAAGCAGCTGAGCTGGTTGAGCTTGGTGGGTCTGCTCATGGTGCTGTGTGGCGAGGGCCTGCGCAAGGCAGCCATGTTGACGGCCGGCTCCAACTTCAACCACATCGTCCAAAATGAGAAGGCCCAGAGCCACGTCTTGGTGACCGACGGAGTCTACTCCTACTTCAGACACCCCTCCTACGTGGGCTGGTTCTACTGGAGCATAGGAACCCAGGTCTGACACAGCAGTGTTTCTCTTTAATCAGAATGATATTAATGCATCCTGACAAATACCACGAAATATAACCTGCAAGCTGGATTTCTCTGTTTTGTTGAACTTTGTTTAGTTTGTTTAATGTCATTATATTCTGTTAATTTAGGTTTACATGTCACCCGATCCTGGTTAATACAGTTATTACTGAAAACTACAAAAGAAATCATGCTGAGCTTTATAAATATTATTCCCTAACTGTAATGTGTGATCTCTGCTTTGATGGTTTGTTAGAATCAAAGTCAGCGAGTTAGACAAGAATTATTGAATCAAAGACTTGATTCATGTTCAATAAGCAGCTGCTTCTGTTCTCCCTGCCAGTGGAGGCAGCCATGTTCAATAAGCAGCTGCTAGTGGAGGCAGCCACGCAGTACTTGTACTGCAGTACTTGTACTGCAGTACTTGTACAGTATATCATGTTTTTCTTTTCTACAAACAATGTTTTTCTTCAGTTCATGGTGACAGTACAGGAGGATACAGGACATCTGTACGCTTTAATCTAGAAATAATCTGATGTGTTAAAAGATGTGTGAGTCTGGTGGTGAGACGTTCTCTCCATAAAGACTCAGTCCAGTCAAAGATCAGAGTCATGTATCCAGTAAACAGTATTAATATCTGTCCCACATGACTGATGACTGGTCTCTGTTGCAGGTCTTGCTGTGTAACCCGGTGTGTATACTGGGATACACGATAGCCAGCTGGCGGTTCTTCCGGGAGCGGATCGAGGAAGAGGAGCTGTCCCTCATCCATTTCTTTGCAGAGGACTATGTGGAGTACAAGAAGAAGGTTCCCACTGGGCTACCCTTCATCTCAGGAATCCGCGTCAACTAGACCAAGGAGCTGGATGCTGGACCTAACAGACTTAAAGCACTGAAGCAGGTCAGACCTGGTGGATGTGAGGCATTAGCCATGGCTGCCCTCCGGAGTGGGGGGGGATGGGGGGGGACCCTGCAGCTGGCTGAGCCCTGTAGCTCACAGACAGAGACCATGACAGCTGGTGCAGCGGAAGCAGCTGGGCTGCTGTTTTTCTACCAACCTCCATAGTCCACTTAGAAAGGCCAGACGACCAATGAGCTCCATGTATCCCACTAGCACTCACTCCATCTGTCTCACTTGTTTCTGTTTGCATGCTTTGACCATGATGACCTGCGCTGAAGACTGAAATGACGCTTCTTTGATGTTGTTACAACGAATGTTTGGAGATGTTTCAGTTTCACAGGAAGTCCACCAGGTTCAGAAGGTGTTTGAGTGATTATGGTCGTTAATATCAGCCCCAGTTCTCACTAAAGTCTGTCAGTTAAATAGAAAACAATCATCCCCTGTAGTAGAGCTCTTCACCCTCCACTCTGTATCTACAAACCTTGAGGCAGAACAGGGTCCACATGATCTGATGGCTGTGTGAAATGTGCAGGAACAGTGATGTGGATCTGGTCCATGTGGATCAGGTCTTTCTTTGGAAATGAATTCATTCACATCATCTGTATCTTTGCAGAAGACGACAGCTGTCGTCATCTCGGATTCACAACAGAAACGGTTAAAAACAAAATGATTGTAGAAGCTTCTCAAACCGACGACAGAGCTGAAGACGCTGCTTCACGTCCTGCTTTAGTTCCAAAGCTCAGACACACGTAGCATATTTAACAATGACAGCTGAACATACACGGTCACAGTGATTCTGAAGTGTCCCTCATTACTTTATTCTTCCTGAAGGCAGAGTCTCTTTAATACAGGCTGACTGAGAGCATCCAGACCACGAGGAAGGAACAACAGGTCATAAAACGCTTTCATTTAGAACTTTATCCACCAAAATATTGAAGTTTTTAAGAGGGTCGAGTCGTTGTTGGGGAGCTCCATCATCTACTGGTAGACAGAGACTGAATATACTGGTCAGTACTGGGCTGCTCTAACGTCTTAACACTGTAATCCACTCAGGCTAAAGTCCTTCAGCCACTAGTCCCACCTTCAGTTTGGATGAAACTTAACTTTCAGGTGTTTTTTGGAATGGTTGAATTGATCGTCTCTGGTGAAATATTTTATATTTAATTTATTTGGTCACATTTCTGCACACAGG
Organism: Thunnus maccoyii; assembly: GCF_910596095.1. Lineage (NCBI taxonomy): Eukaryota > Metazoa > Chordata > Actinopteri > Scombriformes > Scombridae > Thunnus > Thunnus maccoyii. The sequence goes on along the minus strand of NC_056536.1, from coordinate 924,534 downwards.
AATGTGACAAAATAGATCATTAAAAGTGTCTCTCCATCAGTTTGTTTCTGTCCTGTCGTTTCCATCAGCATGAGTTCATCATCCTCCTCTTCATCTTTCATACTCACTTTGTGCTAGAAACCAACCAAATGACGGAAGAGTGTCGGTGAAGGGTCGGAGAGAGGCTGCTCTCTCTCTGCAGACCCTGATCCCCACTGTGTGTCGGACAGATCAGTCTGATAGTCAGCGAAGACGCTCTGTAGGATGTTTAAAGGTACCGTGTGGAGCGTCTGACCTCTAGTGGCCACTGTAGAGCATGACGAGTGTGTCTGTGTGTGTTGACGCAGGTCAAAGCTTCTTCTTCTTCAGGATGTGTAAAAATACAACATGCTTTGGGGAGATTGTGCCATTGGTCAACTTGTATATAAACAAATAGAAAAAGTCATTTGTTATCAATATATCCCAGAATATGATATTTATAATAAGATATAGGGCAGATTTATCTCAGAGCTTTACAGTCTGAACAGCTGCTGCTGTTCTTAAACCCTCAACTAACATGTTCTGTTCATCTGTGTCGACAAACGATTCATTCAAGAGCAAAAATTAACTAATTAATGTTCATTTGAGAGCAGAAAATATTAATTTGAGTGCACTATTTATTTATTTGTTCACACAATTTTTTTGTTTGTTTTTTTCCTCCATGACGCCTGCCGGGCTTCCGTAGCTGTCACAGTTTTTAATGTTTCCATGACGGGATGAATACACTTGAAATTAACAGTCCGAAATGAATCATTACAAATCTACAGATCATGAAAACTAACATTGTGTTATTAGATAAAGACTTTTCCAAGTAGTCACTGAAAACAGCGTGTGTTAGTGTTAGAGCATGGCACCTGCTCACCTTCATCAGGCCTATCATCATCATCATCAGTGAAGAGTTAGAGGTGGAAGCTGTGATTGGACGGACGTTCAGACATTAAGATGACGTGTCAGGAAGGATGTTGAGTCGTCACAGCTGCAATAAAAACATAAAGCGATTAGCATGTTTGTACCTGAATGCTAAAGGTTTAGCTGGTTGACTTCACTCACAGTGTTTCACTGTGTCACCACTTCAAACCTCACTGACGTAACATCAGTCTGTATGATGTAAACTACAGTAAGTCTATTAACATGAGTTCATGTATGCTGAAGCTGCAGCCTCTGACTGTTACTGTCATTTAAAATACTGTATGCTAACCTGTTAGCGCTAACAGGACTAGCTACTAGGACTAGCTAACAGTCCTGTGTTGGTACTGACCCACATGTGACACTAACAAGAATGAATGTTTACATCTTTCTTTACTTATTCTTTAGGACAGTTGCAGATTTAGATCATTATTTGATCATTATTATAATTAGAGTTTTCATATGTCTGAAATATGTACAGACAACGTTTGGCTTCATTTGATAAATGTGGAGAAACATGTTGCTCAAATCAAACAAATATTTTGTTATTTCTACTGAGACTGATATTGACACAAATACTAAACAATATCCAGCACTGATCACTACATGGTCTGAAGTAAACAAGTAAACAACCTCTTCATCAATACTGACTCTAACACTCAGGACTCGCTTGGAAACTGAAGATATTCAACCAAGGATATGTGAATTTTTAAATTTTATTTATTTATTGGTCTTTATGCTTTAATGTTGACCAATGGCACAATCTGCTGAATACGGGACTTTTGTAATGCAGTTACAGTGTGTGTGTGTGTGTGTGCGTGTGTGTGTGTGTGTGTGTGTGTGTGTGTGTGTGTGTGTGTGTGTGTGTGTGTGTGTGTGTGTGTGTGTGTGTGTGTGTGTGTGTGTGTGTGTTTGGGGATGAGTTTAAAGTGACACACTTGTAGCATCTGTGTGAAGTGCACTGTACAGGGTTCGATCATGAGGCCGTTGTATGAGCTGACTGCTGCAGCGTGTATAGACTTCTGTTTATCTTCAGCCTGTATTAAACACACGTCACTGACTGAAAACTGTCGGCTCGTTACTGTGCGTCTATTCACAAAGCAGCACTTGTGTCAAATAAAATCAAAACAATTATTGTAAAAGATTTGTCTTCATATCTCCCATCATGCAGGAGTGATGTCTGATATTAATAAAGTGAACATGGGGACAAACAGATTACATGTCATTACAGTCATGACTGAAAAATGATCACATTTTTGTCGCAGTATGAAAAAGCAAACAACATAATTATTTTGTCACACAGAGGAAGAGATGAAGTTATAAAAGATGCCTTTTGTATTTCTCTAATAAAGTCCTGCGTGGTGTCTGATGAAGCTGGATTATCAGCTGAGTCAGGTTTACTTCAGTAAATCAGGTTTATTTTCAGGATAAATAAATATTAAAGCAGGTTTAAATAAGTCACCTGATGTTGTTCCAGACGACACAAGTTGAAATCTTAAAGCTAGATTATGTAACTTTTTAAAGATGAAACAAAACAATCTGAAAATGTTGAGTTGATAAGCGATAAAACATCACCTGGACACACTCTCACCTGGTCTGATACGACTAGCAGCTTACAGTCAGTAATGGTAGCAAATATTAGATAAATACTGCTGAGAAATGAACATTACTGAGTCTGTCTGCAGATTGCATCACTCTTCTGTACTTGTACTACTGTTACAGTATGTTTAACATCATCATTATTCTGCCTTCCCATGATCAGACGCATGTGCCGGTGAGTGTACAAAGATAACATGATGTCAGTAAGAGACAGTTCCAGGAAGTTAAAGAGAAGACTAATCAGTAATCAATAGGCCTGGTTTTATTTAGAGAAAGATGGAAGATGCTGAGACAGTTTTATTAAGATAAATCATACTTGGATTATTACCAAAGCATCAAACCAAATAGTTTTGAATATGATTTAAATATGAGGTTGAGTCTAGAGAATAGGCTCCACAATATGAGGGTTATGAGAAGTTTATAAGATCATGTTTTATGATTTTGCATTAGGTTTTTAATCCTCGGGTTGTGTTGTCTTGCTCTTTATTCACAGTAAACTTGTTCACTCTGAACTCAGCTTCAACTGTATTTTTTGAGTCTTTCTCTATAAGTTTTAAGTTGTGGGTGACCTGAAGATTTCCCACAACAAACAACCCCATAAAAAACTGTGATATACGTAAATGACAGTTCCTCACAAGTCATGTGATTGTGATGGATGACGTGGAGGAACAGAACCGTCCCAGGTGAAGCTACGGTTCTGACCGGCTCTGGTTCTCTACTGCGACACAGAGCGGGGCTGAACTCCACAAAGCTGGTTTAGTGAAAACTCTGAGTTTGTTCACCCTGAGATGAGGGAAACTTTGGCTCAGTTACCATGGTAACTGACTCTGTGAAGCTAACCTGTTCACTGGCAGGTTTTCCTCCTGAGTTTCTCTCTGTCCAGTCATATTAAAGCTGGTTCATTAGTGGAGGTTTACTGTCTGTCAGAATCTAAATCCTGGTTGGATAATAGTTTGTTACTCAGGACTTTATACAGTTACTACTTCTATGTGCATCAGTCATCTGTTTCTTTGAACAGTTGTTTTTGCAGCATGAATTCATCTTCACGTCCTTCTGTTGTAACACTGAGACTCAGTTTGTTAGAGAAGCTGCTGACCTCAAATCTTTACTGCACATAATCTGTAATCTCAGTTTAAATAAATAAAACAAAACAGTATTTATTTTAGACACATGGGATCAATCAATAATTATCTCTATCACTCATGATGTGATTGGTCCACTGATGGATCATCATTCCTATAATATTGTAGCTTATATGTTAATATGCTGAGTGAGCAGGATCCTGGTGCAGCTGCAGAACGTAATTTGAAAGTGAGATTTTTAAATAAGGAGCATAAACTGAACGTGTTTTAACAACATTTCAGTGACAAAGTTTTAATTTACTGCATCTGTTGAAGCAGCTGAAATAAAAGTCACTGAATGATGTTGAAATGAGATACAAATAGACGTCTAAAACTTTTTTTAACCTTGATATCTTTTTTAAGTGCAAATCATTAAACACATTATTACTGATCAGACTGTGAGCTACAGTCACGTCTCTGTGTCTTTGATCTATATATGTTTTACATCTTTAACTATATTTCTCATCTTCAGTTGCTGCTTCCTGTGTTTTGTCAGATTAAAGCTGAACAAATATATTTAAATGTAATGTAGCTGCAGCCTGATACACAGTCAGATTCCACTTTATCATCATGAATGAAATGTAAATCTGATAAATGATGAATTAATGGACAATGAATAAAACTTTATTGTGTTAACTTATTGACACGTTTCCCACTCTGACTCAGGCTCTTTATTTAAAGATAAATGTGCATCGTCTGCATACACATGCATTAATATCTCTACATCCACTGGATTCAAATGGAGGCTCTGCCTTTTATTTACCTGTTACCATGGTGACTCATAGTATCAAGCTCTATTGACGATGGCTGTTTTCATTCATCACACATGAGCTTAACTCAGAGTGAACAAACTCTGATCAGCTGTTCTGGAAATGAAGTTTCATCTCAGGTTCATCAACTCAGAGTTTGTTAAACTGCTTTCTGAGATGGACCCCAGGTGACTCTGCTCCAACAGCTGGAGGACATTGAGACAGCTGGCTGAGACGGCTTCGTACGGTGAGCTCCACCTGAGGTATGAACCTGAGCTCCAGGCTGAAAACAGAACGATGCCTGTTGATGGAGCTTGAGGCTGAGATGAAGTCAAGCTGAAAGACTGTCAGAGAACCAGGAGCTCATTCAAGTGGAAGAAGAGAGTGAAGATCTGGACCTGAACCAGGTCAGTCAAGTCCTCCAGACAGGAGAGCTGAGGCAGCGTGAGGAGCAGTCCCTCAACCTTCTGCCAGAGGTCAAAGTGTCTTCAGAGAAGCTTCAGGGAAAAAAAGGAAGTGTTGAGTCTGAGATATCAGTAAATATTCATCTGTATAAATACATAGCAGCAGGGACCGTAGAAAACTAACAGAAAACATTAAAAAACATCATTCTGGTTTGACAAAACTACATTTCATTTCATTTTCTATATTCCTAAATTAATGTGGTTAATCAAATTACCACACAAGGCTCCTCCATTAATTAGTCAAACACTACATACAGTAGCCTACATAGATGCAAGGTTTCTGAAAGGACTTGAAATATTAAATCTTCTATTATCAAAAGGTTTTTCAAACCTTATGTGTGACACTAACTGTATGCAGCCTGTACAGAGGCCTGTTTGACACGTGTCTAATCCTCCAGGTAGCATCGTTACTTTATTTTCTACTCTGCTGTTTAAATCGTTTTCAGGGTTTTGTATTGTGTGTTTTTATGTTTTGAAGTGGTAAAAAACCCCACAACTTGTTAATCGATCTCAGATCAGATCCGCGGATTCAATCGATGATATTGGTGTTTGATTTGTACAGCCAAATGTGACGCATGCGCACAGCTCGCTCTTCCTTTCTGCTAGCTTCTCCGCCATGGCGCCTATTGTAAGTAAAATCGCGTGTCGATAAATGCACTCAAACTGTATATTTTCCTTTGTGAAAGCCAGAGAAAACGAGCAGGGTGTAACAGCAGTCATGTTGAAACAGTCCTGGTCGGGATACAGGGGTCGGGGTCGGGTTTAGAAGTGTTTTTAATGAGCTCACATGTAGCGGAGTGTTTGTGGCCTATGGCCGCCTCTCGGCTAACGTTAGCGGGCTGGAAAACGTCGGTAGGACTGAAACACCACGTTGTGGCTCAGCCAGCCTGTGTGGAGTCTGCATGACAGCACTTTATGTTTAACTAGCTGCATAATCGATACATGTCCAATGTGACGGTGTAGTTAGCTTGCCCCGTTTAACGTGTTTTAGCCCGGACACCGGGACGTGATATCTGACGGACTGTGTGTCTCTTATTGGTAAACCATCGTGCCTTCAGAGGACGAAACGTGAACAATAAATGGATCATTCGTCACTTTCTGTAGTCTCGTAGCATTTTTTAACAGTTTCTATCCGAGTTTCCTCGATAAAATACCCAGTGAACCAACTCCAGCTGAAAACATTGTTCCCGAATCAAAAAAAATGTTTTTTATTTTAAAGGTTTAATGTTTTGTGAAGTCTGTGCATTTGTCAACAAGCAGAGTTTAGTTTCCACCAGAAGTAAACATGGACTCACAGTCATTGTGTTGCTGTAGCATCTGTCCAGTCAGTGTTTTCTACTGTTATATTTTCAGCAGAAGAAGCAGAACACCGGCAAAGGTGGTAAGAAGAAGAAGCAGGTCCTGAAATTCACACTGGACTGCACCCATCCTGTTGAAGATGGCATCATGGACGCTGCCAACTTTGTAAGTCCACCACTCACCGGGTGGTTTCTATCACATCTCATTGTGTTTGACTCTCTTGAACATGAATCAAGTTTCCACATGCAGAAATGAACTGAAGTTTGAGTTGGAACGATTTTACACAAGTCTGCACTGCATTCAAGTTTAATACCAACATAACTGACAACAAATATAAGAAACTATGTCTACTGTGATACATTACATAACATAATTAAGTCTCTACAAGTCAAGTTTGCACATTGAACACATTCAAATGTAAAACCGTTGTATGTTTTGAATGTAAAATATAAAGTTTATGTGTTTTGCAGTAAATGAGATGAAACCTCTGATGTGTTTCTGTCAAATATATTCAGCGCTCTTATTTCCGGACTGTTGAGTGTATATTTAATGAGGTATTTGCCATAAACAGATATTGAACAGTGTGTGATGACTGTCAGTGGTGTGTGTGTGTGTGACGTCTGGTGTTGTTCTGGATCCAGGAGCAGTTCCTTCAGGAGCGCATCAAGGTGAACGGGAAAGCTGGCAACCTGGGTGGCGGTGTCGTCTCTATCGAGAGGAGCAAGAGCAAGATCACCGTGTCCTCTGAAGTGCCCTTCTCTAAAAGGTAAGACGCTCACAGTTCACACACCTGCCAACCGTTAAACATATCTGTGTAGCAGACACACATTTCAACATCAGAGTACGCTGCTACCAGATGTTACCTGAAGGTATTTCTTGAATGTCTGCTTGCTTGTGAGATCATATTGACTGGAAAATCCTCATTTTTCTAAAAGAAATGAGCTGTAGCAGTCACAGGTTTGATATACGTTTGACTGACAGGTGATGATTGTGACTCAGCAGCGCTAACAGTGTAGTTAACTTCAGGGCTACATAACATGTTGTTGTCTTTAACTGCTGACACAAACTTTCATTATTTTAACTTTACCAGTATACAGTGCAGGGTGCACAGTAGCCAGCAGGAAATCCACCGTCCCTGGTTACATGAGGAAGAGGAAGAAAGGAATAGATACTAAAGGAGAGAACTGATGGGGAGAGCTGTGTGTGTGTGTGTGTGTGTGTGCGTGCGTGTGTGCGTGTGTGCGTGTGTGTGTGTTGTTAGGGCTGGCGGTGGGGGGTGAGCTAAACGTGTGTAAAGGTGTTAACGGTGTTGGAGGTGTTCAGACATACACTCATTGCTTTTTTTAATAAGAGATAAAAACCATTTAGTTTGTTTTTCGTGTATCAGCGCTCATGTTCATCAAATAAAAAACTCTAATTTGTAAATTACTGCGTCTTATCAATACTTAGTCAGACGGCGGACGCTACAATTATGAACTAAAGTTTCTGCTCCGTCAGCAGAAACAGCAGCAGAGTGAGACGTCTGTCCTCCCTGCTGCTCTCTGCCGTAAACACACGGAGCCGCTCTCAGAAACTCTCTCACTCTCTGCCTGCTCTCAGTGTGTTTCTCTCCGGATGGCAGGCAGGTTGCTCTGGTTCTGGCTCTGGTTCTGGTTCTGGTTCTGGTTCTCAGCAGCAGTCATCCTCTGGTTTGCCCCCGTGTCTGTGTGTGCTGCAGACCGGTGTCAGCGCACTCACACACATGCACACATCTCTCTCTCTTCTTAGATGCATCCTGATGCAGATGTGAACAATTCAGAATCAATTCACAAATGTTATAAATTGATTTTCTAAATGTTGGTTTTAACGTGATGTTGACAGAACGAAAAAGGTGAAACTCAAGATCAGATCAGAGCAGAGCAGCACCCGGACAGTCTACAGCACATGATAGAGTTCATCTTCACAAAAGGCAGCAGTTACCAGCGTGTTTTAATTTAATGACTAAATAATGACCTTTGTGAGATGAACATGAAGTAAACTGTCAACTTTCTCTGTCGTCACTCAGACGCTAACGTTAGCAGAGCGGAGCAGTAATAAAATAACTCGGAGCTCAGAGTACTCCACCTCCTCTCGTTGTTGTTATTCTCATAGATGATGCTTTAAAATCAGTTCATTCATTCATTAATGCAGTTAACTTTTTATAATAAATACATGTTTCCTGTTGTGTGTCAGTGGACTGAGGACACCAGTGAAGGGTTTGGAGACTAGAGCAGCATTTCCTATTCATTCAATTGAAAATTGAATCAGACACCAAGAATCAGAATTGAATGGAATCATGAGATTCCCAAAGATTCCCACTCCGAGTAGAAAAGAAGGAAAAACAGTTCTGTTACATAAAACTGAATTTGGATTAATTTTTCTAAAGTTTTTAATAAATCTTTGTATTTTTGTGAAATATTTCAGAGTTTAATGTCTTTGGGCCTTAAACATTATTTATTTGAAACCGTGTGAGGAGAAATGATGGAACTGTAACTAAAGAGTATTAACACTTATCAACAGTATCTGTTGATTGATCAGCTCCCATTCACTCACTACGGTGGGCGGGGACATAAAATCAATGAATCAATCAATACAAACACTGGATTTGGACGTGAAAACTATTGTGGTTCAGTAAGTTTCTGCCTGTCAGTCAGCTGGTGAAGCAGCTGACCGACGCTGAACGCAGGTCAGTCAGTGTGGATTGAACAGACAGAGCGAGCTGACTCACCGATCCCCAGTGTGGATTCCCAGTAAGAGAGAGTTTGGGTCTCTGGGGAGGGCGGGAGGAAAGGGGTGCGCTGGATTTATAACACAAGACAGAATAAGAGCCTCGTTGTGAAACAGAATGCGGCACAATAATCATTTTATCTCAATTATCTTGTTTTCATAATTGTTAAAAGCCAAAATTATGATTGAAAATGAAATGTGATTATTCGTCCAGCCCAATTAGATTCATATCAAATAAATCAAGTCTGCATCAGTCAGTCATAAATAAATGAACCTCTGCTCTGAGGATAAACACATCCTGCTGTCTTCATACAGCTGTTCCAGCTGAGCAGCTGTTTCCAGCAGCTGGACTGATGTTAGCTACAGTCAACAACACGTCAGCCATCATGTAGATCAGCTCTGCAGATTAATTTATATAAAACATGTCAGACTGGAGTCCATCATATAGATTTATAGATTTATTTATTGATTTATACATTGACAAACTGTTTAATATGAAACACGTCTCGTCTGTTTACTGTGTTATAATAACACTCTACACTCTACTACAGACTGGAGCTCCACAGCTTTAAATGAAGTCATTATTTAGTGTTATTTGATTCATAATTACTTTGAGATGTTGTTACATTTTATTATTGATTACTAATCAGACACTACAGGTGATGTCATGTCTGTTTAATGTAATAACACCGTCCTGTGTTCTCTATATGTGGACACGTTGAGTCGGTCATCAAACACTCATCACTTTACTTATAAAGTCGACTAACTTTAGTGTAAACAGCACTTGTCCATCAGATTTAGTCTTTTTAATATCTTTACATTTAAATGTGACATTTCATATTATTTCAGGATAATCTATATATTGATCTATACTGATAGATGGATGAATCAATCATGATAATAAGTGTTAGTTGGTGTAAAGACAGACGTTCAGGTTGCAGTTTGCTGGTTAAATGATTAGAAAGTAAGTGTAGTAAGAGCTGGAGATCACTGACAACTAAAGATATGAAAAGTGAAAATATTTGGAGACTTTTTAGAGACTTTCTATGAATGACAGACTGTGGTCGTTGTTTTCTACTGTTTGAACATGAGTTTCAGTATCAGTTTGATGGGACTTTGTTATATTTGATGTTGTTGTTCAGTAATGAAAGTTTGAACTGATCCTCAGTGTCTGCTGGTCAGACTGATTGTGATTGGGTGAGGACTAGTGATTGATGAGCAGTGAACTTGTGACCATCAGGATGAATCGAGGCTCTCGGGCCGTATTCACACCTAATCAGGCGGTGCAGTGAAAACACCAGTTCTCCCATTCATTTCAATGGGAATTATGCGTTTTGGCTGCTGCGGCGCCGCACCGGACTGTGGCCGGAAAGTTGAGTCACAGTCAACTTTTGGAGAAACGCAACCTGACGTCACTGCAGCTGAAGGCTGCAGCAGCCAATCACAGCTGTCGATCAGACTGATCAGTAAACTCTGCTGAGGGAGGACAAAGAGAGGACATTTCTCCTCATATGATAACGTTAAAAGTAAAGTTAGACTTTGTTGTCGGCTTCTCCACTCGAGAGAGAGAGAGAGAGAGAGAGCAGCTGTGGTTGAGCGAGCTAGAGAGTGAATGAAGAGGAGCGCTGGTAGTGAGGAAGCTGGTGAATCAGATCAATAAAATGTTATTTTAATTGTTTCACAGCGGTTACGTTCTAGAGCACAAATAAACACACCCACAACCCCCTCCCCCCCACCACCCTGCAGCTGAACACCACCCCGCCTGATCTGGTCTCAATACGTCCTTAAACCAACTGCTGCTCAGTGGCAGCTGGTCATACTGGTTGTACTGGGCAGCTCCCAGGTGTGAATGTGACGTAACCCTGAAGAGGAGGAGCTTCCTCTCACTGTGAATGAATCAAAGTTAATAAAGTGTTTTGTCTCCTGCTCTGCAGATACCTGAAGTATCTGACCAAGAAGTACCTGAAGAAGAACAATCTTCGTGACTGGCTGCGCGTCGTGGCCAACACCAAGGAGAGCTACGAGCTCCGCTACTTCCAGATCAACCAGGATGAAGAGGAGGAGGAAGATGAGGATTAAATTCACACTTCATCTGATTTTGTACATTTAAATAAATGTTGTTTACAGTCCAGCGTGAGTTGTTTGGGTTCTTGTCACAGGACACATAAACCTCCAGGGTGTCATCAGTGAGCAGGAGAAACGTAACGTTGTGGTGTTAATGAACGTGGAGCATCACGTTTATCACCACTGGTTTCTAAACATGTTGAAGATGACAGGAAACGCACAAGGACCATCATCACAGGCTGCGTTCAGGAGTAGCAGCGTGTGATGGTGACCTGAGTCTTCAGCAGTCTGTTGTTTCATTCTGAATGAACTTTAATGACGTTTGTACAGTGACGTCGTCTTCAGAGACACATTCTCTGTTTTTGCACAACTTATAGTTGTGAAAAAGTGTTAAAGCAGTTTAAAATCCATCTTCAGTCATAAGTGATCATTTTCCACTGAAGTATCATGAGACCAGGTCCAGATTAAAAACAGACTACATCATGTAGACTCCAGAGTTTCACACAGTCTCTGATCTGTAAGAGCTTTTTATGCTTTCAGTAGAAATAGAACAAAGACCACATCAGACCAGGATCTGTATTAACAGAGAGTCTGATCCACCACCAGGAGTCCTCCAAAGTCACCTGAACTTTCTAACTAAGAGGTTCCTCTTAAAGGACGAGTTCATAAAGTCTGTCTTAAACCATCAGTCAGGAGCCTTAATGAACATCAAAGCTGTTTTTCTTGCTGTAATCATACTGACCATTAGAAGATCCTTCATAATGACCTTACTAATGAAGTCCTCCTGTGCAAAAATACATCTTAAAGTTGATCAGAAGCTAATATGAAGCTTCAGTGTTCAAATGAATCAAAGATACAGATTAGATGTTCAGTGTTAATCTTTTTAGTGCCAAAGTTCTTCTTTCTGTTACTGCAGCTCAACAGGGAAACAAAGAGGGAAATATGTCAGATATCTACTTGATAGGACTAACTCGAGGAAGAGTTCTGTCCCCGCTGCCGTCCTCTGTGTCTGTCTCTATGACGGCTGACTGCCTTTCCTTCCTCTCTTTCCTTTTCTGCTCTTTCTCCTGGTTGAGCAACAAATTAGCTTTCCTCTCTAGTTCTGCAGATTTCCTAGCTCTTTCTTCATCAGCTCTGTCCTTCTTTTCCTGCTTAATTCTCTCTCTCCTCTCTCTCTGTACCTGTTCCTCTCTCTCTCTATTCTCTGCTTCATCCTGTCCTCTCTGCCCGTCTACAGCTGTGGCTAATAGAAACTCTTCGTCTGTCGTAGTGAACTAGTTTGGTCATATTAGCAGCTGAAAAGGGATTTATAGTTGACAGTTGTGGATAAGTTGCAACGGCACCCTGACTTCTGTTAAAATGGTCAGCAGAGCTCGTGGAGAGGCAGCTGTCGTTTGGTGTTTTGCACAACTAACCATACATGATATCTTCTGAAATGTCCTCTAAATTATCACCATGCCGTTAACTTTCATCATTTCTAAAGCTCTTGTTTGAAACTTTGCTTCCAACATCAGCAGATGACACACTGTCACACATTTAACACACTGCTGCTCTCAACTCATCATAAATACAGTCACAACAGTCAACCACACAGTCACACAGTCCTTCATGTATCCTACGCTGTATCCTATGATGGGTTACCAGCGTCAGGGTTAACATTGAATTCAGTGACCTGAAGTTTATCTCTATCATACAGTCAGACACCACTGGTCCACTCATTCATGAGGGAAGAAAATGGAAACAGAAGTCCGTCCTTTCAGTCCACCAGCAGTTCCAGCAGCTGAATGTGGGGAGAACGTTGCTTTGTGTTGTGTCTCTGTGGGTGTGTGTGTGTGTTTGCTTCGTCACGCTTATCAATGACAGACTGACCTTTCAGTTCTGAATCGCTACTTTTATTTTCTACTGAAACACAGGTAGTCTTCCTCTTAACTTCAGGTGAGTTGATGAATTTGTTTGTAGATTCTGTTCTACTTGCTGCTTTGGACGTTTTGTTGCCCGTTTTCACACACAAACAGATTTCAACAACATCTTCTGCAGCATCAAAGTTCTTTTCACACTTCTGTCCTTGGTACAGTAGCAGCAGTCTGAAGCCAGCTCTTCATCTTGTGAACACACTTTTAAAACTATCGGCGCCTGGACTCTGAGATCTGGAATCCTGAGACTCAACATTTCTCAAAGGACGTGGAGTAGATGATCCCTGTTCTTGATTTAAATGAAGCAGGCCTCTTTGCACTACCCTGAAAACGTCTTTTCTACAGTTTAAACCTCAGGTGGGTCCGTCTGTGTCGAGCGTAGCCCAGACATCAACAGCCACTCTGTGGCACTGCAGGGGTTAAAGCCTTTCCTCTCTGCAACCAACTTATCTCAGCCTCACTTAATCACTTTCAACATCTCTATGTATTAAGATTTTCAACCATCTGCTCCTTTAACTTCTTTTTGTTCAATTCAGACATGGTACGACACAATAATAATAGAAATTCTGCACTTACAGCGTCTTTGTTGTGTTGAAATCCTGTTCCTGATGCCAGATTGTTGTGGATATTTGGAGTGATGATCAGCACCTCAGTGGAGAAAAACCAACACCAGCCTTTAATGTCTTAAAGCTGAAAATGTTTATTGAAGTACTTGATCAAGGAGAACTGAAAGATGGAACATCGAAGTCATCTGCAGCTCAGATGCTGTCTCTGTCTGAGTCTTTAACCTCAGCAGATCAGCCCACAATATGAACAATTAGTCTAATTGGTCTAAACAAGGAACTGCGTTTTACTGGTGTCACTTCAGGTCACTGTCAGACATTCCACCTATCTGTGTCGTCTAGGAAAGCCTCCCTCGACCTTGGAAACCATGGCAACGCTGATTTACCCTCTATCAGAGAGGTTTCTGCTTTCCCCAAAACATCACAGACAGCTGGAGTCTCAAGGAGAAGAGACGATGTCTCCCTCCTGATTAAGAATTACAGTCCAGACTTGACCCAGAGTAACCCCAACCTGTAACCCCTAAAGATGGAAAACTCCACAACAAGCTCCACATCAACCTTTAAATGAGGACTGTGGATGTTAGAGTGCTGCTTGAAAGTTTACATTAGAATTTGCTGTATTTCTGCAGAAATATAACCTCAAACATGATCAGACTAACGAGATAAAGAGACATCAGTTAAACAAATGAGACAAAAACCTTACAGTTGAAAATGATCTAATGTTGAATGTGAACCCTTCAGGATTATCAGTTCATTGAAGGGAAAGTTAGAGTCAGTGTTTCAGTCAATGAGATGAAGATCACGTGTGAGTCTGAGAGGCTCTGTTTTATTTAAAGAAGAGAAATCTGAATCTTCACTATCAAACTCTGAACTTCAAAACAAGTGTGTCATTCTCCTAGAAAATCTTTGCCTCATGTCTCATCCTGTAGTTGTGTCCAACCAGAGCACTACTATAGTGCAGAGTTGAAACATCTTGGTGTCTTCCATATGAAGAGCATCTCCAGAGACTAATAACAGAACAGAAACTATATGTTTACAGCAGATCAGGTCATATCTTACACTTTCTGTTTCTATCACATATCTTCATACCGTCACACTTTCAAAAACGTCTCACAGTCTCTCACTTTGGTCTCTTATTGATCCAACAGCTGATAGACTTTATAAATTCATCTTAGATTTTCTGCTTGCACACATCACTGTGTATTTTCACAATCTCATTTAGTACATTTTTTATAATTATATAGTATTTAATGGTATTAATTTATACTTTGTTCTATTTAGTGAAGACATAACTCCATCAGACTTGGAGGAATAAGCAGAGCTGTATCCTCTACCTGCTTTTAATAACAATCATGGTTTAAGATCATGTTTCTGTACATATACGAACCTCTACCTTCTTACAGTTTAAACATTTATACAAATATTATATAACGTCTCAGTCGTTGACCTTATTATTGAATATGAATTCTGTAGAACTTGTTTGTATACATGTAAAATCTGTTTACTTTTATTGTTCTGTGCTTAATGTTGTATTCCTTTATTGACAATCACCTCTTAAACAGGTGTGTTTTAGCTTTTATATATATATATGATTTTTTTTAAGAACTTTTATTGTTTGTTTGTTGTGTTTGTCCTCAGTGTTTCCAGACTGAATCAGACCCTCGGCTGTGATGGTTCGCAGCAGTTACTGACAGCAAGGCTTCACATATTTTGCCTCACATGAATGTTTAAGATAATGAGGATCATTTTCCTCAATAAATACATGAATGTTGAATGTTTTTGGTCTCATTTGTTTAATCAGGTTCCTATTTTCACTGTTTAGGTCATTTATGCAGAAATAGAGAAGATTCTAAAGTGTTTACAGACTTTCAAGCACCAAGTTACACTGAGAGCACGTCTGAGGTGAATCTTTTAATCACAGTGAGGAAAACCTCTTTCACTGTTACTATGGACACCAGACTGCTGGTTTAACACATCCTCTAAAACCAACTCACAAAGCTGCTGAGAGTAACGTTTAGTAAGACCAGAACTCCTGAGCCGAGAGGAGCAGCAGGTTTACCCCGCTGCTATGGATGACATGTTACTGTCTCCATGGTGATTGGTTGACAGGTGACTGGGCTGTCAGTGAACATCAACACACTGCAGCGTGATTAGATGGATATGACGGATACACAGTAGAGATTTCATCAGTGAAACAAGGTCAAATGTTTACTTGTATCTGACAGACACCATCTATGTGCTGATACTGATTATTGATTATTGATTGATTGATGGATAACTACATACTGTGTGTATTTTACCAGGTGATCCAGAGTTAGAGAAGATGCCGTGACACCATTCCAGTCCGACACAAGCCTCCCTACACCTGCTCTCTCTGCACACAGCACATCATGTATACACTCAGATATGACAGCTGGCTGCTAAAAGTGTTTGAAGACTTTCTGACATAAATACAACACAAACAGCAACAAATCAATTTACATGAATCTTTATTAACCATTTCAATGAAAAAACAATGTAACCCAGAGAAATTTCCATAAAAAAGAATGCAGTACAGGTAGGAGGAAAACACCTCTGCTGTTTTTAAAACTCGGACAAGCCTTCTCCAGCATTGAACCGTTTCCAGACAGTGCATTATTGGTTCTGAAAGTTCTGACCTGCATGTGAAACCGCTTTGAGCGCTGGAATAGTTAATTCATATTAGCAAAGATTAGAGCTAGCAGACACTGTGGTCTGGGAAGGACTGAGGTGTGCATCTTTGATGCAAACACTGAGGAAGAAGAGAACAAAAGGAATGTAACATCGAGTGGAGTGCACAAACTCAGAACATCATGTTCCAAATCCTGATTGTATTCTGTGGCAGCTGCACACATACCTGCTCGCACCGCCACATACGTGAAATCAGACTGATCAGCTGACCGTCTGGAACAACACAAACAAAACTTCCATATCCTGAACATACACGTAGAAAAAGGCACAGGTATGGAGTGTTGGTCTTTGAAAAGCCCTCAGTAGGAAAAGACTGAGGGTTCTGCTGTAGCACCCGTAAATGTGACAAACAACTCTATCATTTCAAATACTGAGACGAAGAAACAACAGAACAAGAGAAATGAAGACATGAACGTTTGGCTGTATTACAAAATGGAAAAGGGTTTTTGGGAAGCACAACTCTGCTAGGTGTGAAGTGCTTGAAGCAAACTGTTGCAGGTTCACTTGAGGTTGAGGAGTGAAGATAACTTGACCGTTCACTGAGAGAGCGGGACCATCCAGAGGATCTGTCCGTCTCCAGTCCCAGTTTGTCTGATTTCAGAGTCCAAATTGGTGGAGAACTAGTTTGCTGGTAGTTGAGATGTGTGGATTTCCTGCAGACTTGTGAGTGCCTCCCCCCTGAACTCAACCATCCCACTAGTGCACCACCCGGCCAGGTGTTCCTGCTTCGCGTCGCTGGTCTCTGCTCAAGTGAAAAAGGTTGAGGTGTTGCTGTTGGAGGCCCAATCAGATTGTTCGGGGGTTGTACTCAGGCAGCTTTTTCAGTTTCTCCTGTTCCTGCTCAGTGTCCTGTCTGGCAATGATCAGAGAGTGAGCGTAGCCCATCACCACCTGCAAGAACAGACACACCACGCTCAGTTATCACAGTTAGAACGGCAGATACACACATCCTCTTCTAGATGTGTGATCAGCTGCATGTATATACTACAGTGCATGTTCATATGTTCTCTGCTTACTGTAAATGCATGTAAATCTACTGAATTCAAGCAGCTTTATGATTGATCAGACCCTTTGATTATTATATTCATGTCCACTTACATGCTCGATGTAGATGCCATCCAAGGTCTTGACCTCCTGAGCGGTGGTGGAGGATTTGGGTTTGTTGTCTCCGTATCCCTGAAGAACACATGAGAATCAGCGCTGAGCCACAGACCATCAACACAGACAATAATCCAGCAGTATTTCATATCTGAACAGTTTTCTACAGAACCACACGGTCAGAGAGACCAGGCTACGCTGAAACATTCAACAGCTTCCCGTTAACACCACCACTGTCTTCCTCCACTGTACAGTACATATGGATGAGGACCGGTGCATCCTGTTAGAGGAGGGTGACAGCGACTGCTTCAGACCTCAGTGTGTCACATGTGCCGAGGCTTCAGGTCTTACCAGCTCTCCGAATGTGGGCGAGGGGCCCCAGCTGATGGTGCTCTCATCTGCAGCGATAATTATGCTGCTCTTCCTGTTCAACACAAAACACACACAGTCAAAGTGCTGCACATCATATGAAACATCACAATACAGACACATGACCAGCTGCAGTACACGGTCTCATGTTGTTATTGATCTATTATCAGTGGTACTAATTGTTTCCCTCAACTAATACACACTTTGTACAGCAGAGGGCACAATCAGCTCATGGATGTCAGCTGGTGAGCTGCTCTGTTCACACTGAGCCTCGTGCAAGAAGCATCGGACTGACAGATATGTGGTGTTCAGCAGTTTTCTCTCAGGAATGAACGAACTTTACCAGTCATGAATAGATCATCTCTGGCCTTCTTCACTGGGAGAAATATATATATTATAATGTCCTAATCTGAATCAATGTGGAGTTTAAATATGACACATGAAATGACTGGCTGCCAGTTTACTGAAAGGTTTTTTAGATGTTTATTGGTATATTCTGGTGAAGCAGCTTCTAGTTTCAGTAGTTCCAGCATCAGCATCACCTCCTGCAGACCATAATACTCTCCTCTAATATCTCCATGACAGTCACATGACCTCCTCTCATATTAGTCATGGAGTGTTTTGCTCTCTCAGCTGCTCTGATGACATATCATCAGCAGCTGGATTCATATTTAATAATTGTTTAGTGTTTCCTGCTACTGACACTCATCAATCTGTTGTTTCTGTCTGCTGACGACTTGAAGCTCTGCAGTGTTTTTACACTTCGGTAACATTTTAGTGAATGAAACTCGCCCACAACAGAGCAGAACATGGAGCCTTATATGGACATGTGGATCATACTAGTGATCACATCTCACTAATGTGCATCTACTGATGAACAGGTGTTATTCATCAGGCTGGAACCAGCCAGTCAGGACAAGTTCAGGCAGTTAAGAGTCTGACTCGGATCGATCGTACAAACAAACCTCAGAAAAGTGTTTTAGGATAAAATTAAGACAATGTTCTTGCATGAGGCCCAGTGTCTTGTTGGTGAATCCATGTGTGTGTGAACCTTAAGATCTCAGTTTGTTGGATGGTTTAACTTAGTTATTATAGTTCTTTATTTATGACCAATGACACATTTAGCTTTTAAGCTAACAGCCTGTGAATCTTTTCAGCGTTGTGATCTGTGTGTTGATCTGGTGGTGAGCTGCTGCATACAGCTGCCTTCACATTAGTTGGACTGAACTGAAGTGTCCTTAAAGATAAATACACTCAGATTCTAACAGCTCTGGACTATATAATAGAAGTGTTTGCTGAAGGAGAGACGCTCCGCTTCTCAAACGTCTCCAGTGGACATGAGGAGTAAAATGTCAACCACACAAATGATAAACCAACCAGTTCATGTCACTCACCCACATGCCAGACTGCGGATCTTCCAGCCACACAGATCCTGCACAGCTTTGGGGTACATGGTTGATTCTCTGGATGTGTTTGTCACCCCCCAGAAGAACAGACCCCCTGTGAATACAACGCTGGTCAGACATCTACTGTACACATTACTTGTAGTATGAATATTATTTGTCTGTAATCATCAGGGCTCTTACCCATCTCGCTGACAGCGAAGGAACACTGGTAGCCTGTATAGATCTGACTGGCACCGCGTCCAGGGAAGTCAAACAGTTTGACCAGGCGGGGAACCATCTCGTCTTTCTGCTCCGTGTGTCCCAGACGTCCGTACCCACCGAAACCCCAGCTGAAGACCCGCTTCTGAGAGTCCAGCACCAACTGCAAACACACACACACTAGTTTTAATGCTCAGTATTGAGGATAACAGCGTGGTGCCTTCACGGTCTGTGGACAAAGTTGGATAGAAGTGTCTTCTCACCGTGTGGTTCGCCCCGCAGGCCACATCTCGAACCACCACGTTGGGCACAGGCATGACCTGTCCATCCTTGGACTTCTCAATGAAGATGGCGACCCGCCGAGGAATGAGCTCACAGTCAAACTCGATGCGCTGAGCACGAGCTATGAACTTCCCGTCACTGTTGTGACCTGCCATGAGGAAGGTGAGAGCACAAACATTGGCCTCCTTCAGCTATACGCAGTATTATTAACAAACCAACACAAACATTCTCCCATCTGTCCCACTGATCAGCAGACTTTTAACAAAGCAGACACATTAAAACAACAGATGTGCATGTGGGGAACGTACCCAGCTGTCCGTACTCTGGGCAGCCAAAGGAGTAGAGGTTTCCTTTGCAGTCCACCACCATGCTGAACTCTGCACCACAGGCCACCTTCACCAGCGGCTGGCCGTTGTAGGAGATCTAGAGGAACAGAGGAGGAACAACATGTTTACTATGATGCCTCTGAGAGGTTGTGTGTGTGTTTTCAAACTACTTTCTGTGTTCTCTTTCATCTGTTTCTCTGGAGGAAAGAAGAGCTTTGACTGGAGTTACAGTCACTGGTTGTCATCACAATTGTCTATGTGAATCAGCCCATCTGTACTGTTACCACTAATGTTTATATACTGCACACCAACATGAAGTGATGCTAAATTACAGTGGCACAAGGTCAGTGGATCATAATTAGTGAATCAGCAGCAGGTACAGAAATAAACTGTTTAAAAATGTATGAATCCACCAACATACAGGCAGAGGATCAGTTTAACACTGCAGCAGTAAACTAGAAAAACAAAAGTCAAATAAATAAAAATGAAATAGGTTGGTAGTTAACATTATATACATATATATATACTGCCACCTGTTCATATCATCTGAAGGATAAGGACTGCTGATTTTCTATGTTTGTCTTATTGTCAACAATCTCATGTTTGGATCCAAACCAACAATATTTGTCTTTATTTAAACTCAGAAATCATTGAGGGTGAAGCCCTCGATTACAATGAGAGAAAGAAAGAGGACAAAATTCAATGAACTCATTCTACTAACAAGTGTGTAATATATATATATATATATATATATATATATATATATATATATATATATATATATATATATATATATATATATATATATATATATCTCATTCCTCTGTGCCGTAGACCTCTGATGTTGTCTTTAAACTATTAAACACATCAGTGCACCACAGCGCTGCACTGGGTCACATTTTCCTTTGTCCTTGAAGACGGTGGTTACTGACGACTCCAGTAAAACCAGTCATAAGTGTAGTAGTAGTAGTAGTAGTAGTGCAGCAGACACCACTGCGCATGTGCAGGAATGTGGTTCTGTTCACCTCTAAACATCTACATTATCATCATCTAACTGGATAGTAAACATCTACATTATCATCATCTAACTGGATAGTAAACATCTACATTATCATCATCTAACTGGATAGTAAACATCTACATTATCATCATCTAACTGGATAGTAAACATCTACATTATCATCATCTAACTGGATAGTAAACATCTACATTATCATCATCATCATCTAACTGGATAGTAAACATCTACATTATCATCATCATCATCTAACTGGATAGTAAACATCTACATTATCATCATCATCATCTAACTGGATAGTAAACATCTACATTATCATCATCATCATCATCTAACCGGATAGTAAACATCTACATTAACATTATCTAACCGGATAGTAAACATCTACATTATCATCATCATCTAACTGGATAGTAAACATCTACATTATCATCATCTAACTGGATAGTAAACATCTACATTATCATCATCTAACTGGATAGTAAACATCTACATTATCATCATCATCTAACTGGATAGTAAACATCTACATTAACATCATCTAACTGGATAGTAAACATCTACATTATCATTATCTAACTGGATAGTAAACATCTACATTATCATTATCTAACTGGATAGTAAACATCTACATTATCATCATCATCTAACTGGATAGTAAACATCTACATTAACATCATCTAACTGGATAGTAAACATCTACATTATCATCATCTAACTGGATAGTAAACCTACATTATCATTATCTAACTGGATAGTAAACATCTACATTATCATCATCTAACTGGATAGTAAACATCTACATTATCATCAGGAGTAAATGCATGGCTTTAGTCTCTTCTGAAAGGAAACACTGAAGCTTTATCCCCTACAGTCAGAATCACTTTAAGTCTTACTGGCATTGAGTCATACAAGTCTGAACATAATCTGAACATGTTTTTGCTAACAGATGCCTGCAGATGACTTATAGCTGGAAAACTCAACCGGACCACAGCATGGAGCCTTACCAGTCCAAGTTTAAATGTAATGACAAAACCACACAGATGAATATTTTACATGTTTCTCTAAGAGTATGTCTAGGCGTCTTCTAAAAAAAAGGCCATTTCAATGGAGACTCTCGTTGGTTATTGTAGGTTATGGACAAGACATGGAGGCTCCTATTGGGTCAAGTGAGGTGTCAATCAGAGCACAGCCACCATATTGACCAAGATGTGGCTAATGTTTACATGCTAACGCGAGTTACGATGGAGAACACGTTGGAAGACTAAGACATCTGCTGGCTAATATGAAATGATGCAACATCCACTCATGGATATTTATTGATGTAATAATGTGTTTGGGTTGGATCAACTGGACCTTTGCCAACGTAACAAGATCTAGCAAGCAGAGATATGGATGATGAGTGACAGTATGTCCCCTGGTTTCAGTGTGTAGCAGGTGTCACAGTGATGGCTTACTGGTGCTGGGCTGAGGACCGCATCAGTCTGGTTGCCTTGGCCGAGCTGACCCAGCTTGTTCTCACCAAAAGAGTACGCGGTGCCGTCCTCTGAGGAAGAGTATGACAGCAACAAAGATCATTCTGTGACTTTGGTAACCAATACAATCACACTACCATTCATTCAGTGACCCCCCCCCCATGATAAGCACGTATGATGGTGCAGTCTACCTGTGAGTGCCAGGGTGTGATTGCGTCCGCAGGCTGCAGCAACAATCACATGATCTGCCAGGCCCTCGATTAACTTGGGAGCCTCCAGGCGCTTGGTGTCACCGTGACCCAGCTGACCTTTGTCATTACGACCTGAGGACGCCAGAAACAAAGAGCTCATTGATGGACCACTCCTTGCACTCTGGACTCAAACACTGACAAAAACCTGCATACAAATCCACTTGCTGTCAATCAGGGCTGTGAGTGTAACTTACCCCAGCTCCACAGCTTTCCCTCAGTGGTCAGGAGGAGACTGTGTGCAGCACAGGGGCCCGCCATCACACAGCTGACCTGGACATCATTCAGACACCCGTAGCGGTGAGGACCCCACAGATTCTGGCCCAGGTTGCGGAAAGCCGCTGGAAACACACACACACATAATGAAACATTTCATATGTGCATCAGACGTCAAGACCTGATTCATATTACTTTGACTGTCTTATTATGAGTGGGTGGAGAATAACATGAACAATTTACTAAATACTGCGTCCTAATAAAACCCAAACCACAGCCACCGAGGTTTTTCTCTATGATCTAGAGTCTAAAAACATTCATTTCATTATTCTGTGTGAATTGACACTGATAGAAATGTTTGATCAACTTCCATATATAAATGTATCAAAAGATTTTATTACTGTATTATCTCCAAAATCAAAAGGGAAATAGATCCACATGGAACATGTTGCCCCCCACCCCACCCTCCAGGCTTCAGGCTGACGTATGTCTCCCCCCCCCCCCGTCTTCAACCAAACACTCCCCCCTTCAACACAGTGAGTTCAGGATTGGGATCATTCTCCTGTCTGCTACTGTTACTTTGAATATTTGGATAACTTACTGACTCTTAAATCCACACATGGAGTCTACAGCCTGATACGTCTCACTCCTCTGTGTCACAGAAACACTCCCACATACACTGTCCTGCTGCCAGAAATGCGGATTAATCCACCCCTGAAAATAGTCCCTTTTTTTTTTTTTTTTATAAAAAGGAAATTACTGAGCCTTTTTAAAAAATGAAACTATTTATTTTTGAGTTGTTCAAGATTGAAGTCTTCAGCAGGAACCAGTGGAACCAGTGCCACAGACAGTACTGGGACACAAACTAACATTTGTTTTGATCTTTTCATGGGATTTATAAGACAAATATAGAATAAAACCTGCCTTTAAATGAAAACGGTATATTTTTTTATATTTATATTTCTGGTTAGATCACAAAGCTGAACTGCACTCGTTATCTTAATACTATCAGGAGTGTGTGATTGTTAAATCTGTCAGTTAATTGAATAAATCGACATCACTGAGATTAACAGGAAGTTTACCAGAAGACGCCACTTTCAATTCCAGACTAACTGCTGCTATACTTGTACACCGATTTCTAAAAATACTCCACTAAAGCTTTATATAATCAAGAGCCTAACAAAGGAATGATTTCAACGTGTTGTTGGTGCTCTGGCAGGCGCAGCATATCGCCCATCTAGAGATGGTCTTTGTCTATGCAGCTGCTCCTGCCGACACCCCCAACCCCCATCCAGTCTCAACAAAGCAGATTTATCAGTGTGTACCAGAGTAGGGAGGCAAGGATGGAACAAGGCAGTCGGCAGCCTGCCCCAGGCATCAGAGGGCCCACTGCAGGGGGGGAGCAGCACACAACATGCATACATATGAATAGACATTACTGTCACAATCAATTAATGGGATCTCACTGGCTTGAACATGTGTGGCCCGTGCATCCCAAACAAAGACACATGTACATCTAACATGTTGACATCCTCAGTCAGACACACTGGAGCACCTGATCAGTCCTTTATTGATTCTGTCTGACTGTTCAATAGAGAAGGACCAATACATCACGTCAAAGCCCGATCACTACGTATCACTACAGGAGGTCTGTGTTCACTGCACTGCTTTAAGACACAGTGAAGATTGAGATCAAAAGTAATCGATTACTAGTTGAATCACAGTCCCTCTTGAACTATTCAGCATCAATGTAAGAATCTCTAAATCAGAACTGAGGGATCCCAGACGGCGGCGACTGTGATACATCTGTGAAGACTCGTTTTCAGGAATGAGCGGAACAAGGTTCATCAGCAAGTTTAATTAAAGGAGTAGTTCAACATTTTGGAAAGTACACCTGTTCTCTTTCATCATTTCAATATTTTAATCAGGAGAATAAGCTAATGTCTGTCACTGATTAGACTTCACATGGCTGCACCAGGCCAACGCCTGCTAACAGGAAGAAGTTACTTTACTATGATGATATTAATGATTGTTTAAAAATGGAGTTATCAGCCTCAGGTATCTGTGATATTTAAATATTCTACCTTGTTGTTTGGGCACCTCCTTTCTTCCAATCAAATCCCAGTTAGTGGCTCCAAAGATGAGCAGTTGACCTTTCACCTTTGGGCACTCAAGTTTCTGTGGAAAGGACACAAAGTCAATGACATAAAAACGCGTATACATTGTAGTCTAATGTAAAAAAAAAAAAAAATATTGACATTAATAAAATATCAGAATGGTTCGTGTTAAGACATCAAACTCACTATTTTCTCTTTGACGTCGTCTGCCACGGTGATGGGCTGCAGACCGGACTTGGCGGCAGGTTTTCCAGGCTTCTTATTGTTCTCCTGCTCGTAGTCAAACTCATCATCGCTACTGAAGTCCCTCTCTTTCCTTTTACCACTGGCCCTCTTCTTTTTCATCCCACCGTTCCCCGACACATCTGTCACCTTCTTACGTGGCATTTTTCAATCAGAAGCTGTTTGTGAGAAGACGATGATCAGTAAATACAGAGAGCAACAATCTGTAGTTCAGTGGCTGAACTTGAGCTAAAATCTTCAAATAAACAATGAAACGCAACAATCTGCAGGGATATTGAGCCACAGCAAAGACAAATATTAAGAACAAAGCAAGTGGGAGATATTACATATCACATTAAAACATTCAAGACTACTTTAGTAAAACTGCATGATTCATAGGATCATTCATGTTTGTAGAAAAGCACAAAGACAAATGAAACAGCCACATTAAAACTAACAGCTATATAAAATATGCCAGAAACACACAGATCAACTCATGAGCAGGCTGTTAGAGCATCATGAAGACAATAGCTTTGATGCTTCTGCTTTGCGGTAAATTAACTTCAACAAGTGAACAATACAGACTTTAAACAGGCTCTCAAACCGCTACCTGCTGGTGAGTGAGTGGTAATGTTAACGGAACTAAGTTTACTACACAGGTTACCTCTATTGTCAACTACCAGCCTTTACAATTTAAATGTTGGCTCATTTCCTCAAATAACTCTCTTCAATGTCTGAGTAATGAATGAATAGTAAAACTAAATGAACTAAATAAAAACAAGCAGCAAACTAAAACATGTACCGGACAACCGGTGTCCGTGTCGAGGCTAGCTGCTAGCTTCATTAGGCTAAGCAGCCGACCACTGTCGCTCTTTGTTCACATAATGGTTGGGTAGCCAGCTAGCTGACGTGCTAACGCGCAACATATGAACTTATATAGTTTGCCGCTTCACAAACCAGCAAGGCAAAGTACGAGCAAGGTGATCGTAAACAGCAAAGACCTCAGACTGAATAAGCGTGTATGAGACAAAAAAGCGGACTTGATTAAGCTAACGTTACCTTGCTACTATACGTTAAGCTAACAGCCGCTCTAAATATAGAGCCTATAACGTTACTACATCAAACGATGCTACAACTAAAACTTTGTCAACATTTTCTTGATTGGACGCATATTAGGTTTAAAGTACTCTCAGCCTCTCTGATTTCGGATGAGGTTACTTGTAATTTCATAAAGCTTACAATAAATCATGTACCGGGATTTCCTGATTCAGCAGCTCTCCGTCCGTCTCCGGTTTGATTGATTTGAACAAAAGAAGCTGCAGTCTGCTTTCACACCACGTGGTTTGCATTTACTATTCACACAGGAAGCCGAGACTCACCAGTCCAGGTACAGCCCACAACACATCCGAGAGTCCACATCCAGCCTCCACCTGGACCCACAGCTGATCCGGACCGCGAAGTCAGAACAGGGACTTTATTAAACGTGTCTGAGCCAGCTGGACCCTGACTCTGAACTACTGCAACTACTGGCACAGAAGAAAAGTTATGTAGAGAAATAAAACACTGGCATCAGACAAAACTTGGAACAAAGAATGAATGAATGCAACAACACAACTCTGCACTTTCAGGCTAATAAAGAATGAATATCACAGTTTTTGACGTTGTACACTAATCACAGCTCTTATTGATTTATTTCTATGTATTGTTTTGTGATGTATTTCAGGGTTTTGCGCATTTCAGTTCATTTCTAAATAAAGTTGTAAATCAATGATAATCTTCAGTCGACATATATTCCCTGTAAGCACATATACGTCGCCGTGACGTCGACAGTGACTGCGGCCATTTTGAAGCTTCGTCTATTGAGCGTTTTATTGTGTGATGAAAAGCTTTACGTCACAACGACGTCACACTGATTAGGGGAGATTTAATCCCAGTTTAATCTTGAAATGGGTCATTTCTATTTTGGAAAACATTTCTCTGAATTATGTTCGTTTATTTTCGACCCTCGTGTTGTTCAGTGTGTTCTTATAGGTTATAATATTAAAAGTTATGACTATGATGACATGTGTATGTCATCTTCACTTCCAACAAGTCTGCTGTTCGCCCTCTCTGAGAAGGAACCTCAAAAATACCCCTGAATCTAATCACTGCAATACTTCACATTATAATTGTCAGTATAATTACAGATGATCAGTAATTACACGGTGACTGTAAATGTAGGTCGACTCTTGTGATCGTATTAACTCAATAATGAAATCTAAATTCAGACACCAGCAGATATAAAGTCAATGTTTCATCATGCTGAATACCAGTAGCTTGTTACTGATGTGCTGGTTTATACTGGAGTCTAACAATCTAACATGTAACAATCACCTCAGGTGTGCACGTGCTCATTTTTTAATGTAAACACTGCAGTCACAACTGTTCTCCAACGTTGAAATAATGTTTGTTTTATGTCTGTTAAAGGTTCACAAAATACTTATAAATCAACACTGAGATTTTAACAACATAAAACATACACTCCTGCCTTTTAAATTATTATTATTATTATTATTATTATTATTATTATTATTATTATTATTGTTATTATTATCAGTATTATTATTATTATTATTATGTAAAGACATGTATAATATATTAATAATAATGGTTATATATTGTAATTAACTATAAATATATCTTAAGTTATGTTCTTATATTTTTTAGATATAATATAGATATCTCACATTAAATATATATAAAACATTTTCAGTAAGGATCCTCCTAGTGGCGCTGGCAGGTAATAGCACCTCAGTGTCCTTCAGATTAAATGACTGGCCTTCACATGTCCACTGACCAGCCTCCCTGCATACATCATGAACTGTCCACTGAGGGTTTAAACTAACGTTGTCTCTCGGTCTTATACTCAGACTCTGATCCCTGACACCCTCACCAAACTGGTCACTGATTGTACAACTGTGATCCTACAATCTGATCCATCAGGGACATCCAGGCATGGGAATAATCTAACAATGACTCTCTCTCATGTTGTTTACAGTTCAAAAACCTGCACTGAAGGAAGATTAGTGAGTTTGAACATCCATATACTTCCCTCAAATCTAAATACACCATCAACAGTCTCCCTCTCCTGTTTATGCAGATATTCGACCTCTATGTGGGCTGCCCCTTCCAAATGGTGATACACACAACTGACTTTCTTTTTCAGTAGGTTTCAATTGGATGTGGTTCTCAATCAGTTTAATCCATTCCTCCAGAGTAGGAGAGTCTGCTGTATCCAGATTAGGGGTACCTTAGTCTCAACAGTGTCTGTGGTACTGCTGGAAGGTCCCACTGGAGAAGTTGTTGAGTGTAGTCTCTGCAGCTGCTCCAGTTCATGTATGCACTGCTCCATTGACCTGAGAAGAAAACTATGGTCCTGATCTTCTCAGTCAGATGGTCTGACCCACCGCTGCTTTTGCTGTTTCACATTATCGAAAAAAACACACAAAAAACCCCCCAAAAAACCTCAATACTGCCATCCACTCCCACCAAAACATAACATGAGTGCTTAACTAGTCCTGCCAAATACACCAACATGCTGGACCCACTGCAGGTCACCAGCATAAAGCATCTAAAGAGTAAATATTTTTAAGACAAAACTTCTGCTTGACGATTTATATTTGCCCACCTGAACCTCCTCACAGTTTACCTCCCAGCTGTCACTTACAGGACGGGCTGAGTTTCACTAAACACACCAGTGACACTGTCATCAACGATGAGTTAATAGATTCCAAAGTTTACATGTGATCATTTTCACTGCAGACGATCAACAACCACATCAGACCTTCAGCCTGACTGAACCTGAGTAACGTTAGTGACGGGTGGGAACAGCAAGCAGACTGACAATAAAACAAAAAGAAAAGTAGTCCGCTCCGAGGACAGTACACATATATTCTGCCTGCTACCAGTTCACTAAACAGAAAGAGAAACACCCAAAAAACAAACAAGCAACAATGAAAATAGTCTCACAGCAAGAGCAGCTAATCTACAGGGAGGCAAATATTAACAATCATAAAAACACTTTATTACACAAATATTAAAATACATACTGATTACATGTTAAAATACCTGGTCCTACCAGCAGAGAAGCAGCTCTGAAATACATGAAAACAATAAATGTCAGTTGTTGTCAGTAGTTCCTGCTTCAGTCCACCAGTGAACCAGCAGTCACTAACCCGCCTTCCTCCTGCAGGAACAAGGATCTGCCAAACCTCAGTAACCGCTGCTCCTCCTGTTTGTTTACTCTCTGCCACACTAACGTTAGAGAGCAGAGCTAACATGTAACACTTATAGTCACTGTCAGGATGTAGACGCACAATATGAAACAAATAAAACTAATGAAATAATAGTCAAGAATGTATTTCTGGTAAAAAGACACCTAATAAACATATGATAGTAATCAAAGTAATAATATAGTTGATGATTGTTGTGTCCATGTTTGACAGAATAACTTTTTCACATAAATGTTTGTCAAAGCTGCAGATGATCTGTTTGATACCCTTTTAAAACGCTGTAAAGGAATATTGTGTAATTAATATTGTGATCTGTCAACACAGTAGTAAAGTTGGACCTAGAGATAAATGTCTTGTGATATTTACAGTCATTATTTATTATCTGTAGTCATTTACAAACATTCTCACAGTCAGGATGTTAATTCTACATGCATGAGATCAAATAATCACCTGTTCAAACAGTAATTACATAAAACCTTTATGAACATGATATTACCTTACTGCTAAATTTAAAAATGACCAAAACCCTCCTTAAAATGATGCACTTTATTAATAGCCAATGAAATGGAAACCTAAAGTGTATCTAAATAATTCACAAAGTAGCAAAGCCGTAATGTTTCTGTCATAATGGTTTCTATACTGAGGATGTGTCAGCTGGTAGCGGAGCTGTGGAGACCAGGACTTCCTGATACTGATACTACTGGGCTGCAGTAACAGACGCCTCATCAAACATGAGCTTCATCAGCTCACTCAGACGGTCTGTAAAACACGGAGAATACATCATATTTTCATGTTTATGATGGCAAACCACGTACAACATTTGGTTTTGAATGAATGAGAAGCATCATGGATTTAACAGGGTGAGTATTGTGATGATGTGATCAGTGTCAGGATGATAAGATGTGTCAGGTGGGGAAGCAGGAGTCGACCCAAAGGCAGATTTGACGAAAATCTCCTTTAATCATGGATGGTCAAGTACAGGCAAACAGAGCTGAACAGAACTAGCAGACGAGACAACACAAATGATCCAACAAAGACTCAACTCAAAACCAGACCTTAAATACAGACTAAACTAATGAGGGAATGGGGAACAGGTGACGAGACACAAGGGCAGGCTGGGAGTGATTGGCTGAGGGAAACACAGGAAGCAGGGCTGATGAGACTGATACAGGACAGGTGTGGGGAAGACACAGAGCAGAGCTGGGCTAACGAGGGTGAAGCAGGGCAGGTGAGGAGGAGAACATGAACACACAGGGGAAACACAGTAACAAAACCAAAACCCAAAAAACACAATACTCTGAATACAACCCTCATCAACCTGTCCAAGAACCATCACAAACCCAAACTAACGTACACAACACACCAGGCTAAACAACAAAAGGCAGTCCAAACCCACCACCCAAACATAACAAGACCCATATGAACCGAAGGACTAAACAGAAGTGCAAACCAGGAGACCACAAAGAACACAAGAACATAAAGAGACCAAAAAACACACAAAGTCCAGGCAGGGTGTGACAAGATGAGTCAGTGGTACAGAGACCTGCCCATTATAATGATGTCATTCTTGAATCTAGATTTTTATAGCACTATGTATTTCATTTCTACATAATCTGACCATAGTTACTGACATTTATGCAGTTTATGTTTATGCAGCTTCATGAATGTGATCAAAGAGTCCTTTGACATGTTCATGTCAGTATTTATATACGATCTATTTTCATTATTCTCACCTCTCATATGATCTCAGTGATTGTACCTACCATGCTCTTAATGTAGAGCTCTAGGATGATTCAGCTTCATCAGTGATGATGATGATGATGATGATAAATGATTTAACTCTTTAGTTACTGAACAAACACAAACTGTGACAGGAATCAAACAGATTCATCACTCAACAATCACTGTTCCACATTTAAAAACCTAATTTCATGTCACAGTGATAAACACCAGAGTTCATCTTCACAAATGTTAAAACATTAATCAGGCAAATCCTGCAAACTTCAGACCAATCAAATCAAAGAAATGTTAATTCTACTGAGTCTGAATGTTCAGTGACTACAAACCTGAGACCAGTGATCATCACTGGTGACGCTGACAAACAAACAACAAACAACAATCACAGTCAGCCACATCAGACACATGACATGCTAACGCTGAGTTCAACAGGACAACTTACAAAATAAACAGTAAAACAACATAAAACATGTCTGAACCAGAGTCACAGACAGTTGATATTGAAGTTTTTATATTTATTGTTAGTGGAGTCGGAGGAATAACAGCAGCAGACGTTGTGGGAGGGAACGTTCATCCAGCTGGAGGAGCTGCTTCATCAAACAGGTCCTATGAGACGAGACAGAAGCCTCCACATCTGGAACAGATGAAGAAGAGAGACGATGACCTTCTGACATGTTTCATCAGCCTCTTTGAAAAGTTATTAAATAGCTGAAATGATACAAACTCAACCAGACAGAGACAGACAGACAGACAGACCAAGACTTCCTGATACTGATACTACTGGCCTGCAGTAACAGACACCTCATCAAACATGAGCTTCATCAGCTCACTCAGACGGTCTGTAAAACACAGAGAATACATCATATTTTCATGTTTATGATGGCAAACCACGTACAACATTTGGTTTTGAATGAAGGAGAAGCATCATGGATTTAACAGGGTGAGTATTATGATGATGTGATCAGTGTCAGGATGATAAGATGTGTCAGGTGGGGTAGCAGGAGTGGACCCAAACGCAGATTTGACAACAATCTCCTTTAATCATAGATGGTCAAGTACAGACAAACAGAGCTGAACAGAACTAGCAGACGAGACGACACAAATGATCCAACAAAGACTCAACTCAAAACCAGACCTTAAATACAGACTAAACTAATGAGGGAATGGGGAACAGGTGACGAGACACAAGGGCAGGCTGGGAGTGATTGGCTGAGGGAAACACAGGAAGCAGGGCTGACGAGACTGATACAGGACAGGTGTGGGGAAGACACAGAGCAGAGCAGGGCTAACGAGGGTGAAGCAGGGCAGGTGAGGAGGAGAACATGAACACACAGGGGAAACACAGTAACAAAACCAAAACCCAAAAAACACAATACTCTAAATACAACCCTCATCAACCTGTCCAAGAACCATCACGAACCCAAACTAACGTACACAACACACCAGGCTAAACAACAAAAGGCAGTCCAAACCCACCACCCAAACATAACAAGACCCATATGAACCGAAGGACTAAACAGAAGTGCAAACCAGGAGACCCCAAAGAACACAAGAACATAAAGAGACCAAAAAACACACCAAGTCCAGGCAGGGTGTGACAAGATGAGTCAGCGGTACAGAGACCTGCCCATTATAATGATGTCATTCTTGAATCTAGATTTTTATAGCACTATGTATTTCATTTCTACAGTTACTGACATTTATGCAGTTTATGTTTATGCAGCTTCATGAATGTGATCAAAGAGTTGTGACATTTGAAAAGTCCTTTGACATGTTCATGTCAGTATTTATATACGATCTATTTTCATTATTCTCACCTCTCATATGAGCATATTTCTTTCAAAAGAAGGAAACAATGAATCCATTATCAAAATATAATTTCTCATGAACATTGTAGCTCTACTTCCAACTCTGCTCATATTATATTTTTGACCTTTTTACTTGGCTTTTATTTTGTAAACATATTCATGTGTTTTCTGCACATCTGGGACTGAAGAGTCATAAATCACCAGATGCAGCTGTTGTACTGGTTAGTCACATAAATAGTTACAGTTTGTATTAATGCACTTTTCACTGTGAACTTCTTGTTAACTGGAATAATGATGAATTATGAATATAACACAAATTATTTCACATTTTTTGTTAAATCTTTTCCAGCAGGATCAAACTGCACTTGTACAACAATCTGAGAAGTCTGATTACGTAATTCTCTGTGAGTTCTAGGAAAACGGCTCTAGTGGGAAGTGAATCTCTGAGGGTCAGCTGATCTAGTGTGCATTAGTGATCTGGTGTGTTTGTGTTCTTTCCAGTCAGTGGTTCCCTTCATGATCCTGGTGGTGTGTTTGAAGAGTAACCTGAATGTCCCCTCCTTCTCCTCCTCCTCTTCTGGTGAGACAACATTCTTACATTCTGTGCACACGTAAAAAAAACAAAACAAAACAAAAAAACAATTCTGACTGATGTTGTCGATGATTTCCCAGTGCAGAACCCTGAATCTACTGGTCACCGGTCCTTCTATGTCTTCATCACTGAGTTCACCTCTGAGAGGTCTGCAGGGTTCGTACCGGGTCAGGAGATCTGATATGTATCTTAGACCTCAACTGTTCAGTGATTTATGGAAAAGAAGTAATATTGTGAAGGTGATTCTCTGAGAAACTGGTAACCAGTGTCGTGATCTGAGAACTGGAGTTATATGCTGAGCTCTTTTGGTCCTTGTTAACAACCCTGACAGAGCTGTCAACAGTCCACTGCAGTAGACCAGTCTGGTGGTAGGAGGCTGATTTTATTATTGATTTCATGTGACTGCTGAAATATAGGTCTGAATCCAGAATAACACTGACGTTTCTGAGTAAGTAAGACACTGTAGAGCTGCAGACTGTGAGGGTGCAGGCAGAGCGTTCCTCAGTTTAGCTGCTACATCTGACGCTCGATCACCACGGGTCTTAAGGTGGATACATGGGACAGACAGCAACTTCAGCATGTTTGACCCTGGAGGGTGAACTGATGAGTAAAGCTCTAGTAGATCAGCCACATGTGCAGGATCCTGACCATGTAATGCTCTGTCAATCTGAGAACGTTAAACTGGATCCTATGAAGAGATTGAAGTGAAGGGATAGTATGAGAGCGTCTGTTCGACCTGGTGAGTGTTCATGTGGCAAGATCACACCGAGGTCTCCAGCTTGATTTTTACTCCTCAAGGACAGACTGGTTAGAGTAAGTCTACAATGTTTCCAGGACTTTCATTTCTGTTTCAATGCACCAGGACACAGTAAAGAGAAGTCATGAATGAAGTCCAGTAAGCCTGTAGTTTCCAGTCTTTGATCAGTGATCTGATGGGAAGTTGTATCTGTACATCTCAGCAGTTGCTCTACAATGTATTAAGATGTGAAATATGTTATATATATGTTATACTCTCCACCTGTTGTCCGTTTCATAACTGAATTTTTTTTCCCTCTTTAGTTTTGCAGGCTACATCAGTCGAGGCTGCACTCAACCGGCAGAAGTGGATTTAATCTTGAAAATGCTTATTTCTGCTGCTCGTAGCTCTCATCATAAAGGGCTTCATCATATCGTTCTCTCCTCCAGTCGATGAGGAGACGACAAACTACGACAGGAACAGAAGTAAGACTGTAGTAAAAAGCTGGTGTTTGTGTTTGTGTTTGTGTGTCTGTGAAGCAAAACTGAAGACACTCTTACTTCCTCACAGAGACGACAAGACACATCCTGAAACAGACTCAACAGAACTGGCCGACATGGTGAAGAGCATTTCACAGACGGACCAACTGAGTGATCGACTGGCACTTTGCACTGTGCAGAACCAACGGACCTGAGTCTGTCAGATCATACAGACACTGTCTCGTCCAATCACATTACTGTCACTATTCATTCACATTACTGTTCGTTCCAGTTGTGAGATATTTAAACATCTACAAAACCTGATTGGCTCATAAGTATTACTGCTTCAGCGAGGCTGAGTCCTTTTATAAACTCACATCCTAGCCTTTCTATTGGTGACATTTTCCCAGCATGATATTCACTCTCACCTTTCACTCACATATAGCTCCATTAACTCTGTAGCTCTGTTAGCTCTGTTAGCTCTATTAGCTCTGTTAGCTCTGTCAGCTCTGTTAGCTCCATTAGCACCGTTAGCTCTGTTAGCTCCGTTAGCTCTGTTAACTCCAGTCAGATCTCAAAAGCCTGAAAGAAGAAACTTGAACAAATAGCGATAACGCCTTAATGTCAGCTCCGTTTTGGGGTTAAAAATTAAAAACTGACAAACTTAAACTTGAGTAACTCATTTGCTCTTGAGTCACTGACTTTGTGCATATGTTTAAATGTGTTTTGTATTTTTCGTTCAGTGAAAGCAGTCAGCCAGATTGTTTCCACCTCATCTTCAACACACTGGCTTTTCCTGACAGAGGCAGTAATGATGCCTTGTGATGCCTACAGTCATCACTACTGTCTCTGCTCCAAATGCCAAAGACAATCCCTGTCATGACAATGAGCCTGACACAGTTCATATGTGGACATACAGTGTCAAATCATCTGGTGATGACTTATGACTGTTGAGCTTTAATCCAGCAGGGACACACAGACGCCTCCTGTGTGTATGTATCGTGTAAACTTGTAAATATCTTTGATATTTGTGGGTGAAATGAACTTATGTAAACTGTACTTTAGTTATTTAAGGAAAAAATGTTACGATTGAAAAGATAGTTAATAAATAGTAATTGATAAGTGAACTGTGACGAGTTGTCACAACATTTATTACTTCACATATGTCAAAAACATAAGCCAATTTAAGCTAGACCATTGTAATTATGGATATTTGTTATATGTTATTGATATATTTTAATATCACAGGTGCATCATGTGAATAATTAGCCATACATGAGAAAATGAATCAGGTTTATACATAAAATAATTTTAGGAAAAAAGCAGATTCAATTATAAAACGGACTCTCTGTTTACCCACCAAACACAAACACACATAAACATGTTGTGGGTAAGTTGTTGTAAGTGTTAAACCGTACTGTTCATCACACACTGGTCCACTGCTGCCAGCTGCTGTCGGGTTTGTTCATTTAAAAGTGTGTCATTATTCCTGCTTTACAGATTATAGTGTGAGACGAGTCACACTCCACTGAAGCATCTGATCAAAAACATTTCAAATCATGACACACATGACTTGAGAAAGGTCAATTAGATGAGCTCACATCCAGAGTGTAGACTGAGGTTTTACTGCTTTATATTCAGCAGCACTGAAACATGATGCATTGATTCAATGTTGATTTCTGCATGTTGGATTCGATAAATCAGACTTGAGAAGGAGACAAAGTTATATTGTTGATTTTAGTAAATACACTTTATCCATGTTAGTGCTACATTAGTGCGTGTGTGTGTGTGTTTATTGTGTAGTGTAAACCTTTGTGGTGATAGTGGGTGGGCTGGTCTGTATCCGGCTCCTGGTCTCTCTGCCAGTCTTGCAGCTCCACCTGCAGAGCTTTGTGCATCGACTCTGACACACATCTGTCACAGCAACAACACACACACACACACTCGCTGCATGTGCTCAGTGTGATAACACAGGTACCATCATGCTCCTCTGCATTACAAACAAATGTTTACAATCGTTAAAAACATTGAAAAAAATTGAGTTTTTATTGTTCTGTCCATATTGCCCAGCCTTAAAACTGGCCTCAGTTACCATTTTATTATCAAAAGTATACAAACATACGTCTTATACAGCAGATTCTGTATAAAAAGTTGAAAGTTAAGCACAGCCTTAAAAA
Organism: Thunnus maccoyii; assembly: GCF_910596095.1. NCBI lineage: Eukaryota > Metazoa > Chordata > Actinopteri > Scombriformes > Scombridae > Thunnus > Thunnus maccoyii. Next base: position 887,609 of record NC_056536.1, on the reverse strand, counting down.
GACTTGTGAATCCCATATTCAGAGTTTAAGTTAAGCTTAAAGGAAGAAACAAAACAGAGAAAAAATAACTTGTATATGTGCTGTATGTGTGTGAAACAGCCTGGAAGAAAAACCTCTAATTAAAGGGCATGGTGAGTGTTTTTTTCTGCTGCAGCATAAAAATCATCTGTTTTCCTTTGAGAAACAAAATCAGGCAGCGAAAGGGAAAAATTACACTTTTGACATCATGTGAACGTAGCTGCGAATGTGACTTCAGTCAGCTTAGATGTTGGTGTGTGTGTGCAGGTAGAGTAGTGTTGAGTCTGTGGCCTTTCATTCATCTGTTGCTGTGTGTGTGTGTGTGTGTGTGTGTGTGTGTGTGTGTGTGTGTGTGTGTTGTGTGTGTGTGTGTGTGTGTTGTGTTGAGGATGTCATTGTTTTCTGACGTACTAATGAACCAACAACAGCTTCTTCCACCCGTCGTCTGTTGAATACACATTGTAGAGAACGTGTAGGTCTGTCCATGATGGCTACAGTTGGTTTACTTTGTCTCTTCTTCTTGTCCCAGAACACAGTTGCTGCTGTCAGTCAGAGATAAAGTTTCTAATATTTATCCAGAACTGCAAAAAAAAGATGACTAAATGTAATTCAACCCACAATCTTTCTCCGTGTTTAGAGATGTAAGTAGACTGCCACCTCTAATGAAGACAGGGAACCATGTTTGGCTTCTATGTGATGTTTTTCCGTTTCATTTCACTTGTGTGATTTGCACTTCTTGTTCACATATTTGTGTTTTTAGATGTATTTTGGTTTGACCAACAGGCCTTTGCACGCTTTGTACGTTACATTCATAGAAGTGCAAAGTGTGTCAGCATAACAGATAATACAAATCCTTTAAGCATCAGTTTATAACAAGCTTTCACTGGCAGCATGAACCATGTAGAAATATTTGGGTTTTTAATAGTTCACAGTATTATGTAATGTACTCTCAAACATTAGAGTACAGTAGTCGTCCTACTGCTGCGTAGAGGATGGAAACAACTGTTACAGACGGTTGAGTTGATAAAGAGAAGGTTGCATCGTCATCACAGCCTGAAAATAAAGTATATTGATAATTATTCTATACTGAGTTAACAAAGCAGCAGAGGAAACAAAATGACCTGAACTATAATGACTTCTAATGTAAATTCAACATAATGTGTCATATTCTTTCCACAGCATTGTTTGCATGACTGTGACTATGTTGTATTTTGATTTATCAGTCTAGTTCTAGTTTTAAACGGGTTACTGGTACTAAAAAGGACATTTTAATTACATTTTACAACTAAAAAACTTAATTCTCATAATTTGACTTTTTCTTCTAACATGGCTTTAGTCTGTTAAAATTACTACTTAAAATATTTCACTTTTAATTCTCAAAATCTCAAATTCAGTTCTAATCTAATATTCAGTTGTTGAATTGAAGGTAAAGTGTTTATTGTTTGATTCACCGTTTGTCACAGAGAAACAGAAAATCCTCTTTTACAATCTTTGGCTCAAAGACAAACGTAACATTAACATCAGACTAAGATACTGAAAAACACTTTGTCACTTCAACTGATGGTCTCATAGTTTTGTAGGAAAGTCTCTTTAATCCCAGTCAGGACGGGTCCAGCACTGCAGATACCAGACCAGTCCACAGGAGACCACTGCACAGTCCACAGACAGACCAGTCAGACCAGTCAGACCAGTCAGCTGCAGCTCAGCTGATGACGTACCTGCTGACAACATACAACACCCAGCTGATCTGATTACATTATAGACACAGTGTGAGTGTCTAACTGTCATATACAACTACACAGCGTCGTGTGTGTGTTGGTTGTCTGACGGCTTCTGTGTGTAGATGTTGATGACACATGTGAGGTCATCCAGAGACCTGCTCGTCACACCTCTAACAGCTGGAACAGCTGGAGCTCCATGACAGCAGTCAGGCGACTCATTCACATATTTAAAAAGAACGTGAATATCAGTTGACTGAAGAGTTTAAATATGTATTATTTCCCTGGTGTTTGGGTTTGAGACAGTTGGTCTTGATGTTGTCCATAAAGACGCTTCCTTTCACTCATAGTGTCCATGACATAGAGGTGAATTTATATGTAATTGTTCACTGAATGTTATTTTTCCAGCAGTGTGTACACATCATATGAAGAAGTGATGCCAGATGTGAAACTCATTTCATGCCACAGTGGAAACGAGGAGACATCTTGTGTAGGTCGCCTGCTCATCACTTCCTTTAGTTGCACTTTGTCCCGTTACTTCTGCTTTTATATTATTTCAGTTTTGTTGTTGTTTTTCATCATTTCTCTTGTATTTCTGTATTGTTTCTGACTTATTTCAAATGGTTTATAGTTTAGAAATGTTCCTGGTTTAGTTTAATCAGCTCAGATATATAAATTAATATATAAATCTAATGAGTGAAGCAGAAGTAATAAGGTAATAGTCTTTCTTCAGTCCTGCTGGTTCTGTTGTTCCTCTGTGACTGTCGACTGAATCATTGAGTTGAAGACGTCTGAGGATCATCCTGGACTCTGAGAAACACTCAACCACGTAACAGACCAAACAATTATTCCAGAAAATAATCAACAAATTAATCAATAATGGAAATAATCGTTAGTTGCAGCCCTTTATCTTACATTTTTAAATGTATCTTAGAGAAGAAAATTCAGAGGAAATTCAAATGTTACTGCACATATTGCTGAAAACATGAATTAGACTGATATGTGATCAATATATAATAGAATCTATTTGGTCAGACTTTTTAAAAGTACTTAACAGATAAACATATATATGAAATACATTATGATTACATTGTTTTCACTGAATATCATACAGTATATTAAAGTATATTAAACAACAAATAATAAACATGATGGCAAAAGAACACAGATTTAATTCAGATTACAAATGTACAAAAAGAAGTCTGACAATAAAGATTTAAAGCAGCTTTAATACATTTTTGGCCACTTGCAGGCAGCATAAGAAATGATCAACACAACACTGACATATCATCACCATATTGTGTTGATATGACTGATGTGTTGCCAGCAGACACAGAACAACATTATCATTCATTTGGAGTCATGTTAATGTTCACCTGATGAATGTAAGCACCGTACTCACTCTCCTGTCAGCTCTGCTAAACGCTCCACTATGTTCACCAGCTGGTCTCTGACTGTGTGGGTACAGAGTACAGTAGGTTTATGACTGACAACAGCTACTGCTGCTGCTGCTGGAACCACGTTGATCAGAACGCTGAGGAAACAGTGAAGTCATGGGCCATAAAACCAAAACAATGAGCTGAAAGACTCGAAAACGCTCCGTGGAACTGCAGAGTCAGCGTTAATTCTCTGTGGTTTCTTCACTACTGGCAACATCTTTCATGGTCATGTGATTAATGTGGGTGAAAAAATAGATTAGTGCAACTTTTACATCGGACAAAGTTTCACAGCTGCTCCAGAGCTGTTTCCAGCTTTTACACTGTTGAATCTACAGATAATGAATGTTGCTACTCCATCCGTACTATTCCGACCTAAACATCAACCCTGATGGTGGAATAACCACAACTAACAGTAAGTGTGGTTGAATATACAGCATGAATGAAACCAGATTAGATGAAAAGAGGAAGTAAATTATTTCTGGCAGTCCCTTGCTCTGTCAGCACTTCTGTCTTCTGCTTCTGCCACCATGTATCGCTCCTGCTGTTGGACTTTCCCCCTCAGCTCACATTGTAGTGTCTCAGAGACGACACAGTGCCACTTGAGGAAGACTTCAGAGTGGGAGTGTTACACACTTCAAAAGGATAAGACTGTTTAGAGCTGGCTTTCCATCCAGATGATTTTGTTCCTGCTTTGGAAAACCTGCATCTTTGTTTGAGGGTTGTGCAGGAGAGCAGATCTGTCAGAAGGGAGATGCACTGATGTATGAGGTAGGTGGTCAAGTTTAAAGTTGACACTGAGTGCTGGATCAGATTCTGAGTTTTTGTTGCATCAGATATTTCCTGCTTTTAGATGAGAGTGTGATACATTTATATTACACAGGCAAAGTTCTTGTGCGCTGGTTACATTTTAAGAGCATATTAAACACATGTCGACCAGCCTTGAGTTCAGTTAGAAAGAGGGCTGCTGCTAGATGGATGCTGGTTTCTTTCATTTTCTCAGAGTGCTGATTCTTAGTGTGTTGCAGTACTGCTGTACTCAACTTCTGTGCAGTTTTGGGGTACTTGTACTTTACATGAGTATTTCTGTTTTGTACTACTTTACACTTCCACTCCGCTACATTTTAGAGAGAAATAATACTTACTGCTGACATTACTTTACTAAGAGCTTGAGTGCAGGTCTTTTACATGCACTGGAGTGTTTTTACATTAAAGTATTGTTACAGCTACCAAAGTAAAGAATACTCCTGCATGGTGTAATGGACAACCAGGAGCTTTGATGGGTTTTAGAGCGAGGTCTCTGCCCAAGTTGTTCTCTCTGATGCTGAATCCACAGCAAAGAGCAGCAAAAGTTGGGAATAGTTTAACTTTTTGTGGCAAATTACGGCCAAAAAACCTGCAGCCAATCAATGCACAGAGCCCTCTGACCTGCCGACCTGTGTTTTAAATAATTTCTTCCCGCCTGAAACACACTAACAATGGAAGATAAATTGATTGTGGCTGTTTCTACACACCCCAGACTGTATGACAACACATTGTACAATCAAAGAGATGCATAAAAAAAGAAGGCTGTATGGATGGAGATCACCAGTCTGCTTGGTGTCACTGGTGAGCTTGGACTGAGGAGCTCTAGTTGCTTGTGGGTCAGTATTTGGATGATTAGTTTCATAATATTCCTGAACCAGAGTTTGCTGCTCTTCAAGTTCAATATCCACCTCGCACACAAGTGATAAAACAGTCTGTTTATGTCAGACATGTGGGCAACATCATGATCATATATGTGACAGCACACAGGAGACAGTACATGTCTCACATGTTACCAGCTAGACTGGACCGTATACACAGCGGTGGAAACAGCATCCCATCAGATATGTCAACAATGCTTTTTGGTTCATATTGGTTCATATTGATAGTCTATTATTGCAGCACACAGAATGACAGAAATGAAAGGACACGTCCCCCAGCCGCAGAAAAATGTCATTTTTCCAGCCAGCCGCATTTCACTCTCATTTTCATGCTCTTTGGTGTTGTTTCAGTGTTGAACATTTGGCAGAAAATAACTCCTTAGTGTTCGTTTTTTCTAAAAATAAATGTGAACTATAGTATCAGTCAAAAGTCTGGACACACCTTCCCATTCCCCTGAATGAGAAAGACTCTGTATAACTGATCTAAAGTTGACTTTCCTTCTCCTCCACATGTTTAGTGGAGCAATGCTGCTTGTTTGTTCCTGGAGAACTTGGAAATGAGTTTTAAGGTTTTACTTTTTGTTTTTGAACATTAAGGCTAATAAATGTGGTATCGTTTCTATTGAGCAACACTCATTTCATCTGTACTGCCTACAGAATATTAATGGGTGACAGTGACCGCCTGGCAGGTGCGGCTGTAGATCAACAGTTTAATAGACTGAAAGTGTTCTAACAGGTGTTAATGGATAACAGACTTACTAACACATTATATGGTAAGTGGACTGCACTTATGTATCATTTTTCTACCTTAACAGACAAAGCACTTTACTTTGCCTCATTCATTCACACAAACACACACACTGATGTTGGAGGAGCTGCCATGCAGGGTGTTGGCCCGACCATCAGGAGCGACTTGTGGTTCGGTGTCTTCCTCAAAGACACTTTGACACATGAACAGGAAGAGCCAGGTCAATGGATAACCTGCTCTACCTCTATAGAGCGGTTCAGGGTGAGCTGGGGTAGAAGTAGATGTCACGTTATAAATGTATCATAGTACATTACACTGTCATACTCATCTGCAAGAGGGCATCAGTCGGTTGAACAGTTTATGAGACTGCTTTTGTTTTTCCCTCTAGAATTAAAGGATTTTTCTTGTTTCCTACAACCTGGGTTTATTTCCTCAGCTTTTCCCATCGTCTGTATCAGAAATAATAACTTTGGAGTCACCAAGATCATAGCTGAGATCTGGGAACATGGTGACATCAATACAACAAAGTCCAACTGGGCAGGAAACAGCAGCAGTCAGACAGTTTATATCCAGAAACCAATTTATCTGGAGGCCAAACTGAAAGCGAGCCCACCTGAAATCTAACTAATAATCCTTTATTGAACAGGAAAACTGTGAGCACACAACAGTATTTATCAGTGGGTGATAATTTTACAATCACCTCCCTTTTCTCTTCCAAATAATCTGGACTAACCTGGAGATTTGTTTCCAACCTATCTGATCATCCTACTGCTCGTGTTTCTTCATCTCTCAGACTTTGTAGTAAAGCCACCACGTTGCTTGATGAGTACAATGTTATCATGATGGAAATGATGGTCAGAGCTATGAAAATAAAGTAGCAACAAATTATGATTATTTTGTCCTGTCCATAGTGTTTCTCTACTCTTCTGTCTGGTGTTTGACTGCCAGCTGTCTGCAGATGTGCTGAGGCTGAAGGAGCAGTCGGCACGTCTCAGTACACCTCATGTTGCCCACATCAGACAGAGCTGTGACACTGAGGTAGAACTCTGACTGAGACGAATCCCACTTCATGTTTCTGACCTCTGCTTACTTGTATTGTTATAACTCAACGTCTACTGCCAGGGAGAAAGGACTTGTTGTTATGGTCCTTTTCAGGTGTCGTATCTGATGAACTTACATGATCTCTGTGGAGAAACTGGGGCTCACTGCAGCAACCAATAGTGTAAGGTGATAGAAAGTATAATCAGTATGTATATATGACAAGTAAAGGATAGATATGAATTAGAGTATCATCCAACTGGATTTAATATTAGAGTCAGGTTTCACTATGTGCAGTAACCTTGGTTCTACAGCTGGACTTTCGTTGTGTTTTCCAGGCGAAGCAGATGATGAAAGCAGCGAGGAACGACACCAAGGACGGTTTAAAAAACACAAAGTTAGCCATGATCCGCAAAGTGTCTTTCCTGCACAGAAAAGACTTCACAGGTACAGCATCTGTAACAAGCTCACCTAATATGTTTGGTACGAGTAAAAGTTCACTCAGTTGTTTATGAGTCTGGTTCATCACTTCTGTGCAGACCGGAGGCTCATTCATTATACACAGTTTTGTGAGTAAACAGTGCTTATGCACATGTTTAAAAGCACTCCTGACCGTGCACATAAACAAGCCCACAGAGGTGGACAAGTCACGAGCACTAACATCAGCATATTGAGTTCAGATATGGTAGAGACATTCTTGACCTTCTCCTCAGTGTCTCTGCAGTACAACAAACCCACAGACAAACATACAAAGACCCGTCAAACAACGGCTGTTTCACCATCAGTCTTAGAAGACAAACAATAAACATCCATGTCTGCTCCTGTTCAGCATCCTTACTTTTCTTCAGAGTTGGAGATGTTTTGCTGCAGAGACCCTAAACACTGCATGAAAAAGAAATCACTATTAACATACAGAGATGGAAATAATACATAAAATGAGATGCAATTAAAGTAAGTAACAGTTCTGTCTGTATGTTGTTCTTTGTGAATGAAGTGTTTGATTTTCCAGGTGAAGGAAAGGATGATGACGGTTACATGGATGTGTCTGTGTGTGATATAAAACACCCTCCACCACAACTCTGTCCCATGCCAGAGGGGCTCAGCAGTCAGCAGGTGTGTGTGCATGGCTGTTGCATTAATATCATCTAACTTTACTGCCTCCTTGAGTCAACTACACAGTGGCAGGGCATCAATTTTATAATATGTTACAAAGAAAATGAATTATTATAAATGCAGAAAATTCTACAAATGTTGCCACAAGTGAAGTCAAACTGGTGTCAAGTTAATGTCAGTTAAAACTCCCAGGAGCTCAAGTGGAAGCACCCTCCTCCGTTAAGTCTCGCATTTCATTGATCATAACTTAACGCTGACTGAAAGAAGAGCAAACAGGAAGTGGTTGGAATTAAGTGGAGAATGAAAAAACAGAGAGCAGTAAAACTGTAGTACAACGTGTATTGTTATATTGTTTAAACAGTCTATTGATGTGAGCCGTAGCAGAGTTACTGCAGGTGTGTGATGTGAAAGTCTCTCACTGACTCCTTCAGGTTGTCAGACGTCTCATCCTCGGCTCCATCGTGCAGAGTGAGAGCAGCTACCTGGACTCTCTCAAGAGAATCCTGCAGGTGAGTCTCTTCATGTCAGTGTAGAAAAGCTTTCTTTTCATGGGAGACAGTAGAACCAGAACATTTTTATATCAAAAACAACACAAAAACAGGGATTTATTCACACTGACACACTGACAGACACACAAACAGACTGTAGTGGAAATTCTCTGCTGCTGGTGAAGAACAAAATAGAGACTTCTGCATCATTCAACATGCGAGCGGTTAATGAAGAAAGACCCCGAGCATGGGAAGAGCTAAATATTTATACCTGAGGAACCCCCCCCCTACCTCCCCCCCACCCACCCAAAGATGTGTTTTCACACCTTCTGGTCTGCTGTGGGTATCGGAGCCGACCCCCTAGGGTGGTTCACACCGGAGGCATCCTGCATGTCTAGTCTACCTTTGTCAGGTAGACAAAGAAATGAAATTACAATTACAATTCCTCCCTTTTGATTACTAATTAATCACAAAATAACAACACCAAAAAAACAAAACAAAAGGCAGTAAAAACGGAGAAAAAAAAGGTAAAAACAGGAAGAAAAAGAAAGAAAAATAAATTCACTTAATTATCTGATGCATTAGTTCACGCAGATTTCAAAATGCATCAGCATGGCAGTTGGTTCAAAAGGGAAACGAAAAAAAAGAAGAAAGATAATAATACCAATAATAATAATAATAATAAAAAGAATGAAATGAAACACTATTTACAAAATGTCATCATCAGAGTCAGAGTCTGAGTTGGGATAATGATGGGCGTCGGGAATGTGAAGCGAGGCTGAATGTCAGGATAAACAGTGCAGATGAATGTAACACTTTGTCCATCTGTCAGAGTGATGGTCTTGGCGGGTTTGTAGGTGAAGGCATCTGTAAGCATCACCAAACACGATGGGATCAGGATCAGGTGATGCATGGTGTAGTTTGGTGGTTTTACCCTGCACGTCTGGCCGGTGTCTTTTGGGTTCACAGAGTTATTTCTTGTGTTGTTCTTGCGTCGTCCGTCCTTGCGTTGCTCGTCCTTTTGTTGTTGGTCCTCATGTTTTGTTCTCGTGTGGTTGGTCCTCACGTTTTGTTCTCGTGTGGTTGGTCCTCCTGTCGTCCGGGTTGGCAGCGGTGTTCCTCTGTTGGCTCTGGGACCTTCCTACCGTGGTTGGAGTGAATCCACGTTGCTCTCTCAGCAATCTTCACAGCAGTGTGTGTTGTTAGGAGCACCTGGAATGGACCTCGCCAAGTGTTTGGAGCGCCAGTGCTTCCTTCTTAGGTCCTTTATCACTACCCAGTCACCAGGCTGGAGGTCATGGAGTAGTGTGGACGCACAGACACACAGACAAACAGACACACAGACAGACACATTGACAGACATTGAGATGGGTCAAGAAACACAAGCAATCAGATGATGAGACAGACTGAAAACAAAGCCTCAGGTTAACTTAACTTAACTTATGAAGGTGATTTATGATGATAAACAAATCTTACTTACTAATCTTGACAAGTTTATCATTTAGCCATTAATAAATAATTAAGGAAACATTTCACCTGGTTTACAGATGCTCACTCACAGTAACAGCTGATAATAACACACATCTACATCATGCTAAATTAACTTTTTTTTAATCTGTCAGGAGTACCAAAGGCCTTTGCTAGAGTCACAGAACTGGATCTTAAGCCCCAAGAAGGTGCGTCAGATATTTTACCGTCTGCAGGAAATCCATCAATGCCACTCCATGTTCCAGATCGCTCTGGCATCCCGCGTGGCCGAGTGGGATCACAGCGAGAAGATCGGAGACCTGTTTGTTGCCTCGGTCAGTCACACACATCTTTACTTCTCTCCAAACTCTAATTACTACTAATCTTTAAAAAAAAAAAACTTTAACAGATATTTTTTATAATCTTATTATTTTAAATGAATCTTTATTCATCTTCACTCATCTTCTGGTCTGCGTCCTGTTATCACATTATCTGTGAATTAGTACCTTTGCATGCACACTAGTCCCTGTAATGTCTTATTCTGGTTTTAATCATTTTCAGGGTAGATATGAAACATTAGAAACCTGGTTATTCATATTCCTGTGTGACTAACATTAGCTTACATTTGTGCAGAAACGTGTTCTCAGGATGAGACTTTGACTAATCGCTGTCTTGTTTTATGATCCAGTATTTATTTGAGTTGTTTTTTCCTGGTCTGGACAGCATTAAACATACACTCTTTAACCTCAGCATTAACCAAATACTGACGTTTTTGACAGCAGCTGCTAACAGCTTCAGCTCACTGACATACCATTACTCTAACTGAAACACTGTTTTTATCAATGTTGGGACTCTGCTGCTCACATCGCTGTGCCTTCAGTGTTTTAATGAGGTTTTAACAGCTGTGATTCCAGGAGCAAACATCTGGATTTATAGTCGACGGCTATTATTCAAAATGTTTGAATATTTTATATTGTGAAGACAGTGTTTACATATGTGTGCACTACATGTCAGGATGTCATAGCACATGTGTAAACACTGTCTTCACAACATATGATGAAGTGCAGTAAAAACACTATAAATGTAACATTTAAAAAATAATGTGCAATCATGTCCCTACATGTTGCACAAAAATGTTCACAGTCTTTAAGAAAAATAAATTCACAGGTGGGTCAGGGTGTAGGATGGAGGGCCATCGTCTGTCTCCGAGTGACTTCCCTGTCGGTTTGGGTTAAACAGTGTGTTGACATGAGGGTGTTGTTGGACATATGTGTGACATATGGTGTTGTTGGACATATATACACACACACACACACACACACACACACACACACACATATATATATATATATATATATATATATATATATATATATATATATATATATATATATATATATATATATATATATATAAATAACTCCCTTTCTTATATATTTCCGTCAAACATTTTTCTTCAGTGTTTCTCCTATACACTTGTCTGTTTTCTTTCAATGACACAAGACGTGACATCAGTTCATCTGCTCAGTTTTCAGTGAACGGTGTAGAGAGTACTTGTCGAACATACTGTGGCTCTGCTGTTCTTTCATGAGGCACTGGAAGGTCTGGTTCCCTAAGTTCTGCTGGCTCCTCCATTTCCTCCCTCCATTCCTCCAAAAAGTCATCTCCTTGAGATGTGCACAAGTTGTGCAAGACACAGCAGCTGGTTACAACGGTTGGGACCCTCAAGATGCTGACATCCATCTTCAGCAGACAATGCCATCTCCCTTTGAGCCTTACAAATGCACATTCCACAGTCTTGCGTGCACAACTAAGTCTGCAATTGAAATTCCTCTGCATATGTACACACACACCTATATAAACCAAAAGATGTACAGTATATTACCCATCAGGGAGATGCGTGTGTGTGTGTTACTCACCGAGAGAGGTGATCCACAATAGCTTGTAGGATGATGGAATTTCCCCAAACTTTAGCTTGACAGAATTGGAGTTTTTATCTCTGCTAGAATTTCAAATAATAAAGTTTGTTTGGGGTTGAAGAGGTTAAACATTTCTTGTTACTTTTAGATAAAATCTATAAACCTAGCAGTGACCTTCTGCAGAGGTAGCGTTCAATCAGTGTGTGTGAAAAGAAATGGTGACTGGTAGCTGTGCACATGTCTGTTGACCTCTTTCCTCCACAGTTTTCAAAGTCCATGGTGCTGAATGTGTACAGTGACTACATCAACAACTTCACTAACGCCATGGTGCTGATCAAGAAGGCCTGCATGTCTAAGCCTGCTTTCCTGGACTTTCTGAAGGTGCTCGCTCTTTGTTTTTAACCATTTCAAACCTGTGATGTTTTGTGTTTCGGACTGGATGGGTTTCAATCCAGTTTCTCAGTTGTCTGACAGAACTGATACGCCATCATTTTACTTTGACCAACACAGATAGCGTGACCCTTAAATGTCTTAAAGGCCTAAGATATCTGCATTTATTGTGTCCTGGGCTGTGAGTCGGTCACAACACCTCTGAGCACACAGCAGCACTGTGAACAGACAGTGTGACAGCTGCTGCTGTATTTTTACTGACTATGACTACAACTAATGATTATTTACATTATTGATTCATCTGTCAGCCCATTTTTACATTAAAGGGGATGTATCATGCATTTTATCACATTATTCTGGGGCTCTCCTGGACTATCTTTGCATCATTTACAGTTATTTATCTTCTACTGGCCCCTCAGTTCAGCCTCTGTCTGGAACAGGCTGTCTTAGCTCCTGTCTCTTTAAGGCCCCCACTCTGTTCTGATTGGTCAGCTCCCAGAAGCTGCCCCTCAGTAGTGGTAGGATTTCACTTTTGTTTCTCATTCTTTACTCAAAATGTCAACTTCTTTATGTTCGAGCCACAGTCAGATCTGAAATAAGAGTGGACGACATGAACACATGGAACAACTATAACAACATCCTCAGTAGTGAACATTGCAGAGCGGACACACGTTTATAGACATGTGTGACAAGCTGATGTCATCTCGTCAGGAAAGTTTAAAAAAACATTGCAAACTAAGTGTCAGAGCAGCTGTTACCTGAGCTTTGTCTCACAGGGAGCATTTCTATATACGTTCACTTCAGGTTTTGGACATTTAGCCATATTAACATAGATGATATTATAACTGTATGAAAATAACAGAAAATCACAGAAAGCATCAATAATCATATAGCTGATAAAATGTCCCATCACAATTTCCCAGGGCTCAACGTGATGTGTTCAAATATCTGCTTCTGAGCGACCAACAGTCAAGAAGAAAAAAAAAATATTCAGTTTACGATGATATAAAAAGCAGCAAATTCTCACATCTGATAAGCTACAACCTGAGAATGATTGTTTTACTTGATAAATGACTTTTACACACTATTATTGAAATTGTTCTCAAATATCAACTAATTGATTGATCAGCTGATCGTTCAGCACTACTGCTGACTGTTTCCACCACACAGCCGGTGGAGACAAATTGTTCCAGCGTCAAAGTGCTGTTCACTGCTTTAATGACATTGTACTGGGCATATCTGTCTGATCAGTGAGTGTATATGCAGAACATTTTTACATCAAATGAAAGTTAAATATCAAGGTAAAATAAAAAGATTCTTAAGGCGAGATACAGACGGTAGACACAACACAGAAACTGCCTGTAAGCCACAAATAAACAAAAATAGAATCAATTATGGAACTAATGAAGTTGGAAGATTAATAAACGAGGTTCGGGAACAGAGACCACACCGAGTACACATCCCACTTCTGCACAACAAAGTATTTAGGCACACCCCATCTGTTCTTCTCCCCTCGTCTCAGTTGCAAGTGACCCGTGACAGGGTCGCATCGCAAACGCTTACCCCTCACCCGCGCTCCATGGACCACGTTCCCCAGCAATACCATCCACGACTCGATCCAGCAGTACCAACATGATACCTCCTTCACCACCACATCCACGCAGAGGCCTTTTACACCGCGGCTCCTCGGAGGAAAAGCTACTCCCTCAGACGCCACACTGCTGATCAGCTGGGACCCACACACACCTACGTTATAGCCGATTCCCACGCGGCTCGTTTTCCTTCAATCGACATCTTCAGCCGGACGCTCACTCACCTACAGAGTGCTCTCAGACAGACAAACATACCGTTCCAGTGAAACAATAACGTTGCCAAACTTTTCCAACTCTACGGAAACCTTTTCTTCACCTCTCCAGCCAGCAGCTCATATCATCCCGCTCTTCCGGGCTCACCGCCTAACGCCAACCCGACCCATCACCATGCTGTCCGCTACAACGGAGCCCTGACTCTCCAGCCCCGGCCAGGGCACACTCCACTTTCTTTTCTTCCCCTTTTTTTTAATTTTCATCCCATTTTCCTGCTTATTTATTAAGTGCTTGTGCAACTCCATGGTTCATACTAACTCACTTTTCTGTTATTATGTTTCTTGGTTAACGCTTCTACTCCTCTTCAGGAACTCTCATCCTCTTCCCTCCAAACCATGGACCATCGATCATCCCCAGCGTATCATACATGCATTCTACCCAACTCAGACGTCACCTCCTCGTCTCAAAAGCTGTGCTTTTCCCGCTCCACACAGCCTCTAGCTCATCACCGATGTATCCAGCTGCTCACTTCCGGGTTCCCTCGATGACCTCGTCATCATTTGGTGCTATATTATAGAATTGAATTGAATCCCCCACCCTTCATCCTTCCAGCCTTCACCCCTTCATCCCACATGCCTCCCTCCAGACTTTCTATCTTTTCCTCATATATCACCTCGGCTTTCATCCTCCCATATTATCCATGAAACAGCATATTTTCATTCTTCACTTTCTAGCCACAGCTGATATGGCTCACTCAAATCCGTCTGTTTTCTTTTCATCCATTTTACCTTCATCTGAATCTCAAGGCATCATGGAGGGTGCGCCCACACTCTTTCATTGCTGTCAACTGACTATATAAAACGCTTCACACAACGAATCATCTTCAGTACAACCATTCATCATCAATTCAGTGCTCCAGTCAGCTTCTATTCCCTCACCACTAGTTCATGAAATCAGCGGGCCACGGAGCTTCCTTCTTCCGACCCACTCTATTCGGTCAACTCCAAAGAGCCATCCAGACCATCAGTTTTCCCGTACATGGTCATCCCACAGTTCACACTCAGCCCCCACACTCAACCATCTCCCCCTTTGTTCCCCCTTTCTTCGACTCCCTTCATGCCGCAGGCTTTGCAGGTCCTGACAGTCTCAAGCCCCGTCACAGGCTACTAAAGTCTCAACAGCTAAAGCTCATCGCAGGCCACGCACTTCTCTTCTTGCTTCCGATGGCCATCGTACCCATCCAGGTGCATCACGCCTGTCGATACCCACGTACAGTATCCCTCCTTCAGTGGTGTCTATGTTAGGTGCAGTGGCCCTCAGAACCCCACCAAGCACGGTCCATGACACCACTATATCCTAAAGCACTAATTGCCATTAACTCCAAAAAACCATCTCAACCGCCAGACCATCCATTTTTCGTACGTGATTGTCCCACAGTTTCCACCAAGTCCTGACACTCGACCCTTCCGGAGACAACCACAGTGCCTGCTCTCGCAACGTACAGCTGCACTGACTCAGTGTCTCTTTCCGTTTCCGGGGTTACAGCAGTTGTAAGTGGTTCACCTCCAATCAGCCACTTCAACTGCCCCCCCACCCTGCTCGATGAACCATGCCAAGTCACCATCGAAGCCCTTCTTTGGGGGCAAGAGAGGTCTTAGTCATCCTCGTTCCCATAAACAAGAAATCCTCAAGGACATCATATCCAGCCTCGCTCCACACTTCAGCATGTTATCCAAAGGTCAGTAAGGCCGAACCAGCCTTAAACCGAAGCGCTTGCTCCCTGACTTCATCATCATCATCATCCTGGTCCGCTACGCCAGAATTCCCCGTACAGGCCACCTGTCTCCCCACCCTGACAAAGTTGTAGAATCCATGTCTCTACAGATGTTCTACAGCATGCAACGATGTCTGATACTCCCATTCATTCTTCGGAGACAAGGACGCCACTCCCAGACATCCTCGTATTTAACCTTAAGTAAGCAAACCAACCAGCTCGGGTTCTCTTGCCCCACATTTCTCTTCATGTAAATTCTTATTCGAGCCTTCAGAACAATTCAAACCTACATAAACCAGAGGCTAGCCCACCACGCATATCCACAAGACCCGCTCTCCACCGCCAAACCAGAGTTGCTATATGTTCCTGGTTGCAAACCTGCAAGTTTCGCACAAATCGGTGATTTCTCCAGAACCATACACCAGCCACGTTCTTGAACACATCTCCGCATGAAGTTTTTGGAGGCTCTATCCAGGCGATGGACTGGAGAGACAGTTCCCCCACTCAGAGTCTCAACCTCTCCCCCTTGTTACCTCCTACCTCCCTACTGTTGGCAGTCATCGTCCAGTCGACATACCATACATCCATCATTGATCCCTCAACCCTCCATTCTATGTTCCTCAACTCTCACACCTCACCCCTTTCCTCCCCCCATCTCTAATCCTTCATCAGGTTCTCCAACCCATCCATCAACATATCAGCTCTCTGTCATTATCTCAATTAAACTATTGAAATCTATTGTTCTCGGTGTGGTCTCAGTTAGTGAACCATCTATTGTAAGAAATAAAGTATGTATGAATAATCACTATAATTTATACAAAAGGATTAAAATGATCACACAAAATACTTTTCATTCCTAATCTGTGTTATTTTTTAAATACCACGTCTCATCATAAGTCTCTTTTCTCCATGTGGCTTTTTAGAAGAAGCAGGTGTCCAGTCCAGACAGAATCACTCTGTACGGTCTGATGGTGAAACCGATCCAGCGCTTTCCTCAGTTCATTCTGCTGCTGCAGGTGAGTGACTGACACAGCAGTCATTGATCACACATCAGCATGTATTTTCACATAATAGTTAAAAGTGAAAAAACATGACTTATGAAATATTTGAATTTGGCTACATCATAGGGAGCATGATTTTGATGAGGTGCATCTAGTTGTTGAAAGCATGTTCAAAATGAAGCGACTGTTTACATGTATGTGTAAATGACATAGAACCACTTTCAATGAAGCTGCCACACATTAAATTACAGTCATTGTAATGCAGCAGAGATGAATGACCTCTGACCTACATGTCTCTTCACCTGTAAACCACCAGGGCATGAATATCTAGTTATGAAGCTGCTGTTCTGCATTTTCAAACAGAAAATGCAAATGTTGCAGTAAGAGACAGTAAAGTGGTGTGCGGTCAAGTGAAACTCAGCACCACCACTGGAACATTTTGTTTCATTTCAAGGCTTTAATTGTTGCACTGAAACTTTCTGTCGGAGTTTCTGACTAGAGGAAGTGAAAGGCAGTCACTCCTGCGTCTGCTGCAGTGTGTTGTGAGTCCTAGATGCTAAAAATAACCTCAATCTCCCCCCTTAAAAGCTGCTTTTAAATAACAAATAAAAGTGGGCATTACTCTCTCATCCTGCTGCTGCATAGCTTGTTAAGATATAGCATAGATTGTTAGATGGTGGTAGGAATGTGAAAGGATAAAAAGAAGGGATAAACATGGTTATTGGTTGTCTTTCTTTATATCTGAGTAACATATAAACATAAAATAAGTCTGGCTCTATGTCCCTCCACCAGTCCTCCAGATGCCCTCAGACTTTTTCCCTGTTTGTTCAGACTGGACTGGGGGGGACAAGGATGATCAGAGGTTGCCAGTTATATTTAACAACCACTTGAGATACTGTTGCTTACTTCATTTACTCTCTCAAAAGTGAACTGAAACTCAGAGCAACAGTTGTCTTTCTTTATATTGTTACACGCAGACGTACTAAACAGGCCACTCTGCTCGACGGATTTATTGGTTCATGTTTATACCAACAGCAATTAATGTTTCTAGTCTTTATGGTATGGTATGGTCTTTTCTCTCGGGTGTCTTCCCACAGGCCCTGAAAACTGCCGTCATCGAGCTACTCTTAAAAGAGATCTAGAGAGAACAATTATAGGCCCGTCTTTAAGTAAAATCACTGAAAAAGTTTTTCAACAGCTGAACAACTTGCTGCTCTAAATAACCGTTTTGATTCCTTCCAGTCAGGATTTCGACCACAGCACAGCACTGAGACTGCTCTTGTTAAGGTCTTCAGTGACACATAAACACTGACATTGGCAGATTTCCTTCTTAGTATTACTGCATCTCAGTACCGCATTCGACGCGGTTGACCACAACATATTACTAGACAGACTGGAAAACTGGGTGGGACTTTCTGGCACAGTACTGAACTGGTTTGAAACCTACTTAAAGGACAGGGACTACTTTGTGTCTATAGATAATTACACATCTGAGCAGACATTTATGTTTAACACTGTATATGGTTCCAATAAATACAATACAATTCTGAATATGTCACATAAAAAAACTTAAAATTAATGTCAGACTGTTTCTGCGACTGAAGCAAAGAGTGGAAAAGTAGTAAATGACTGATGAGGTCTATCTGAACCAAATGTTGCATTTATAACTAACATTGTGGATTATTTTTCTAATAAAAGACAGTCTTTGGTTTTTATTTCCAGTTATCATCAGTATAATCCTCCACACTGTCAGCTTCACTCCGGGGAGAAATAAACTTTATACTATGAAAATGCAGCTAAAATCATCATTATATATCATTTAAGTTAACCTGCTCCAGAGCAGGTTAGCTGTTCAGCATCAGTTACCATGGTGATGTACCTTGGTAAGAAGTGAACCACTGTTGTAGGACTGAAAACCCAGAGTTAAACCTGAAGTTACCTCGATAACTCCAAATCCTTCTTCGTAGTACAGGCCTCTGTTCCTAGAATCAAAACTAAACATGGAGAATCAGTTTCAGTTTTTATGCTCCACATATCTGAACAAACTCCAAGAAAACTGCAGGTCTGCTGCAACTCTCAGTTCCTTTAAATCACAGCGGAAGACTTTTCTGTTTGCTTTTAATTAAACCAAATTTAAGGGTTAATATCTTACACTGCACTGTAACTTTTATTCTTGTATTTGTCTGTCTTATTCTATTTTAGCTTTTTTTATTTCCAATTTAACACTCTTTAGTTGTGTTTGTCTTTTTATATTGCCTTGTGTTGCTTTTATATTCTGTCCTGATGTCTTTTATGCTCTATGTAAAGCACTTTGAATTGCCTCGTTGTTGTAATGTGCTGTAAACTCACCTTGTCTAAAGGTTTGTAGGTTGGCAAAGTAAAGCTGAAGTTTATTTGTTGTTTGCTCAGTGTGACTTGTGCACTTTAAGTTATATTAATGTAATTCTGAGGCAGTTTATATATGAAGAGGATTGTGCACGATTATATTGTAGACTTTTATTTAGCTCATAGAAGAAGTTCTGTTTTTGTTGTGTCTTGTGTGTGTTTTGTTGTGTTTTCCCAGCCTGTTTTTCCCTCCACACCTGCCCTGCATCAGTCTCACTAGCCCTGTCCTGCTCCCTGTGTCTTACACAGCCAATCAGCTCCCAGCCTGCCCTTGTGTCTCGCCACCTGTTCCTTGCTGTTTCATTAGTTCAGTTTATATTGAAGTGGTTTTCAGTTCAGTCTTGTTGGATCCTTTGTTCTGCTCCATGTTTATCAGTTCTGTTCAGTTCTGGTTTTCTTTGACTGCACTCAAGCTAAAAGTTTTTTCAGCCTTGCTCTGCCTTCGGTCTCCTGCGTTTGGATCCACCTGCTCCGCTCCACTTAACAATGGTCACAGGGGCTTAAAGTAATCCAAGACCTCTACTAGTGAACAGCAGGTGTTGCAATCAGACTGTTCATGTATGATTTCCAAGTTAGATACTACTAGAACCAGCTGATACTTACTAAGATCAGCAGATAGGATTAGTTCATTTGGATGAGTAAAACAAGCTCCCTCACTTGTTTTCTCCAACCAACAGTCCAAAACGTAAAGATATTCAATTTACAGTCATATGTGATAAAGAAAAGCAGCAAGCTCACACTGGAGCAGCTGGAACTAAAGAACTAATTTTTGCTTGAAAAATGACTGAAACGATTAATCAATATGAAATGGCTGCAGGTTAATTTTCTGTCGATTGATTAATTCATAATTGTCTAATCTTTGCATTTTTTAATCATAAAGTAGCGTTACCCTAATGCAACGTGCAAGGTCACAACCTGTCAACATTCCAACCACTGACCAATCAGATCACTGGAAAAAAAGAAAGTCCTCATTCCTACAAGATCCCGACATGGACAAAAGTCCTGAGTTACAATAAAGTGACAAGTAAAAAGAGTGATATATATTTTTATAGGTCAGTGGAAACATTTTATTGTTCCAGACTTTCTATTTCCACTCTAGTTTCAAAACAGCTTCTAACAAACGGAGAGATCGTTTATGACACTAAACACATGATGATGATTTTAGCTGCTTTTTTTAAAAAAAAAAGATTTATTTATTGCCAATGCACATGTACATTTGACACATTTTAACAACATATAAAATAGAATAACAGAGAAAGGAAAAGAATAAACGTGGCTTAACTCAGTCCCACCAACCCCACCACTGAATGGTACAATCCACAACACTCAGTCCTTATTTGAGACAAACAAAAAGACATAGTAAGAGGTCAGAGAGGCATATTGAATAGATATACATATTTTAACTGAGAGGAATGATTGAAGGGAGAAGTGTTCAAAATGATATTCTGTTATATGCTTCAGGCTTTCTCCTGACGTTGTACAGAATCTTCTCTGGTGTGCAGTATGATGAAGGTTCCTTCAGCCAGTGCTTTTGTGAGGATGGGTTTTCTGATTTCCAGTTCACCAGTATAATTTTTTTCTCCACCGTGCTGGCTAGTGAGACAAAATATTTTTTGTGTTCAGTTGCATTAAGCATACTGACATATATATACATAGAGGATATCAGTCCACTTGCGGAGGAGACTTGTGTATCAAGCAGATGCTTCTCAAAGAGCGATTCCTTTGGGAAGTCAGCAGAGATATGTTGGAAGTGCCTAATTTGAGGGAATTTAAAGTGATTGTTCTGTGATAGATTAAATTTAGAAGATAATTGTTGGGAGCTCGACAGTATGTTGTTACTATATAAGTCACTAACTGTTTCGATCCCTTTCCTGGTCCATTTCTGTAGTGCTCCGTCTGCAGTAGGATAAGGTATATTGGGATTGTTCCACAGAGGAGACTTTCTCAGTAATGAGATATCTAATCCCAGCAATGCATGAGTTTCCTGCCAAGCCTGGAAAGTGCTCATTTTTAGCTGCATTTTAAAAGTATAAAGTTTATTTCTCCCTGGAGTGAAGCTGACAGTCTGGATGATTTTACACTCTGATTCATCACTGCAGCTCAGAATAACATGAGACAACTGTGTGATGATAACTGGAAATAAAAACCAAATATGGTCTTTTATCAGATTATAAAGCAACATTTCAGTCAAATAGACCTCGTCATTCATTAACTACTTTACACTCTTCGCTTCGGTAGCAGAAATAGTCTAACTTTACTTTTTTATGTGACATATTGAGATGTTTTCTTCATCATCCAACTAAATAGCAAAACATACTCTCTCTGTACTAAAGTCATATATAATAATCCTACATGTATTTTAATCCGTAGCCTACTTTTAATATGTGGAAATTATTTCTAGTGTTTCTACATCTTCTTATTCTGTTGATGATTACAGGCTCATTTACATTTCACTTGGTTGAATATGACTTTTTGCTGTCTCTTAAACAGAAGTTTTCTGCAGGTTGTTTCATCTCATGTCATGAAGTTCTTCATTCATGGTTCGTAGCTGGACAGGAAAACCGCGGGTTGACTGAGCTGCTTGATTACCAGCCTCATAGTTCTGGTTATCTGGACGGACAATGTTAGGTACAGTGAAGCCAGATAACGAAAAGATATCCTGGGTGTGTTGAACTTGCTTTGTAGTTCAGACCTCAGGGATACTGGCTGCGATCAGAAGTGAAACAGATTAAAACTAAACAGAGAAACACTGCTGCTCAGCCTGGTGTGAAGTTACTCTTTAAGAAGAAGGACTTCATTGTAGTTTCATGAGAATCCATTACTCCCATTAAAACTACCTCTAGCAATACCCTGAAGTCATAAATAACGCAAACATCATTCAGGTGGGGGGAGTGGGGGTATATTTTTGGTGGACTTTTTTTCTAACACTTTGTCTCCTGGCATCAGGACATGTTGAAGAGCACACCAAAGTCCCACACTGACCGGCTGCCCCTGCAGCTGGCTCTCACTGAGCTGGAGACACTGGCTAAGAAACTCAACGAGCAGAAACGTCTGGCCGACCAGGAAGCTGAGATCCAGCAGCTGGCACACAGCGTGGGAGACCGCAACCTCAACAAGGTGACACATGCATGATGTATTCATGAAACATCTGAGTCAGTGTGATGCTTTGGTCTGAGATTGTTGAAGTGTCTTCATATATAAAGGAACTAATCAGACTCCACAGATCTTCATTTACTGATTAACATGCTTTCAGTGAGACATTGTCCTCTTTGTCCTTCCAGTTGTTGAACTCGCAGCAGAGGCAGCTGATCCAGTGTGAACTGCTGACTGAAGTTGTTCATGATGAAAAAGGTCAAATTCTCAAGTCGAAGGAGAGAAAGATCTTCCTCCTCAATGACACCCTGATCTGTGCTAATGTCAACCTGAAGTGAGTACCTCGCAGACCCTGAAGCTGCTCTGTTTTAGCTCGAATCTTTCTCTTGTTATTTCCATTACAATTGTAATAGTTTTAGCTAAAAGTGTGTAATTTGGGTTTTAGTTGACATTGAAAGGAACAGTCAAACATTTTAGCAAAATATGCTCGTTTACTGAGTTACCTAGAGTCCAATCAAAACTGGTTTTAAGCAGTTAACGGCTTGATTCCACCGGGCCCGTCTGCGTCATGTTCTGGCTGTGACGCAGCCGCCAGAGCTGATGGATGCTTGTGATCCCACCAGACGCACCGCAGTCCATTTCAGAAGTGTCCTCTCTTGCTCTGCTCCATTAAAAATACACATCTAGTAGGGCTGTACCCTAATACATTATTTGGCAAAGTACAAATACTGGGTTTTTACAAATATTTGTTTCATACAAATATTTTAAAAATGATTTGTTTTTGGGAGGAAAAAGAAACCATGTCAAATACCAGCATGCAGGCTGGTTAAATCGCTGTCTCAGTCTCTCTCCTCTGCTCCGCCGTTACGTCTGTAGCATCCGTCCCATGTAGCTATTCAGTTAGTATCTGTCTAACAAGTATTGTAGTACTGTGGCCGGCCATGCTAACCTGTGTAACAGAAATGAAATTACCAGCTTTTAAACTTTTTAACCTAACTATGAACCTGCCTCCACTTAGCAGGAATGTATAGTAGGAATCACTCATTTTAAATCCCACTAAGAATTATGTTTTTTAATTACTATTCCCTGTTTTTAAAACTCAAATCACACCTTAATGAAATGTGAATATGACACACACACAGTACTTTAAATGCAAATAATGAATTTAGTTAATGAAAACAAATATTTAAATTATAAAAGTCCAGATGAAGTGAAAGCTGAGCGGGAGACATCAACTCGTCCATAGAGTCCAAGGACTGTTTCCTGGTCCTCAGTCTATTAGACGTACATGACAATTGTTGTACTTGAACTGCATGAACTTCACCAACACAATGACAAAGATTTATTAATCTGCCTATAAGCGTTTTTAATTCACTATGAACTGTATTAAACATTCAACTTAACTGGTTTTAATTGAATACTTTTTAAACATTTAAGATTATTTATTCATCTCTGGTTATTTACATATTTATTTGTCTAAAATGAAACACTTTTAGACTGGGCTACACATCTATCAGCAGGTCTCAACGAGGGGAGTCACATCCACCTGCTACATGACGCACATTTCCTAATTAGGACATCACTCCCAGAGTTGGGGGTGTTCCCCAGAGATAAAGCTGAGATATTGACACAAGCAAGGTGCTCCTAAGGGACTCTCCATAACCTGTTGTTCCTCTTCTCCTTTCCACAAAGTTAGGTTGTAAAAATTAGGCAATAAATGAAAAGTGCAAAGTAATAATCACCTTTGAAGTTTTCTCTGCACGTTACATGCTGTGCTGTCTCTGTGTTATGGGTGTATAAATAGGTAGAGGTCTGTCTGCAATGAGGTGATGAGTAAAGTTTTAACTCAGTAGTCAGCGCAGTCGTCTATGATCTGGGAGACTCCACTTAGAGACCCGGTGTGGGGACCTCCTTCATAAGGTAGTTTATTCATGAACACTTACATAACACTTTAATTTTCTTAAATTAACAGCGTAATAAAAACAAAAACAGGATTTTTAAGCCTCTTTCCACTTTTATTCAAATACAAATACAAATAATTTTGCTGCCTCAACAAATACAGATACAAATACAAATACTGAGCCCTCTGCACATTCCTAATGCCTAGTCTATTTTTGACGGAAGCCACGTCAAGCTACACAGAGCAGATCGAGCCAGGCAGTAAGTCAGACACAGGAACGGCATAGGGCATCTGCTCAATTTTCAAAATAAAACACGCTGTGCATACTCCAGATCATATATCACATCACTACACCAACATGACATCATAACTGGTGGCACCAGGTCAGACGTCAACCAGTCAGAGGGTATTTTGTCACCTCCATCACTAAACATCCATAATGTGTTTGTCCACCAGGGGTCCCCCTGACATCAGCACCCTGGTTCCTGTTGGTCCTAAGTACACGATGAAGTGGTGTACTCCTCTGCTGCAGACTCAGGTGGTGGAGGTGGGACAGGACAGTCTGCAGAGCAAGGACAGTGTAGTCACAGTCAGACGCCGCAGCTCCACCTTCAGCACCACTGGTACATCCACCACTCAACATCCAGCCTGTCAACAGCCGCCACGCATGTGCAGTACAGTAAATACAAACACTCACAGCTTATGAAATCAATAAATATATAATTGCAATGTGCCCGGTTCAGGTCCAGCCAAGGTCCTCTCTTGCATGTTGTGCACCCCTCTCTCTCTCTTGGGGTACATGCCGATTCCCAATCCTCACTTGACCCAGAAATCATTCTGGTCCACCTTCATGAAGGCTGTTCCACTGTGTTTATTAGTGCCCTGAGGAGCGAGGAGAGATCACTGAGGAGCCATTAACGAGGATACACAACACCATCCTGCCAACACACTGATGTGTGATGACTGTACAGCTGATCAGACTGATCTGATACATCACAACATCACTGCAGTTTTATACCAGAGGGGACAGACAAATAACAGATTCAGCTCAAGTGTATTACTCCCAGATTTTATATTTGATTTGTTTTCTGATTCACCATCCAGTTAAAAACAGAGGATCTGTGTTCAGGGAGACAGGAGCAAAGAGACAGGAAGAAACACATTTTAATAAGTTATTGTCTTTTCCATTCAGTCACATATGAGTCTGGGAATCCCTGAGTGACAGGTAGAAGTTCAATTTGAGTTACATGATTTCCACTTTCCCTAAAACATTTGGTTTAATGAATAATTTCTACAGTTTATATGACATTCTAATCATAACGTGGATTATTATAATGTATTTACAATTAAGATATCAAATGCAGATGCAAATAATAACTAAATAAAATAATGAATAAATTGAATTTAAAAAAGGCATTCTGCCAGTAGAAATGGTTCATTTGTGTTCAGTGTCTGAGCAGGACTGATCTGTACACAATGTAAATACAGAATGCAGGTTTTTATTGATGTGCAGGTGTTTGAGGAGGAAAGAGGAGGAAACAACACTCATCCAGCAGTGGTAACACTGCACCTTTATTATTATTTGGACGGTGCATATATGTGCAAATATAAACTCTACAGTACAGCAACTCATCTCTCTAAAATCATGTTTCCTGGTTTCCTCTCTCACATCTTCAGTGGGAGGGACTAAGATACAAGGAAAAAACGCAAGTGTGGGAAACGTGGATGCAATTAAGAGAATTAGCATGCAGGCTTTCTCTCTCCCATGTGTCCTCTCTACACTGTTGACTGTCAAAAAGCTAAATTGCCCCCCCCAAATCTTAAAAAACAAACAATGGGGCCCCCGGGGGCCTGTTGGTTAAGACGCATGCATCATAACCAGTGTCCAGTGGTTTGTCATATCCCTCTCTCCACATGCTTCCTGTCGCTCTGCACTGACTGTCACATAAATGCAAAAAGCCCCAAAAATAATGCTTTGTTTTATTGTTATCTTCAGTCTTTGTCTTTTCTATGGTAAAGTCATATTTCCATGTCTGTAAAGTAAGGGCTTCTGTTTTTTTCCCCAGACTTTTAAAATGAGCCTCTAAATGATTAGTTTACCCATAGATTAGTTTTCTGTCTATCAAATTTACCGACTAGTTGACTAATAGTGTCAGCACTAATGCTTCCTTGTAACTGATCACAGTATTGAACAGTCAGGCTCCTTTGTGTCCTTTACATCTAGTTCAGTCTTGTCTCTTTCTGTCCTAATCAATCTATCCATCACTTGTTGATTATATTGATCAGGTGTGTGTCACATTGGTAAAGGGTTACTCCCTGTGATTTAGGTAAAGTATTCCTGGGTCCTCCCAGACTGTACCAGGAGCTGGAGGAGCTGCAGCATGACCTGGCTGTGGTGGAGGAGGTCTCACTGCTGGTGGGGACACTCAGTGGAACCTACCAGGTAATAATGATTACTGCTTTCAGTTACAATATGCAGGATTTGTCTCTTGGTATCCTCGTCACGTCACCCTTTCGTGCATTTTGAATAACAGTATTGTACATGCATTGAAAAAGATGTAGAATTCAGGGTCGTACACATCTATGTCTGTTTCTACATGATCAGTCTCTCCAGGAACTGATCCATCCTGTTGTGCTTTGTACAGACCTGATGAATTGCTCAGCTCTTTACAGATTTTGTTTCTGAAATGATCTCAGTCTTTGGCAAAAAAACGGATGTGAGGCGTTGTTCCATATACAAACATTTCATCGTCTTCTCTTGTATAAAGGTAGACAACCCCCTGGTCATGCTTTTTGATCCAGAACATGGGCTACATGTTCAGGAGCTGACCCTTTCTTTCTAGGAGTCATAAGATACTCTACATCAATAAGATTTATACGTCGTTGTGGAGTCAAGACTCCTGAATGATTACCTGTATTCTCAGAGGACATAGTAGTGGTTCAGTCAACAGGAGGGAAACCACAACCAGATCAATCACTCAGTCAAGATGTAGCCGTCGTCCAGGATCAATGTAGATCTAAACTCTAAACTCTAAACTCTAAATTCTATTAGAAAGGAATTGTAATAGTTGTGAAATGGGACATAAACTTGAAATGAAATATTGACAGTATAAAGGAAATCTGGTCTGTGCTATGCACAAAGAAATGAAGTGTATGAAATATATGAAGGTGTCCAGAGCAAAAATTAAATTATTAAATGAATTCTATTGGAATGGAAGACGATGAGACAGGTTGAGAACAAACCAACAGTTTATCCAGTTGATACAGTACAGTGGTTTGGGTATGTAAACTGGTTCTGCACTAAAGGCTGCTGTTTACTGCTCAGGATGGCTGAATCTTATCAGGATCTTAATAAAGCAACACATGATCCGACTGGTTCATCTTTCCTCTCTTGTCTCTGTGTCAGAATCTGAACACCACAGTGTCTCAGGACTGGTGTCTGGCTCTGCAGAGGCTCATCCGTCTCAAGGAGGAGGAGATCCAGAACGCCAACAAGTGTCGCCTGCGTCTGTCTGTCCCAGGAAAACCTGACAAGTGAGTGTCAGGAGTGATTCTAGACAGCGAGGGTCAGCTGCAGACCAACCCAGTCTCACAGCAGTTCATGAAATAGTCACGAAATTTAATCTATCAATTCATGTATATGGACAGCAGGACTTTCAAAAT
Source organism: Thunnus maccoyii (assembly GCF_910596095.1). Lineage (NCBI taxonomy): Eukaryota > Metazoa > Chordata > Actinopteri > Scombriformes > Scombridae > Thunnus > Thunnus maccoyii. Next base: position 859,968 of record NC_056536.1, on the reverse strand, counting down.
AACGTATTTTAATTGTTTTTTTTTTCATCTGTCAGTCGAGACTGTATAACCGCTGCATTACTCAACATTTAATCACAAGATGTTTTATTTCTTTAGTCTTATTTTACCAGTCTGGTGAGCGGACCGGAGAGGATGCGTTACATATGAAAACTGTCCTCACTGTTGATTTTAATATCTTTAACATAACTGAACAATATGAAAAGTTATGGCCATCCATTTCAGTTATTTCACCTTTTGATTCTGAGAAATCAAGTTTTTTTTGTCAGTTTTGGACGATAGTGGAAGCAACTACATTAGCCTACCCATGATCCTCAGTGACTGTTAATATGGTGAAGACGTAACATAACCTATATTCAGTATAACATTATATAGAACTGCAGACTGGTGGTTACAATCTGTACTGTACATTGAAATGTAAAGAAAATAATGTGTGTATGTATAATAAACTCGATCAGCCATAAACTGCAGTAAACAGAATTTGAAGCTTTGTGATTGGCTGATTTCTTGAGGCAATGCAGTTTGGGGCTCGTAGTTGACTAAAGCTTCATCATGTAGCTACACAGTCCCCTAGACGCAGTTATTTGTTTGTACTGATGAACTGATCAGCTGGGAGAGTTTCAGGCCCGTTAACTGTTGCAAATGTTTAAATATCTCTGAAAATTAATATGATTACTTTTTATTGTTTTACTTCTTTGTATGACAATTATTACACCACAAAAAAAAAGGAAGAAAGGAATGACTTCAGAATGCATAGTGGTTTTATTTGCGGGCCTTCTTTTCAAGTTATTATTATTATCATAATTATTATTATTATTACCTTTTGTATTGTTGAGTTATCAAGGACACTAAGTAATGTAGTGGTTATAGTTGAAAAATGAATAACAAATGAGAAAAATGAATACAGCTTCTCGACTACTTCCAGTTGAAATACATTCGTTTGAAAGTCGCGCTGACTGACACAAAAAACTGGAAAAGTCGTGTCCATGTACATGAACTGATTGAATTTTGCTGAGACTGGGTTGTGCAGGCAGACATGTAACCATATTTTGTATGTACTTCAACATGTTCACATGGTTTCATATCTACTATACATTTGTCTTCCAGGTCTGGTCGTCCAGTGAGCATCATGGTGGTCTTCAACACTCCCAACCCCCTCAGTAAGATCTCCTGGGTGAACCGGCTTCACCTCGCCAAGATCGCTCAGAGTGAGTCCAACACTCCTACAGTATATCTACTAAAACCAGAGTTTTATTCTTAGCATAGTGGAAACCAGCAGCAGCCTCTGGACATATTCTGTCTACCAAGATGTTTGATGAAAACTCGAGTTAATGCGTTTGCATAAAAATGATATAAGAAGTGTCAGGCTGAATGTGTAGTGGAGCTGAGCCTTATATTGGCCAGCTGATTTCTTTTATTTTGCATCAGGAGTTATTATGTTAGATAGATAGATAGATAGATAGATAGATAGATAGATAGATAGATAGATAGATAGATAGATAGATAGATAGATTTGGTAGCTTAGCTTAAAAAACGTTGATATTGTCTGGTTTGCCTGTCGGCAGATCAGCTGATATTACATCAGCTCTTATTGGTGAAAGGACAGCATCAAAGTTTCATGCCAGTAAAATGGAAGAAAATCAGCTCAGCTGAAAATGGTGTGTTTGGTCTTTGTATTATATACTTCAAGGCGTTCCTGCTTAGAGCCACAGAACAATGGAGGAGGGAATAGAAATGTACACAAATAGCAGCTGCACCTGATTTATCAGCACAGACTGATCACTGCAGCAGGAAACTGCATCTGAAATGTCACCTCTGGAAAAACAGGAGAGAAAAACACAAATGAAATAAATTAAATGTATTTTATCAGAGATCTCAGATCAAGAGAAACAAAACAACGGTGTGTTATTTTTCACACAGCTTTACCGTTGTTTCTCTCAGGTGCCTCCTGATTAATATTCTGGACTTGTAGCTCACAGCAGCTCAGTCCAGTGTGATATGATTGAAGCAGCCAGTAATACTTCCTGTAGTAGGCTGTGATATTCTCTGTTTACAGAAATAATCTAAGCAAGAAGTTTGAAAGTTTTACCAAAAATCCCCCACAGATTTTTCATAATTTATTCAATCATTGTTGAATAAATTATGAGTATTTTGTTGAGCTGACAACATTGGGATATTTTATTTCCTGATGTTCTTCTTGCAGGATAAATACACGCTTTAAGATCCCAAAGTTCCTCAGGCTGGGCTGGTACACCTCATTTACCAGTGTTGATTCATGTCAAACGGTATCTTGTCATTACATAATTCAGTTTGCTAAACAAAATAATAACAGCAAATGTACAGCAGGATTAGTGATCTAAACTGAATATATATATATATAAAAGTAAAAATAAAAGGCAACATAATGTAGAAACCATGTCAATCATCTACGGTTGTTATGCAGTAAACTGAGATGCAAGAACCAGCGCTGACACCCACGAGGAGGATGCTTCGTCAGATGGTTTGGCTTTAAAAAACAGACACTGTTCAGAGGAAAACACTTTACAATATTTACAAAAGTTGTGTAACGGCAAAACAAGCAACCTGTTTGCACACTTGAAAACTAGGGTTCCAGACTTCAGCAACTCTCCAGGTGGATTTCCAAAAGCTACTTCCAGCGTGACAACATACTCACGACATCATGTTTGTTTCTGAGTGTAGCTGACAGAGAGATGTTGAAGTTAGTTATAAAGTTGTGAAAAGGTTTTCATCTTTATCATCCACAAGCTACAAGATAACGATGACTGATGCACTTGAAAAATACGATGAAAGTTTCTAGTGTCACATTGATCATATGAACTATAGTCAGCAGAGATGTTGTCATTGTGTTTGTGTGTTTAATGTCAGACTGAAGTAACGTCTAATTGTAAACATACATATTTCCTGTCTTTGACATATTCGCCAGGTGAATATGTGTATAAAAATGAAATTACATTTATATGAATGTTGAATGTTCAAAGTTTAATAAATGTCTTTATATATTTGGGACAATAGTTAATAGCCAATAATGTGTAAATGCTAGAGCGATAAACCATGAGATGGTAGCGATGAAGCCATCATATTACAAACATTCCTAATAAAAAAGGTGAAAATTCATTACAGCATCTTTGATTGATCCTTGTTTTTCATCAGTATATTTTAGTTGTATTTGTTTAAGCAAGTACAGCAAGTACTGCTCCAGTCCAACAAACAGCGAAACGTCCTGATATCGTACGTTATTCAGCTGCACTTCAGCTCATTTATGTTTGTAGTCTCAGTAAATACGCCGCTGAATTAAATTAGTTTTGCAACCCTTATAGTAGTTTGTAAATATCCACCAGTGTCTCCATCCCAGAGCACTGATCCTGTACCACTCTGTCCAGTGGTCTACTCACTGTGTATCATGGTCACTGCTCTTTAATGATCCACTTTATGGGAGCCTTCTCATAAATGTTTGTTTATGTGAAAGAAAAGAGGTTTTGACTGAGCCCTGTGACTGATTACACCAACCATCCCACAGATTCTGTGACCCAGGGGCCCCTTGACCTCCTGGTTCACTGGACCTGCACCCATAGACCTGTTCAATGATCCCTGCATGGACCCGTCATACATCTAAAAACCAGCTGCTGTAGACCTTGAGAATAGTTTATCATCCCTGCAGTTGTTGGACCTTTAATGATTAAAGTGAAAAAGAAAAAAAAGATAAACACACCATTATTTTCAATTAATTGCTGTTTGTTGTCCTTGATCACTGTTGAAGATATGATTATAACACAGAACCGTTTAAGATATGACCAGTCAGTGGTCTACATAGTTATGGTAAAGCATTCTTCAGCCTGTGATTGAATGAGGCTCTAAATGTGTGTATGATTTGTCTGCACAGGGCAGGAAAACACTCCAGGCTGGGAATGTGCTGAAGAAGATGGAAAGACCATCGCTCCATTTAGTTGTCCACTGTTGACCTGCAAACTTCCTGTTTTCTCCTCCAAAACACACACACTGAAGGTAAGAGCAGCTGTCAGTTACTGAAACAAATATTTAGAAAGGACACAAAATATGTGGCTGATTTTCGCAGCGACTGACAACAGACATTGCATTTACAGATGTGCAGCCACTGAGCAGCCATAAATCCTGCTTGTGTCTCGTTTTAGCCGCAGACACAGCTGTGAGCTTCATGGATCTATGAGGAACTGATATTTAAGGCTGAAGGCAGACGAGGCTGCAGCAATTACACATAAAAATGAATTTAGTAGAAGATGATGAAACCATTGAAACCATCGCAAATGTTGAAAATGTATTTTCAACATGGAACCAGAGTTATGGTCTCTGCTTGTTGTTGTTGTCCAGAAGCTGCGCCAATGTTAAATATTGTAACGTTTAGGGAGCTAAAAGACCAAAAATGACAAATAAACCAACAAACAAACAAACAAATAAATAAATAAATAATATGCTGAAATACTGAAATAAATAAATGAATTAATTAATAAAAAAGAATACATAAAAAATTACAAATAAATATAGAAATAAATAAGTAGATATTGTAACTGATGAATAGATACAGAAATACATAAATTAAGGCTAAAATAAATGCAGAATAAGAAATATGAATTCAGTTACAAAAGAATACATATGTAAATAAATGCTGAAATTAATACAGAAATAAATAATTAAATGCAGAATTGACTGAATAAATAAATACATGTTATTAATTGAGACATAAATGAATCGCATGATATCATATCATAATAATTTTACAGTTAATTTGTATGTTATTGTTCATTTTTCATATATTTCTGCAGTGAGGTTCGTCCAACACACAGAAATGTAGAAAAAAAATGTAGATTTGTAGATATGAAGAGATAAACATGATAAATTTCATAAATTTGATAAATTAACAGCATTTATTTAGTTTTTCATTCAATTATTTATTTATTTATTTTTGTTTCAGCTTTTACCTGTATTTGTATTTAAATGTATATATTGTTTTACAAATTAATTAAAACATTTATTAATTTATTTTGGCTTTTATTTATGTATTTATTTATTTATTGAAATATTTATTTATTTAACAGTAAAGAGTACAGCCCAGACCTGCTCTATGTGAAAAGTGCCCTGAGATCATTTTTGTTATGATTTGATGCTTTTTTAAAATAAAACTGAATTGAATTGAATTGAATTTATTATCTATTTATCAATAAAGATTAGTAACTTTTTGTGGTCCACAGAGAGCTGAAGGATATTGAGTTTTCATCTGTACAGATGTAAAGACGTAATCAGTCCGTCTGTCAGAAACTATTTAGTTCCTTTTATGGTGGATGAAAAAGCACATCTGATCTGCCTTTTACTGTACATGTGGGGAAGTACTGCCTGTATTTTAGTGTTTAATCGTCTCTGTCCAGGAGTCCTGCAGTAAATGAAACATGTCTCTTTCTGTTTCTGTTTGTGTAGCTGGAGGCAGCTCTTCACAGTCCATCTCAGTCCAGCCTGCTGGGTTTCTGCACTGCCAGTACACGTTTACCACAGGGTTACCTCTGGGTGAGTGCACTGAACTGAACTGTAGATTGTTATAAATTTATATATTATGTGATACAGAGCTGTCACTTTTTCAAAACATCAAGTTTAAATGAAGGAGGATGAACAGTTACATCGTTCAAATGAATTTAAAAGCAACGTGTAACCTCATCCTAAACTACACTGTAAAATGATGGTAGATGATGGTAATGTTACTGTAAAGTAGTTGCATGTTTAAAAGCAGCACAGAGTCTTTTCTTCATCCATGATTTTTCCATCTATGGTTTGGAATGATTATCAGCTCAGCACAGCTCACTAATTTACTGCCTTTTGTGTTAACAAAGAACAACTATTGTACTGACAGGTAAGTATTATACAGCATAGCGACTATGCTGCAACTGACTGTGACCTTGAATTTAAATTAACTTTTTATCACAGATTGAGTATTTAAAGTTTTGCCACATTTTAAATGTAGTTTGACTAATGTGATGCTACTAGAATTCAACTTCCAGTAGAAATGAATTCTTCTAGAAAATTACAAATAACCACAGTACTTGAAACATAATATTACTTTTAAAATACTTAGACCATAACCATGTACCTTTGGACATCTAAACAAAGTATCTTCAAACACACACTTTCAGATATTGCTCTGCTAGCTACCAACAAGCTAACAAGGTCAAGTGCTGTGCTCTAATCACATTTGATTGGATAAATGTATGTGTACGCCCCTGAGTTCAGTGTATTTAAATATTTTATATTAGTTTATTAAATATTTAACCTTAATTACATTGCATTATTTATACATTAATATTTTAATGTTTTAAAAGAGAAAATAATAACAATAATTATAACAGTGTTTATTTATGGAGCAAAACCCAATTTATTTATGAAACTTAGTTTTTCACACAAGGCAGCAGATTAAGATCAAGTAATTATACAATTTTATATAACAGATAAAATGAATTCCAATAATGTAAGATAAATGAAAAGAAAATGAACAAAAGAAAACAACAAACTAGGAGCCAGTGTAAAGAGGCTAAAACAGGAGTGATGTGATCACATCTCTTGGCAGCTGAGTTCTGTACAGTCTGGAGTCAGTCTTGAGTTTTTTGGTTGAGGCCAATAAAAAGGCTGTTGTAATAAAAAGGGATGAGATAAAGGCATGTAAAATTCTCTGTGTTTGTGCCTTCATTCAAACTGACAAGGATCTCTGGTTCTCTGATCCAGAGTTCAGCTGAAGAAAATGTTTTGACATCCAGTTTTTGACATCACGTAGGCAGTCGTTTAGGCAACTCAACATGCCAGAGTCAGTAGGCCTAACAGGGAGGTACATCTGTGTGTCATCAGCATAACAATGAAAAGAGACACTGTGTCAATGAATGTTGTGCCTTAGGGGAAGCATGTATAGAGAAAATATTGGTAAATTGGTCCCAAAATTGACCCTCGAGGCACACCATACTTAACATGAAAACTGATGTGGTTGTTGTTAAAATAGAGGGATTGTGATATAAAAACACTCACAAAAAACATTTTAACATGTATTTCATGTACACCAAAAGGTAGCAGAACAATTAAGACAGTAACAAAGTATTAGAACCTGGAAAATGTTTTGTTTGTTTCACTGGATCTTTAAACCTATTGCAAAATTTTACTGACATTGTCTCATTTTACCAAAAAGACAAAGGATATAATCACATACAGTAAAACTCTACAAGTAGGAGTTTTATCTGCCTGCTCTTTGAATCCATCCTGAGATATGCTTGGTCCCCTTTTTTGTTCCATGGTGATCAGGTTGCTGGTGGAGGAGGCAGCTCCAACCATGGCCATATAGAGATCTTCTCCCTGAACCGAGCCAGTCCTCGCCTGGTCAAGAGTGTCACACTGAGGGCTCCAGTCCTGTGCGTGGAGTACGTGAAGGAGCTGTGTCACAGCACAGAGGAGAGAGCCCACACTGCAGCCAAGATAGGAAACATCATCTGTGTTGGTCTGCAGGATGGCAGGTAAGTCGTTTCTGCCTGCTCAGCTCCTCAGTCTGTAGACATGAACTCATACAGGACACAGGTAGTGACTTTTTATCTGGTCCAGTCAGTCAGTTTGTTTTAAACAAGCCAGATACAACTTGTCAATCAGTGACCTTTAGGGGTGTTGGCAGCTGTATTTTTGAACTTTGGACTGCGCCAGGCTAGCTGTTGTTGTCTCTTTGTCTTCCCAGCATCCATGTGTACAGCAGTGTGGACACAGCTGTTCAGTGCCTGCTGACCTTGGTGAACCCTGACAGCCGTCCAGTTCTCTGCCTCAAACACTCGCTGTCCTTCCTCTTTGCTGGGCTGGACAACGGCAAAGTAGCTGTGTACCACAGAATTACTGGAGGTGAGTGCTCACTGAGGGACATTCAGACGCAGTGCTGGTTTTGCATATCAGGGTCAGTTTATGGTCGATCAGAACTGGTTTGTGCGACATGCTTACCATGTCAAAAATCAAAAGTGTTCTGAATGGCTACACTCAAAGGCGGAATGAAAAGCTGGTTTTGTGTCGAAGTCTGTTCCCCATTGGATAGTGCTTCCTGTAGCACCACCTCCATGGTTGGGGTTAGGGAATAAGTTTTGGCTATGGATAGGTGTAGTAGAGGTAACTGGTTGGGGTCAGGTTAAGCATCACAGAAGACGACTGGTTGGGGTTAGGAATAAGGTCGGGTGCTGGTTAAGGTAAGGGGAAACATAGACACAACATAGAGAGAGGGGAGATGTGACATTGTTCAGATACAGAGATAACAGCACATGTTTCCATAGTGTTGCACTTGGCTGTTCAAATTAAAGGTGACTGAAATGGTTCTGTTCAAACCCTGGCTCCTTTCTCACCTCTGCACAGATGGCCAATCACAATGTGAAGTGGGTGTGAATATCTTATTATCTGAGAGGGGGCTTCTGAAGTGATTCAACCATCTGACAAATAGTATACTGGTCCCTTCAGAGTGAAGAGACTGTGGTGCAGAATTCACAATATTACACTGCAGTAACAATTTCTTGAGCACAGAGTTGTGAATGGGTGGTAAACCAAGTGCTGTGTCTCCTTTCAGAGAGAGAGTGGGACATGGACTCATGCAGACTGGTGTCTGTGGGTTCTGAGCCGGTCTTCAATCTATTGACTGTTGAAGACGCTGTATGGGCTAGCTGTGCAAACCAAGTCACTGTCATCCAAGGATCCAGCCCTCTCACCCAGGTACACCATTTATCAGCCACAGGTAGACCCCAAAAGCAGGGCCATGTTGGGATAAAGTTGCTTTGATGTTCATGAAATTTGGTGGATTCATTGCTCTCATCATTCTGGACATAAAACATATTTTTTGAAATTTTTTCGTCAGACAGGAAGTCAGCCATCTTGGATTTGTGTGTCAATTTTCAATTTACAAACACATGTTTGAGACCTTTAGGATGCACAAAAACTCACAAAACTTTGGAACCATGTTTGGACTGGTAAATGAGTAAGTATTTTGATTTGATATTGCGATGAGGCTTGAGCGTGGCACATCGGCTCTATTGTGCCCATAATTACTTTTAGCATTTTTGAAGTGCTAGCTCGAAAACTCACAAAACTTTGCAAATGCATCAGAAGTAGCATAACTTGATATCTGAGATGGGTTTTGGGCATGGGAGTGGCAAAATGGCTTCAGGGCACCCCCTAGAAAATTTCAAAATCAAAGCCCCCACCATTAAATTTGACGTAGATTTACAAAATTTGGTAGACAGATGTAACATCTCCAGCCTCATGGAGCCACACCCTCAATCCAACAGGAAGTCAGCCATTTTAAATTTACTGTGCCATTTTTTTCACAAAGTGAATACATTTACAGGCGTTGTACTTTAATAAACTCCTTCTAGATAATTAACTCGAGCAACTTCAAATTTAGTAGGTGATATCTAAAGAATGTTAAATTACAAAGCTTTTTATATTTCATGAAACACCCTTGACATGACGTATCGGTCAATTTGACCCAAAACATGAAACAGGAAGTTGTTGTAACTCCACTTTACATTGTCCAATCTGCCCCATATTTCTCATGCTTGATAAGATTCCAGGCCTGAACACATCTACTGACAACAAAAAAACCAGCCTTAAGTGACAAACATCATCCGATTTACATTAAATTTACATGGTGTGGTCTACACATGATACACAGCAACATGACGTATAATTAGTGGGTGTTCTCTAGCACCACATTCTGGACACAGGAAGTGTGTCCTACATGTAATGTACAGTATTCACTCAAATGTATATACATATCAGTTCCCGCTTGCAGCTATGTTTTATTTGAGTTTGACTTAAAGACGATCCAGCACACAGCATGGCGATACCTGAGTGCTCAACACTCACTAGTCACAGTTCTGTGTGACCTTGAGTTGGAGATGGTCTCTTTACTCAGAGAATAACGGTTACATACAGGTTTGGTCTCTATAAAGAGAAGTTTGTACCCCTCCAGTCTCTACTCTAGAACCACAGCACATCTCGTACCAGCCCGCCAGGCTGGGATTAACTTACTAGTGCGGCCTCTGTTGATTAATTCTGATTGGCTCACGCAGGCAATTTAGGTCTTTTACTTTCAAAGAACAAACCGCTGTTTCACATTAATAATAATTAATAAGTAATTATAAATAATGAAATAACTCAGTCAAGAGAGCCTGTATACTGCATCATGTTGGTTTGGAATCAAATTAACATGCAACACCATGAGCCAGAAACTCGTTGCTGCTGGCTGACAGCACACTACTGCTGACCCAGTTTTCACAGAGGCTGAAAATGTGTTTGGCTTCACTAAAATGAATTCAGATCATTTTTCAAGTCTAATATTTCATATTCCAGTCCCTATGTATAGTGCCCTTTCATCACCATGAATGTGGTCACACATGAGTTGCACACTGTCTATACTACGTTTCCTCTTCTGCCTCCATCATAGTTGAAATATATTCTCACCGTACCACAGCCAGAAATCACAAGCTGTCAGTTGTAATTCCTCACAGTGCTCTCACTCTGAAGAGACTCATGTTGGGCATCAGGTGTACATGGGAGATGCTGCACTGAGTGCCCAAGGGCCCCAACACTTGTGTATGAGCTTGACTGACAGATGAGTGTGTCTCTGGAGCTGACAGACTGCCAGAGGCAGTGCAGCTCCTCTCCCTCCACCTCCACACTAATGACTGCAGCTTAGTCTCTGAGGCCAAGGCTGGAAGATTTAGTTGAATTGAGGAATGTGTTATTTTGTTCAGTCACTAGTGTATATGTGGGGGGAGTATATGTTTTTGCACTCATCTTTTTATTCAGCATGTGACCTCTGTACTGCTCCTGGGCTTTGTGAAACTGTTGAATTCTGAACATGTCCTCAAATGGAAAAGGTATTCATCGGGTGAATTTCATGAAAAGAAAAAATAATTAAATCCAAAGTCCGACTAAAGAAACCTATAGAAGTCTAAATGAGTCGATTTCCACTGCTGAACATTTGACTATTTGTTAAATCCAACCACTTGAGGAGCACTGTGAGGAAAATCTGGTCTGGGGTTGAGGAGAAAACTTTGCTATATTTGACTGTGAAGTACTCTTGACAGACTGTGACTATCTGTGCCTCTCTCTGAACTGCAGTGCTTTGAAGCCCACTCTGATCCAGGCTGCAGGGTCAGCCACATGGTTCATTCAGGTGGGGGGGTTTGGATGGCCTTCACCCACGGTTCCTCCATTCACCTGTTTCACACAGAGACCTTGGAACAGCTGCAGGAAGTCAACATCTTCACCCGCACAGCCCATCTGATACCAGGCAAGACCGAACAGCACGTTAACACCCAGGAGAGTGTCGAGTGCTGATTTGAGTCTTTTATTAATGTGTTTATGGTCCAGTCATTGTTAAAGATTTTTTCTTTTTTTCAATAAAAGACAACAAGGGCTTTATTGTTGTGTATTAAGGCACAGAGCTTAAAAGATAATTCTGGTTATTTTATAATATAATTTTGTAATTTTGCACATCACCTCTGTTAGGTATGATAACATTGTTCTCACCAAGTCAATTCTGAAATCATTTTTCTTTTTTTTTTAATTGATGTTTTGACAGACACATACAACCACCAGACAGTTTAATTATCAACTGTTATTTTTGTCTGTTTTTTGTTCACCAAGCAAAGTAGCTCCTTTAATACAATAATCCACACTGTCCAATCAAAGTGCTGAGTTCTTCTGTGTTCAACAGATTTCCTGAGCTGCTCAATGACTTACATTTCCAGGCTTTTATGAGGGTCCTCTATATACCGCTGTGAAACATGGACTGTATTAGGTTGCGACAGCAGTAATGATGGTCATGTTGATGGTTGAATGTCTATATGTATTCCAGGTCAGGTTTGTGTCTCCAGCTTGCTGATCTGCCAGGGCCTGCTGTGGGTGGGGACCAGCCAGGGCATCATCCTCACCTTCCCTGTACCCACCCTGGAGGGGATCCCCATGATCACAGGTCAGCACTGAAGGCCCTTTGACACCATTTTAGTCAGTCTGAGATGAAAGTTGACAGTCGTGAGAGAAATGTGGTAAAATCTCACTGTGGATGGATGATGTGAGCTGATGACGTGTCTCTACTTTCATTTACTTTTTTCTGTTTACATGGAGCGTGTGCTCTATATTCCTTCATGAAATGACGACCACACATACGTATTACCAGCAGGGAACTGAACCCCAACAGCTCTCAGCTTAAGACAAATAACCCAAACAGGAAATATATTTGTAAAGGTGCAATATACAACATTCAGCCCTTATAGATGTCACACTAGCACCAGCATCTCAGACCAAAACAAATATGCATATTGTTTACTCAATAAAGTTGGGGCAAAAAAAGAAATTGGTCCCCGAACTGACAGCTCACAAAACTCAGATCAAACTGTCAAACTGTGCTGATCAAATATGGATCAAGTTACTGCGTTGCCTATTTTACACTTCAAAAGAAACATATTTTATTGTACTGTTTAGATGTAATTTGAGAAAGTTTGTGACATGGCCGCCATGTTGCAAACAGAAGCAGGGGACATGAAGGGACTCACATGCACTAACATGCACGTGCAGCCGGACCTGCTACCAAAACACAGAACAGAGAAGCTCGGATTACAACACACACACAGGGAGTGTGACTTCATTCTCTGCTCAGGACGCCATTACTCTGTTATGTCTTTACATAGCAAATAGTTGCTGACATCTAGTGGGGCTGAATGTCATTTATTGCAACTTTAAGTGATATATTTTCCTGCATCTTTTATACCTCTAAGACTATAAATTTGGGTGAAATTTTGAGAGAGCCTGAAACCTCTCCCCTTCAAATGTTTTTGGAACTAATTTGATGTTTGATGTCGTATTTCACGTTCATATTGCAGCTCATGTGTACTTTTTGTTTGAGTATTTGACCATGACATCAGCAGGATTTTCAGCCTGTATATATATTAGTGTTTGTTATGCTGATATTTGCTAGAAGCATCTATAATAACATCTCATATTAGTCATGAAATGCTTTGCTTTAGAAAGACATTTTTAGTATCTAACTTCCTGTCAAAGCATTACCTCTTTATTTCTGTCACAGTGCAGCGCTGCTCTGATAGATTCATATGTTCGAACAGTTTCTGCTCCTCTAATACGACACTAATTAATGTGTCTGCTGGTTTCTGACAGCAGGATAAATATAGAACTGGATGTTCTACTGCTTGATGTTAAAACCTTCTGCAGGTGAGAGGAGTCGATGTAATAACTGTTTAGCATTTATGATAAAACCTCTAAAAACATTTTCAATCACAATCAGCCATAATATGAGTTTCAAAGACAGGCCTCCTTCTAGACCTGCTAGTTGATCCAGTATAGTCATAAAAATAATATATTTTATCTTATAGAGAGGCACAACAACTGTACCATATGATCTTGGCATAATGACACACATCATTTACTTCGTCTCATGTGTTGATTCATTGGGACTGTGTTTCACTCAGGTAAAGGGATGACGTCTCTGAATGCTCACTGTGGTCCAGTTGAGTTCCTGGTGTCAGCTTCCAGCACCCTGGCCTCCGACGTGCTCAGACAGGACTCCATCCTCAACAGCAGCGAGGAGGGCACTAACGGAGAAGGAGGAGGTGGAGGTGAATGTGATGTGGGAGGAGATGGAGAAAGACAGAGAACGGAGCAGACTAACTCCCCCCAGGACTCAGAGGCTCCTCCACCGAGGAAGGAGACGCCTAAGCGTCTCCTGCTGCAGTACCGCCTCCACTCCACCTGCCAGCTGCCTGGGAAGCTGCTGACAGCCCAGTCGGACCAGGGAAACCCAAGAGCCGCCCCGGATTCCCTGGAGCACAGCCCAGAGGACGGCTCCATCTATGAAGTGAACGAGGACCCTGATGTGTGGGTGAGGGGACGACACGTGGAGTTGGGGAAGGAGGGGGAGGCCAAGCGCAACAAGGTCACCTCGACAGCCATCTTCTCTGGAGGCAGAGGATACCGCAGGATAGGACAGACAGCCTCAGCAGACACCTGCTCAGACCCCAGTGAAAACACACTGCTGGTGTGGCAGCTGCCTTTAACTCTCAGCCAATGACAGGCGAGCGTGTCACCTGACTGGCTCAACAATCAGTTTCCTCAGTGACTGTGCTGAACTCACCAGCTTACTTCTAAACATTTCAAATAGACTCAACATCACATCTGAAATCAAAGGAGCCGAGGACATGTTACCCACAACAGCTTCTTCTTTTCTCTTGTTTTTTTAAAGTTGTAATCCTTAAGATTTCAGTCCTGGTAGTCATGGTAACAGCAAATGGGGTTTTATACTACATGTCCCAGAATTCTGGGGACAGCAAACAACGGTTGAGCAGCTTCATGTCAGAAAACAGCTGTTTATAGAGCAGCCAAACAAACGTTTATCACTAATCCTTCACCAACCTCTGCCTGTCACCTGCCTCCAACTCAATCACTGACCCAGAGAGGACTTGAGACCATGGCTGCGCTGTTCTAACTGGGAGAGATTTGGACATGTTGCTGGTTGTTGTCGTGGTAAACGTATTGTTGTAGATGTGCACTATGGGTGTAGAATCCAGGTTTTTTTTTAACTTGACTGTATGAAAATATTTGATACTAGTGTAAATATCTGTATTTCTTTCTATACTGTACCTTACTTTGAAAAATATGAATTAATTTTGAAAGGACTCTATCTCAGTGTTCCTGTTCCTGCAGTGGCTGCCGGGAACACCAGATGGAACACAAAGGTTTTGTTTTCCTGCCGTGTTTATTATTAAAACCTTTCTCTCCAGAGAAGAAGAGAACTCAGAATACTTCTCTGCTGCATCTAAGTCCGATCACGGTTGGGAAACCCCTGAATTCATGGATTCTGGATTTTTTACATGAGAGTGTAGATGTAACAAGGAAAAACCATATCAAACACAAATTATTATTATTTAAGAATTGTACACTGAATGATATATACACATATATAATTTCCAGTAACACATTTCAGATTCCCAGTGAAGTACTCATCATTAAACAAGGAAACACAGTGTCATCAACAAAAAGCTCTTTTACAGGAGGCATAATAACGTCTACAGATACTGGAGCAGGATCACTCCCTCCCTCTCTAAGGGACAGAATGGGCTAAGAATAAAAAAAATTAATGAAAGAAATTGTTAGTGTCACAGAATAATTTTCAGAAATAATAGCTTTTGTTGTGGTCTTCAGGGACTCTGTGGAAGGACGGCAAACATGAGACCCAAACAAACTAACCAAGTCTCTCTGGAGCTACGGGTGAGCAGCTGTGTTGCACAAGGAAGTAAACTACTATGTTCTTTTCCAAATTAATTGATTTCTGAAAACTCAAATAACCCTAAAACTCCCTCACCACCTCCCACAGAATAATGACCCTGGCCAGTCTCTTCCTAATGGCTCTGCGATTTATTCTGAGCAGCCCATAACATAACATTGAATCTTGCAGTGCCCCATGTCTGTCACCTGATCAAATCTAAGCATGAGCGCTGGCTATGCTAATTGGCCACCCTACAGCCAATCAGGATTATCATTCTCCAATATCCCCCTGAATCTAGTGTGGACCCTGAGTGACATCACAGACACTACAAGACAAGATTTCCCTCCGTATGATGCAGTCAATACTCATAATCAGTCAGAGTAGAGTGACCCATCAGCAAAGTTGCTCACAGTGTGACGGTGCTGTACAGCATCTGGCCCTTTGTTCAGTTTCTTTATTATCTTTATTCAGTAGTTCTCTCTCCCAGGGTTGAAATCCCGCTGCAACGTTTGTGTTCCAGCGGCTGAGTGCTGCTGCTAACAGCTGGGTGGATGTTTAGCTACTGCCAGGGGTCGTTAAGGAGCAGGTTCCTCAGGTAGGTGTGGGTGGTGGTGTGTGGTGGAGCAGCACAGCCTCGGGTCACGTCAGCTCACAGGTGAAGCTCAGCAGCAGCAACATAGAGGTTAAGGTGAGGGAGCGCTGACTGACCGCTGCATCGATGGCTGCGCACAAACAAGACAACATTCATTACACAGCGCTGCCATACAAACTACATCACCACTGTGTAATATCGACTTTTACAAACATACAGGAAGGTCCTCTGTAATGCCAGAGCCACCTATTACTCAACAATAGCTGTTACTCCACTAGAACACTGTGCTCCCAGATTGCAGCTTACCTGCAGTGTGGGTCGGGGGGGCAGACGCCCTCTCTATGTTTAAGATTAGGCTTAAAACTTTCCTGTTTGATAAAGCTTATAGTTGAGACTGGCCAGGCTTGCCTTGGACCAGCCCCTCGTTATGCTGCTACAGGTCTAGACTCCCGGGGGACTTCCCATGATGCACTGGGCTCCTCTCTCCTCCTCCTCCTCTCCATCTGTATGTATTCATTTACCATTAATGCATGTTACTAACTTGGCTTCTTCCACAGAGTTTTGTGCTTTCTCATCTGACAGGTGACCTTCAGCTGCAGACTGATAGATGTCAGCTGTTATTATTAGTCATATTTCTATTGTTATTATTGTTGTTATTATGCTTCTCTGAAATGAGCTACAGAATGAGTATTAGTATTAGTACTAGTGTCAGTATTAGTATTAGTATTAGTACTAGTATTAGTATTAGTATTAGTATTAGTATTAATGTTAGTATTAGTATTATTATTAGTATCAGTATTAGTGTTAGTATTAGTATTAATGTTAGTATTAGTATTAGTGTTAGTATTAGTATTAGTATTATTATTAGTATTAGTATTAGTACTAGTATTAGTGTTAGTATTAGTGTTAGTATTAGTATTAATGTTAGTATTAGTATTAGTGTTAGTATTAGTATTAGTATTATTATTAGTATTAGTATTAGTACTAGTATTAGTGTTAGTATTAATGTTAGTATTAGTGTTAATGTTAGTATTGGTATTAGTATTATTATTAGTATTAGTATTAGTACTAGTATTAGTGTTAGTATTAATGTTAGTATTAGTATTAAACTTTAGTATTAGTATTAGTGTTAGTATTAGTATTAGTATTAGTACTAGTATTAGTACTAGTATCAGTATTAGTATTAGTACTAGTATTAGTGTTAGTATTAGTGTTAGTATTAGTATTAATGTTAGTATTAGTATTAGTATTATTATTAGTATTAGTATTAGTATTAGTGTTAGTATTAGTATTAGTATTAGTATTAGTGTTAGTATTAGTATTAGTATTAGTATTATTATTAGTATTGCTGAAAATAGTCTCCAACAAATGCACTGTTTCCTCCAGTTTGAGTAACATTAGTTTGATATTACAGTGTCCAGCTGCACCAGGTTTTGGAACAACACAAGACTTATTGTGGTAGTTATCAAAAAAGAGAAGAGAAAGCCAGGCACTGATAATGAATGGGGAAAATAACACTACCGACTACTCCAATTTTCACCAGGAAGGCTTCATTTTCCTGAAATCAAAGCTTTTATTTAGTGATATGAGTAATTCTGACTCTTTGGAAGATGTTTCCATGTGAAATTCTACACATAATGGCTTTAAAACTGGTCTTCTGGCAAGATTTTAAACAAATTATATAAATTACATTTTCATAAAGTAATTTATTCCTACAAAGCAAGGCTGGATTCATAACCAGGCAAAACTGGCAACTGCCCCAAAATCCCAGATTCAATATGTGTCACTTAGCTTTAGGTTATTTACTTGTAAACTTCTTATGAACCGAAGTACCATATCGGCTCAGGCAGGTATCGTTATTACTTCAAGGTGCCCTTGTAGCAGAGGTGGAAGAAGTACTCAGATCATAAAAGTACCAATACAATGTAAAAGTACTCCATTACAAGTAGAAGTCCTGCATGAAAAATCCTCCTACAGTACAAGTACATAAGTATTATGAGCTTGATGTAGTTAAAGTATTGCAGTAAAAGTACATAAGTATTATGAGCTTGATGTAGTTAAAGTATTGCAGTAAAAGTACATAAGTATTATGATCTTGATGTAGTTAAAGTATTACAGTAAAAGTACATAAGTATTATGGGCTTGATGTAGTTAAAGTATTACAGTAAAAGTACATAAGTATTATGAGCTTGATGTAGTTAAAGTATTGCAGTAAAAGTAGTGGTTTGGTCCCTCTGACTGATATATTATTATATATGACATCATTAGATTATTAATAGTGAAGCATCAGTGTTAGAGCAGCATGTTACTGTTGTAGCTGCTGGAGGTGGAGCTAGTTTACACTACTTTATATACAGTTAGCTAGTTTAGTCCATTTGAACATTTATTGAAATGAAAGCATGTGAGATGTTTAGAGGGAAAAATCACTATTTGGTGGAGCTGTTAACAACTCATAGACATGTGAAATGTGACCCCGACTACACACTGCTTTTTGTAAGACGTCAAAAGACAAAAAGGTTGGAAACCACTGGTTTCATCTTTAACAATGTGTTGTATTTTAAAAGCTTGTTATATTATCCATTGTGTCAAATCTTCATCTGAAAAGTAACTAAAGCTGTCAAATAAATGTAGTGGAGTAGAAAGTACAATATTTCCCTCTGAAATGTAGAAAGTAGCATCACATGGAAATACTCAAGTAAAGTACAAGTACCTCAAAACTGTACTTAGTTACTTTCCACCACTACCCTGTAGCGATGTGGAGCAACGTCTTTCTGAGTGAGTCCCTGTTTTGTTTCACACATGCACATGTAGACGTTCATGTATGAGTGTGTTGGTTTCATGTTATTCCACTTATCTACAGGCGGTGGTGGTAATGTGCAAGGAAACAGTAATGCACCAGCAAAGACAGTGAAGAAGAGTACTGTTAGTACACATGGATGAAAACAATAATCATTTAAAACATATTTTACAATTTGTGTAACCCTCTGTGTTATTTTATTAATAAACCCTAGGATGTTTTCCATGTCTCTATGAGTATGAGTTCATAACATTTGATGTAGTGTTTCAATGTTTATGTT
Organism: Thunnus maccoyii; assembly: GCF_910596095.1. NCBI lineage: Eukaryota > Metazoa > Chordata > Actinopteri > Scombriformes > Scombridae > Thunnus > Thunnus maccoyii. Next base: position 840,980 of record NC_056536.1, on the reverse strand, counting down.
AAACTATTTACATGGGAGGTAGTGTGATTTACTGACGACAGTGAATGCAGCATAAAAAGTTTGGTTGAATATACAATGTTGACATGCCTGAGGTATATAAACCTAACCTGCTTGTTTTTGCACAGCCTATAATGCTGTTTGTTGTAATCTCTCAGTGTAGTCAGTCAAGAGGTAACGTCAAGTTCCTTATCTAGTGATTGGCTGGTCGGGACATTCACCCCCCGTACAGTTGTCATGAAAGTGGAAATTAGTTATAGAGACCTAAACCGTTGTTTGTACCAGACTGTAAACATGTTTATTTCTGCTGTAAAGTTGGGCATTTTAACATGGGGGTCTATGGGGATTGACTCGCTTTTGGAGCCTCAAGTGGTCGTTCAAGGAACTGCAGTTTTTGGCTTCATTTTACAGCCCCGGAGGTTGCTGCTTGGTTTTTGTATGCCGTCTCGTTGAGAGGACGGAGAGGAGCTCCTGAAACTCTTCATGTACTTTGGACTATTATTGCTGTCAATTTGCTTCGAAAGAGACAATATTGAAGTTGTGAAACGCAGTGAGTTGCTGCCGCTGCTATTTTTTGGTTAAATTCAGTTTTCAGTTTATCGAGGTTCAGTGTGAGCTCTTCAGCTAAGCTAGCGATGAGTTAGTGCATATGGACTTTGTACTTAATTAGCTTTGGCGCTAACCTGTGTGTTTATTTAGTTTTGAGTCGAGGTGAGCCCACCAGTCTTCTGTGTGCATTTCTATAAGGTTGAATCCTTTGAGTAAGATAAGTGAGGGTGTGAGTGTCTGACGTGTCCGTAACATTCAGTTGCTCTATTTCAGTAACATTCAAGTGAAGTCGAGTAGACGAGTTCACTCCAGAGTGAGTTTGTTTATAAGAGGAGCATTTATAATATTTTATTTTCTCGTTATTTAGGCCTAATTCTGGGTCAATAAATCTTCTATCTTGAGGTTTAAACTGTTAAATGTGTTATTATGTGTAGCATTCATTAGTATACAGCAGAGATAGTTTTACTATTGAGTTTAAATGAATCCAGGTGCTGTTCATAAGGCCTGTAGAGCAGAACAGTCACATTTGCTTTACAGACTTTTTATGAGGAAGGAAACACTCTCAACTCTACAGAGGAGCTTTAATCTAGAGACTCATAGGAGGGTCCTGGTTGTAACACCTTTATTATTCTACTTCATATTGTGCTCACTTGATGGACAGACCTAGATACATGTGTGTACTGGTATGATGGGGGATGTATTAGAGTGACATCAAGTGTTGGAGCTACTGGTTTTATTTACAGGTGGACCCTGTGATCTCAGGAGCCACAGCCTTCTGACTGAGGTTTGTTTAGAGACTGATGAGTCCTTCTATCCATCCAGAAGGCTTCATGTATGTAGTAGAGTAACTGAGGTCAGACAGGTTTGTCTTTACCAGTACAGCTCTGGTTGTAACTGGTGACCTACCAGTAAAACGTTCTGTTCCTTTCTTCATTCTTGGGTTGTCTGTAAAAACATACACAAGATAAAAAGCATTTTCTGTGAGCACACTGAACAAATGATCAGCGATGGGACCAAACCCCCCCCCAAAGACAGACTCACCAAACACGATGAGGCGGGTGTGCGTGTCGGTGGAGCCCAGAGGATTCTGGGCCGTGCAGCGGAACATGGAGCCATTGAGCTCAGCAGGAACTCTCTCCAAAACAAGTTCCCTCCCATCATGCTCCTCTCTGCCATCCAGCAGAGGCCCCCCGACCTTAGTCCAGGTGAACATGGGCTCCGGGAAGACCTCGCTCTGTGGACACACACACACACACACACACACACACACACACAGGTCTGTGATCAGGGTCAAGGTCTCTCCCTCAACAGCTGCTGGTGTTCATCTGTAACACTGCATATAATTATTGTTCTTGTATCTTTCCTCTCCAGTAGATTGAGAATCACCTGATCCCCAGTTTAACTTCTCTTGTTTATAAAATAACTTTGTTATAAATATTTTATATTCTGTGGCTCTTTTAGAGATGTTTTGATGATGTCATTTGATGATGTGATGTAATTGTCTCATGTGCTGATTAAACATATTTCAGTATTTCATAAATCCTGCATGGTTCACATTCATCAGTCTTCTTCTTCGTCTCTCCTCTCATCTCATCAACCTGTAGATCAGTGGAAAGTGTGAAACCACCAGCAGGACTGGGTACATAACAGTACAGTACTTGTATGACTGTTTTTGCATCTTTAATAAATTACTCAATAATGAACTGTTATTCCTCTTATGGCCTGAACAAGCTGGACATAATATAAACTAATCTGCTGTATAGTTTTCATTTCATCGTCCTACACACTGGATGTGAGAGGCTGTCAGGCTGCTCTGAGGGACAGGAGCTCTGCTAACTGACTCTAACACTAACAGGCAGACACTGGCTGGAATCTAAAATACTTTTTCATGGATGTCTGACCAAACCAATCATGATCTTTTCACATTGATCACAAGCAGCTGCTGTTGACGGTGGCAAATACAAGGCAGAATAGTTCACTTTTTGCATGATTTTTCTCTAGTTGTAATGGGGGGAGGCCTGATAAAAAATGACTTGGGAAATGAGACAGCTATTGACAAACATGTGAAAAGACTCTTGGCATTTTGCCTGAACTTTAAAGACGCTCCCTGACTCCAGTCTGTCAGCTCCTTTGTACTGTCAGCAAGGCTTTCAAAGAGCCACGTTTCATTCCAGTGCTTAAAACGATACCTGTGCAACATCCACCGAGCTTCATCCTGCTCTGTCCAACTAATCTGCTGAAAAAATAGCTGATCTTGTTCAAAGGTTATTAATGATCAGCTACAACAACTGTCAAATATATCAAACGATCTTCACCTCTGTGTATGTTTGTCCCAGTTTTGTTCACATTCAGGCAAAATCTGCACCATGGAAAGTTGTGATTTAGCTGCTGGTAGTTCTGTTAATATTGTAACCATGGATACACAGACAACAATTACCTGGATAATTTCAATACCACAGAACAACAACTACATTTAGTTACTGGAGGGCGAGATCTGAAGTTATATTTGTGATATTCAACTGGATTCAATTAGTTTTTTCTTGAGAGACTGAAGTTCTGCTAAATCAAGACGTGTGATGTTATGACTGTGTTAACTTAAAGCATCTATAATATATGTTTTCATAATAACAATGTGTGAGCCAGAGCTGAAAAGCCAGATATTTCCCTCAGCAGTTGGTAGAGAGTAAACACATTGATTTACAGTCAGCAGGTGGACAGAAACACGACTATAGATGAATGATAATGTTGCTCCGCTGTGGAAATAAACAACTGTTTACTGACAAGTTCAACATATCAACTTAGAAACTGATGATACGTCAGTGTTGTGTTCACTACTTGTTCCTGCTGCCCCAAAGTGGACAAAAAAAATCAGAAAATGCAGTTTTAAGTCTCCTTGTGAATATACAGGAATCTAATATACATGAATATAATGTACAAGTAGTAAACTGCACATATCTGTGTTATTTAAGGTATTTAAGTCCAGCAGGCTGGTGATGAACTAACAACTAGCTTCAGTCCTGCACTATGTTTATCTACAATTTAACATCAGGCCAAACATATATAATAACATATGCAAGGAGGTGACGTTATGGAAGTGATTATTAGGAAGTGCTGTAACATAGCAACAACCTGCCTAATGCTTATGAATGAGAGATATTTCAGAAACAAAAGTATTTGTTACAGAGAGAAATGATTTTAATCTGAATGTGTTGAACACCAAAATTATCATAACAGTGTTAATCCATCTATAGTTTACCTGAGCAAACACTGCAAAAATAACACGTCTGTTTACATTCTGTATATATATTCATATATATGTATGTGTGTGTATATATAGATATATATAAATGGTCAAAGTGGTGCCTTTTTTATTCCTTACAGATCTTTGATACTGATCATCTGCTACCCTTTGTTGTCATTTTTAGACCTTCACAGAGCTTTCTCCTGTTCAAAGAGCCACTCTGTTAGAAACTCACTGCAGAAGGTCCCAGCTGGAAGCCCTGGACAGTGATCCGCACTGTGTCTCCCACTCTGGCCTTACTGGGGCTCATGGACAGCTTCGGTCCTCTGGGAGCAGCTGAGAGAAGAGTAAAATACAACGTTGGGCTGTTGTTGTATAGTCAGATTACACTCTTTCATATCTTTGACAGTAATAAGAGTACATGTTACTTTAACATGGCTAACCACAGGTGAGAGGATGTACTCACCTGCTCAGAAAACATTCATGTCAGCATGTAACCTGCTGCAGTGTACCAGTACAAACTGTGCTGAAGGCTCAGGATGACCCACTTACTGGTTATTGTTCTCACTTAAATTAGATTTAATGAATTCAGAGGCTTGTCCCTGTTTATTCTTTCTGGCCCTGAAGTCATCCTCCAAAGATTTGGTTGTGTTCAAGTTTTAATAACAGCAGCTCTTATACATCTCATCTGATCTCCTGTGTCTGGTGTCAAAGTCTGTTTTCCCTTCAAATAGTGTTTCCCAGCGTGTTAACACCTCTGTCATTGGGGTCAGGTCCTTGGTAAGGTTCTGGTTAGGCAACGCAGAGATGGCATGAGGTTATGGTGAGGTGGGTTGACATTAACCTTTTAACATCCACCTGGTCACCAGCGACCCACTTAAGCCAGTTGTAAGCGGCAGCATCACAAAGTAATGAGTCAAAGCAAGTGGCACAATTTGGCCAGTTGGAGATGATTGGAGAGGTTCATGGACACCAGTGACACCACAAACTAAAAACTCCCGACCTCCCATAAGGTTAGAGGTCTGGAATATTATACAGGTTGAAAAGATGTAGAAGGTTTATGGTGTTCTGCATGGTTCTGGTATAAAGCATGTCCTAAATATTGTTATTCAAATATGACTCATTATAGACGAGGACCAAAAACTTTTTTGAGCCTTATTTGAACTGATGTTTGTGTTTTAGCCACATGCTAAACAAACACATTTCCAGAAACTAGAAGATGTCACTTGTCAAATGAAGCCTGATACATGCATCATGGCCTTACAGTTCTTCTGTTATAAACTAGGGTGGATGTTAAGGGGTTAAACATTGTAGAAGATAACTGGGAATCTTTAAAATGTTGTTTTCACAATCTAACTAGAAGTTCTGTTTGCATAAATATTCATGAAAAGAATAACGTCATCGTTTTGAGGGAACTGATTAGTTCAACGTTAATAGAGGTGAAAGACAGAGGAGATTGGTTAACTAGTGTTAGCAGGTTTTTCCCTTTGCTGGAGAAACTTTTACACTTTTTTTAAGCAGACTTTTATTATGCACTTCTGCACTGTCCTCTAATGGTACAAGGTGGAAGTCTAGTTAGCAAGACTACTGACACCTTCAGCTGACTCCATTCAGTTTGAGCAACACAGCTTCAAATTCACATCACAATATTGCAAGATATTCCCACAATGATGATGATTCTGACGATGAGCTCAGCAGAACTACAATATAACTGTGATGTACTGGAGCTTGTTTCACCAGCATGTGAGTTGTGTCCAGTTTATGGCTTTACCGTAGTACTGAATGATCTCAGGAGGTTTTGGTTCAGAGAGTGAAGTATAAGTAAAAACAGTTCATTTACTTCTTCACAGCACTAACCCGGCAGCATGTCAGACATCCTGACTTATTATAACCAGATGATCTGATTAACAGGATTCAGAGTTGTGTGTGTGTGTTACTCAGTGTGTGTTGGTGTTTGACTCACCCAGTGTGACCTCGGCCTGCATGGGCATAGACAGGGCCGGGTGGTTCACCTCACAGCTGAACAGAGCCTCGTTGTCCAGCTGGGGGTTGAGGCTCCAGGTCAGCATGGCTCTCACCTCCATGGTGCCGTCACCTGCCGCCGTCTGTCGGTGCTGGAAGTAGTAGAGCGGGTCGCTGGTCTGGACCCAGCGTGGAAACTCCCGGCTTACCACCGTCTCAGGGATCACCTCGGTGGTTGGCTCAGGGTCTGACTCGGAGTCTTGCTCTTGGCCCTCTTCAGAGCCATCAGGGCTGTCTTGGCCCAGCCGAGCCGGTTTTCCCTCCTGCTCCAGCAAGGACAGGGACTTCTGAAGCTTGGTGTCATCGAGGTCTCGACTGGTGAAAACCTGGGAGCTCCAGAGCCCGGCCTGGCTCCTGCCTCGGCTCTTTTCTCGTCCAGGGCCGTTGTTTTGGTCTCCCACTGAGGAGGAAAACTGGGTGGTTGGCACCACATCAATAAGCTCCCCGTCCCGCTTGAAGTACACCTGAAAGGTGGGGACAAAGACAGGTGAGCATAACAGGAACAGTTTCAAATTATAACGCTGAGTCTTCTCTCTCTGGACAGAATAACAGCTGGCTGTTAAGGGACAAGACAAGATTTAATTCGTTAACCTCAAGTTTTGGAACTTTGACCATGTTTAACACAGACATCCAACATTATAACAGTAAATAAATAACAGAAAATCACTAAAAGCATGACATGTCCCCTTTAAATATAGATAACCGGTTCTAATTCAGAACTGGGTTTTGGGGGGGATGACTGAGTTACTGTAGTAAGTCAGTTCCTCTCACACATCTTATGTATTTAAGATCAGTGCTTATGTATTTAAAGGATCAGTGTCAGTCTTCCTGCCCCTGCAGTGGGTGCTGGGAACCCAAATGGAACACAAAAGGTTTGGTTTTCCTACCATGTTTATTATTAAAACCTTTTCCTCCAGACGGGTAGAGAACTCTCAGCATTGTGTTTTTTCCATTCATTCAACTCAGTCTTATAATGGAAGGGAAAACATTGTCATGTGACCAGAGATACTGGTGTCTGTCACCATCATTATTTACCACAAATACAATAACCCAGTACAGGCAGAGAGGACCGCTGTTAAACAAACAGACGTCCACTTCAGCGGATAAACACAGAAAATGGAAAACAGAAAATTAAATGAAGTGGAATTGTATCAACATTTTGATCACAGATAGTATTGCTCCTCTTCATCTGGCTGATATGTTTGTCTCATTCAGGATGTGTGAAGCCACTCTTCACTCTTTTCATGGTGGACTTTATTTGATCACATATGCAGCTGCCCTCTAATCCCCTGATATTAATTCCCAATACATTTTCCAAAGAGGTCGTGTAGGGTACAGACCAAAGCTGTAAATAGCTTTTTCATTTAAAACTTTCAAGCCGCTGCAGCCAGCATCAAGCTGGGCATTGTTGTTTTTCTCCCTGTGAGCGCTTAACATTTCAAATCCAGCGGTGCTCCCAATTTCATTCTGTATCCTCTCTCACTCTATCAGCATTTCTAAAAGATTTTAGTCATTTTCCATGATGATAAAAGGAAGAATGGAGCATGAAACTTTCCCTCCAAGCAAAAAAAAAGCAGAGATGCAAATTCGATAACAAAGACCGAGTCCTTGAAGAGAGTTAAAGAGTAAAAAAGCTCCATCTCACCATGGGAGCCGGCTTTGCTCCTGCAACAATGCAAACCAGAGTGAAGTTCTGAGCCTCGTAGCGGCTGAAAGGAGCCGGGCTGTTGGCGGCCACCACAGAGATAGACCTGGGAGGTACTGCAGATAAAATACAAACAGGTCTAAGACACTCAGATAAGATGGTGCTTTGTACACATGTGAGAATAAATCTCCAGTATCAATTATCAGGAATTTTTCTAGTAATTAAATATCAAAAGCAGACGTTTGGTTTGAAGTGAATATTTCATACTAATCTCTAAAATTGCTTTACAGAAATGCCAAACTAGGTTTGAGGTCATTTAGTAATTATCCTGCAGTGGAAGGATGGTAACTACAAGAGGGAAGTTTTGAACATAAAGGCTGCAACTATCCCAGATATCCTCATATTAGCCTCAGATAAACTGAACTGTGGATTTTGTCCCCCATCATTACATACACAAAGACAGAGTTGGTAATTAAATAGTGAACTCATCCTTTAAGCTACACTGGAGTTACAGTCTCTGCTGTTCCTCAGGGGAGGAGAGTGTTCATTTCACACTGTTTTCTAAAGAAATGGATACATACCTATAACAGTGAGGGTGATGCTGCCGGAGGCTAGAATCACCTTGTCTCTGGAGCTCCTGTCATAGATCCCCACATGACACTCATACAGGCCGTCATCCTCCATCTGGACCTCAGGAAGCCTGTACAGAGATAACAGAGGATCTTTCATTTTAACTCTTCAGGTTCTTAAAGTGCCCCTTCAATCAAAAACATGTTTTCCTTCTTGTTACTACACTGTGATGTTGTTCTCTTCTCTGTGCAGAATGATGTCTTTGGTGAGTTTTTCACTTTCACCTGCGGAAGGAGGAAAGTTTCTCTGAGCTCACCTTAAATCTCAGTTTAACGATTATTCCTGAGAGCTCCAACAATCATTGATTAGTTGATTCACAGAGGAAAAATGCTAAAAATCTGCGAGTTTCAGCTTCCCAAATGTGATAATTTAATGCTTTTTTATTGTACATGATAGTAAACTGAAAATGTTGAGGTTTTGGACTGTTGGTACATCTGAAGACATCACCTGGGAAACTAATTAAATACAAATATGGGCAGAAGGAAACTGGGAACTTATTCTTATACTTATTTAAGAAAGATTACAAATATCAAAAGCATAATTTGCCTAAAAGTAAGAGATGACTGTGCACAGACATGATGTGGTATATTAACACTACGTATTGAAGCTGGAAGACACAGAAGTGACTGAAGATGAAACAATCAGTGAATATTGTGAGCTGAGGTGGGAAGAACAGACCTTTCATTGAAAAGCTTTTTGATGATTTTGCATTTTCTGAATATATTTCTAAAGCGCGGGACACTTTATTCTATATGGATTGAAGACGGTTTGTCTATGAATTGGATCAGATGAACAGTGTTGGATGTTTTTGATTGGCTTTGTATATATGTGTTTGTGTATTTGTTATATTTTCATTGTTGGAGATGATCTGGAGCATCGTGTGTGGACTGTTCATGTTGGATAATGTTGATGTGTTGTGCTGTTGGATGTGCAGGAGTGTTTGCTTTGTTGTTGTGTCTGAATAATTCAATGAGCTCATGTCATATAAACGGCCAGACACAAAAATAAAATGAATAATTCATTTATATAATAATAATTTTTCACAATGTTCACACATTTTATAGACAAAACCATCAATCAATTAACAGAGAAAATAATCAGCAGATTAATTTATGATGAAATCGTTACTTGCAGCTGTAGTGACATCACAACTAGTTTGGAGCCAATCGTGGTCCAGTATGTGATGTGTAAACTTGAAGCCTCCAGTGAACAAACACTGAGGATGAACTTTACAGTGAAGGAGGAGACGTCTGGTGTCCAGCAGGAAAACTTTAAGAATATATTTACATATTCATAGATTCTGTATCATCAATGAAGGACAAGGAGGAAATGACATTTTAAGGATTTTAACAAGATGATTAAACTTTTTTGTGGAAAAACTGTACTAGACACAAATTATTATTCAAAGTAAAGCATTTTCATCTGCATCTTAAAACCTGCCTGGACAGATCTTTAAGATGAAATTAACCTTCCTCTCATTCTGAGGATATTAATAAACAACCTGACTCGTACAGTAGTGACCCGCCTTACCGCACAGTTGATTGGTAGACCAGGTCCTCTCGTCTGCGGTTGTCCTCCATGTGGGAATAGCTGGTGTTGTACATGGCATCATAGGTGAAGATCTTTTGTTTGGCACTGCCTCCTTCAGTCACCTGGAAGAAAGTACATTCACATCACTGAGGTTAAATACAGCAGCTGGAACCATGGAGACGTGAACTGAAACTTTCTGTACGTCTAACATGCTTTGCTGGGTTTTTTTAGCCAAGTTGGTGGTCTGACTTGAGGGATGGCAGCAGTGTGCGTCCACCACTTTCAGACTGAAATATGTCGACATTGTGGTGAATCAGTGAATTGTGAATCCTCTTGACTCTGCAGATCCTCTGACTGTACATCTAGTGGCACCAGCAGGTTCACATTTATGGTTCACAGTGAAATATCTCACCTATGAACTTTGGTTCAGACATTCATGTTCCTCAGAGGATGAAAACACTTAAGTGTTTCTCTGACTTGTCTTCTAGCATCATAATCAGGTCAAAATTTAATTTTGTTCAGTACTTTGGTTTATAACCAAATAGCCTCAGCTGTACTTTGTGTTTAGTGCATGAATCTATTATGAGGACTAGATATCAGACAAGACAGCGCCCATTGATTCAAATGAAAGTTGCTCATCTAGCGCATAGACCAAAAAATGTTTGCTCTCTCCCTGATCAGCTTCTGCATCGTGCAGCTCACTGCACACATCATCGGTTGATATTTGTTTAATTAAACCAGGATGGTTAACATTTCCTCCCTGACTGGCACATTTCTGTAACTGTTCCTCGACTATTTCTTCTGTCTGTATGACACATTCACCACAACTACTGTGTATTGCACATTAGGCTTGTTTTACTACAAGAACCCAAATAGGAGCAATAGTCCAAGTAAGGTTTAATCATAGTAAATATTTTAAATATTAGAACTGTAATGAGTCACTTGTGTTGCCAAACACAAGGAAAGCACATGAATCTAACTGTTTTCTGTTTGAACACATGAGACCATTCTTGACACAGCAGGTACAGAACAAAACCACTGACCTGTATAAAGATGAGTCTTTTCAAGCAGCAAAGAAACATTGATGGAAGAGGGAGGAGGGAGATTTACCAACTATATACAGAAAGACGCTGGCAAACAGCTTTTATGGCATTGAGTTTACCTGTGTGCTCACCCGAAACCACACAATCTCTCGGAGGTTGCCGTCTGTTTGGAAGTTGCATTTTAGTGTAACTGTGTCTCCGATGACAACATGAGGAAGAGGATCAATGGAAACAGTTAAATAACCTGCCAAAGAGAGCAGAATGGGAGACATGTTGAAATAACATTACACTGAGGCAGTAGTTACCAACAGTTCATAGTCAAGTCCTCTTAATGTTAGTATAGGAGTACCACAAGGCTCCATTCTTGGTCCTCTTTTATTCACCATATATATAAACAACATCATCTCTGCCACCCCAAAGTATAATGTACATTTTTTGCAGATTACACTATTTTATATGCCACTGGCTCTTCTCTTAATCTGGCCATTGCAAATCTACAGTCTGCTTGTGAAACATTTCAGACCTCTCTCATCAAACATAAGCTTGTTTTAAATCCTGGCAAAATTAAATGTATGTTATTCTCTGGGTCACCTAAGAGTATCCAGCCTACTACCCATATCCAAACCTGCAGGGTTCTGAAATTGAAACAGTTGAATGTTATAAATACTTTGGACTCTGGCTGGACACCAGATTCACTTTTAAGACCCATGTGGAACATTTATCAAGCAAACTGAAGGTCAAAACTGGATTTTTGTATAGAAACTACTTATATTTCAATGGTCTTTCAACTCTGTTAGTTGAAAGACCATTGTACATTATTCTGTCTGTGCTTGATTATGATGATATTGTATATGTGCATACTTCTCCCTCTGCCTTAAAACCTCTTGACTCCGTGTATCACAGTGTGCTGCGTTTCATCACTAGTGATACATTCATCACCATTACATCTTATATGAAAACAAACAGAAGGGAGCAGCATTGTATGTTGCTGCCTAGTTATCTCTGTTCTCTGGTTACATATAAATACAGTATTTATAACGTCAGGTCACAGGACATTTTAACATCAGCTGTACCTCTTGTTCACACTGAATTTGGAAAAAGTGCTTTCAAATACTGTACAAATGGAAAAGTTACACTCTCTTATTTCACTTGAACATTTTAAAAGGTTGTACTTATGTACTTGCAGTCAGACTTGTAAACACTTTTCTTAATTGTGAAGAGTATATAATGTATGTCTGTGAATTATCTGTGTGTCTGTTTAAACTGTATGTTTATTTTTGTTGTAAAAGAGATCCTGATCTCGATGAGACTACCTCTTTAAATAAAGGATTAAGTAAATAAATCAATTTCCTGTATATGTATGTCTCATATTGTGAACTGCGTTGCATTAAAAAGCAATCCACCATGAAAGCATCACTGGACTTGTACTCAGCAGCTTACAGTTGGTAACCCTGCAGCTGTATTCCTGCTCTGTTCTGCACAAGTCAAAGCTGAGTCAAGGTGGATTCCCATTTAGCAAATACAAACTGAAGCTCATGCTGCATTAATACCTTTTGGGGGAAGGAAGCGTAACACAAACACTTAAAGAGTTAAGTCAACATCTCTCTCACATCTTTTCCACTGCAGTTTAACCAGATGTAACCCAACATGTAGCGACTGTCACAGGTTCTGGTTTTGTTTCTACTATTCTCTGCTCACTTTGGGGACGTGTTCCTGGAACTACATTCAGGATCTGCTCAGGAGCTGATACTACATCCAAGTTCAGGATCATGCAGGGTTGGCAGCAGCGACGTCACATAACAATAAGACAATAAAAGAAACTTAACAACAGTAATCACCAATTTACTGATGCTTCTGTATGGAGCAGAACAAAATACTTATAAAAAAAGGAAGAGTGTTTGCTGGACAAACCAACATGTCCAGGCTCTCATTAGTGTTTGTGGAGAGGAAGTCATTCAGAGGACACTGGAGTCAATGGATGGAAACCAGAAGGTGGACCAGTAGATTCCTCAGTGTGTGGTGGAAATACAAACAACCAATCAGAGCAAGATTTTTAAAAAACTTGCATCATCGTGTTGGTCTGAATGAGGTGTAAGAAGCCACTTCCAACTGTTTCTATGACAACATGTAAAATATATCCAAACATCCCAGTTTGTAAAACACAGTAGAAACAAAAGAAGAAGGTCAAACCACAACCTCACAAGGATCTTAAAGTTCAGGTTATGGGAAGTCCAGGCTGCAGGTTGTTAAGCTGCTGTATAAAACTTGTCGCTGGTCATTATCACATACAATCTGAACAACCAACAAGGCTAAATACATACAAATCCTACATAACATAAACCCCACTAATGTTTTGGCTTTAGATTTTTCTGATGTAGATGTTAACTGATTTATTTGTAGAAAAGAACATTAATCATTCGTCACTTTTTCAATTGTAACCTTACAGACAAATTTTAGTCGTCATTTCCAAACTTTTAAACTTTATAATAAAGATATTATAACACATTTTAAATGCCCTAAGACTGTTTTTATTGTAAATGTAATATTTATAATGTCATTCAAAATGATTCCCTTTTTTTCTATTTTCCTTCATGATTATTCAAAACTCTCCTAATGTTAATATTTCCTCAAAACAAAAAGAGTATATGCACAATTAATTATTATAACTACATTTAGAGATGAATCTGCTTTTATTTTATTTAAATGTATTTTTTTCTGCCTCTTACTGTCATCCTTTCAAGTTGTCTTTTAGAAGACTTGATTGTAATTTCAGATGACTGAGACATCAGATCCCTCGTGGTTTGTAAAATACAACGGAAAAGCCTTTAAGTTTAAGTTCTCATGTTTTAGTCTCATTAAAACAAGAAAATGCATTTGTTTAAATGTTATAAAAAAAAATACACTGAAATTTAATTTGTTAGAACATGTAAATCCTGAACCACAGGTCTGACCAAGAGTACAGAAAGTATGTTGTCAGGAGACAAAACAGTGTCATCACACCATAATCAAACACCTTTGTAAGCACTGCTGACCCTGATAGTCAGTCAGTCACACATTATGACATATATAACATTATACCCCAATAAGCAGTCATGTTTATTAGCTACATCAAAATTCCTCTTTTAGTTTTACATGTATGTCATTCTGCTCTCTGGAGTGAAAACAAAAGAAATCACTGAAAGTCTCATATATCATTTTAACATTCCTTTATTATTCCATTAACAGACTGAAGCTGAAAAAGCCACAATGACGGGATTCAAACTGACTGCAGCTCTCGCAGGTCTGCAGGACTCCAACTGTCACCTGGAAAACACAAAGCATTCACTGGCATCATTAGTAACACTGTTGGTTGTATAAAAGGCTGGTTGATATCACCAGAAATCACCTGCAGCATTTATTTACTCACCAACTGTAGGTCATAGTGAATATTCACTGACTTCTCCAGTGGTCCACATAGACACACTCATCACCACACACACACACACACACACACACACACACACACACACACACACACACACACACACACTCGTCTTGATCTGTATTGTTTTGACCAAAGTGTGTCCACACATTAAAATCTCTTTCTGTTGCAGCTCTTTTGCGTCTACATGGTTCATTACATCACTTTTAAAACTGCAGGTGAACCGACTCTGAGTCCACCGACACTCTGCAACACGCATCCATTCAGTCCATGAAAGTCTTCTTCATCCACCTTCTGCATGAACACTGATGAAAACTATGAAATCACAGGAAACAGGGACAGTGTGAGTCACACTACAGCTGCAGGTGAAAGAATGACTCAGATTCATTACTCACAATGTTACAGTTAGCATTAGCTACATTAGCTGTGGCTAACAAACAGCTGCTAATGAGCCGCTGACTTCAATCCAGCTAACGCTACGCTACATTTTCACACAGGAGCATTTAACAGTTTAACTAACAGAAATGAACAAAGTACAGAAGGACGCTGCATTTATCAAAGAAAAAACTTTCGAACCTTATCTCTTAATTAAGATTTACGTATCTTATAATTACAAGAAAGGATCTCATAACTTTTTTTTAGTTTTGTATTTTTTTCTTTACACTCACAAGGACTAAAACCAGAAGGTGTCAGTAAAGCAGCGTGACGGATGACAACTGCTGTAAAACTGAAAGAAGAAGAAAGCAGTTCATGCATATCGCTGGTGGAGGGATTGTAGATCTATTTGACACGAAGAATAACACAAAGAATGACAATACCAGAAGCACCACAATTAATAAATCAACATTGTTCATCAAGGAGCCGCTATGAGAAGCTTCATGTACATCAGTAATGTATCCAAGCTAATAAGTAATCAAAATACAGCAAGCAATAAAGTAGCTATGAGAATATATAATAATATACTTTTCTTGTGATGATGAGATCTTTTCTCATTATAATGACATATTTAACCCTCCTGTTGTTCTCGGGTCAATTCTGACCCGAGACAGAATCCTGAAGAAGAAATTATGAATTATTTTAACTACAGCTGAGATCAGAGGAAAATATGTTGATGGATTATGGCAGACTGGTATATGTAAAAATTTAGTCAAGATACTGTTTTAAAACCGTTTCAATGTTTTTGATGACAGCACATAATGACACCTGTTGTACAACAGGAGGGTTAAGTCGAGATAATTACGAATAATTACGAGATAAGGCCTCCAATTATTTTTCTTTGGTGAATGCAACGAGCTTCTGTATCAAAGTGACAAAGTGAGAGAAGAGTAGTTTTATAACCTAGTTATAACTGATAAAAGAAAAAGTAGGTAATTTACCTGAACAGGTAATTTACCTGTTCATTGCAGCCGTGAACAAAGCAGACACTCCAGCATGTAGTCAGTGTCACAGATGCCTTCGTCCTTTTTCTTCTTCGTTAGTTGTGGCAGACTACGGCACTTCTTCATCCTCCTCGTACACAAATACTGTCTAAATGTTTGAGTCTGTATTTTAAATCTCTGAGAAAACCACAGTGTAAAAATGCCTCCAGACTATGTGAACAGATGGCAGTATATATTATGTAACCCCCCCCCCCTTCATTTAGGTCAATTTACTTAATTTTTTTAATTTTACTTAAATTGTTTGTGGATTAATAAAAAACAAAACATACACTGTCTAACGAAAACCGCGAAGAAGAACCACTTCTGCCTGTTGTTGCACCTTAATGTCCTGAGTACAGAGGAGTGTGCATGTGTATGTACATGTACAAGACAACAAGAAGGGGACCCGCTCATAAATAGTTACTCCATCAGTCATCACAAACTCTAGTTTCTAAAGATCCTAAATCTGACAGGCTGAATTTTATAAAAAATGTATAAAAAGATGCACAAGACGTCTAGAATTTTTCCATTTGATGAAATGTGCAGCCATAACAAATTTGGGGTTTGAATATTTGAGTGTAAACATCATATAGCTTCAACAAAGGGCTGTAAAAAGCTGAGAGAATATATATATGAGGCTGTCAGGCAGAGCAGAGTGAAACTTTGACAACCATAAAGATATTTAAGCAAAAGGAGAAAACTGGATTTTACAGATGAACCTTCCACTGGCGTCGGATGACAATTCAGTTTGATCATTTTATTTATGTAATCGTTCTTATAAAAGCATTAAAACTTTTGACAAACAACACATAGTTTGCTGTGTTCACAGCAGCAGTATCTGGTGTGGACTTTTCCTTGAAGTGCTCCAGATTTCTTTCCTGACACTTTAATATTTAATATGGACTCAATCCCTCGGAGAGGATGGGATTAAATTTAGCATGAATGTAGAGCTGCTGTTGCATTTCTTTATGATGCTGCTTCTCTGCCGTAAATTAGCAGCTCAGCATAAGTTGGAGCTGTTAAAACAGCAAATGTGTTAATCATTCGATCCATTAAGGCCACTGGCCCCGTCAGTGCGCTCTGCAGTGAGCTAAAAGCTGACACTGACCCCTGCCAGTCTAATAAACACACCCACAGACAGCTCACACAGCTCGCTGCTTAGATGCACTAATCCCCGGGAGCAAGCGTATTTACACCAGGCCAGGATTTATATGTTATATGCTGTGACCGCTGGGATTAAATGCGTTAATGCAAATTGCAAGACTTCAGCTGCGTTAATGTATGATACTCTTTCATATGTGAACATTCATGTGCAGCAGGTACATGTGATTTACTGATATAACTTTATGGAGATGTGATGAATTCACATATAGACACATGTTGTTTTTGGACATTTCTTATGTCTCATGTCACATTTGATGTACAATTTTATATTTGAAACATGAAAATGCCAATTTCACATATGAAACTCATTTTGATGTGTTTTTTTTTTTTTTTTTAAACATTTCACACATGAAAAGCAAGAACTGACATCAGTTTCACATGTAAACATTCACATCTGGGCAGATGTGTTTGTTATATATGAAACATTTACATATAATTCATGTGTTTTTTTCATGTCAAATATTACTATGAAATGTAATATTTCACGTATGAAAAGAGGAATTTCAGTTATATTATTATTCAGTTATAAGGGATGCAACAGAGCCTGAGCTGGTCTGTACTGTGTGTGTGTGGCGGGTCCGGCGCTGCCCTCTGACATACGGACTGGGACCAAAGGCACCTTGCAGCGCGGCAGAGCAGCAGCGCGGCGGCGCTGGGAGCTGCTCTGATGCCCTTTGTCATCACAGTAAGCCTCACCTCCACAACACTGGCCTGTACTGCATGACGTCAGCCTGCCTACAGATTATTTTTCCCATGTTTTTCCTCTTAATCCTCCCTCCAGCTTTTCATCCAAAGAACCAGCCATTTGCCAAGCTCTGGTCTCTACACACACACAAACAATGTGGAGAGAGATTAACACTTAACAGAATAACATTGAAGTGATAGAAATACATCACTCGCACATGATAACTGAATCATAATGTCCTGTGTAAACAACAGAAAGTAATCATTTAACTAGGGAAAAGAATATTTTGGAATGAGATTACGGTTCTTGAAATGAGATATTCAGGAGTGATACCACCGTCCCGCTCAGCTTAGGCTTGGCTGCTTCTGCCCTACTTTTCAGTTCAGTGTGACAAACATAGAAAGGACAATTCGACAGCTTAGCCTTTATAGAGGGCCGTGTACTGTAAAGTATTTGATATTCCACGTCTTGTGTTGTCTGTGCTGGAGGAGATAAAGCTGGCTTATCCAGCCAAGTCGTTCTCCTCTTCCTCTAGACAGCAGACGGTCTGCCCTGCTATCAGATAAAAGACTCCAGTCTACATTCAAACACATCAGCATGGTGAAAGACTACAAAACTGTTGCTGCTGCTGTCCTGTGCATTAGGATGAGTGAAGCTGCTTTGAATGGGAAATACGGGATGTTCACCTCATGTTAATACTCTTTGATCACAGAGCTCAGTTTTATATTCAGGGCAACAACATCTGTCATCTGGATAACAAACTGCCAAAGTTCAGGCCAAAATCTCTCTCAAAGTGTCATGGTTCTGTCCCAGTCTGGCTCCGTGTCCCTCCACCAGTCCTCCAGACACCCTCTGATGTTTCCCCTGTTTGTTTAGACTGGACTGAGAAGGATGATGAGAGGTGGCCAGTTATATCTAACGATCACTGGAGATACTGTTGTTTACTTCATTTACTCTCATAGAAACTAAGTTCAAGAGTGACAGTTGTCTTTCTTTATGTTGTTACATGCAGACTTACTAAGATTACTACAGATTTATTGGTTCATATTTATATCAACAGCAGTTAATGTTTCTAGTCTTTATGGTTTTAAGGTTCCTCGGTGGGCGATGTAATGCTGAAGGTTATTTGCTGTTTGCTCAGTGTGACTCGTTATGTAATTCTGAGACAGTTTGATTCATGACGGTTTATATATGAAGAGGATTGTGCATGATTATATTGTAGACTTTTATTTAGCTCATGGAAGAAGTTGTTTTTGTTGTGTCTTTTGTGTTTTGTCGTGTTTTCCCAGCCTGTTTTTCCCTCCACACCTGCCCTGCATCAGTCTCACTAGCCCTGTCCTGCTCCCTGTGTCTTCCACAGCCAATCA
This sequence comes from Thunnus maccoyii, assembly GCF_910596095.1. Classification (NCBI taxonomy): domain Eukaryota; kingdom Metazoa; phylum Chordata; class Actinopteri; order Scombriformes; family Scombridae; genus Thunnus; species Thunnus maccoyii. The sequence goes on along the minus strand of NC_056536.1, from coordinate 822,268 downwards.
GCTCCCAGCCTGCCCTTGTGTCTCGCCACCTGTTCCTTGTTGTTTCATTAGTTCAGTTTGTATTTGAGTCCTGGTTTTCAGTTCAGTCTTGTCGGATCCTTTGTTCTGCTCTGTTTGTCTGCATTCTCTTCCTGTGTTGCTCTGATCTTCCAGCTTTGTGTTTGCCTGCACGAGCTTTAAATAAGGAAGTTATTCTTCAGCCTCGCTCAGCCTGCAGTCTCTTGCAGAAAGAACTCGCATATGAAATTCCTTTCATCTCCCAAACATCTGTAACTCTTTTCCAATGCAAGAAAAAACTAATAAGAACTAATAGCCGGAGAAGAAAATACATTAAATATTTATAAAGAAATAAGGTCAGCAAGGTTGAAAATGTGAATATTGTGATAAAATGTGATTTAAATGTGTTTTACTAGCCGTTTGTTAAAGGAAGCATTCAACATTTTGGGAAATATATTTACTTTCCTCCATCAGAGATGTTGATGATCATCAGCCTGAGAGCAGCTGTTACTCCTGCTTCCAGTCTTTATGCTACGCTAGGCTAACGGTGTCCTGACACCACCTCTGCACCGACACAGACTCCTGAGTTATTCTGTTATAATGAAACAATGCTATTTCTTATGAAAAATTGAGAGCCAGCTACAAGTTAGTAAGCAGGGAATGTACAGGAAAAATTGGGAGGTACTGATGAAAAATATATATGACACATAGAGCTGGGCGTTATCTCAAATTAATTCAAACTTGTTTTTGCACGATGTGTAAAATGTCTAAATCATGAATTGAGTTATTACAATATGCACAAAAAGTAGATTTTTAGTCAAAACGTAACACAGATGGTTGCTGCTACATTAGCAGCTTTGAGTCACGACAGTCCTGCAAACTGTGATGTGATCAGTTTCACTACATGTTCACCTGCTGCACTTTACAGGACTAGTGACTGAGAATGACTCGTCTCTGCTCTCGGTTTGTGTTTCTTGATGACGTATCATCTCAGGTCAGTTGAGGCGATTTTTTTCTACTTGTCTCTACTTGCTGGGTAGCTAACGCTAGCTAGCAGCAGATCTGTTAGCTAGCGGAGCTTCCTGCTCTGTCTGTGTTCACACTGATTATTAAACTGGATGATCTACTGACGTTCAATATCTGTGTGATAACCTGTATTTTATACGTAATGATGACGGCCTACAGGTGGTGCAGATGTTTAATTGTTCTTGCTCAACTGTCTGTTTAACTCCTGCATTTTACAATCAAACAAAAATCGATTTTAAAATCGTGAATCGACCTCAAGCTTGAAAAAGATTGAGGTTTGATTTCTTGGCCGAATCTTCCAGCCATCTGCAGTCATCTGCATCGGGTCAGATACCCAGCTGGTGATCCGCAAAAAAAAGTGATGTGCAGGTGGTATTTTGTCCGGGTTCAGTTCTAGGTGAAACAAAGAACATGCAGGTTAGATCAAGGGTGTTTGAACAGTAATTTAATGTTTTAACCCTCTGACCCGACTTGGAAATCAGACCCTAAAAATGCATGAAATGAAGGGGATGGGGATGTTAAAAAGATCATGCAATTAAAATCTAGAGTTATTATGTATTTAACAGCGTGGTGGAAATTACAAAACATCTGCAACTGAAAATGAATTGGAGCAAATAATGTGGCTTAATGTGGATCGATCAGTTAAACCTCAAGTTACAATGAAATAAAATTAAAAGCAAGAGCCCTCTGTAGCTATGACAACAGCAACGTGGTATATATGCTTTTTGGCTTTTTAAACAAGTTTTCTTAATCAAAAGTCTTTCCCATCATTTCTATGTGAGAATACTGTTTCCTCCCCCCTCAAAGGTAAATACAGTTTCATATGGTTTCTCTGGTTGCAACAAAAAGCCCAGGTCCCTTCCTGACACCTACAGTAAAGTTGTATCTGACTGTATCTGACTGTATCTGACTGTATGTGGATCCCGTTGACAGTAGTAGCTTCAGTGGAAGAGCTCCCAGCTGCCTCTGCTCTCTGGTTTCCAGCAGTGGAAAGAGATTCACTCATAATCCAAAATCTAGACACAGGTTCCCAAGATCATAGACAGAAACTCTGTGAATTCTGATTTGGAATTAACATCCATGCACTTAACATTTAATCATTTTAAAGTACAGATTACCTTCAGCAATATGGGTCAGAGTCAGACAATGGGCCTTTTATCCCTGAGGGGAAAAATCTCCAAACAGCATTAGGTAACTTACTAGATGACAGCTCACTTGCTCTGAAGCCACATCTGCAGGCTGCTTAAACATCTGAATAGTAATGTAGTAATATTGGTGTATGTTCACATATACTTTACATTACCGAAGCAGAACATAGTGTTCTTTTCCTGGGGTTTGTTAGCTACCAGGCAGTCATTCACACATATCCCGTCCCCACCTTACTGCAACCCTACAACCAAACAAGAACACAGATATTGGACGATTCTGCAAAACCCTGGATTATAATCAATGACAATTTTTTTTATATATCTACTGGCAACATAAAAAAACCCAACTACAATATCTGGGCATGGTTAAGGTCAGGGAAACCTTGTGGTTATGTCAGGGTTATGAATCATGATTATGGTTAAACAACAGGTGAATGTTAATTGTATTAATGGGACACTTCTGGACATTTTGGTGCCCTAGGCAAGACGTCCACTGGAGCCCCTTTTTATAATATTCCACTCTCAACTTCACTCATCTTCTGGTCTGCATCCTGTTATCACATCATCTGTGAATTAGTACCTTTACATGCACACTAGTCCCTGTTATGTCTTATTCTGGTTTTAGGTAGATATGAAACATTAGAAACCTGGTTATTCATATTCCTTTATCACTAACATTAGGTTACTGATCATTGGTGTCTTTGACTCCTCAGCAAACAGTCTGTCAATTCTGTACTGAGACTTTCACTTATGGCTGTTGGCTCATATTTTATGATCCAGTATTTATTTGAATTCTATGTTTCTTCATTATACAACTTACAGTGCACACCTCATTAAAATTAATGAAGCAGTTGAGATATGTGTTACAGTTTTTAACCAACAGCAGCTGTTAACAGGTTCGTTTCTTCTGCAAAATGTCAGTGAAATAGATGCAAATTGACAGTCTGCTCACATTGTTTATCACTGCTCACTGACATACAGTTATTCTAACTGAAAATACTGATCATTACTATTATATATTTTGTGACTCTGCTGCTCACAATGCTGTGCCTTCAGTTCTTTAACAGGGTGCAGTGGTGTGATTTTAACAGCTGTGAATCCTCCTGGAATCACAGCTGTTACAGGAGGAATCGAACATCTGGATTTATAGCTGAAAGCTATTATTGTACACACTGTAATTTCCCTTTGGGATTAATAGAGTACTTGGCTCCAAGGAGTAATAACAGCAATAAGACTGTATCTATCAGGACAGAAGATCCTAGTACGGCAGATGCCACTGAGAATGTGCAGGAATATGGCTGCATTTACAGAGCTTCACTAGCTTGTTGTGCTACATAACACAACCTCTTGACTCTGTACTACATTACACACTTTTCACAGATCTTCAGTACAAAGTCAAGACGTTGTAATATTTGGCACAACAAGCTAGCGAAAAAAAATTAAATAACAATTGTGAAAATTTTCATCCAATTAGTGTTCTTAACTTGGATATAAAAATTCTTAACAAATTACTGGGCAAGGTGATTAGAGAGGGTACTCCCTAAACTGATCCACTGGGATGAGAATGGTTTCATAAAAGGCAGACAGGGCACCCATGAATTCAGAAGAGTGCTGATTATTTTATACAGTCAAAAGGAGGAAGTAGATACAGCCCTGCTTTCTGTAGATGCAGAAGAAATGTTTGATAGGGTGGAATGGCCCTATCTTTTTCATATTCTTGCTAAATTTGGCTTTGGGAAAACAGTCTGCAGTTGGGTTAAATTACTGTATAAAAACTCAACAGCCGAAGTCTTAATTAATACCACTGTATCCAATCTCTGTATCTAGAGGATACCACCAACGACACCCCCCCCCCCCCCCTTCTTCTTTTCCTTTTAGCTATCGAACCACTTGCTTTATTATAAGGTCCCATAAGGAGTTGTCTGGTATTCAAATAGGCCAAACCGAACATAGGATAGTGCTGTTTGTTGATGATATCATTGTTTTTCTGAAACACTATGAAATGGTTTCTGACTACAGATAACCGATACCTCCTGTCGGTGTGGATAAGGCACGGACAAACAGCTGTCCTCTATCTCTGACCCAGGTATCGAACATAGTTCCCAAAACCTACACACACGATCATCCAAGCCTTGCTTAGGGAACCAGAGTTCAGCCTGGCTTCTATAATCACCAGCTGTCATTGAACCACTACCAATGGGCCTGTCTAGTCAGGAATCCCAACAGCCTGGGTCACAATGAAGTGTATTGGTGCAAATAGGTGTTGGAGGTTTGAAAGTACTCCAAGATGGCCTTCTAAGAGGTCATCCCTGGAGGAGGCCCACTCTGTCGGTCAAGGGCACTCGCCCGGTTTTATAGGGCAGCTTCAGAGCCCTGGCCCTAACAGTTTAGCCAATTAAGTCCAGACCCCGAGCCTCTCTTGGCTTTTCTTTTTATAACTCTACAACTTCCACTTATTTCTATTACCACATATCGTCCATCTCCAGGACATCTATCAGTTTCATGCTGATGTTTCATGACTTTACACAAAATAGTGACTGATTTGAGATTAAAATCTAGGTATATCTGCTAGGTGCAGAAAACCACAGCTTTCCCTTTGCCTCAGGTTATTTGATGGTTGTCTATGTTTTTGATGTTTATTTGTGTTTGTTTTAGTCACTGTTGATGGTTCAAAACTAGTTCAGTACACATTGCACAAGTTGTGTAAATCCCCCACAAATAGTGCAAGACGTTAAACTACGTTTAATTTGTCACCATTTGAAATTAAATAAAATGGTCAGAAGTAGGTTTGAGTAGAGTTTGTCTCGGCCACATATAGTGGAGCTTTCAACAATAAAAAATAAATCAATTTCAACGTTATTAAATATTGTCGCAATCTTTGGGAAAATTTCAGGTATAAGATCAATAATAACAAATCTTCCATCATGCTATTAAATGAAAGAGAGAGGAAAAATCATGTCAGAATGTGGCACAATTTAAAGTATCTGATTGTTTCACCTACATGGGAATTATGACTGTTCCTTATATTGATAATATAGCACAAACTAATTATCACCCAGTGTTAGAGCAGGCTACGAAACTCCTGGCACTAAGGATGACATTACCAATCTCTTTAATTGGCAGAATTAATATTTTAAAAATGGATATTCTGCCAAAGTTTCTATATTTGTCTCAGAATATCCCTCTACCCCCACCAAGACACGTGTTTCCAATACTTAAGACGGCTTTTAGCAAAATTATATGGAACAACAAACGCCAGAGATTATGCCTCTGTGCTTTCCATATGACAAGGGAGGACTTAAGTGGCCAGACTCAACCACAAACAATTATGGTTTTTTTTTCTTTATTTAATGTCCCAGGTTGGGTAGAGTTAAATTTACCACCACACCTATATCTATATTTAGGTTTTAAGAAAATTCACAACTAGTCTGTTTGTATCAAATATGATGAATGTATGGTACAACATTCAGAAATACATGAACATACATCAACCCCTCCCAGTTTAGCCCTATATGGTGTAATTTATACCTGAAGGGGTATTAGAAAGACTGGAGATTTATCTAGGGAGCTATATATATATATATATATATATATATATATATATATATATATGTATAGCCCAGAAACAAAAATATGACTGTCCATCCAGCAAAGGATCGATTTTCTCCCATTATGATTTTCTAACTGAAGGATCTCAAGTGTCCTGAGAGAAAACTCTACAGGTATGGAGAAAAGATCTTAATGAAGATTTAACATTAGACGACTGGCAGACAATATGTGAGGAAACACAGACTATAAATACACGTTCAATTAAGTTAATTTAGTATGAATGGCTGATGTATACATATGTTACACCTCTCAAAATTCACAAATTTGACAAAAGTATCCCAGATACTTGTACTAAATGTAATGATGTCAAAGGAATACTTCTTCATTGCACATGGGAATGTAGGTTGAGAAATTTTTGGAAAGAGGTAAATTGTACCTTTTCAGTACAGCTCCCATTTTCATGATAAATACTCCAGGGGGAGTCTTTATGCATGTGTTCTTTGCAAGCAAAGAGGCTGATAGCCCTGTACTGGAAAAGTAGAAGTAAACCATCTATAGGTAAGTGGATTAAGGAGATGGCGTCTTGTATGGCATTAGAAAAAATGACATCCAGTGTACTGCGAAACAAACTGTAAATTCCTGTTAAACTAGCCTAAAATGCCTATCCAAGGCACACCAAAAGTAAATTGAACTGAAAGTTGTTCTTGAATCATGTGGTGTTGGTCTCTTTTGAAAGGAAACACTGAATCACTGTAAGTGTTACTAGCATTGAGTAATAGAAGTTTGAACACACTGAAGTAGAAGGTTTGAATATTTTTTTGAAAACAGATGCCTGCAGATGACTTATAGCTGGGACTTATTAGGTGGAAAACTCAATGGGACCAAAGCATGGAGCCTTACTTAGTCCAAGTTGAAATTTAATGACAATACCACAGAAAATGAATATTTTACACGTTTTTCCAAGGGTATGTCTAGGCGTCTTGCCAAAAGAGGCCATTTAGAGCCACCAAGTCACCCCTGCTTCAGAGTAACTGAAACATAAACACATTACAGTGCTTTGTTCCCCTGTTGGAGCTAAAATTTGTGCATATAAAAGTCGAAACAAGTGCCATGGTGGTAAAGTAGTTTATATAAAGTAACACACAGCAAACTATGTATTATAGAACCCATTAAAGCTGCATATGGTCATTTTCTGAATTTCATTGGCTATTTGAGGTGCCAGTCATCGGCACAATCTGTTCCACAGTGCAGCCACCATTTTGACACCATGCTATCGCTAATGTTTACCTGCTAGTCATGACAGAGAAACTGCTTATTGGAAATAATGCAACAGCGGTTTGTGAGTATTTATTGATGAAATAAATAATAATAAATGGCTTCTTTAAAGTTCTTTTTATTGACTTGCTTACCAGTGATTGTTGTTATATTTATTTTTTATACTCATTTTATGTGTTTTAGATTTTTATCTTATGTCTGTTTTATTATTTTGTCATGTCTTTAATACTTGTGTCTTTGTTTTTATTGTTTGTTTTGTGTAAAACACTTTGTAACATTGGGTTTGAGAAGTGCGAACAAATACATATAATTTTGTTATTAGGCTATTATTATTATTAATACATTTCAGCCCCCTATAGTGTCCTTCTACAGTCTGCTTGTTTTTTTAATAATGTAATGTGTGCACTGGACAGCAGAGGTAAACTGGGCTCCTGAAATTAATTATTAAGTATTTCTTCCTCCCCTTTAACTCCCCCCCAGCAGTTGCTGCTGCTAACAGCCTGCTTGCAGGTGTGTGACAGGATGCAAACTTTGCTCTCTTGAGCAGAGTAAGATGTGCCACACCCCATCCAAACCCTGATCTCGCTCATAATCTGGACCCTCACCTGGGACCAGTTTACCTTGGAAGACTCTACCGGGGGCTATTATTACTGATAACACAGCTCCCAGGGTCACATGGACACACGAACCCCTCCACCATGATAAGGTAGCAGTTCTCCTCTGATAACTGAACACAACATGGAACAATAAAGACCACATTCCAAAAATCTCCATCTTATTTATTTATGTTGAAAAACATTATTTTCCTAAAAGAAGAGAAATGCACCAATGCAGTTACATTTCAACTAGTTTTGAATAGAAATCAAATTGTTTGAAGAATTTAGTAGGTATGAGTCTTTGTATCTTGAAATTTAAAAGAATAAGACGAGTCAAAGCTAACTTGTATTTTAAAAATAAGTTTTCAATTCATTTTAAGACACAAACATTTAAAGTACAGACAAAACTACTTGATAATATGGAGATTTTTGCAGTGCAGATTCACAGCTTATGAAAAAAGCATCAAGGTGTCTCTTCTAACTGGTGTTAAATGGTAAAAAAAAACCCTCCTAAAATAGTCAGTGATCATCATAATGAAATCAATAATCAATTACCAAACAAAATATCATAAAAGCAAGCATACCTCGTCACCTCTAAAGAAAAACTGTAATTATTCCATAAATCTTTCTCGAGCCTTTAAAGACATTCTTAACTTTATTCTCTCAGTTCAACAGAGCAGAGCAGACGTCTCCTGGAGAAGCTGCTTGTTCTGGGTCACGTCCACTTACTGGTTGTCAGTCTGAATGTGTGAGCAGAGAAGAGAAGGCAGCAGAGAGCGAGAGGAACAGTCATCCTGCTGGGTGCTGCTACTCAAACCGAAGGATGCTCCATCCGATGTCAGAGCGGAGGACGACGGCAGCGTTTCATCTTCCATCCTTCAGACTGAGGCTGCCTCACACTGCTGCTCCGGTTTATAGTCAGAGGATTACAGCAGCTCTCTCTCTCTTCCTCTCTCTCTCTCTCTCTCTCTCTCTCTCTCTCTGCATGCCCTGAACTGTACTCTCTCTCTCTCTAGCTTGATCTTTGTTTCCCCACCTCACACTCAGTCTTTGTTTCTCTAATTCTCTTTTCTACCACAATATGAACCCCTCCCTTCCTTTTTCTATGTATCTTGTATCTCATTTGTTCCTCTTAAGTTTGTTTCAGTATGTGAGGGTGTCTCTGAACTAGCTACAGTATATACACGTCTCATCTGGGTTGAAATCAGAGTCCACAATAAAAGTTTTGGATGAAACAAATAACACATTGATGATGTGTCTATGCCAGTTTTTGTCCTCTTAGTGGTGCTGGAGGAAAGTTCATTGTGTCCAAAACAGAAAGAGAGAAGACGGAGGCAGGAATGTGCTCAAGAAATGCCACGTAATTCAGGAACCAAAGTCCACATGAAAATAAGAATTTTTTAGGAATTCACTACAATATGTCCTTTTGGTGTTGGTTTTGACTTTGTCTTATTATTTGGTCAAAACTGTAATTACCAAAAAAAAAAAAGTATTTATTTTCCTACAGTGGCAGTGCCCCTTATATTTATGTTCTCCAGTGAGTGTGAAAGCAAGCGATAACTGTACTGTCATTTAATTTGAACAATATCTCTGTGGATGGGCTCTAAAATAAGCTGCTCCAAGCTGGCTGCCATTCAGGAGCCATTGCAGGATCCTTCACAGAAACACAGTCACACCCAACTCGAAGTGAGACAGCAGAGCGTCCTGCTGAGTCATGTTTCTGTTAGTCTGGACGGTATGTTTCCCAGACTTACTGTAGTTGCTGGAACTTTAATAATGCCCCTCTAGTTATCATTCACATATTTTAACAGCATAAACTCAGATTTTATTCTTGCATCTCACCGCAAGGACTCTGAAGATATAAAAATAACAGTATCTCATATAGTGGGAGCACTGTAAATGTCCCACTTTCCCACTGTGGTTGCTCCCCCACAGGGTTGCATTGGGAATGCAGTGAAGAGTCCCAAAGCAGTAAGAACACTAATTATCTTGCTATTAGAACATCTTTAACACTGGCACAGTGCCATCCATAATTAGATATCTAGAATACAGTTAAAAAGGGCATCGACTGAGTCATCAGGAGACATGGCGATGTAAAGCTGTGTCATCAGTGTAGCTATGGACATTGACGCCGCGCCTCCTGATGATGTTTCCAAGTGGCAGCATGTATAGATTAAAAAGAGTAGGACCTAAAATTGAACCTTGAGGGACACCACAATTCATGTTATAGCTTTTAAATGAAAATTCATCAGTGCTTACAAAAAATGATCTATCAGTAGATCTAAAGATTTAAACCTCAAGTCAAGTAATACTAGTATGGAGGGATTTTTCATATCCATATTGGACCTGAGGTCATTTACAATCTTAACTAGTGCTGTCTCGGTACTATGATCGGTCCAAAAAATACTGACAGAGTTCATAAAGTCATTTAACTGGTTAAGAACAAGCTTCTCTAAAATTTTACTTAAAAATGGTAGATTGGATACTGGTCTGTCGTTAAGTATGGAAGCATCCAAATTGCTTCTATTCACAAGAGGTTTAACTATAACGGTCTTAAGAGCAGTAAGGAAGACGCCCATCTGAAGAGAATAATGTACAATGCTAAGCAAATCTTCATTAAAAAGCTATAAAATGTTTTTTAAAAGGATGTGGGAATGGGATCTAAGAAGCAGGTTGCTGGTTTTAATTGAGAAATAACTTTGCCAAGCGTCTCAGCATCAACCAGGACACATTTCTCCAGTGTTTCCTCGTGTACAAACAAAGTTTCTGGGGTGTTAAAATTCATACACTGACATTGAGGGAGATTCGATCTAATAGTGTCTACAATCTTCACATCTGGAGTTGATAGATGTACTGCTGGACCAGAGAAGTGAGCTTGTCTTGCCTGTTTGATTGTAAATAGTCAGCTGTTCAGGGAAAATCTGGTAATTGACTGTTAATTTATACTTTTTTCTATCTTCTCTCTGCTGTTCGACAGATTCTCTTCAACTGCTTCATTTCTTTGTTTCTCCAGAGAGGTGATGGATTAATGGACATCTTTTTCAGTCTTAGTGGGGCTGCTGTGTCGAGGGTTGACCTTAGTTAACTGTTGGAGTGTCACATAATAGATCAACTAGTAAGTTGTCACAACATAAACAGAAAAATAGGGAAAATGAGAACAACTGTATTGTAAACTGCTGTGTTAAAATACATATTTGGCAGGTGTTGTTTTGAAGTCTGTTTCCCTGACAACGTGTTTCCCCTCATCATAACCTGACCCAAACCCCAACCAGTCGTCCTTCCCTAACCCCTGACCCCTAACCTTAACCCTTTAATGTTTATTCATCTCTACTAATATCCTAAAAGTAAAAAACTAGATATTTTATTAAGTTTGATAAATTAGTCGGGAGATTGGCTCACATATTGTAGGCAGACCACTGTTGTCTTTGGCCGTTCTGACCTCATTAATAAACTGGACACAGCCGACATTAACTAAACTGTCAGTGTTGTAGTCGTTGTTCATAACGTTGAAGGGTTAATATTAATCTAGAGGGTTCCTCATCAAGAAAAAAATTAAACTTGCGAATCAAAAAAACGATTTTCAAGCCTTTCACTAGATTCTATTTTGTGTCAGAAAATGCTTTGAATCCTTTTTTATTTTTAAATCGAGTAACAAAACATTTTTTAAATCACCATATTTAATTATCGTTTCAGAAAAGGAAATCAATTGAGACAAAGGTACACAGATTTAACAATTTACTCTGTTATTTCTGTATAATGTTTGATAAATCTCGGCCAATATATCAGCTCTGAACTTGGATTTGATTTCTCTTATTAAAGCTGCAGCTGAATCACTACATAGTACTGAGTTGTCTGGTTTATTGTCCTCTTTTCACCAAAGTGCACATTAATATTTCTACCATCTCTGCTGTGAATTCTGACATCTGATGTGTCTGTTTTTAATTCAGGAATAGTTACTCCAAATGCCACTTTCCCGCTCTCCTGATGTCTATCTTCTGTTATTATTCAGTACGCATACATCAACTTCATTAATATCAATGACACCAATCTCCTCCACCTGAGATTTTCTTGCTCTACTTCTGTTTTAAGAAAGACGATTGAATTTCTGTCCAGCTGGGTAGCGAAATGTGGAATTGAACATCGCATGCTGTGGTGGACGGTGGTGATTAGCAGTGACTCCTCCCTCTAAGGGGACAAGTGGACCCAAACCATGCCAGCAAAATGCCCCCCACAGCATAACAGAGCCCCCAGACCCCCTCACTGTAGGGGTCCAGCATTCAGACCTGGACCAGTTTTCCCTTTTATTTGATTTGTCACCCGTCTATGTGTGTGTGTGTGTGTGTGTGTGTATATGTATATTTATATATACTGTATATAGCGGCAAGCAGCAATTTGTGGATTCAAACCTTTTCATGTTCAACAGAAGGAAGCAGCTCGATCACCCAAAATACTCAAAATATGTTCACCATGATTAATGCAAGAATGTATTGTTTTTATAAATATAATGAAAAACTGAGAATAGTTTTTGTTCAGTACAGTCAATAATGGAGGAACCTGAAGAAGAACTTTATCCAATCACAAGTGATGAAGTCTTCTCTTGTTGGAGACGAGTTTCATCTGGTGATGAAGAGGACCAACAACGTGACTTCTTATAGAAACTCTTCATAATGAGTCATAATAACTTTAATTTGCTAATTTAGTTGCTTTGATTTATTTTATTAATTTACTATCTGCGATAAATCCAATCACCTGGTGAGACTGGTGTTATATCTACTGTTTATATTGAACAGCTCACTGTGGATGAACAGTCACCATCTGCATTAAAACTCTTTAAGATTCCCTCCACTCATGTTTCAGGACATCTTCTACTCTAATCCTCCACTTCAAATAGCAGAATGTGCCTGACTTGGTTTTAAAAAAAAAAAAAGAGAAAGAGATCATGTTTACATCCTTAAAATGATCGACTGATTCTCCAGGATCTTTGAGTGAGCAAATGTTTTCCTGCTGGATACGAGACGTCTGATCCGGCCTCGGTGTTTGTTCACTACACTCTGACTGCAGGGCCACTTTAAATGAACTGAAGTTATAATCTTAATTATTATAACATTATATATGATTTTTGGAAATAACAGGTCCCACACTGAGTGCTGCAGTTGTGATGCTTTATTTGAAGCAGTGTCAGTGTGAAGGTTCGTCACAGGATCACACATGTACTGAACTCGGATCCACCACCTGAACACAACTCAAACTCAAGAAAATGTCATCTGACACCAAACCAAAACCCAAACAGCTTGTTTACGATGATGAGTGAAGCCCGGTGTGAAAGACGTCCACACTGTCTGTTAGAGAGAACATCTGGGTTATTAAAAAAGACTTGTTAAATAAAAGTAGAGACCTGGACCTGGTCTGTGATTGTAAAAGGCAGACAGACAGTGACAGGCAGCTCCAGTGTGTGTGTGTGAAGTGGGGGGCTGCATGCCCCCCCCCTCCCCTCCTGTGTCAGTGCAATTCACCGCCCCCCCCCCCCCCCCCCCAGTCATAAAGGCAGTTTGTTACATTTCACATTATATCAGCGTCTGCTGTTATTGTCCACACTTCATAATTAATACAGTATGTGTACACTGGTTTATAGTGTTGGTATGTCGCTCTATTTACATTTCAGTCTATTCACAAACATAAACACATGTAGTTGTGTACATCTGCTGCCACCAGCAGTCATATAAACACAATGTATTTCTACATATACACAGTCAAACTGAACTCTTGCATGTGTGTTTTCTGTCATGTACATGTTTACTTCATCAAACATCATCAGATGTCTGACTGTTTACTGTAGTTTGTAACACACATGATAAAAAACGGAGGCCTACAAAAACCAGTAAAACCATCAGCCTGTGTGTGTTTAAGGAAAGTTAGAACTCCGTCAGGCACCTTTTTACACATATGGAGCAGAGAAGTCATGTGATCAGGACTCGAGCAGTAAGCAGTCTTCATTCTCGCTGGCGGGCAACATCAGCTGCTGCTCGTAGTACAAACTCTTGGCGTAGTTGATTTCTTGGGAGATTTTGACGGCCAGACTCTCGCTCTTCACGTGGACCTGCGGAGACACGGACAGTAACGCTGGGATCAGACTGCAGGATGTTTCACTGTGTCATAGATTCTGACATCACTACACGACAAACCCTGACCAATCAGAACCGTCCCCCCAGACGACAACACGTTTCTGTTTGTAACGAGGGTTTAGTGAATGAAAGTGAAGCTGGAGTCCTTCATCCTCACTGGGAGATGAAGCTTTCATCACAGAACTATCTGAACGATTGAAGGAGTCAGACGTGAGGCTGCAGTAACGACGCTGTGAACTGAGAACAGTCAGAACCAGTCAGACCAGTGTCTCACCATGGGTTTCTGGTGGGAGGGGCCGGGTATGGCCACACCGCTACTGGTGCTTTCAGCCTTCTTGGTGAGCTGCACGTAGACCTTCCCATGATCCTTAGAGACCAGACAGTGGTAGAGGTCGTCATACTTGACCTCCAGGAAGATGGCCTCGCGGTCCACGAAGTCTCCAGGCTTCAGGAAGTAGACCACTTTGGAGGAGATGAGCACGCAGTAGCTGTCGATGGGCTCCACGGCGATGAAGCTGCGGACAGGAAACAGAATCAAACAGTCAGTCTGACAGTCAGACACTCTGTGTGTTCGAATGCAGGGAAACGAATGAGACTCACAACTCAGAGTGGATGTTGTCAGTGAGGCGGAACAGCTGCTCCTGACCGTCCGCCTGCGTGGCCGAGTAGCGAGGCAGCAAACCCTGAGGTCCTTTACAGCAGCGAGGCTTCCTGACGCGCTGCACACTCAGCCTGCACAACACGGTAACAACACACACACGTCAACACTCGTCCAGGACTCTTCTTTGGCTTTTATATGAATGTTCGTCCGTTGTGACCAACGCACAGGACAGTTTGAAATGTTTCAGGGCAGATAAGATCCACAAGACCTGGATGTCAAAACCAAAACACTTTTTATATTTAAAGAGGGGCTAAGAATTAAGAATAGTTCTGTTTTTATCACCATGATAGAGAAACATTATCCTCTTGTGAAACAATGAATCAGTGAGATGAATACGTACGCAGGAGTGTCAGTCAGTTTATCAGAAGATACCTTCAGTATAAAGATAAACAATGATCTACACCCTCAATGAAAATAAAATAATCAAAGTTCACAGTCAGGTAAATGTAGGCACTTTGATTAATATCTGTCTATAAATCTAGATGTTTGCTCTCAACATCGCACCACTGTACTCTAATAAAACACTTGAGACAGAGATGTGAGTGAGTCAAAGCAGCAGCAGCCTTGATGAAACGAGCTGAGTCATCGTGTGTTTGTGTCAGTGAAGGTTTAAAGAGCTGCTGCTGCTGCTTGAAACCTTTGTTTCATTAACGTTAAACTGTTGGTACAGATGGAACGCAGCTCATAGACTCCACCCACCTGTGGTTACTGAGACTAGCCATGTCCCGGACCGTCTGTGCCGTTTCTGAGGCAAAGTCCAGAGCTCCGGCCACTGGTTTGGTCACGGTGCCGACCAGACCTTTACCCAGACCTGAGAAGAAGCCGCTGACTCCGCCCTCCGTCTTCACCCCCTCCACCGTGGAGGTGATGATGCTGGTCATGCCTCCGATGATCCCTGCGGATCAGAGAGATGATTTAACCTTGAGATACTTCATGTAGACCAGAGTTCTGGTTCTCAGTGCAGGCTGCAGTAATGATTGTGGACAGACAGCAGGAACTACGGCAGCTGTGAAGCATCTGATTCACGTCTGCAGACACAGTTATCAGTCGTTGCTGGAATCCAGTGAGATTCATTAAATCCCACTGATGATTATATAATGTGTGTTATATATGTGAACTGCACTTTAATCTGTACTGATACATTTATTGATTCTCTGGGCTGAAGAGGACAAACATCGTTGTTTCTTCCATGTTATTCCCATGATTCATTGGGTCAGTCATAGTCTTGATCAACTGAAGATCTCCACCTCCTGAAGTCTGGGGTTTTCTAAATGCTCAGTAGTTGCTTGAACGGCGGCACCTCCACACGCCTTACTGGGAATGATGGTCTCCTTCCATTCTCCTCTGCAGTGAGCTGCATGTCAGCGCCCCAGTATGAAGGACCGCCCTAAAGACTCTGCACTGGTTCTGCAATGTCGGGTTTTATTGAAACTCTCTAATTGTTTTAACACATAAAGCTGAGAGATGTGACTGACCTGTGAGTCCAGTCCAAACAACAGACTGGTTTCCAGTTGAATAATCAAGGATGCATGTGCATTACGGTTTTTGCTGTCTTAGTTTAGACACTATCTCTAACTGCTGCAGACACAGAGATGTTTCCGGGTCGTACCGTGAGCCAGTCCGTGGATCCCGGCCACCAGATGCTCTCCGCTGGTGGCTCCGTGGTATCTGATGTACTCCCTCTCACTCTGGTGCCTGTTGTCCATGGTCTTCCCCAGACCGTCTGATAAAGTCCCTGCAAACTGACAACAGGAGAACATTCACACCACACTTCTTCAAGCATGTGCTCATGTGTATATTCAGGGGGTGGACACATTAATAGGAACACTTGTACAAAGAGCCACGAAATAAATTCAAATAAAATCAAGTGACCAAAAGTATCAGAAATACAACAACAAGAAGTTCTACACAGCTGAGTAGGGGAGTACCTTGGCAGCAGAGTTGGACACACCGTGGGTCACGTTGCGTATGAGGCCGCCCACGTTACCGTACTTGATGAGCTCAGAAACGCCCTCGGTGACGTCGTTCAGGAGGCCCATGGGGTTTCCCAGGAAGTCTACAGAACCCAAGATCTGAGCTGCCTGACTGATCAGCTCCTGCAGACAGAAAACACCAAACAGAGTTCACCACCTGTCAATACACCACTGTGTGTGATCAGTCAGTCAATCAATCAATCAATCAATCAATCAATCAATCAAGCTTATTCATCACATGGAATCCTTTAAGGAACAATAACAGTGAAATGTAATCTCACCACTTCCTTCAATATGTGCATCAAAGGATTTAAATTGATTTAAATTATATTAATAAATATGTGTATGATTACAGTGGGGGGTTGGTGGGTGGAGGGCAGTTGACATGTCAACCGACCTCCACGTCTGCCGCTCCCTCTGACACGTGTGAGGTGCGAGGGTTCGTTCATCGCTGCTCTCAGATATAATGATCGACTGTTACAGAGAAGTGTCTGTTTCTTAAAGCTGAATATTTACAATTGAAGGAATCATCATTATGTTATTTTCTAGTTATTAGTTGATATCTAACGTTGGGCTGCAGTAGCCAGTTACAACAGAGCCATGTGTCCCTCTCACCTCCCTGAAGTGCTTGAGAATGTCGTTGATGATGATCTCCTGGGTCTCGTACGGGTGCACTCTGGTGAACGGGTACATGTTAATGACAGCGTCCTCAAAGCGAACCAGTGGAAAGCCCAGAGTTCCTTTTAGAGCCTGTCGTGACAAAAACACGTTCATAGCACAGCAGCTGGTGGAACAGGAAGCAGGAAGCAACAGTGTTATCATACGGGGATATTATTCATCTGGTATCGTGGATCATAACATATCAGGTTTGGAATGAATGGTTCAAGATGAGACCAAACTTTTCTGTGGATGTCAGTTTTTAAACCACGACTAAGGCCAACATGCAGCCTGTAACAGACTGGGTAAGACTTGTTTTCAGCCCAGTCGATCACCAGAAAAGCCTCGTTATGTCATAACACATATCATAAAATGTTGAGGACTGCTGAAAAGACGAAAGTCTAAGCTTCCATAAGAAATGGAGTTATAAAACAGCTTTTTAAAAATTGTGAATCACTGCAACCACGAGAGGTCTTTGAGCATAAAGTCACATGTGCACAAAAAACATTAGGCTGATGGGTCCAGTAGTGTGAGATTATATGGACACACACACAACCAAAGGCATGATCCCCTCCAGGCTTATGCCTGGCAGAGATAATAAAACTACAACAACTAAAATCTATTTTAACCGGCACACTTACTAGTGCCGTTTTTAAATCCTAATCTAATGCTGTTTTAATCCTCTCATCCCTAAAATCATAAAAATGTGTCAAGACACTTAATCTTCAGTCTTTGTCCAGCTGGGTATCCTACAGGTTGGTCTTCACAATGTGCAGTTCATCTCAGACTAGAGCTGATCAATCAATCAATCAATCAGTCAGTCAACAGAAAAATGATCTGATACTGTTTTCAGAATCAATTGTTTGTCATATTTTAAGCAAAAATAGAAAAAAAGCCAAATATTCTTTATTTCCAGCCTCTAAAATGAGATGATTTACTGCTTTTCTTTATCATATATCATTGTTCTGTCAGCTGCATAGACTGAACAACTGATTGATTAACTGGAAAAATAATATTCAATAAAGAAAATAATTGAACTGAGAACAAACACTTGATGCAAGTTCAGGCGTCAATTTCAGGTTTATTTATGTCTTTGAATGTTTTGCAGCTGATTTGAAACTTCATGTTGAAAAACGCTGCTGAATCAACTATTCACATTTAAAATGATCGTCAGGGTTCAAACCTCTGAAGGTCAGTTAGACTTATCTCTCACTGGACTCATCTTAGAGAAGAGTTGAGCAGTTAGTGGTTGAAAAACATACAGAAGAATAAATAAAGCTTTGAAGAAGAGAAGTGTAAATGCTTCACATTCACACTAATAAACCAACATGAAGTCAGCACACAGTCGCTGCACCTGGCTGGAGATCAAGACACAGTTCCAGCACATAAAACCACACGATCATGTTTGTGTAAAGATGAAACAAATAAGATTGAGGGTTGGATAGTTGTGTTTTTGAACATTGGACAGAATGAGGCCAGCTGCTTCCAGACTTTATGCTAATTTATGCGTGTGAACATGTAACTCAGGAAGAAAGAGAATCAGCGTTCGATGTTGAACTATTGAGAAGAAGGCGAGCGTGTTGTTACCTTGAGATCAAGAGGCAGCTTGTGAGAGGTGAAGACACTCAGCTTGACCTGAGGGAGGCTGATCTTCAGGTTCTCAAAGTAGTAGCGTTTCAGAGGTCCTGAGTCCTCGCTGGGTCTCTCATGGAGGTTCTCATCCAACTTCTCCAGCTCTGCATTCATTACAATTATTAGTTTAACTTAAAGCAAACACGGCCTGATTACTCACAGCATCACATGAATATGAACAATGACGTTCACCCACCAGCTTCTGTCTGTCCGTATCCGAAGAAGCTGAGCAGCTTGAGCAGCAGTTTCTCCTCGATGATGACGGTGAAGCGTCGGGCCGTCACCATCAGGTGCTGTAGACACATCATGGTTACATCATATAAAAAGCTCATATGATACAGAAAGCAGTGATGGAGAGTGTGACTCACCTTGAACAGATCAGTGAGCATGAGGTTGCTGGGAACTTTGACGGAGTTGACCTGCAGGGCCGCCCCGATGTCGTTGACACTGCTGTCGCTGGAGTTGGGGGTCACACACAGCATGACGGGCTGGGTGGTCCCCAGCAGCTGGTTGTCCACCTGATCACCATGACATGACAGAACCAGCATTTACAGTCCAGACTGGATATGAAAGTTATGAACATTATTAACAAGTAATGTGTTTACATCAGTTTTATATGTGGAAACACAACTGAACATTATTGGACCACACTGTATACAACACATTCACAGGAAGTGATGTAACACTGACATGAATCCGTCACTATGAGCCCCGTTAACCTTTTAGCACTTCTTTGGTTGTTGCACTACTGTCTTGTTTATATTATTGATTATGCACTTGTCTATTTCCAGTCATTTCTTACTTGAATAATAATAAAAAATAAATACATTTTATAAAACCTACAGCGCTTGTTCTCATTACACTTGTACCTGCTCAGCTTAACGCTGGATGGTCTAAACTGCTGTGGATGGAAGCATCTGATAAATGACAACATATAAATATATAACGTCAGTGTCATTTCCTGACTGTTTCCTTCTGGGACGAGGTTTCAGTCATATGTGAGTGATCAACACCGAATGTTTCCTGCTGGATGGGAGCGTGGTCGACATGCTGAGTGGTTCTTTCTGACACTGATCTTCAGTGGTTCAAAATCCTACTGGTGTAACTGGAATTTCATATACATGGCGTACTGTGCAGGGTCTAACAGGACTGGTATACTGCATGTCGGATGTTCAAATAGCTGTTTTTATGTGAGCGACTGAGTGCGACACTACGACTGCCTTCCAGGACTCACTGTCTGGAAACATGTGTTTACACCCCCGTCCCTCTCTGTGATGGTCGGCTGTTCACTCCACCTTTGAGAGACGCTGTTTGGAACGAACACATTTGATTTCCAACATGGTTCATGGTAAGAACCAGTTCGGATTGACCATGAATCAGCTTAAAGCTCAGAAGCAGCTGATCTGTGAATATTTAAAGTCACAATGACTAAAAACTAGTTAACAGATTCTAAACTTATGAGTTATTATGGATGAAAGTCTTAATGGAGACATACACTGGCAGTGTACGACATCCTGTGTCATGAGGATACACCACCGCTGCTTTATGTCTCAGTGCTGATGTGAGTCAACTTTCCAGAGAAGCAACAGTTTAATCACATTCACTCCCAGAACCAGCAGCACGTTTAACTACTGTACCAAAACTATGCCTCCTGTCTGTACGGAGCGTCCAGTGTGCTACAGCCGTCAGCTGACACGCGTCAAATGATGCCATGTGTGTTGCACTTTAGTGTTAAATCATATGCATCACTGTGTATGTGCACTTATT
Source organism: Thunnus maccoyii (assembly GCF_910596095.1). NCBI lineage: Eukaryota > Metazoa > Chordata > Actinopteri > Scombriformes > Scombridae > Thunnus > Thunnus maccoyii. The sequence continues at coordinate 801,865 of NC_056536.1, read as the reverse complement.
TACCTCGTTGTTTTATCATGAATACATGCAGGTTCTCATCAGCTCACCTGGATGCTCTGGATGCTGAGCTCCAACACCTCGTTGGCAGCGGTGCGGGTGAAGTGGACGTCGATACCAGACAGTGTGGTGAACACCAGCTCCTCAGGAACTTTGTTGACCAGAGACACACCAACACCTTCCTCCAGGTTCACCAGCACCTGCGAATGAATGATGTCACCGTCACAGGTTGTCTGCTCTGATTGGTTGCCAGACTTCAAGAAGGCGGGTCTAATGGATAACCAATGACAACCCTCATCCCTGGAGTGCTGTATAAAGGTTTAGTGTCTGTCTGACGGACTGAGGCGGGCTGGTACAACCACATGGTCTGAACCACTGTGGTTCATGTTAGTACCTGGTACAACCAAAAGGCTCAATGACAACTACACACCACACAGCCAATCATCAAACATTCTCACATCACTGGTTGTGCAGTGACGCTACAGAGAGGACGTCAGTGGAAACGTTTAAGAACATGAAAGTTATTGTGGAACCACAATCACTGAATGTAAGACTCTGAGATTCAGCACCTGGTGCCATACAGATGTTTTTATTTAATAACAAATACAAATATGATTTAAAAAATATGAAAAATAAGACACAAGTGGCTATTGATGAGTTGTTAGTGATGTCATGTACGTCTTGTACCTCCAGCTCCTGCGTGGGCTCCTTCTTCTTCACGTCCTCTTTGCTGCGGTCCTGCTCCGTGCTGGGTGAGCTGCGGATCATTCTCCTCTGGTTGAAGTCACTGATCTACAAACAGGGAAATGTTCAAAAAGCATCTGTGAGCACAAACGATGAGGTTCATCTAACTATGAAGGAAAGAATCTGTCTCAGGAACTGTTCATCCAATCAGAGGAGCTTCTGGGCTCTGACTTCACGCTCGGCGGGTGTGTTACTGGGGACTCGAGGATGTGCAGTGTCCAATTTGATGCAATTTGGACACATTTAATATTAATGAACTTTGAATAAACAAGCGAACAGCTGCTCAGCTCCATGTCTGAGTGCAGCATCAATCTGGAGTTTTCTAACTAAATATTGGGACCTAAAGGGAAAAAAAATACATAAATAACTCATAAGTAAAGTAATGGCAAGAATCCACTGACAAACTAAACATTCAGAAAGCAAATGGGATGGTAGCAGAGCATTTAAAAGTAACACGCAGCGTCACAGGGGAGCATCAGTCTGGAAGTAAACAAGCGCTGTGAGCTAGGAGAAGATGCTGTTATTGTGATCTGCAGTCAGACTTTACAGGACTGAAACATCTACGACGTCCTCAGAGGCAGAACTTTAAAATAATTTGAGAGATTGTTTCCCTGGTGAGGATCACTGCTGCTGCCAAGACAGACTGGGCTGATGCTAGCTTTATGCCACGAGGGATAATTGAACTCTAGTGTTCTTGTGTGCAGGACGGGTCCAGTGTCTACTGGCTGAAAATCTATTTGTGTCTGATGATGTTTGTAAGTAGAGGAATGGGGAACGCCGATGATTAAAAGTGTTGATCTTTGTTTGTTCATTGCATTTGAAGTACATTACTTTTGGCCCCAAACATGAAATAATGATGAAACTAAGAATAATAGTGAGTTGTATAGGCTTTATGATACAGCTTGTTAAGAGCTTAAATGGTTGTTTTAAAAGGACTGCATGAGTCAAAATGACTTTAAATAAATATGATTATAAAATACTTCATGTTCAATAAAGTTATGACAGAAGTGAACATTAGCTTTATTTACATTTAATGTTTTATTTCTATTCAAAGGTTTTTCACCTAATGACTGATGGAACTTTCAAACTAAAATGCTGAACCTGCCAAAATAAAAGCAAAAGCTGTTGAGTATCAGTGAGCTGCTCCGTATCAGTGCTGTAAGTGTTGACAGATCAGATCAGAACTCTTCTGGAGTTATTCTGGGTTTTGTTCTCACCTGCAGGACACGTGTGGGTCCATCTGGCAGCACCTGGACCGACAGAACCCCAGAACCAGGTCTCATCTTCTGGTTAATGAACTGCTGCTCAGGACCAGGCTCCATCAGTCCAGAGTCTGGTCCCAACACCACCTCTGCTCCATCGTAGAGGCCTGCCACCTCGCCCTTCACCTGATGGGTACCAGTCACACATTAGATGATTAAACTAGAGCTGCAACGATTCATCAATCAGTCAATCAACAGAAATCAATGTGATTATCTATCAATTAGTCATTTTTCAAGCAATAACATCAAACATTTGATGGTTGCAGGTTCTTAAAATTAAGAATTTGCTGATTATTTGCTTATAGTGGAGAGAAATCCACATCAAAGACACATCAGCTTGGAATGACTCACCTGTACGACCAGCCGGGGAAGACCGCAGGTCAGCATGCCTGAGCTGAAGTACCACGTCTGGGTGGTGCTGCGGCGTGAGTCCGGCCTCCTCAACATTAACGGCTCAAAACTGGGAGAGATGGAGAGTTAGAGAGTCACCAGTTACATCCAGTCCAGACAGATCTCCTTCCAGTTCATGGTCCAGTGTTGTGTTGAGCACTAACCTGTTGTCACTAACGGCTGCCAGCCCGGCGATGTCCAGCACCAGAGAGGAGTCCAGTGGACGAGGCTGGGCCGGCTTGCTCTGAGGAGGAGAAGAGCCTTCGTGACACAGCATGCCGGTCCCCGTCATCCTCCACAGCTGGGAGCGTTTCCCCGGCTCCTGTTAAACCGTCAGAGTACCTGTGTCACTTTACAGCTCACTGCAACTACTGAATACTTCTCATCATCATTTTCACCTCCAGATATTGTATTTCAATAATTAATTCATAAATGTCTAATTAGACAATAGTCTGATCCAGAAAATGATGAGAAACTGCCAAACAGTTCAAAATGAAGCACAAACACCTGCACACATGAGAACCAGTTTGGATTTTTGCTCGACTGAAACAGCGACTCAGTTATCAAAATGATTAATTCTCTGACAACCGACGGACAGTTAAATGATCAGTTCAGCACAACGATCCCTCCTAAAACTTTATTTAAACACTCTGTGTTTTCAACTAAACCAGTACCTTCTTTTTCAGAATGACCCTTTGAGTCTTGGTGTCCACGTCCAGAACCAGTTCAGCACAGCTCACCAGATGCTTCTTCCCAACAGACCTCTTCTCAGCGTTCCTGCAGGAACAAAACGATGCTGCTCACCTTCATGACATCAGAACACTTACTGGTATAAAGTGATGTGAGATGGGGGGGTCACATGATGCATCCGCCGATTATTTCCTATTTCTGACCGATTGAACCACCGTTACATAAGTGACTGTTCTTGTGAAACATGTCTGGAGGTAAAGGACACTAATTCACAAGAAACTCTGAGAACACGTTGCACATGGCCTGCTCTGAGGTCAGCAGGGAAGATGGCGACAGCGCGGCTGCACAACCTAAACCTGAGCAGAGAGTTAAGACCTTAACCGACTGAGCTGACGTCACCTCGATCACCTCTGTTACCTCACATAAAATAAATCCTTCCTTCCTCCATGCATTAAGTGCCAGTCTGATGGGGTAATGCAAATTAATTTCCAGATTCTGAACATGTATCTGCTTGTAATTTGCAGGATATCTAAAGTAAAAATGTAGAAGGACGCTGGTGTTTCCTTCCCTCCAGGGAACTGCATCTCCCTGCATCACACTATGAACTTGTTGAGAAGCTCCTTTCAATTACTGGAAAGTGCATCTTGCACAATTGGATCAGAGACTTCCTGCCAAGTGTTTTCCTCTGGTGCAGAGATATTTAACACCTTCTCACATCAAAGATTACAAGCTGTCGTAAAGGAAGAGATCAGCTGTTTCTGAAGGTTTAGTCACCTTTCCTTGATTCTTCACCTGCAGACCTGAAGACACCCCCTCTCCTCTCATAACCTCAACTGTGGGACACATAACGTGATACGGCCTCTGATGACTGGTTACCATAATGGTTATTAACTAACATACTCAGGTTTAATTCTGCGACTCTTTTTTTAAAATGATGATTGAACCTTGTTCAGTCACGTCTGTGTATTTGTTGGATATGTTGTGTATCTGTCTGGTCTGGAGGGTTATTGTTACTGTTCCTTGTTTAAACTCAATAAAACATATTTGAAATAAATGACATAAGATGATTATCAGTCATGTGACTGGTCCGTACTGTGAGAAGGTGTGTGTGGCTGCGATGTAGATGAAGTTCTCGTAGTAGAGCTTGTTGTATTCTCTGAAGAAGTTCATGTCGGCGGTGACCTCGGAGGATCCTGCTCCCTTCACGGTCAGTGTGAGGTAGGGGGGCAGTGTGGGCTCATCACAGGCGTAGTCCAGTACTGAGCCCGCCTTCACCTCGGTGTGCAGCCGGATGTCAGCCACCCCGTGCTGCCAGAACTGGATCGGCACCTGAAGACATTCAAACAACGGACTCTGTTATATTTATTTGATTTTGTCTGAAAGACTGACAACAGATTTATTCTTGAGGTTGATTTATGTTTGCCTGATTAAGGTCTCAGTCAGTCCAGTCAGCGGTTGGTCATGTGACTGAAGCTTACCTCAGAGATGTTGTCGATGCGGAACGGTGGAGGCAGCTGGTCAGTGTCAGTGAAGGAGATCTGGTAGGTAGCTCCCTTCAGGGTGATCTCTGTCCGCAGGAAGAAACAGTTCCCCAGAGTGTCCCTGTTCAAACCAAGATCCACTTAAAACCTTAAAACACTCAGGACCAGTTTAACCATGCAGACACATTCATGATCCACATGGACCAGTTTAACCATGCAGACACGTTCATGATCCACATGGACCAGTTTAACCGCGCAGACACGTTCATGATCCACATGGACCAGTTTAACCGCGCAGACACGTTCATGATCCACATGGACCAGTTTAACCGCGCAGACACGTTCATGATCCACATGGACCAGTTTAACCATGCAGACACGTTCATGATCCACATGGACCAGTTTAACCGTGCAGACACGTTCATGATCCACATGGACCAGTTTAACCGTGCAGACACGTTCATGATCCACATGGACCAGTTTAACCATGCAGACACGTTCATGATCCACATGGACCAGTTTAACCGTGCAGACACGTTCATGATCCACATGGACCAGTTTAACCCTGCAGACACGTTCATGATCCACATGGACCAGTTTAACCGTGCAGACACGTTCATGATCCACATGGACCAGTTTAACCGTGCAGACACGTTCATGATCCACATGGACCAGTTTAACCGTGCAGACACGTTCATGATCCACATGGACCAGTTTAACCATGCAGACACGTTCATGATCCACATGGACCAGTTTAACCAGGCAGACACTTTCATGATCCACATGGACCAGTTTAACCGTGCAGACACGTTCATGATCCACATGGACCAGTTTAACCGTGCAGACACGTTCATGATCCACATGGACCAGTTTAACCAGGCAGACACGTTCATGATCCACATGGACCAGTTTAACCATGCAGACACGTTCATGATCCACAAGGACCAGTTTAACCAGGCAGACACGTTCATGATCCACATGGACCAGTTTAACCATGCAGACATGTTCATGATCCACATGGACCAGTTGGGCAGTTCCAGGAAAGGACAGACACACTAATGAACTTGTCTCTATAAATACAATAAACAAAAGTTAGGAATAAGAGGATAAATATATGAAGATGAGATCATAGATTATATGTTTTCCTGTGTAAAGAAAAGCAAACAGACTTAAAAAGGTGCCACTGAATGAGAGATGAATGTTTGTCAGTGTTGGAGAGTGTATGATGTATACGTAGCTCACCTCATGTTGACGTGGAAGGACTTGGGTTTGTTGACCTCGAAGCCTCCAGACCAGGTGCAGTTGGGAGTGTCCATGAGGCGAACACACAGCAGCTGGTCGTAGTCGTTTCGGGGCCAGTGGAAGACGACGCTGGAGCCTGGCAGGGTGGAGATGTAACCCTCTGGATTGGCCGTACCCTGGGACAAATGTATCAACTCATGTAGGTGAAACTGGAGGGAGGAAACTACAGATAGACACTCTGACTTGTGTCACTTCCCATAATGCACTGGGGGATGTAAACAGGAAGTATAACATTATGGATTCAGCGAGTTAGCTTTGAGCTACGACTTGAGAGCAGTTTTTTTTAGCCGACATTTGTTTACATTTTGCCAAATTGGCATCATTAAAGTTCAGTTCCTGTTTGCAATGTACAGACAACCATCATCACTGGATCCAGTGATGGTTTTTGTATGATTTATAAGCAAATCAATGGATGTTTAATCACAGTGTGTCAGAGATGATGTCTTCAGGAAATGTAAGTCACACTGAACCTAAAGTTATGTTGCATCAAATCTGCATCCAGGTGTGTGAGTTCCAGTCCTGTTATTGCTGCCTCATGTGTTTTGGGGGCATTTTCCCTTCATTAGACGGCTTACAGTAGAGATATGTTATCTGCCTCTTAAACACTAGGCTACCAGTTCATTTCTCACCTTTCCTCTTGCAAACTCTCTCTGAGCGAAGGCCAGTTTGTGTGTAGAGCGATTGTCCAGCAGGTAGCGGGGGGCAAAGGTCACAATGTGAGTGTCTCTGTAGCGTCCTTTTCCTTTCCGCACACTAATGCCTGGTTGGGTCAGACAGAGACAAATGAATGCATGACAAAGAGTTTTATTGATAATGTGATTAGCACGATATTAGCAGCACGTTATCGGTATCGGCCGATAAAAGCTCCAACATGAAATATCGGCATCGGCCATTTCTGCCGATATGTTGCCATCTCCTCCACCGCCTGACTGTGCTTCCCTCCATGGACTGTTTCACCCTCCGGTTGGATCCACATGCAGAACCGGGGCTAACGTTAGCTGGGAGGCTAGCAGAGGCTAGCTGGCTGTGCTTCCCTCCGGTCATACTGCGGCTAACGCTCCACTAGCCACTCAGCTAACGTTAGCCCCGGCTCTCCATGTGGATCCAACCGGAGCACCGAGCCCCAGTTTGTTATTCAGGTTAAAGTGGGAAGAAGCAGCGGTTCTGACAGGCAGCTGAGTGAAGTGCAGCCTGCGGAGGAAACACCGGGACCGTCAGGGTGAAACAGTCCGTGGAGGAGCTGCTGTTCAGCTGCACAGATAGGAAACACCTCGGCTGACAGGATGTACCACTCTGTTTGGGAAAAAAAAGTTTTTGGTTTATACCGGCAGTTGGCAACCAGCGTATCAGGTGCATTACCGCCACCTTCTGCTCCAGATTTTGTACCAGAGATTAAATCCTACACATTAATCCTGTCTGTCTAATAAACTCAACGAAAACTCTACTGCTGCTCCAACTTGGCAGGTTGATTTAAGTTTCAAGTATTCCTAAATTCTTCCTTCATATATTGTCTTTCTTCATCATACTTAGTACAATCTATGCTTGCATGTGTAATAGTCTCCTCAGCCATCTGGAAAAAAATATGTGGATATATTGGCAATCGGCTACAGTGAGTTGGAAATGTCGGCATATCGGATTTCGGCAAAAAAAAACAATATCGTGCATCCCTAAATGTGATCTTTAGTGTCAGAAAAAGCCTGGTGAGGAAGTGCTGCTTCATGTCAGAAGATCATCTATGTGCCAGTAACTGTCCACATAACAAGGACTATAGATTCAGTGCAAAACATGATTTTAATAATGATAATAAAGAAGCTGCAGAGATGCAGCAGACGTTTCACTCAAACCATACGGAGAAGGGAGAATATTATGAGAGAAGTACTTTCCAGTCCTGATCAAAGGCAGAGGATGAAAAACAGGGACACCTCAGATCATACAGTATGAGAGTTAGGAAATGCAACTCATCTGGCCTGGTTGCATCAACATTTTCAAATCCATAACTTTTAATCATCTAAGGAGATCATGAAAACATTCTAATAGACTGATCGCAATTCAGATCATTTCAATTTTGTCTTATGTTCCCTTACAAAATCAGTTACTGCATACAGAAACAGTAAACCTTCCTATATATATATATATATAGACTATATAAGACTACTAGTTAGAAAATGAAAAGAAGAATCTGGGACGTGGACCTCTGCAGCCCGCTCCTCATCTCTGCTGGAGGCTGAACTGAACCGCTAAACAGTCAGTGATCGAGTTGCATTGTGGGTAATGTAGGCACCAGGTTTGAACAAGACGAATGTGTGGAATAAAAGTTGATATCTGGTGCTGCTGTATCGATTTTGATCCTTTTTTTAAACTGTCCATTGTGAGTCTGACAGTGTTGTTGGACTGTTAAATCGGTAAAGTTGTCTTTTAAATCTCAAACATAATTTGTGCTAAAAATCCCCAAAGACGGTCTCATAATGTCTCTCTTATTATCTCTAGTGTATTTCTACTGTAGAGTATTTCAGGCTCTACACTAAACACCAGTTCATTCATAAATAAACTCTAACACTACTAGTTAGTGTTATCCTTTTGTACTGACTGTGATACAACAACTTGCCTATGTTGTAGATGAGGCCGGGCCTGTTCCCGTGCTGGATAACCTTCACTGCCCTGACGCCACTCCCTCCATCCAGGGAGAAGCCCTGGCACCAGCCTGGAACTCCATCTGGGTGGATCCCTTTCCCAATCCGCATAGTACACCTAGGGTCAAGATAGACGGGGAGCAATGGATGTAAGGATGGACGAATAAGAACATCAGGAGGATGTTTGTTAGTTAGTAAACCCACATAACATCAAGAATCCAGTTGGGCAAATTAACTTTGTGTGTCCTCATTGGGGGGTTTGGCAGAGTTACTGTCTGTTAGGAGGAAGATATTATATTCAGTCCAGATGATGGCATTAAGGACTACAAAGTGGTCTCATCTGACACACTTACATAGCAGGCTGCTCCTTGTCAGTGTAGCAGAACAGTAACGGACTGAGGCTTCTGGCTAACTCGTGCTCCTCAAACTGTCCCGCTGCATCAGCTTTGCCGTTGTCCTGACGGAAGATTAACGGCAGACCTGATGGAGGAAAGAGTCTTTAGGGAATGACAACAGAGAAGCTTGTTCTTGAAGCTTTGACTGGGATGTTTTTGTTTTCTCATAAAATCTGTAGTTTTTAATGACAAAGACAACATTACCAGTCTTGTTGATGAGCCAGTAGGGGGCAGAAATCAGGATCTTTAGTGCCCCCTGTGCCCGCAGGATGATGCGGATGGTGAGGCAAAGCAGGCGCTTGTTGGTGTCATACAGCCTCATGCGGACCACATAGTTCTGGGTTCCAGGAGGAATCAGCAGCTCTTTGCACACAGCAAAGTTCTCTAGCAGGACTCCTGAAGGACACACATCATGAACACCAGGAGTAAGAACAAGGAAAATGTTTAGGAAATAAATAGCAGCCAACTGGCAGGTCCTGACCTAGCTCCATGTTCTGTGAGGTGTCGGCACCATGGAGCACAGCCTCTTTCCCCGGCTTCAGTGAGCCTTTGATGGATGTTCCTTTGATGTAGTAGTTGAGGTCACAGGGCAGCAGGTTGGCCAGCACCATGGTGGGCAGCAGGTAGATGGTGTGGCCCGGCTGTCGATAGATCTGCTTTGCGCTGCCAGAAACCCTCTTGGCAGGCTGCTGGTCTGGGTAGTTCTCCTTTCTGATGACCACACAAAACCTGAGGAGATGCAGAGAAATGAGGAGAGTGGCAACAAAACACAAGAACAAAGAACAAAATGTGTGATTGACTGAATCTACCTGAAGTTACGCTTGAGGCTGTCGTCAAAGTCTGCTGACTGACACTCCCTCTTACTGCTGCTGATCTCTCCAGGCCGCTCCACGCTGGTCCAGTGGATGGGAACCTTACAGAAGAACAAGCCCAGGCCTTTAGGCCGAGCCTGCAGGCGCCAGGACGTCAGGTGGAGGGGGACCGCCAAGGCCTGGCCCGGCAGGATGGGAGGCAACACCACTGGTTCTGTCAACACAGGGACACAGTTGGCTTCATTACAGTTAAAGATCACATAAAATTACATAAAAAAACAGACGGAATACAATTTAAGAAATGAAAAAACATATAATCTAAGATAATAAAAGAAAAAAAGAAAATGACAAGAAATGAAATGAAAAAACACAAGAAAAGAAAAAGTTAGACACATCAAAATACAATAAAATATAAGAAATTAAAATAAATCAAATAAAATGATGATGATACAATGAAAGAAGAACATTTTTTAAAAAGCAGTCCATTGGACAATCTTTGTTGCACAGGTTTATATGATTATATATTTATTATATTGGAGCAGAGTCTTACTGTCGGGAGCAGACGGGCTGTCCAGCCGGACCTCCATAGGAACATCCAGCCGGTTCTTCACAATGAGGGCAGAGCGGACAGTGATGACCTTCCTGGCGCTGCCCTCCATGGTGATGGAGAAAACCACTCTGACTGGTGGCAGGGCCGAGAACTGAGGGCCAGAAAGGATCCACAAGCAAAACAACAGGTCACCATCAGGTTTAATATTCATACTGAGCCTTTTGTGTCCTTTCAACTGTTGGACTGCTATGAAACGCACACAGCATTCAACCAGGCCTTTATCTGAAACAGGCTTATATTACAGACAGGCCTTTATCTGAAACAGGCTTATATTACAGACAGGCCTTTATCTGGAAAGCTAACAGAGTCTAGCTTGAGATTATATGGGAGTAATTAAAATTTAATGTAAACTAAATCAATAGTTTTAGCTTTGGGAAGGTTTGTGATCCTGATGATTGTGAGTTCATGGTACTGATGAGATATGACATTATTTTTTCTTATCACTAGGGATGCAAGATATAGGATTTTTTGACGATATCCGATATGCCGATATTTCTAACTCACTGTGGCCGATTGCCGATGCCGATATATGCACATATTTTTTTCTAGATGGCTGAGGAGACTATTATGTACAGACAATCTATGAAGGAAGATGCACAGATGTGTTATATTGTTCTTCTACGCTTTTAATTTGAAACGTACTAGAAACGTGTTGAGTTTCATTGACTCGACTTCTTAACGCCCTAAAAAGGTGTACAGTAGAGGTGACTGGAAGAGCTCATTGACATAAAACAGTATTAGTGTTAAACAGAGAAAGTGAGAGCAGCAGAGTGGTGAGTCTGACATGATGGAAGCTGTGAAATGTTCTCGTACAGATCATTACGTCCTTTATTTGCTCGTTGCCCACCTTCTAAAATCTGACTTTTACTTGGAAATTGACACGATACGCACATAGTGTTACACTCTTTAATCAAGAACAACACAGTAGATATTACATTTTTAATCCAACAAGTTGTTTTCAGGTGTATGATGAGCTTTACAGCTGCTAGTGTGACTACAGACTCAATCAGAGCTGCAACGATTAGTCAAGTAGTTGCAAACTATTTTTATAATCAATTAATCATTTTAGGTCATTTTTTAAGACAAAATGTCCAAATTCTCTGATTCCAGCTTCTCAAATGTGAATGTTTTCAGGTTCTTTAGTCCTTTATGAAAACTAACTAACAAGACATTTGAAGTTATTTTTTTAACCATTTTCTGACTTTTTATGGACCAAACCGATCTATTTAGAAAATAATTAACAGATGAATTAATGATGAAGTGGATAGTAAATGATTACTCCATCATTAGAAACAGGACATACAGACTTACATAGACATGTGGGTGGATGATGTTGGTCCTGCTGATCGGACTGCCAACCTGTGATGCAGTGAAGGAAAAAAAGAAATATTTTAAGTGCTAGAAACTGGAACATTATCAACATGAATTGTGTTTGTTTGTTTTGTGCTTACAGTGTTGGAGGAGTTGTTTCTGTCTGGAGCCGCATAACGGAAGAAAATCCCCACTTTGTCCACAGACACTGGCTTCACTTGCTCCCATCCACACACTCTAACAAGCAGCTGGTGCAGCTTCAGCTCATGAGTGTGTCTGCAGAGGAGGCAGGAAGGTTTCAGTGATACATAATCACAATCATTTACACTGGACTGAAATTTACACTGAATAAAATCCACAGATGCTATAGATGAGAATCAGAAGTGTACCGGTGGCGAAGCTTCTCTCGGGCTTCAAACTCAAAGGGAATCTCCTCCCCAGGCAGCACCTCTCTCCACTGGCTCACGTTGTGGGTGTCATCAGTTCCTGGACCGTGGACATCGGATATGGAATCTGCACTGCTGCTGTGGGACAGCGCCACCCTGTGGGACACATGTGAAAAGCTTTATCTGGAGACATTTACTGTATCTGAGATCAGTTTCAGTCAGTTGAACGCTAAACAGTAAACAGACTGCCTTCATATAACACCTTCTAGTCTTCAGACCACTCATTCACACACACACTCATACACCGACGGCACAGCCTTCAGGAACTATTTGGGGTTCAGCATCTCAGCTCAACACACTTCACCATGCAGACTGGAGGAGCCAGGGATTGAACCACCACTCTACTTCCTGTCTGCAGGGGAGAAACTAACTAACTCGTCTACAATTAAACATTCATTTAATTTTCTCTAAACGTCTTCATACCAGCAGCAGTATTACTGGTACTGACAACTCTCAGTAAGAGAGGAACTCCACGTGATTATTACCATCAAAAAGGTTGATTCTCTTGAAGGCTAAAAACGCTCAGTGAATTTCATGTTAACATGCTTATTATTGTACATTAAGAGATACCGTATTTTCTCTAATAGTGGCCGGTATTCAATTAAAAGCCAATAATGGCCGGGGGTGTGGTCGACACAAACAAATACAGGCCGGCCCCAAATACAGGCTGGGGAGTGAAAAAACAAGGATGGATTGAGGCCGTATTCAGACCAAATCAGTGTTGCTGCCCATCGCTGCAGGGTTGTACGGAGGTGTGCGGGGGGGTGTGGGTGTGTTTATTTGTGCTCTAGAAAGTAACCGCTGTGAAACTATTAGATATTTTTTTATAGATCTGATTCACTGCTTTCTTACCAGCGTCATCTCTTCATTCACTCTCTAGCCCCCTCTCTCTTTTTCTCTCGTCTTTTTTTAAAATGAGTTGGGAAACCAACAACAAAGTCTAATTTTACTTTTAACTCTTGGTGCCTGTTATAATGTGACTGCAGTTTGTAGTAATGTACAAGTGCCACAAGATGGCGGTAGCTATAATTGAAGTACCATATAGAACCTGTGCAAGTGTCAGTGACTAGATTTTCCATAACACCGATGCTACAACACTGTAGAGAGTGAACATGGCACCCACCAGACGGAAGTTTGACATCAAATTTAAAGAGAGAGTTTTGCAATATGTGGACCCGATAAGAATCAGACACTGGAAAAATCAGAAACGTGAGCTGCTGTTAGCTGACAAGAGGAGAGCACGGCTAGCTGGAGGTGGGAGGAAGAAAGGTAGCTTGGAGCTTGAGAGACAGCTGATTGATATTTGATATTTGACTGTGCTGTTAACTGGCTGTTAATGTTTATATCTAGCGTAACGTTACCTCAGATTTATTTAGTTTTTAACTGACACTGGCCATATTTGCCCTCCTGTACTTGACCGGTCATACTTCACACAAGTTATATTGAAATGTTTGTGTAATGTTTCACAATAATAGTCAGGAAATGAGGGCTTTTAATTTCAGTAATAGCATAATGCAGTAACAAAAATTGAACAGAGCAAACGGAAGCAGATCAGAAAACAGGGAGGCTTCGTACTAAAATATGAGCAAATATACTTATCAAACAGAGACAATTAGGAATAAAGGCCTCTCTCTAATATAAGCCTGATTCCAATAAAGGCCTGGTACCCTCTGCAGTTGAGGTAAATAAAGGCCCCAGCCACTATTAGAGAAAATACGGTATCTGGTTTATGTCAATATGGACAGTATTTGTTGAGATCTCGGCTGAAGTGTTGGACAGACAAACCGACTAATGCTTCCATCCTGAGGACCCATCAGTGCATAAACTTTATACTAACATATTAACAAGCAGCACTGATCCACAGATCTATCACTGACATATTACCAGCTGCACCAACCAATGCACATTTTGCACACAAATCCAACAATAGGGGCCATGTGACACTTTTTTTGCCTGTAATATCAGGACAATATCCAAAAATAAGTGCTGTTGTCACATGTACTGTACATGTACACAGTATTTTAGCTCCAGGATACAAATATATACTGTATTCTCCAAATGAAGAGTTCATGTACATCATGAATGTGCTTCATACTTCTAATACCAAAGTTGTTGAAAATTAAGCATTATGACACAGTTTTGCTCTAAGCTCAAAGCTAAGACACATGTATATTTACTATGTCAGTCAGTACTGTCATATTAAATCAATACCCTGATTGGTCCATGTCAGAGCTTCAGAGTTGCATCAGGTTCTGGATCCTGGTTTAGATTGTTCCACCTACCTTGTGGGGGTCGTAGTCAGAGTGGCGAACCACATGGTACATCCTGTATGGTTGCGCAAAGCGTACGGCACAAATGGCTGCCTCCTCTTGGACAGCTTGACATCTGCTGGAAACAGAAATGGTTACAATAAAAAAGATCAAGTCAGAAACAAGGAGTGTTTATACTAACAGTGCTGCATGTTCAGCTTCAACAGTCATGCACTTGCTTTCTTCTTGGGCTGTGAGACCTACAAAGCAGCTAAAGAACAGGTGGCCTGAATACTTTAAAGGGGAACTCCACCGTTTTCACACATACAGATCAATCTAGCAGTCATAAGGACGACTACTCTGAACAGAAAGCCAACATCACAAACTGGAGGTGTAGAGTTTATAGACATGGACGATTACTGTCCCAGGCAGGGGACGGATGTCTAATGAAAAGACACTTATAGCTGCATTCTGGGAAACGTAGGATCCAACATTTCTGGAGCCTGACCCACAGTAGGGACTATAAACTGGAATATCTCGGCCCAGTCTTGCTTTCATTTGGACCATTCCTTTTATGCGTCTCTTGTAAGTTAGATATAGATGTTCAAACTATACTGCTGGAGTACCCCTTTAAAAGACATTCCCATGCTTGTGCATTTATATCAATTTGCTAACAGTTATAAGTGGCTCGGTCCATTGTTCATGTACTTCACATGAACATATAGTACACACATCGATACATGGAGTCAACTATAAAGCAAAAGCACAGAAATATGAATGAGAACAACAAGGATTGTCCAGGAAGTCACTGACAGTAAACTGAACACAATCTTATACAGTGTTTGGCTCTATGTTTGCCATCACGCTGTATAATTACTGTTTGTAAGATTTTTAAAAATTTTACAAAATGTCCTATTCGTATACCACAGGGAATGAGAAAATCAATAAAAATATATACACAATGTAAACAGACTGCTGTTATTAAACAGATGCACTATATGGCCAAGAAAGACCAGTTTGACCTTTGACCTCCATGTCCAGTAGTTATTTATTTTCCATTGTACAGTCAAACCCTTTAATTTATATTCAACAGATGGAAAACCTTCCTGAAATTCTTTTGAGATGAATTTTACACGAAAAGTTCTTCAGAAACTATTGGACACAAAGTGAGAAACTGTCAATCAGACGATAATCAAACACACACTATGGAACCAATCACAATGTCTGTTTACAATAACTTCCAGGTAGAAAACCCTGCATCAACTACAGACAATTGAATGGTGCTGGGCAAACGGGGACGAGAAACATCTGAGATCTAATCTCAACTGAAGAGAAAATGGTTTAGTCTTGTGTTGTGGAAGGGGTAAGAGTGGAGAGGGGTTTGAGCTTTTCAGATCTGTGAAGAGCAAACATGCTCAGAGACAGCTGTGGATTCAGCGTCTGAAGGGAGGAGATCCAGGACAGACCGACCGCTTGTGTCAGTTGAGAAGAAGGCCAAACAGTGTCAGCTGTTGGGAAGACCTGGCAGTCTGACTGTAAGTAAGCTTTATGTCTCATTTCATTCTCAGTATCAAAGAAACAACTTATTTCAGGTAGTTGGCGTTGCGTTAGCTAGGCTAACGTTAGCTAAGCTAACGTTATGTCAGATTGGTCGGATCAGCATGTTTAACTACATATCTTCAAATGTTACGGCTGAAGATGACAATAGAAATCAACAAGTTTGCTGACTTCACGTATCTCCAGTTGTCTACCCAGAAGTGACTGTTGTTGTTGACGTGACATCACGTTGATTCAGTCTATATGACTAAACTACATCCTACACAATATGCAGCAGTCTTCACCACTGTGTCATAACGTCACAACCACGTCAACCACTGGCCATGCAGTGTGAAAATATGACAGACAAATCATGCTGTTCATGCAAAATACAAAGCAAAAGGAAACTTGGAGGACGAGGAAGGACGGGACAGTAACTATAGCGACCAGTCATCACTGCTCCGACCTGCAACACTACTGAACATACAGTCGTTCAGTTGTGTAGCAGATTTCTAAACTGCAGCCAAAAGCACAAGACAGGATTTCTGCTGTAACACGTCCAGTCTCTTCTGTTCCAGCAGCGACTCTTCAACATTAAAACTGATGTGCAACAGCTTCAATAAAACTTCTGAGTGAAATGTGCAGATTTATGCCTTAATTACTTAACTATGATCAATAAAAACCACCACTGAGTCCCAAATGTAAGAGAATACATGAACACACAAGTGAGGAAAACAGCTTACATCCTTTTTAGTTTTTCTTGATCTGTTGATTTAAATCAATATTAAAACTTTCAGCTCTCTTCAGGAGTTTTTCAATCTCTACTTTTTTCATTTCTGTTCTAACACAAGTTTAATCAACTACTCTTCCATCCACAGATTACACATCAACAGTGGAACGAGTTATTATATTCTTATTAGAAATGTTGGATTTCAACACATGGACAGAAGTTTTAATATTATGTGATCATGTATGTATATAAATATTGTTGGTTTGGCATTTTCTTGGGATAAATGTGAGGGAACTTTGATTGACAGGTGATCAGGTGATCAGGTGATCAGTATCTGCACAGAACACAGAAATCATTTAGCAGACATTAAGACTGATATGATCAGCTGGAGATACAAAAACAAAATCAGTTTAGATTGTTTTCTAATTTTATTTATTTTATCTCCATTTATTGTGCAATACTTTATAAACATTGTTTAAATATGAGCACTATAAAGAATATCATATTTACTGATGATAATAATATCACTGCTGGAGGGATCATGTGTTTCTTTCTGTCTTTGTGCCAACAGAGTTTTATGAGTTTTATGCATCTGGCTTCTGGTTTTGGTCTTGATAAATTATCAAGAACCACAATCAAAAGCACAGCAACAAATATGTCATGTAAGTTGAGTTATGAGAAGAAAAAGATGATATATGTTTGTTATCTGCACGCCAGATAAACTGCTGCCATGTGCTGGATGAATCCATAACAGCTGATGGTTAAAAGGAACATTTATAGACATCCTTTGAAATTTGATTTATTCTACAGTATAAAGTTATGACTTGAGTAAATTAGTTTTCTTGTATTTTTCTTTTTTCTTTGCTTGTTTGTTTTAGATTTTTCTCTTTTTTGATTCTGATTTATATGTTTGACATAAAGTCAAAGACAATAAACAGACCTGCAGGTTCTATTTTCCACTTGGTACAGCTCAACCTGCCAAAGTAATATTATTAAATGATTTCTGGAGCATTATAGACTTTGGGAAACGAGGGAGAGATAAAGATCTACATGCCAGACCTGATCCAGGTGTGCTGTGGTCCAGTACAGCAGTACTAATACTGACATTTATTATATCATCAGCTGTTTAAACTGTGGTTGCTGTGCAGGATACATCTGACTCTTGTATATGTTTGGGGAACAGCTGATGACTGCGTGAGAGCTGTGACACCGAGCCGAGCGTGCTGCTGGAGGAGACCGTCTGAACTCTGGACTGTACCTCTGGAGTGAATCTGCTGCTCGAGGCAGGTCAAGCTGGCTGTGCTCCTAGTTCTAAGGTGAGCAAGAGGAGCACCTGACAGCAGAGAGAGACAGTTACTACACAACACAGACACATGCAGAGGGAACACACAGAAGGGTTAGAGCTTCATCATCCTCATCCTCTACTCTGTGTCGCAATCAGCACCGTCATCAATAGTTCAGTTCATGCTTCGCTTCAAGTCGTCTCCTCGTCTGTTGACACATGTTTCAGCAAACCAGCAGATCACAAGTCCATTCACTCCAGACTGACGCACAGAACAACTTGGCTGATAAGTTTCAGGGTTTTTTGTTAATTTAATTGATTGATTATCACTTCTTAGCGAACATGAGTTAAATAAATAAACATAATAAAAGGCTGCAGTAGCTCCGGTTCTGCCTGCAACCCATCAACCAAGTCTCTCACAGGAAGAACACACACGAGCTCCACTAATCATCCAGACACTTTAAGGATGACTGGAGTTATAACTGGAGTCATATGACATGTTTTCCATGTGTTAGTGAAAAGCTCAGTAATTCATGAGACAGCTGGTTGTTTATAGTAAACATCACTCACACTGGAGGAGAAATGTCCCGTCACATGGCTGCTTTTAAATCCATTAAAATCTCTATTTGCTGTACAATCTATTTGTGTGAAGAGGTTCTTCACTACCCAGTGATTTGTTTGTGATACTTTGTTTTAACTCACTCTGTCCGAAGACGGGCGGGTCGACTGAGGAGCCCACCCAGGGCAGGGGGGGTGAAGACTGGGAGGTCTGATCCTCCTCGTTACAGTAGTCGGCCATCCAGGAGCTCTTGGTGGTGTTGTACTGTTCTGTAACAGCCAGATAAAGACGTTCAGCTCTGTCCAGGAAGCTGTACGTGTTTGTTTACCTGCAGCCTTTACTCACCCAGCAGGACAGAAGTGATGTTGATGTCCAGTCTCTGCTTGGCTCTTACTCCCATCTTCAGACGTGGAGGGTGGAGACGGCCGGCCGCCTGCTGCTGCCAGGACAGGAAGCAGGGCCAGGGCTCGATGAAGGGCTCCCAGCCTGGAGAACACACACAAAGATGTGAGTTATAAAAGCCCTCAAGGATCTTAAACTAATCATCCATCACTTGCCCCAATGATTACTACTCTGCTGCTTTAAACTGATGTCGAAACTCTGATGGTGACACTCCAACTTCAACACACTCACTGTTCAACATCTTATTGTTGAGAAATGCTGTTTTAGGTTTTAATCTGTCTGAAACACAATAAATACACATCACTGCATGTTTTAATGCTACCAGTGACTCTTCTCACCTGACAGCTCTCTGTTGTAATAGTCTCCAGACAGAGTGAAGCTGGCGTTGCCTTCCTGGGTGGAACCGATACGCTGCAGCACATACAGCCCTGCAGTGACACACACACACATCACTATCAGGCTGACAGACAGGGTCCTGGATATGTCATTTATTGCTAAGCTGTGATTCATAATGATACTGGTCTGTCTCTTCCCCTGGCATACTTGGAGTGATTTTTCAGTTTTTATGATTATTTTTGGGTGTTTTTCTTTATATGATAGAATATAATGAATAAAGACACGTGCTATATGTTGGAAGTAAACAGAGGAACTGCTTAATCTTTCATAATTACAACCAGCTGTCAGTTAAAGTGAAACTACTTCTCAATATTCTTGAGGTGAGTCATGTTTACTTACTGGAGAAGGTGAGCTCAGCCAGCGGGATGTCACAGTCCAGACAGTCGTCTATGAAACAGATGCAGACGCTCTCTGCCTTCACCTCCACCCCAGACAGAGGAGCCGAGTGGCTGCTGGAGCCAGAGTCAGTTCTGGCTCTACGATGGCCCGCGATGTTCTCAGCGTTCTCCAGCAGCCACGTAGCAGCCTGGTCCAGCTGGCCTGAGACACACACACACACACACACACACTAGTCAGTCTTTACAGGT
Source organism: Thunnus maccoyii (assembly GCF_910596095.1). Taxonomy (NCBI): domain Eukaryota; kingdom Metazoa; phylum Chordata; class Actinopteri; order Scombriformes; family Scombridae; genus Thunnus; species Thunnus maccoyii. The sequence goes on along the minus strand of NC_056536.1, from coordinate 782,054 downwards.
TTTCATTAAATAATGGTGAAGACTTTGTCACCAGGTGTGGAGAACCGTGTTAAAGGTCTGACTCACCTTTACAGTGGATCAGAGCTCGTTTGCAGTCGTCTTTCTTGAAACCAAGTTCTTGTAAATGAGTCAGCTGACCCTCTGTGGAAACAAATCAAATCATCTGAGAACAGTAACCATCAACACAATAACAGTCATACAGTGGTTTGTAGCAGCAGCCCTGCAGGGGTCATCAAATTTTAAGCAAGAATAATAAATATAATATATAAACTTGGATTTATTTTTCAGCTATCCCTTGAAATAATAAATAAACAGTAAACTGTGAGTCTGAGGAAACTAGACAGGACGTCCTGGAGGGACGTAACAAACTCCAGCAGCCACGTCAGTCTGGAGCAGCTCGGAGGCCTCTGAACGCAGCGCAGCCATCATAGAGCCTCTTCTGTCAACCTTCACAGTCTTATAAAACTACAGCTGTGGAGAGACATGTTTCTGGACAGTTACTGAATAAAATGCTGAAGGAGAATTTAAAATATTTTAAACAGACACCGATGATGATGATGATGATGATGATGATAGTATCTGTAGCTGTGGAAGAGCAGCATGTTGCTGAACAGAAAGTTTTTTCAAGTTCATGTTACTGACTCATTTAACATCTTTAAAATCCCAACCGGCGGTCCTGAGCGCCCCCTGCTGACATTAGACTGTGACACACATACGAAGAGCTACTAGTGTAACTGTAACTGACCAACAGGACTACAAACAGACTCTTCAGAATGTGTCCAACTAAACCATCTTGACATTTTCTGGACACCGATAATATTTGTACCTTTGATTTGATTCTTTTTTGGGAGGAAACATCTTTCCATACCTATGAGGGCCTGAGTCTTCTGTCTGAAGCTGTCTTTGGGTGGAGCAGCTGGTTCAGTACTGGGAGCGGTGATGTCAGAGTCGGAGGACGGTGGCGTGCTGGCGGTAGGGATGGACTTCGCTATGGCCAAGAAGAGCTGAATGTCGTTGTAGGACAGCCTGATGTCCAGAGCAGGAAACTGGATCTGAAACCAGTTTACATGACAAAGTCACTTCACTAGTAATGGGAGTACTGGTCATCCTGTGAAACGGTTGTATGTCAAGTCAGAGAAAAATACTGGAGTGACATCACCTGCTATGTCAGCCTGATTATATTATAGATATTATATTATATGTTACAAGGTGCAGGTGTGGAGTTTAAAAGATGCATTTACCAGTCAGGGAGAATTTAATGAAACACATGACTGAGTTGTATGATGGGTTTCAGAGTTTGAGCCCCTTTCAGGCCTGGAACATGTAACATTTCTGTTAAACTGATGACTTTTTATCATCAGACTTTTACACTAACACTCATGTAATAGAGCAGAATACAGTCAGTGTAGATTTATATGCTATTCTATTGTTTGATCCCAGTTCTCCACAGTGACGGTCACATGCTGCACATCTGAACTCCTGACCTCCAGCAGTGGTGGGATGTCCTCCACATTGAAGGCGTCCAGTAGACCTGAGCTGCTTTGGTACGTGGGGCTGCCACACAGCTCCACCTGGACATTGACCGGGTCGATGATGGACAGCGCCGTCTCCTGCTCACTGCCCAGCCGACACGAGAACACCTGGAGGGGACGAGACACCTCTGAGTCAAAGCTAACAGTGTTATGATCTGGACGTTTGGTGAGCTGTTAGTACTGCTGCGGGTTGTAATAATCCCACATCACAGACTAAACCCACAAGTTGAGCTGTGGTTGTACCACATTTACTGCTGGTGGCAGTTTTATCAATAGTAATAGTGGTATTTGCAGAAGTAGCAATAATACAATTAGTCATTTCAAGTTTAGCAATAATAGGATGTAAACGCAGTACAAGTACAACTAGTACTAGAGTAATGTCACTAGCAGCAGTGAGTTGTGTTCTGGTTCCCTCCAGCAGGAACCTGGCAGCTCAAACATGATGTTTTATAGAAACGCCTCTTTTTTTGTTTGTAAATAAACTCTGTCATGGTTCATTTTAATAGGCTACACTCATCACACAGAACATCATTAGATTATCAGTGACTGATCTAACATTTAATGAAGTGATTGATGGGATCTGATCTAAAGATTTCTCTGACTTTCTGTACTTAGAAGGAAACTTTTCCACTTGACTGCAGCTATTTGTCACTTTCCTGCTGCAGCCGCCTGATCTTGTCCTTGTCCAGTTCATCTCAAACTAGCCTGCTGACTGCACCTGAGAGATGGTGTCCAAGATTACAAAAAGCCACTCGCTCTCTCTCGCTGGGCAGCCGCAACCTCTTGTCAAGGTCTCCTCAACAAAGCCGAGGTTTTGACTTTCATTGTTTACATCAACACTTTTACATAATTTGTCACAAATCTACGGCTCATGTAAATCTAACACTGCCCCCTCATGAGGAGAAGCAGTAATATCATGGTTTTATATTATATTATGGTTCTTACATGACTTAAAAGAATTAAACAAAACATACAGCCTGCATTTCCATCGAGCTTTACAGCCCCCCCGATGAAAGATCCTGTAAAAACTGACCCATGGTTGAACATAATTGCTGACCCTTGACATAAATGATATCAGTACAGGAAGTAACAGCCTGAGTAGTCATGTTGTATGCAGGTGAGTGATGTCACCTCTATTCCAGCGAGGCTGCCAGAGAAGGGTCTGTCCAGCAGACGGGGTTTGTAGGTGAGGACAGTGGTGCCTTTTAGGATGATGGCGTTGGTATCCAGACAGGACGAGTCCTCCACAACCACAAATTCTGTACCTGAAGACCAAAAGACACTTTCAGGCTTTGCATTTAAGAGGTCATATAAAACAACAACAACAAATAATTAGTCAACCCGTGAACCTGCGTCTCAATAAATTTCCTATTCTGAAAACGAAAAACACAATGGAAAAAAATGGATATCACAGCTTATCGCCTTATGATCATAGTTCATTTAATTTCAGACATATCTGCCAAAACAGAAAGGTCCAACCATTAAAACTATCAATCCCTGACTGTAGAACCAGTATATCGGCTATAAAACCCAAGATACTGTCTGTATCTGTCCACCAGGTGGCAGTGATGTAACATCACTACTCAGATAACATGACGTCCCCTTTCTATGTGCTGAACTGTACAGTCAACTAACTGTCTTGTGCTATTATCATGTTTCAACTTCAACAAACAGTATCTCATTTTCAACAGAAAAATACTTTCTTCAGATTTTTTCCCATTCAGATGAATAGTATTTTAACTTTACTTAACTTTAACTTAACTTTAATTTTATTTTAAACTCAACTTATCAAAGTCCTCCAGGTACCTCGGAGGGTGGCCGAGCACTTTACAGCCATGTTGATGATACGGTAGCTAGTCTACAGACACTTCCAGAGTATAAACTGAAACACACCAGAGCCGCTGAGCGCCGTCAGTCACCTGCATTTCTATTGCGGTCTGTGGTCACCTTTAGCCATCTTGACAGTGGAAAATAAATGCTCATACATAGCAGTGAAGGCACCAAAGGACAGATTTTATTACGAGGATGTTAGGCATGACCTTCAGGAATGATTTATTCTGGACAGGCTCCACAATATGGAAACAATCCAGGAAGATACTTGTTATTTAATGTTATTTAATCAAGCGGGTAAGCTTGAAGCCAATGCAGAATGGACTTAAACCTGCATTTTCTCTAATGACCAGCAGAGGGCGACTCCACTGCCTCCAAAAAGAAGTCTGATTGTATTGAAGTCTATGAGAAAATGACCCTACTTCTCTCTTGATTTATTACCTCAGTAAACACTTTCCTAATGAGTTTATGGTCTCAATCACTAGTGTCAAGTCTTCTTCAACACATCATAATGTCCATTGTGTAAATTATGGTCCCATTTAGAGTAAAATAGATGATAAAGCAGCGTATGCTTTAGAGCGTGGCTACGTTGTGATTGACAAGTTGCTACCACAGTGGTGTGCGGGGTGCTGTAGTTGGACCCTGGGGGGCTCCTCCCCAGCTCCACACTCTCATCCAAATATGTTCACTTCTGGCTTCAAAAAACCAAGATGGCGACGGTCAAAATGCCAAACTTGAGGCTACAAAACGGGAGTCCACAAACCAATGAGTGACATCAATGGGTGACGTATTTCACATTTAATCATACGTTTTTATATCAGCTGACAGAGAACAGCAACAGTCTGACACTTAAAGTCTCTGAAAATGTTCTCAGTAAGCTCTCGACTTTGAGTGATGGGGTCCTACATGGATCCATCATTTTCTCTTCTAGTTCTTTCACATAAGAGAATTCTGTATTTATTTATTTATTTCTCTCAGCTCTTCCCACTTGTTTGAAAAAGATGATGTCATGTACAGTACCGGTCAAAACTGGTTTTGTACATCTGAACTTCTGACCTTTAGTTGCTTTATGCTTTGTGATACCAACATTAAGCGCATCAGTTCCAATTAATCAAATTACATTAATTACCATTAAGTTTGAGTTGGACCACGAGTCTGTGGACTGTACACAGTATTTAATGTATTTGCACCACTTTCAATGACAGTTAAAACAATGAAAACTATTTAGGAGGAGCCTCTGTCTATGTAGAGGTCACTGAATATGGTGATAAATGAGAGATCAGCAGCATTTCTTCTTTATCACTCTCCGACATGGGCTACACACTCTCTGAGGTGGGCTGTGTCGTGGGCTTAATGAGACTTAATTTGCCGAGCCAGGTGACTACCCGCCTACATCAGCAACCCACTGGATTGGTCACTTTCTAGACTAACTTCGTCTTCTCAGTGACTGATCATCCCTCTCTGACCTGTGACGTTGATCTTGACCTCCAGGCAGTGGTCCTGGGTCACCGGCACCGTGGACCTCTTGGTGACCACACCACTCTTGACTGTTTTTGGCATGACGGCCCCAGTAGCGGTGACGGTAGTGCCAGAGCCCGAGTCAGTGCTGGTGTTACTGGGCCAGCGCTGACGAGTCTCAGCACCACCTGATGCCTTCTCCGTCGGCAACCGCAGGAAGTCCCGCACCAGCTGGAGCCAGTCGAAGATGAGAAAGACCCTCAGGTTGTTGAGGACCATCGTGAAGCTGGAGGAGTCACGCGTGGATCTGCAGGAAGAGCGAACAAAACTTACATAACTAACGGTTTATTAACATGTCGTAACTATTTCTACCGATGTCTGACAATGTTCCATGTGCCAGAAAATTCTCCAGTGATACCTGTAATGCAGTTCCAGCTGCAGTGATGCCCGGTTAGTGCCGGTTTTGGAGGGCTGGAGGATGCAGTCAAAGACATTGTGCCTGGCCCCATCAGCTCCACTGGTGGTTTTGTTCGGCCCAGTGCAGCGAGTGTCATATGCCAGCAGTGAGTGAGACACCAGGTTGACAGACTTGGATCCGTTGGAGAAACTCTCAAAAAGCAACTTGGATTTCATGAAGTCAAACCTGAGCATGAGAACAAATACAAAACTAAAATCGGAACATTTCTGCAAACACTGACAATAAATGTTCATCGATTCCCTTTACTGGTGTGGCAATGTTCAAAGTTCAATAAACTGTAATTACATACAGTAACTGCAGAGGATTGCAGCAGGCCTTACTTTCTCTCATATTGTTAAACCTCAATTAAAAATCTAACTCAGACTGCTGAAACCTCATATAAGCTTCACATCACCTTTTAAATGACTGTGTGGACACACTGTGGATTTTGGCCTCCATCGCTTACATTAAAGCACATTTGAAGGATCTTTTAATATCCAGTATGAACAGGAGGAATGATTACAGCGAGGAAAACCTCTTTCACTGCTCATATGGACAGCTGACTGCTGGTTTAAGATACACTTCCTTTAAAGATTAATGTATCAGCAGCTGAAAAGCTTGTTTCTGCTGACCACTAGCGGCTTTACTTTGACCTTGCTGCAGTGATGTAGATGTATATTCCAGGGTCGGGTTCAGGTAGAGCAGAACTCACTTCTAACCAAACCCATCAGTGACGCTGGCTGCGGTCAGTGGTGAAACAGATCTGACACTTATAAGCAGAAAGGACAGTGGAACACTGCTTTTTAGCCTGATGTTAAGTTACTCTTTAAGAGTTCACCTGCCTTAAACATATAGTTTATAGCAGTGAGATTCCTTTTGTGGCTGCTTTCCAGAGTGCATCATATATAAATAATGCATATAAAATGTTTTTATAGGGCTATAAGAAGACAGAGACGGCCAACCTTGCTAGTGAGTGTTTGTGTTCGCTGGCTTTGGGGCTGTCCAGGAGCTCCAGACTGACGTCCATCATGTCCACCAGGAATGTCAAGTTGGTGTAGACGTCTCCACTTAACACCGTCTGAAGAAAAACAATATCAGAACTAGGACATAAGGGGAACTATTTGAAAATGAGGAAAGAATTACAACTATCTCATAAAATAGACAAGAATCATTGATCAAGCGACAGAGAGGTATAAAATACCCCATAAATGTATTAATATATTGTGAACTAGAAGCTCTCTGTGGGCCACTTCCTGCAGCTTGTTTTTAACAAAACTTTAGAAATGGCTGATGTACCTGTATGATATCAGTTGAAAATATAACGGGCAATAACATCATTGTAATCTCCCTGCAAAGAGTGAACAGAATGTCCTGTAGAGTATTTATCTATAGGATATCTCTCATCATAGCTGACCAAGCCAGCAGGCCAAGTAGTTTGATTCTGGCAGTGGACTGTTGCTGCATATCACTCTCTGGGCTCAATTTTTGTAGCGGCACAACAACCAGCAAAAGCAGCACTATGCCATGTTAGTATTTTCTTTGTCTGTCTGTGTTGTATTTTGGTGCCGCAGAGCACACGGTGCACAGGTGCAAGTGAGGCAGTGCAAAGCCAGCTGTTGTATTTTGGTCCTAGACTTTGCGCCGCTACTAGAACCACATCTGTTTCTAGCACAACGTCAGTCTGCTGCCAACCTGGTGATTTTATCAACAATAGCAAACTAAATACTTGCTGCAAATGTGCTGCAATAACTGATTAATGCTTAAAATATAAATTAACTATTTTAATCAAACATTCTTCAACCAGTAGATGTGATTAAATTGGTATAAAACTTCATTTTTAATGCTGCGTGTGTGTGTTTGTCCGATTCCTCACATAGGTGCTAGGGTCCTGCAGGTTGTAGGGTCGCAGGAATTCTTCAACAGGCTCTCCCAAGTTGTTCTCCAGCAGCCCTCTGATCAGCTGGTAGTGCTCCAGGTCCAGACAGCAGTGTACTGACGACAAGCTGCCGTGTATGGACATGTCAGGCACTGCATGGCTCAGCTCCCTGAGAACATCAAGGAACACAAGACTGAGTCTGAAGAAGGTCATAAGGTGCACTCATACTATATGCATGTCATACTGGGGGTTTGGTGGCTCGGGGTGCAATGACAAAAAGTTTTCTTTGAAAAGGTGCTGTGGTCTAAAAAAGTTTGGGAACCAATGCTTTAGACACAGAGATGCTAAAGACAAAATACTATAATGACCTGAATACTTTGTACAATGGACATAAAGCTTCAAGCTAGTTTAGCTAATACTAAACTGACCCAATAGGAAAAAAATAAATAAATATACAGATATGACATAAATGTGTCCACCTATGAATAATGTCATCCCCTTCATGGTCAGTTTTTAAAATATGTATCACCTTCTTTTGATCTGTATATGTAGCGCTCAGCTAAGGGAGCCAGTTTTAAAATGCTGCAACATAGTGGTGACATGATCATTACTGCCATTTTTAAAACAAACGCACAGACGTGTTTAAGATATTAAAATTGATGGATGAATAGATGGAAACTATACTATAAATATCTGCTGATATAAAGCAGGGGTTACTTGTCCAGGTTGCGTTCCACTTTAAGCTTGAGGCGGCAGCAGTCTTTCAGCAGGTTGTCTCCAGTGCGACGGACAGAGTACGAAGGGAAGATGAGGTCTGAGGATTCAGGAGGGTTACCAACACTCTCCCAGGGCTGACAGGGCAGACGCTCTGCAGCAAAGATATCCATCTCCTGCAGGTCCAGGGCGATGCAGTCCAACAGACACACATGGTCTTCTAATGAGGAAAGAACAGAACACGTGGCACTAACAGCTACTGTATTTTAATGATCTTTTTTTAAGTACAAGGTACATAGGTGGGGTAAGTGAGAGAGGGATTGCAAGAAACAAGGGTCCTGACTTTTTCTGAAACCTGGAAGACTCAGTTCAGACTACATTCTTTGGTTTAATTTGTTAAGATGTTCCAGGTGATCCTGGTGGCTCAGTGTTTCAAAGCAGGTACCTTTGCCTCTTATCATCATCGACATGCACAAGTTCAGATCTTTCAACTCTATTAAGTACTTGCAGATGCAGCATATTGGTTTCTTTCAAACTCCCCAGTGAAGCTAACCTAAGCTGTAAGGGCCATCCTCCTCAGGGGCCCTCGCTGGGTCTGGGGGCTGTGGCCTGCCAAGGGTGAACCCTGTCGAGGAGCTGGAGCTGGAGGGGGATGTCCTGGGCTTCTCCTGCTCACTATTCCTCCCTGCTGCACTCCGGACACGTTCCTTTTTCCAACAGAGAAGAAAAGAAGAGTCATACACATGAAGTTAGCAATATGATTATGACATACACACAAAAGAAGATTATCACTTTTCAAAGGGAGCTAAACAAACTAAAACAACATAATTTATCAAGGGGGTTTGATGTGGTTTTGATAAACAGTATTGAATCAGTTTCCATGCTGTGTTTTACTACTGGAAAGACCTTACTAATCCCTCATCACTTCAAAAGCATTGTCAACGTCTTAACAGTGGAGGACAGTGCTAAAACTCAGTAATGGATCAGGTGGGCTGGGGCATGTGGGTAAAGAGAACAGGTATTTCAATGTTGATGGCTCACTAAATTCCCCTTTTAAAAAAGCAATAACTCAATGACATTATGCCTCATTTCATCTCCAAAAAAACAATTCAACACACCTATGACTTAATGTTTTTTTAGAGAATAATTACTTGAACTATTATATTGCATTTTTGAACATTCTGATCCAAAACAAAGACATTCTCAATGACAGCAAAGAAAAATTCAACAAACACTGATATTTTAAGATCAAACTGTATCAAAAAAATACACCAACTTTTGCCAGTAAGCTTATCACTACATATAGTACATGACGTAAGGATTCACAATATGCAGATGATCTTCTGCTATACATTTCTAACCCAATGTCATCTCTCCCAGGGATGCAAGATCTTATTACTTTCTCCTTTTTCAAGTGGTTAACTATGGGTATAGAAGTTCACAAAAATGTCTCCCCTTTTTTAAAAAGCATTGCCATCTGAAACATCAGATGTGTTGGTGCACAGGAGTCATACAACATGACCGAGAAGCTTAGAAAGTTGGTGTATTCTTTTAAACAATACATGCAACACCTGTTTAGCTGAACGCACAGCCCGTCACAAAACCAATCACAAACAGACAAACTGCAAACCAGGGCTGGACAACATTTCATCACAACTACACTGTCAAATACTGTCATCTGTCAAATGTGTAAGTGGGAAAGTTTCTGGCACACTGAAAGATGGTAAAAGTTAAAAGTGTAAGTGAAATCCTTTTCCACACCAAAGCAGAACATGCGATTGTACCTTGTAATGGGATGGATCCTTGTATGAATGTGCATGCAGTATAAAATTCTTCACAGACAACAAAAGATGCAGATGAAAGACCAACACAACATTTACCTTGTGTTCTCCTTCCAAAATACACTAAACTACCAAATAAATGACAGCATGAACAGGGTCCCGTTTCTATTGAGGGCTGATCATGGTTTCGACATTCATATCTACATATCATACATACTCATGTAGAAATATCTGATCTCCGTCAGGCGTAAGCGATCGGCTGGGCTAAAAACAAGTCTGTTGCAGGCCACATTCTGGCCTTTGTCGTGGCTCAAAAACTGTCATCCACAGAAAAGTTTGGTCTCATCTTGAACCGGAGCATCTGATCCACTTAAGTTAAGTACGATACGAGGTGAATAAATCCCTGTTTTTGTTAGTTACTTTGAGTTTCACTATGAATGAACAGTGTGGTACAAATTAGTATATTATTATTTGTTATTTATTATGTGCACTGAAGGTTTCAAGTTTCCACATTACACGTGTATAAATTATATACTGGCCCTCAATTGGCTCCAAACTCGTGATGTCACAAATCCTGCTCGTAGGTGCGCCTCTTAAACTCAGATTTAAGACTGGCAAAGAAAACTTTGCTTCATCAGTACGTGAATGTGAAATCAGCCTTCTGGTATCAAACTCTGCACATTCTGTACAGTGAAGCTCAAACATCCAACTGAAGGAAGGAGAGGGACTTTAAACCTTGTGTAAATAACAGGGCTCTGGACTTAACCTGAAGCTTTTCATCTGATGTCAGGTATGATTGCTAACAAGCATAATACCCAAAATGTTGGACTGTTTCTTTTAAAACTTCGTATTTAGACTAATTAATGGCAACACAACTCAAGACAATTAGAGAAGTTGATGAGGTTTAGTTAGTAATTGCAATTTCTAGTAAACAATCAGGCAGTGCTGTATTCATTGAGCATTTCAGATATATAAATATATAAACACACTGCTTTTCCAGGGAGTCAGGCTCGTGTGCTGATAGTCTCAAAACCCAAGTGGCATGAGGCAAACCTGTATTTTTAAAACCTGGGTACTACCATGCATAAACGAATGCAGTGATATTAGGCAAAATGCTTGAATGGATGAATGGGCAGTGTGACTCACCAGAGAAGGGAAAAAGGCATGTGCCATGGTGAGTTTCTCTACCTTGTCTTTCAGCGAGAAGGTTCCATGAGCCCCAGCAGGCAAGAAGCAGTTCTGCACTCTCAGCTGGCCCAGGTTCGCCACAATGACCCTTGGTGAACGTGAGCTTTCCGGGATGAGAATAACCGGGGCGCCTGCCTCGATATCCAGCAGAACCCTTGATGCCCGCTGAGGATGGTCCCGCACCTGCAGGAAGAAACAGGAAACAGAGGGCGGAAACAGTTGAGGACAGGATTTAGAGGAATGATAGGAAGAGAAAGTGAAATGGATTGAGAGCAAAGAAGAAAAAGCAGAAAAAAATCAATTTAGACAATGAGTTGAGCAGGAAACAGCTGAGAAATCATTCATATGTAAAATACATAAATATATTAGAACTGCAACAATTAGCTGATTGACAGAAAATTTATCGGCATCTATTTTGATGATCAAAAAATCGTTTTACTTATATCTATTTATATCTAGGAAAAATGCCCAAAAGACTCAAGTTAAGCAGTGGTTGAGACCAGTCAGCGACCCACGAGGATTCTCATGTGATCTCAAGAATTCAGCTGCCTCACAAGGTAAATAAGTAAGATGGTGACAGACAAATGGTTCATCCAATCACTTCCCAAGTACTTTTTGAAAGTGTCTGCCCTTTTCCAAAGAGTTTCCAAGGACGACTTCTCAGATAGTTCTGTGTAATAAACCATCTGGTGCGTCAGGTTACTCACAGCCTGGCCCTCCATTGCAGCCCTTTGCCTGCCTAGGACATCCTGTAGCTGGGTGAAGTGCTGAATGAAGGCCACCACCTCGGCCTGGAAGCGCTGGGTGTGGACATACTGCACTGAGGCCATCTGCAGGGACACCTTGATGTCACATTCCCGCTCCAGGTAAGGATCGGGCAGGCCATACCTGAAAGGACGAGAATACAAAGGTGACCAAAAGATGACAATCGTCCCATGTTCTTCAGTATCTTGCAGAGTATTTTTTCTATTGAAAATACTGTGATACATACTTCTGGATGTTGAAAATGAGGGCCTCCCCTCCTCGTGTGGTGAAGCGCTCTCGGTAGAGATCCCCATGTGGGGTCAGGTCACTCAGGGACAAACTTCCTAAACTGCCTTGCAATGCCAGGTTACCATCTGAAATATTAGACATAATGTGATAACATTCAACCTCAGATCATGAATGGTAGCAGGAGTCAACCTTTTCACATAAAAGAAAATGATTTTATCTTAGAAAAGTCATTTTGAAGGTTTTCATACATACCCAACATTTCCAGATGAGCAGATAATTTGGACACACTAGCTCTGGCAAGCTCATTGAGTTTCTTGTTCAGCACAAGAGACAATGAATGAACCTGAGAATGAAAACATGGGCGAGTTTAGTCATCAAACATGTTTTTTTTTTAATTGATGTTTTCAAACTATTATTGTTTTTAACTGCTATTGTGGTGTGTTTCAAAGGTAGAGTCAGTGATTCTGCAGAAAGATTGTTCAAAACACTTTTTGTCAAATTCAGCAAATATCTCCTCACAGTCCACTAGCTGTCCCTTCTGTATGTATTCATACACAGCCTTGGCTCTGTAAATGAGAAATAAACAAAAGGGCTTGGAGCGAGCCACACAACGCTATTCCAGCCAATCAGCAGGGGGCGTTGGTGCTTGTGCACAGGACAGGGAAGTCATCAGAGCAGCTGTCTGTGTGAGGACATGACTCACAGGAGCTGCAGCTGACGGACGGCTGACAGACGGCTGCTTCTGTGGACGGAGACGCTGAACACAGGTCGAGTGAGAGGTGTGGAGGCCACAGAGAGGTGGAGAGTGTGGACGGACTGCTGTGCTCACATGAGATAAAAAAAAATTTTCCACCGTGATAAAGTCTGAGAGCAACAGAAGTGACTCTATGGCCAATGCATCGCTCTGGATTCCACCAATTTCTCTTTTGGTTGTTGCCATGGCAATATGCGGCCATGAATTTGGGGGGCAGAGCTTCTGAAGGAGCATGAAGAGAAGGGTGTATTTGTTTGGGTGTTTAGTTCAAATATCAACGATCTTTCTCCAGAATGACTGACTCCTTTAAGCACTTATTTTTTATCAACGCTGTGTCTTGGGAGCTGCACTATCATTTTGTTTTCTTGAACAACGACAATAAAGCTGATTCTAATCTATTAAGTATTCACTTCACAACTGATTCTTAAAGCTTTACCGAGAATGACAGATAGAGAATCAAAATTACAATTTTTCCAGAGAAAAGTGTGAACATTTTGCATAAGTTATTATCTGGCCATCTTTAGTATTTATTAAATATTTCATGGCAATCTATCTCCATGTTTTCATATAGTTCACTGAAAAAAAACATCAATCAGCTGTTGCACTAGAGGAAAAGTCAGAGGATCACCACAGGCATTAGGATTCATCCTCTACAGCCAATGAATGTCTGTACAAAATTATATAACAATCCTTCAAATAGTTCATTAGATATTTCAGTCTGCCCCAAAGCGGTCGATGGATCAACCGACAAACTGACTTTGTCATCGCTGGAGCAATACCGCTAGTGTGGCTTATTAACAGAAATATTTTAATTCAGTATCTACAACGACTCTTCTGTAAATGAATTACAGCAAACTTGAATCATACTATTTGTTCAGCCTGGTTGTTGGTCCAGTGACCTACCTTTAGGTCCACTTTAGTGTTGACGACATCCGTTGCCTCATCCTCACACATGTCTGACTCATACAGAGGATGTCCTGGCACAGGTTGAGGTGACATAGTTGACAGCTTCACTGCATGATTATTGGCTGTGGAGCCAATACCAAAGAAGTCGAGGATAACCACCCAGGTCTGTAGTGTGATTAAAACGTCCAGGCAGTTAAAGTCAACATCCACACTTCTTCCCACACTGCCGTAGCGTGTTTTGAATTCTGGGTGGTTCTGGTCCACCAGCAACACATTAATATGAACTAATGAGTCATCAAAGTCTGGGGGTGGCTGAGGGGAGGGTGTATGGTGGGTAGGGGAGGGCGGTGGAGTGCAGGGACAGTCCGGGTCCTTCTTGGATTTGCGACTGCTAGCTGAAGGGGTGCTGGGGTGCCTCTGGTAGAGCTGGAAGACATTCTGGGCCTCCTCCACGTGGGCAGGCAGTGAGCGGGGCATCTCTGGGTACAAAGCATTGGATGATGATGGACAGCTTTGAGAAAGGTACTCCTTTGGACTAAAGGTGGAGGGCTTGGGAGCTCCACGGGACACCATCAGATGTTTGTACTTTGAGTCAGGGTTCTGCTCCAGGAGATCTTCCATGAGCAGTGAACGCAGAGCCAACTGGACTGCCAGTAAGTGAGGGTGGTCTTTGGTAAAGTCTCCCTCCAGGTCTTGGAAGCGCAGACTGACTAAGCCCTGGGACCCCTGAGTCAGGTCAGCACTGAGCTGGACCTGCAATTCCGCCACGTGTAAGGTGACTTTCAGCTGAGTGAATGAAGGAGAGTGAACAGTGGGTTTGTGAGACTGAAGAGGCAAAGGTGAGGAGAGCGACGAATGAGAGAAACTGATATGGGGAGGGTCCCTTGCAAACAGCCCTCCCTGGGGGTCAGGAAAGCGGTGAGGTCTGGTAGAGGAAGGAGTTGGTGGTGGGGGTGTGGGCGGTTGGCTGGGTGTGACCCGTTGTTCCTCAATCAGGGACAAGTTGTCCAGTGTCTGGAGTACTTGTTCATACACAGGCTTGCACAGGGACACCTATCACCAAAGAGTCAAACATTAATACAAGTAATAACCAGTCAAAATTTAATGTGAAAGCCCTGATTCACCTGCTCAAGCTGAAGGTGGGTGGAGCTTCAACTTGAGCAGGATGATAAGGGGGGATCTAAACTACTACTTGAAAAAAACAAGAGATATCAATTAAGCTTGGTCCGTAGAGGCCTAAACAGTGCTGAGCGAAGAGTTCTGGTTACCAGTTTCTCAAAGAATCAACTTTAAAATACTACTATTTGTCCATAAAACACTGAACAGTTTAGGTCCAAGATACATATCAGATCTCCTGACCCGGTACGAACCCTGCAGACCTCTGACTTCAGCTGGTTGTTCCATCCATTAGCTTCTATGTTGGTCAAATGTGGAACAGATTGCTGAATGAACTAAGACTTAAGACGATGCAGGCTATTTTCAAATCCAAGCTAAACACCTACCCATTTACCATTGCTTTTGATTAATTTTCTTTTAAATCAAATTTATTTGCTTGTTTGTTTTATTGTTTTTGCTCACTTACTATTATTGTTTTTTATCATTTCTTTTTTGTGCTTTTGCTTGTGTACTCTGTGAAGCACTTTGGGTTGTCTTTGGGTATGAAATGTGCTATAGAAATAAATTTTCCTTGCCTCTAAGTAACCAAAATCATTTGTAGCAGGTTTACCATCGGTGTACATGGCCTTTAAACTCCCCGATCCCAGATCATATTCTAAGATAGTTGTAAGAAGGATGCTACATCTTAAGTTATTTTGACTTGCTATGTACATTAATCATACTGTACATACTGTACAATTCTCAAATAGTGTCTGGGATCTTAATTTATATTAACTGAGAACCTTGCCTTTATTTGAAACAAGCTTATATAAGAGACATGTATTAATCCTTTATTTTCCCAGTATATTTTAGGAAGCAGCCTCTCTGTCTGCCTCCCTGTAATGCAAACTCAACACTTCCTCTGTTTTTAGGTGTTGTCTAGATTAATTCAAAATAATGTACATTTCCACAACATTACCATACAACAGTTGTCATATCATTCTCACACTGTGTTGCTCTGAATTTCTCTTTTTACCAGAGATACAGTTTTCACTCAATAAATACTTCCAGTTGTTCACGTTGCTGTTTTTTCCACTGATAAGTTAATGTAAGTGATCCCAGTTGCTCAGTGGAAATAATCTCATTTCTAGTAGCCTTTTAATGTTCAACATCTGCAGGAAGTGTTGATCCTCATTGCTGGTACAACATTAACAGCTATGTGAAAAACGGCAAAGTAGAAGTTAGAATTAATTAGTGAATAAAGACAGTACTTCTGTTCAGAAGAGTGCCTGTGAGCAGCAGAGTGCTGAGTATGACATGACTGTGTTGTTGTACTGATGGAATTGGTGCTGCGGTTTACTGAATTTACCTTGTGGCCTTTAAAGTAAAAGCAATTCCCTCTTTACTTTTTACGAGGCATTCATTGAGACTGAGACTGTTTTTTTTTTTGTTCAAGTTGGCCACTACTTCTATACATAGCCCACGAAATACAAATACTGCTAGTATTTGAGACGTAGCCATTATCTGAATACCAGCTAATATGTGAGAATTTACAGTATTGAGATAGTGTATACCTGAACAGGATTGACGAATTTTCCCTCAATTTTCAGTAAGCCTGTGCTCTTCCATGGCTCCTCGGTGGTGAGGAAGATAAACTGAGTATCTTCATCAATGGGAAGTTTCTCCAGGGTGAACTGTATAGTAGTGTCTTTCAATATATGGAAGGCTGGTGAAGAAAATAAATTATGTGAACTTGTGTCAAAAGCTGCATAAAAATGTATGCTTGCATTATTTGCATTACAAAGTACCTAGAATTTGGCATTTGTAATACGGCTATCCTTAACATTTGGGACATTCTCACCTTTTCCTCGGCTGAGGGATTCAAAGAAGTCATGACGTGTTAACTGTGGTTCATCCTGATTGGTGCTCCCATTGCGGGATGGTGACATGTTTCCAGCGTTATCCCCTCTGGGTGTCTTCTTCAAAACCAAATGACTCAAGTTGAGTGAATACAGCCGAATATCCTTTACCAGCACCTGTAGCCTCTCTCCTTCAGAATCTTGCCCAGTAACAAAATTGTGGATTGTTATGCTCCCCAAATGTCCGACCAATAGCTCAGGGTGTCCAGGTTTACGGGGAATGGACACAACTGGTGACTCAATGCTAATATTAAGAGTCAGCTTCACCAAGAATGTGTCTAAGGTGGATTTGGGTTCCTCTATGGGAATGTCCACTTCATCCTCAAATGGATAAGCCCAGCTCTGACTCTGAGTTCGACTTCTGCGTGAGGGAGTTTCAAAGAGTGAAACCATACCACTGTACTCTGCGGTCTTAGTGGCAAGAACTGTTGACACTTTGGTGGCGGCACTTTTCAACATGGAGCGGAAATTGTCTTCTACCTCATTGGCAGACAGACTCAGTTCCTTCAGGAACTTGGCTGAGTGGTTATAGTGCAAGGATGCCATTTGCAGTTCCAAGGAACACTCCCCTTGTGTTTTCTCCAAAAGGCGGAAATTTAAAGCTTCTGAGGGAGAACCTCCTGTGTCAGAAAGGAATGTTAATCCGCCAAGAGTTGAGGAGCTGTCCTCTACATTGCCAATGCTGACCACAAACTGGCTTCGGCCTCCTTCCTGGGTCAAGTCCACCAACTGCATAGACCCGAGTGATCCATTGATGTCCAACCGACTGCCCATGGACACATTGACCTTGGTGCCAGTGATACTGGCAGTAGCGATCTTCAACCCTTTCTTCTCAGCACCCAGGACAGTACCAGTGGACACGGTCCGAAGGAGAAGCAGGTTAAGGCGGTGGATCTCCACAGTTAGCTCTTTGTTCTGGTCATAGGTGGCCTGATATGTCTCTCCCTCTTCCTCACTGTCAGGCTGTGTTGTATGTTGTTGTGCTGACAATGCCCAGGTGCTTTCTTCTTTGGGGAAGGACTTCTGGAGGAACTTGAGTAGCTCCACCATTGTCTCAGGGTTGAGAATAATGTCCAAGTTATTGACCTGCATGCTTGTAACCTGAAGGGAGCTGTCCAGGTTCATAGAAGGGCAGTCTGAGCTCACAAACTGGTATTCAAGCTTAATTAGGGCCTCCTGGTCTTTGAGATAGGGACTGAGGGGAGAGATTCTATCCGTGGGCATACCAGAGTATGACTCAGTATGGTGGCCCTGATGTTCAGGGGATCTGCCATCAGGCGACACAGGAGAAGATGGCTGGCTCTCTCGGAGGCTGCCCGTGGGTATGTCAAAACTAAGATGCTTATGAGAAGCCACAAGGAGGTCGAAGTCTGAGCCATAGGTCTGTAAGGTGTCCACCAGCAGAAGACCATGGACAGTCAGGGAGACTTCAGCATCATAAGGCCGCTTGACAAAATGAGCATTTGTGCCAAATACCTTAAGAACAGATATGTAGCGGCCATCACTTTCCACACCGAGCTGCATGTAGTTAATGTTGAATTCAGCTAACAGTAGACGGGATTCCACCAGGACTTCCCGTGTGTGCTGTTCTAAAGTCATCACACTCTGTGTTAGGTTCTTGGCTGAACCCTGCAGCTTCCAAGAGCTGTCCTCCCTTTGAAAGATCTTGTCATGACGGAGGGTAAGAGGGTCAGGAGACCTTATATTTGGGCCTTTCTCTTGGCTTTTGTCTCCTTCACTCACAGCTGGACTGCTTAGCCTTGCCAGACAACTCCTAAGGGCGGTCATCTTCTCAAGGTTGATATGAACCTTGAGGTCTGGTAGGGTTCCTGACAGCACGGCCCCAGGGAGTTGAGGGTCTGATGTGTAACGCAGTCTCTGCTCTAGCTGCAGCAGCACATTAAACTTTTCCACCACATGGGTAGGCCCTACTTCACTCTCTTGAAGATGTTTCCAGTTGTCCTTATAGCGACCAACCATTATCTGCAGGTCTTTAAAGGACAAGGAGTATTTTTCATAAAGCTTTCTGCTGTAGGCCTGTGTACTTTCAGGGGATCTGAGGCTGGGAAGTTCAGGGCTTTTGAGTCGCTCTTTCAAAGGCAGGTCTAGCTCAGGAGGTGGAGAATCTGGCGGAGTGGCGAGGGGTGTCTGGTATTCATCATCACTCATGTCTTCCCTTTCAGGTTGAGTAGCTTTTGAGCTGGCCTTACTGTCATCTTCAAAGAAAACAACATGTATGAGATGAGTAATAAACCTCAAAAGAATTAAGTTATTTTTGTGTATTTTCATATTATTTTTGGGTAAAAAACTTGATGATATTACCTTGAGAGTTTGTGAGAAGAATCCTGCCTAAATCAACAACAACTAACATTGGGTCTCCTGACTGGAAGTCATCAGGGAAAATCACCTGGGGTGCGCAGATGTCCAGTTTCATGGTCCAACGTTTACTGTTTTCCTACAGGAGCGAGACATCAGCAATATTTAGAAGTAATTCAACTGCCATTTCTTCATGTCATTATCCATTGAATCTCTCTTACAATAAATTCTCCCACGAGAAGCTGATCAATAGTTTGTCGGATCTCTGCCTTGGTCTGCATTTTCAGTTTGTTGTACTGCCTCCTGGCAGCCTCTGCCACTCTCAGCTCTAACTCTGACTGATAGCCAAAACCTAGGGAAGAAAAAATATTTTTAAAATCAAAAAATCTACAATGGTATTCTGATGTATTCATGAACAATCAACGTTACATGAAAAATATATGCAATAATTACTGTATATGTTACATCAATACTTTGTGAACCATGAAAGTTCATTGTTGAGATTGGAAATAGTTTGATAAAAGTTTTATTTGTTTTAGTTACACAGTCTATTAATCCATGTGTACAATTTATTAATTACTGCACACAAATTGCTACACTGAGTGTATACATATCCACCCCATGATTTGTTTCTACCATACAACCCCTGGTGGGCTCTGTAGATTCTTTAGACTCTTTAAGCCAAGAATATAAATCATCAAGTAGAATAATATATTTCCTTGACAATATCTTGCAGCACTGCATCACACTTAATCTGTTTACTTTGGATAAACTCTTGAATGAACCATTTAATGTTATTGTTCAGTGTCCATTTTTAATATTTGCTTAAGTTGCTTAAGCTTACAGTCACACACTTTTCTCCAATCTCCATTTCTCTGTTTAGTGTCGTCAGGTTAGGCTAACCCATTGTTGCTAACTTTGGAGCTAACCCCCTTCACTCTTCCAGCAGATGGGGAAAAAACAGACGTGACTTTTCTTGGTCTTGAGAAGCTGCAGCATTTATTAACTGACACACTGTAGTCTGTACTGTACATTTACTGCCAGATTGACAACTTACTGTTAACCTTCTCATCTGCTCCGCTCGCATTCACCGTCACTTTTCTGCCACTCACTCTCTCACTTAACCACTCACTTACACACTGCCGTATTCCTTAAAAGATACACTACCAGTTCTCTTTACCAGTGCTGTTGTTCACCCAACCCTTACTTTATTCGTTTAATATATCTGTAGAAACAACACCAACTAACAGGTTACTCATTACCATGAGTCTCCCTGAGTGGGATTCAAACAAAATCTGTCAGCGCACCAACAAGGACAAAACATTGTAGTATGTTTCCTGCTGACTTACCTGAGGTGTGAACTCTTCCTTTATAGAAGAATTCTGTTACTTTTTTGATTGCTTGTGGGTTATAGATGATGTTCAATGGACTAGTGTTCACTTCCAGTCTTCTCTCAAACTTACACCTCACAGGGTTACGCTCATAAATCATTTCAAACACTGGTGGCGATGAGCACTCTGCATTGTATCCTGACAACACAAAAAGAAGACAAACATAGTATCTATTAAGAGACAAACTTTTCAGTGACACCTATAGGAAGCATGGTGCACTGGTACTTGTACTGCCTCAAAAACATGATTATTCCCAAATCCAACATGAACATGTAGACAAACATTGTAAACAAGACAAAAAGGCTGAAACTGTCATTACACCACACAATTTGAAAACGTTGGATGAAGTGAACATACTGATGATTCGTAATGCCTCCTACACAAGTTTGAACCATTTGTTGTCGGTCGAATCAGCAGCCTTTTCATACTACCCCACTGTCCACAGAGCAGCACAGGAAAACAGCATGACAGGATACAAACTTACAAACCTGTCTTACCTTAAAAATACTGAAAACCTGGCTGTGATGGAAATCAATGAGGACGATGGTAAAGGGGGGCAGAATATCACAACGCATGCCCTGTTTTTGCACCCTCTTTTCTGCTCACCACTTCAGTGCTCTAAGCATTGGTGCTGAATGCAATGTATTATTATTGAACTATAACCAGGATGCACACATTTTATTTTGTGGACAGTTTACAAATCTGATGTTACACATGATATTCAAAGGCACTAAAACGTTACAGGTAAAACCTGAAGCTGGTATAGGAGTTTAGTGTGGAGCAGCTGCTCTGCTGGGGTTCTTAAACTAAAAAAATATATTATTTCTCATAATTTTAGATGTGATGAAAAAGCAACAGTAATAATGTTGTGTATTTTTTAGAAATTAAAAATATCTATAGCTACAAAAAAGCAGTAAGCACAAGCACATAGTAAATAAAATAGTTTTCATGTTGAGTAAAATGCCGATATCACAACGGCTAACTGAGCAGAAATACTGATACACTGAAGAACAAAATCCCCTCTCTGAAGTCAATCTATTCCCAGTTATATACTGTAATGGCTCTAAGGTAGTTACAATGTCAGAGAAAATATAATTTACTATTGTTTAGATCAAGCAAATATTATCAGATAAATTTTAACAACAGAAACCTTACCGGAGCTACTGGACTGCCCAGACGGTTGATGAATGGCAACCACGACTTTGTCCTATAATTGATGGAAGACTTGATCAGCATGACAACATACAGCAGAAACTACTGTATATATCATATACTTATCCTTCATATTTTGAATCTCCGGCACACCTTTATTACTGCTTACCGTTTTGGGAGATACCAGAACAGGGAAGATGGTGCCTTGAGTGGTCAAGTCTCTCAGGAACAAACCACCCAGCTTAACAGACAGCAGGGAGGACTCGGAACGAGGGAGAGACTCCACAATCACCTTTACCCCTATGGAAGAGTCACAACAAACTCAATCAATCAGCACACATGCTCTGAGTCAGTTAGTAACTATCATGTCAGCACATGGGACAAAAATAACAGAGACCCATGCAGGGGAGTTTTTCTCTCCCGATAATAATTCTAAAACTTCAAATCGGAGTATCTGCTGATACTATACCTCACTGCATGGGATTCAAATGTGTTCATGAAATGCTTATTATGTAAGGTAACATAAGGCCAGGGATTGCTGTGGCACCAAACATTGAGCCAACAGTCATGACTGAAAGAATGAAACTGATAGTGAAAACACTCATTTTCATAATACTATTAATAAAGAAGCTGTAGTTATTGTGGATCAGTCACTCAGACACTGTTGACATTGTGACAACTCAAGGACAGAAAACATGTTGGTGCCTGTTATAAATATCTTGGTGTTTGGTTTGATGAATGTCTTTCTTTTAAGCAACATACTGAAAATCTTCTCATGAAGAAGCTGAGACTGAAGTTAGGGTTTTATTTTAGATGCAAGTCCTGGTTTTCTCTTGAAGCCAGGAAAAGGCTGGTTGCTTCTTAGCAGTTCTTGATTTGATAGGCTAAAGATCAATGATCGACTTTTTAGTTGAGTCATCAGATCTGCAGCCGCATGTCTTGAACACTCAGGTAAAGAGACGAACAGAGCTGTCAACTGATCACCACCTGGTGGTGAGTTAGATCCGGTGGTGTAGGAGGCTGCTGAACAGACCTTGGAGACCCAACAGAGTAGTGAGAGTGGAGTCGGAACGTCTGGTGGAGGCCACTATCCCTGAGGTCTTGAACCTCAACCTCCGGAGGGAATTTGTCCTGCATGTTGGAGGAGGTTGGGGACACAGAATCCCAGTGGGCCATGTTCAGGACCTCAGTTGTGGAGCTGTGGAACGAAAGTCATTGGTGGCTGTTTGGGCGGCAACTTGAGAATATACTGGTGGACACCAGCTGTGAAGGAGGTCATCAAGCTGGAGAAGGAGGCCTTTCAGGTCAGGCTGGCCCAGGGGTCTCCTGAAGCAGAGGGGTACCAAAGGGCCAAAAGGGTGGCAGTACAGGTGGTTGCTGAAGCAAAAACCCAGGTGTGGGGGTAGTTTGGGGAGGCAATGGGAGGACTTTCGGTTGGCCTCAAAGAAGTTCTGTCAAACCAACAGGCAACTCAGTCCAGGCTGATTTCAGCAGGGTTGGAGAACTGCTAACCTTGACTGAGGACATTGTCAGACGGTGGAAGGATCATTCAGAGGATCTCCTAAACCTGACCGACATGCCCTCTATGGAGGAGGCAGAGTTGGAAGCCTCACTCATATCCATGGCAGAGGTCTCTGAGGTAGTGAAAAAGCTCCTTGGTGTCAAGGCACTGGGTGTGGATAAGATTTGCCCTGAGATGCTGAAGGCTCTGGGCGTTGGTGGGCTGTCATGGCTGGCATGCCTCTTCAGTGTCACATGGGGATCAGGGACAGTGCCTGTGGACTGGCAAACCAGGGTGATGGTTCACATTTTCAAAAAATGGGACCGCAAGATGTGCTCCAACTATCGGGGGATCACACTACTCAGCCTCCCAAGTAACAGCGTGAAGTGTAAACTCAGCTAACACTTTATATGATAATCAAAATCATTTAACTTCCTGTAAATTGGTAAAACTGAAGCTAAGGGACAATGACACACGCTAGAGATGTTGGTAAAAAGGTGGTGACTTTGCCTCTGTTATATTTTGTTATTCCATATTAGAGAATGTTTATGAAATTTGCAGTATTAAGTTTTTCATATTAAAATAATGGAGCCTGAGCTGCTTTGGCTCTGAAAACAGGACATCTTGAGGGTCTTGCTGGTTCAACCACAACCTCTTGAATCTGTTTGAGACAGAGGATCTAACCTATTTGCAGTGGTCTTTGAAATGCCCAATAACAGAATTTAAAATTAGGAAGCAGTTGATCACCATAACATCTTAGTCGCTGTAGAATACAAAACTGAATTATTGGCCTTTAACCTTTCCAAATAAAGTTGCAACATAATGAATACATTTCTTTAAAATCATTCAAAAGGAGGAAGACACTGGAACATGTCTTCATACACTGCTATTACATACCTGAAAACTCCAGCTGGATGACCCCACTCTCATGCAGTGTCTCCCCCCTCCGATCCTGGTGGAAGAGAGTGACTCCACCCTTCTCCAGTAAGAACTCTAGCCGGGCAAATAGGTGATCTCGCCTGGTGAACGTGTTCAGAGTGTGAGAGTCCTCCAACGGGTCGAACAAGTCTTCTGTCTCTGCTGGAGAAGCATTACATCATCAGAGTCAGCAGTCATTGGGGGTCCAAGCAGCTGTATCGATGTTATACTATCTGTTTTGCATGTCCCTATATGAATAAGATTTCAACCACCATTTATTATAGTTGTGCCTTATTTCACCTATTTTAGCAATTAGTTAATTTAATAGAATATCACTTAGTGGCAGCTTCCGCCAGAGCTTATACAGGAACCAAACTCAGGATGAAGACAGATGCTAAATGTTGTCCAAACAGGAGGCAGTCTCTCACCCAGAATGTCCCAGGAGGACGGACTGGGAAGGAGCTCCTCAGGGACCCTATCTGGGTCCTGGGAATCTCCATACCAGCCGCCCCAGCCTGGGAACCAGGACTGCAGGTACTGGATCATTCCAGAGCTCCCGCTCTTGGGGATGGATGTGGTGGGTGAACAGGGCTGGGGGTCGCTGCTGGGCTCTCGCACATTCTGGGAGAGGAGACAGATAGAGAACACAGGCTGAAACTATAACACATTTAGGAGATTAGTGAAATTTTAAGGATCATTGTGAGAAGTAATTCTTGTGTCATTTTTCTTCCTGGCCTCTGCTTCTTTGGGACCCACACAGACCATTAAGGTGTTGAAAATTCTGTTTTAAGATGCCTGATGAAGGTCACTTGACCAAAATGTAGCTACTTAATGAATTTAAGTGCTGACAGTGTGCAGGAGTCAAGTCTTTGTTTGGAAATTCTGTTTTAAGCACTGTTGACTGCCTGTATGAGTCATCTACTCTCACCTCTGCAATCTCTTCCTGCTTTCGAAACCAGTCGTGGACAATTTCTCTCAGACTCTGCAGCTCCTCCAACGTCTGCTCCTCTTCCACTCGCTCCAGCTCACTCTAGTTGACAAAGACAAATGTGAAGAACAGTTCAGTAATGTGTGTTTGCGAGTGTGTGGAAGTACATCATCTCAAAATACCACACTGAGCACCTCCTAAGTGCTTTACAGCAACTGAAATAAAACTAAGGCTAATGTTTCTTCATCAGTTAATCAATTAATTATTTAGTCTACAGAATGGTCATCACAGTGATAGTTTGAGAAGCTGGAACTAGAGGGTATTGGCATTTTTCCCCTGCATTATAAAAATGCAAGGGGCTGCATTAGTCCTGGAAGTCTAGTTGGAGTAACACATTATTGTATTTAAAGGTTTATCAGACAGCAAAACCACAAAAAGAGAAAGAAGAACCTGGTTGAACTTTATTGCCGGATAAGCCTGTGTTGGCACCCCCACTGTCTCAACACACTGCTCCCATTTAAATGAATGAGAGGGCTGCAGTTTTTCATGCAGAGCTAATGCCAGTGTGAACATGGACTTATAGTGTAGTACCTCCTCCTGAGGACTCAGTGGGACTCCTTTGAGCCCTCTGAAGTAGAGGCTGGTGTAGGTCTGAGCGTCTCGGGCCCGCTGCAACGCAAAGTCCCAGCTGCCCCGCCGCCGCTGCTCCCTGATCTCACTCAGGTTGGCTTCGATGGCAAACATCCACCACTGCCGGCAGCTGAGGAAAACAATGTTACAGGCTTATATCTCATCCAGTTTGCACATGTAGGAAACCTAACTAGCTGGTTTGGTCCCACAATAGACAAAGTAAGATATTAAGGTTGCATGATGTATTAGTGACTGATAAAGTTCTGATGATTTCCTGATAAAATGCTGTGGGTGCCACCAGACTTTTACTTTTACTCTAGTGACTCATACAACCGCAGTAAATTAACTGTAGATTAATAGAAATCATTAGTGATGGTGACTGTCATGATTTTTTTCTTTATCCAACATAAAAGCATGATGATGTATTTTAATTATCCTGCTCATGCTTGTGTTTCATGCCTCAGATATAACCTTGAAGAGTACAATGCAGTGGACAAAACTATAAAGATAAGACTCAAGTTGTAATAAACATGAATTATCCTGTATGTCTGAACTTACTTCCCAGTAACAGGGACTTTGGGTCTCCACTTTCGGTACAGCATCTCCCTCTCCCGGCGGTCCAACTCTTTGAGGAACGCTGTGATCTGTTGGTACTGGACCTAAGTCACAGTCACACACACACACACACACACACACACACACACACACACACACACACACACACACACACACATTCATTTTACAACTTTTTACAACATTTCATCTCCAGACTCTGTGACAATCTGTGACTCAATTTGGTAAAATTTGAACAAATACTTTGGTTTTGAGAGCTAATTGAAAATGCAAATTTAGAAAACAAAACAGAGTGATGGACTTCATAACTGACCACTGGTTGTAAAGTCTCTTCACTCATCACAAGATGTGTTTTAAGTGTCAACAACCTTCCATTCTGACAATTTTGTTTTCAGTGTTGTATGGCTAAACATTTTGATCAATCAAAACCAAATATCTCCTGACTGGGACATGAACACAGATGTCATGTTCATTTCAGGAAAAAAACAACAACACAGTCAATTATGAGATATAATCTGAACACGTGCACTAATAGCTTAAACCACTTTGATTTATGAGCATTAATGTGAAATGGACCTTAACAACACAACTTGGAGTATTTTATATGGATACTCCAGTACACTATGGAGTATCCATATAAAAAGGAAACACTGTGCGGTTTGATCAAGACTTTTCATGTTTGAAAATTCGTAAAGATTAAATCAAATCTGAAAACTGTGAAAATCACGCAACCAGCGAGGGCAGGTTTCCTACTGTGATATCATCATCATCAACTTGTGAGGTTCAGAAGTTATCGGCAAAAAAGTAAAAACGTTAATTATAGCGGCATCATGAGGTCAGATGATGGATTTTGGTTGCCTGAGTAACGGGTAACTTTCTGAACATGTCTGCCAGGTTTGGTTGCTGCAGGTTTGGCAGTTTCAGAGATCAAAGGTTGGCTGCAGTCATCTCTGACAGCAGGCAGGACGGCAGCAGCGCAGCTCACTACAGCTACCATCCGCTGTGAGACTGTAGTGGAAACACATTTCATCGCAGGTTGGCTTGGCACAGCGAGGCTACAGCAGACCAAACCAGCCCAATGGAAAAACCCTTTATAACTCAAGTCCGCCAGGTAGACTACAGCTGGAGCACACAAACTCAATTCACTCAATGCAAGACGTTTCATTGACTCTGGAACATTTGAGGTGGTCCATCACGTTCAGTCAGTCGTTCATATATCACATCATAATGGTTTTTCTTTGCAGATGCCTGCAGTGTCAGAAAGAAGCTTAAGAGAGATTGTGATATGATCAGGGTCCATACAGACCTGTGACAGGCGTAAGGACATGGGTTCCAGCTGAACTTGGCCTTCGATCCTCGGGGTGTGTCGGGACCTCAGAGGCTCCTTGGAGGTGTTTCTTCTGAGCAGTACGGAGGCACACACTGGTTCAAAGATGTACTGATGCTCCCGGCTCTGCATGCACTGGGTCATCGCATCCTGCACATTCACAAAACAACCAAACAACTAATATGGAACATTGTCTTTTAAAAAGTAAAATGTATTTAGCACCACAAAGTGCTTCACAATAAAAGACAAAAAAGAAAAAAAGAAAGACATACTATAAAAATAATATAAGATATATAAATAAACTCACCCCAGACATTAAGGACATGATTATATCTAATATGATTTTGCAAACATCACAGAACAGTATTGAAGACTTTTGCTGACTGAAGGCTCGTCAGGTCTGACAGTGATTCAGTATTCATGATCACACCGTTCACTGCTAACATCACTCCACAAGGTCAATGAAATGTACTAAACCAACATTATGACTCTCTAACCGATCTAATTTAAGTCACATCTGTAGATCTATTCCCTTCAGATAAGCGGTTGCCTGGCAACAAATCACTGTCATTTAGCGCTGTGAGCTGTATTGAGTGCTTCAAGTTTGTACAGCGTCAGTCTGGTTAAGTATAACACAGGATAAACCCTGAAATGAAAAAGCCAGGATGCGGTTAAGGATTAACCTCTGATACTGTGTGTCCAGAGACTGTTGACGTCTGAATGTCTCACCTGGATCTGGTTTACTGGGAGTTTTCCCAGCATTTCACACTCTGTGTCCCAGTAGACACTGAAGTCTTCAATCTCCAGCTGCTTCTGCCGGAGGAGCTTCTGGACCTGCAAATATATAAATGAAATACTTGTTAGGCTCAAATCCAACCAAAAGTAAAGCCTCCAGAAGGAGAAGAAGGCTAACGTTAGCTGGGAGGCTAGCAGAGGCTAGCTCTGTTAAAAAGCGGCTGAGATTGACACTAAAATGAGAATTGCTGGTCCACCTTAAAAGTCAGTCCACCTTAAGTGAGCCTGGTCAAGTTAAGCTAACATGTTGTTGCTAACTTCAGGGCTAACTCCTTTCGATAGATGAGTATTTTCTTTGTCTTGAGGAGCTGCAGCTTTTATGAACTGACACACAGTCTGTACTCAACATTTACTACCAGACTGACAACTTACTGCTAAACTTCTCCTCTGCTCGCGTTTAATAACCGTAGAGTAGCTAAACACTGTCAGCTATGCAGGAACCCACCTGTTAACATCCTTCCTCACGTATGACAGGATTTACTGGTCCACATATAGTCGTGATTTCATAAGTCTGGCAGATTTTTCTTTGTTGTGCCGTTTTGAGGACCGCTTTGATATTTTCGTTTCATTTTCTAAGTGTCTCTGACAGCGGTGCCGGTGACGTCACTGACCTGTATTGATTTGAATTTCCCGCCTCATGTATTAATTGGACCAAAAATCCCTGACGTATCAAACAAAGAAAACTATGGACCAGAAAAGTTTTTATTTTATTTTAAATATTTGTTTTATATTTATGTTCAAAATACAGATAATATCATGACCTGAACGCTACGTTGCGGTAAAAAAAAAAAAAAAAAGACAGTTGTTTTACAGGCGGGGGCTGCGGGGGCTGCAGGGGTACCACCACCCACCGGAGCTCCTGAACTCCAGTCTTCCTCAATTCTTCCTTCATATATTGTCTTTCTTGATCATACTTAGTATAATCTATGCTTGCATGTATAATAGTCTCCTCAGCCAGCTGGAAAAAAATATGTACATAATTCAGCATCGGAAATATCGGCATATTGGATATCAGCAAAAAATCCAATATCAAGCATCCCAATAATAATAATAATAATAATGTGTGTCTCTGCAAGAAGAGCAGAACATTCACGGACATTCACACACGTCAGTGCAAACACACTCAGATACGCAGTCACAGATACTGCAGCGCTTTCTCACACACACACACTTAACGATGATTGCATATTCATGTTGTAGCTTCATGTTAATCCACTGACAGGCTCCACTTCACCTCACAATAAAAACACTTGATAATATCAGCTGATTTACATGTTAAAACACTGAAAATCAGTTTTATTTCTGACTTCTCTTTCTTGTTCTCACCTGCTTCTCGACCACGTCTAGTTCATTTTCACTCGTACTCATACCTGTCCATTTATATTATTATATTTTTCTTTCTTTTTTGCGAGTTACCTGCAGGTACCAGACCTGCTGCAGGACTCAGCCTCACACACCCAGGACATCAGTGTCAGTGCAGATCATACAGGAACGTAGAAACCAAAGAGAACAAACAGTCTGAGACTGACACAGTTCAACAGTCTGAAGGATGAAATGAAACCAGTACTGCTGTAAAACAAGTGGAGCAAATCAAACTCTCAGACATGAACTATGAGCAGAGAAACACTTCCTGTCAACCTGGAGGAGAAGCTGCTTAGGATGGAAGCAACACAGCAGCATCCTCAAAGTCAGACTAGAGAACCAGAACCAGAACCACAACCCAGTCTCCCCAGTCCTCCACAGACTGGTCCCAGCAGCCAGAGATTGAATGAACAGTATAAACAGATACAGTAACAATCACCCACATTCATCATAGATCACTGTAAAACTATCTTTCTATCAGCTTGTTGTTAAATCATCTGACAGGTCAGGACTCCTGCACAGATACAAGTGATTTCCTACGTTAAAGGGAACCTTTGGTATTTTCATCCTGGACCTCATTGTCCCATCTTATTGTGTCTCAGAGACTAATGAGGACAACTATTAATAAACTGGTCCAGTACTGAGCGAGGCTGCTTCAACAGGCAGCAGAGAAACAGGCGGTGATTTCATCTGACGGAGCAACAACAACCCTTCAATGTTCCTTCACTAAAAGTGTTTGTTGTTGCCAGGATGAGATTATTATTATTATAAGTGTCTAAAACATTATGGAAAGGACCAAACATAGAAATAACATGTTTTCTTTATGTTTCACTTGATCCCGTCTGTTTGTTAATGAGTCTCAATAACAGTTTGAACACAATAATAAACTGATGGGATCAAGTGAAACATGAAATAAAGGTTTTATTTCTATGTTTGGTCCTTTCTAGAATGATTTTAGACACTTACATTACAAGACATATCTAGTGTAGAAGAGTCCAGATACACAACTCTCTGAAGCAGGAAGTTCAGCTGGTTAGTGTTGTCATTAGTATTAGTATTATTATTGTTGTCAATTACATGTATTGTTTATTATGATAAATAAAAATATTCCTCTCTGTATGCAGAGTTGTGGCTGCTGGTTAACTACAGTCTCTTCTGTATTCAACATGAAACTACATCAGACAACCAGTATTATAACAACAACAACAACAACAACAACAGAATAACATTTAATAACTCTTGGATGATCAGACCTATAAGTCAGGATTGTGTCACATAGTTTATGGTGTCAGTTTATTGACCTGTTTCTTGGAGCTCCTACTGTAAATCCACCAGGAAGTTTTCTGTCAGTACTTTGAACTATAATAAACAGAAGTAATGACCAGTTCATAAAACCCTCAGTCTGCTATTAATAAGTGTTAATATGTAACAAGCAGCTGTTACTCAACATCATTAATAACATAAAACACTTTTCCAAATCATTTTCACACAGTCATCAAATAGTTAAATAATACAGCTCAGATATAGAAGTGAAGCTTTCTACAACAACTAAATCATGAGGTGTCATGTGACTTACTGCCTCTTTGGAGGGGTTCTGAGCAGAGACGTTGTTGATGCACACTCCGAAGGAAAAGGGTTTCTCTGGGTTGGAGAAGTCATCCTCAAATCTCAGGTGCACATCTTGGATATTCAGCTGCAGACAACAGCCAGAAACAGTTTGTTACTGAGGATGTGACAGTAACATCTAGTCAGTTACTGCTCAGCAGCATGGAAACATGCCGTCTGGTGCTTCGGAAGATATTTATCTTATGCTTCAGATACCACATACAGTCCCAGCTTACCTCGATGTTTTCCACGATCCTGGTGACCACTGAGGCAGTGACAGAGTACCAGTAAGACTCTCCTCTCTGTTCACACTCACTCTGGAGGAAGAACAGAAAAAAACACACATCAACATACACGCACATACAGTATTTACACTGTCAACAACAAAAAACTATGAAGACAAATATTATAAAAGCAGAATTGAATTTAGAGTCAGTCCAGGAAGTGAAGCTCCATTAAGATGCATCTGTTCTCTCAGTGGAGTGTTGTCTGATACCGCTGCTCTCTGCAGATTTAATGTAAGACCTTTTTAAAAATCTGGAGTGTTGCGAGTATCTTTTTTTACTGGACTTCCCAAAAAAATCAATTTCAGACAAACTTCAACAACAAAAGAGAGAAGATCATCTATTTCAGCATCTTTCTCGTCTCTTTTGTTCCTGACTGGTTCATCATGTGGTCTCCTGTCTCTGGCTGTGATCTTAACGTACAGAAGACGACACATGTTTCTTCTTATGGATCAAAACTGTGGAGCAACTGAACAGAAACATCTTCAGACCTTCTGTTTTAATGCTGCTTCCAGGTGTTGAAATCATTACTGAGTCTGAAATATTTCATTGTGTTCGTTTTATTGAAGTTTATACAGTTTCATTTGATTTTATTGTTTCTTTACCAACTTTTGTTTAAATGTTTTTTGTGCAATTCTGTGTAAAGTAATGAGCTGCATCTCATGTATGGAAGCTGATATACAAATAAAGCTTATCATTACTATGATTATAATAATTAAAGTTTTATTTTATTCTTCATTCAAGTTGATTGAAGAAGCTGACACTGGAGCACAGTGACTGGATGTTTGTGTAGCTGCAGCAGCAGTGACTGGATGTTTGCTGCAGGTCTGACTGTAGTTTATAGACTCACAATGACAATATTCATCTGTGAATCCAGTTGAAGTCTTTTTGATGCCTTTTTAAAATGCTTTTTAAGACTTGTAGGAGCTGCAGATATGACAGACACGTCATCTATAACATGTATCAATGTGAGGCTGTGATGCTTATTAGAGATCAGAGAAGGTATTTTGTTTTTCTTTGATGCTCAGCATTAGTTGGACAAACACAAAGCACATTTTAACGTGTGATGTTGATCTTCCTACTTTGAATTTGTCCTCTAGAGCCCTGAGGAGGCGTTTTTTGCGCTCTCTCTCCTCCTCTCTCTCCTTCTCCCCGTCGTACTCCTGCAGCTGAGCAGGACCGATGATCAGGTTGAGCTGGGACATGGAGATGACCCAGGGGTCACTGTGAGGTCGGTAGAACGGGATCTGGAGGGTAATCTTTCCAATGAAGCCTGGTGAAAGACCACATGATGTCACATTAAAGAAAACAAACAAGAAGGATCTGACAACACTTCATCTACGTCATGTCCAACTAAACACTGCAGCAGACCAGACTGATGAGTTCAGACTGTGAGAGTACACTAGTAGTAGTACTAGTAGTAGTAGTAGTAGTAGTAGTACTAGTAGTAGTAGTACTAGTAGTAGTAGTACTAGGAGTAGTAGTAGTAGTAGTACTAGGAGTAGTAGTAGTAGTAGTACTAGGAGTAGTAGTAGTAGGAGTAGTAGTAGTCTGCTTTCAATAATATAGAAATACTTTTCATTTCAGAAGTTCTCTGTTGGACACCAGATGTTTCCTCCTTCACTGTCACACTGTGTGAGTTGAATACTGGACCATGATTGGCTCCAAACGAGTTGTGATGTCACAAACTGACACTTATATGTAAACTTCAAGCCTGCAGCAGATGAATGTGAAGACTGTGGAGACTCTTTCTATGTGATCATGTCATGAAAACTGACCAAACACATGGAGACAAAAGAACATTATACAAGCTGAACCACCTCTGCTGACAAGATAAACAACCTCTGGCAATATCAATGTTGATGAGCGAACAGACACTTTATTTCAACTGAATCATCTCTTCTTACTAATTTCTTTGTCATTAAATAATATAGACGTGATGTAAAAGTGTCAGATTTGGCTGATCTGATGAAGAAGTCACAGAGCAGCTGAACGTCGAGGAGCATTTAGCAGCTGAAGAGACCAAAGCAGAGCTGAGAGGATCTTCATTATATTATTATTATATTATTATTCAGAAGGATGACATCACACCGAGCCGTGCCTCATCACTAAAAATATCACTCTGCCATTTCCATGGCAACAAACCAGCAGCCTAAAATATCAATACAAACTTGATACAAAGTTTGATTTCTCTGGCGGACTTCGAGAGGATGAGAAGAACACAAAACCAGCTCAGTCAGTACGTCCTGGTCCACTTGTTGGACTGTCAAATGTTTTCAGGAACATCTGGAAAACACTAAGCAAGCTGTGGATTTTACAACTATTATAATAACCAGGGTCAGTACTACTCCATTAACATCTACGTCAGGTGGAGAACTTTATTAACGACCCTCCTCAGAGAGCAGGTCAGGACAGAAGACTCTGAGAAAACTTACACTACCATCTTTCATGATACAATGAGATTCAACAGGTGGGTTCATCAAAGAGGCTGAAAGACCTCAGACTGCATCACTGTCGGTACAAAACCAACAGCTG
The DNA here is from genome assembly GCF_910596095.1 of Thunnus maccoyii. Classification (NCBI taxonomy): domain Eukaryota; kingdom Metazoa; phylum Chordata; class Actinopteri; order Scombriformes; family Scombridae; genus Thunnus; species Thunnus maccoyii. The sequence goes on along the minus strand of NC_056536.1, from coordinate 748,234 downwards.
ACATCATGCTGACATCACACTGACATCAGTCAGTCTCTCTTCTATCTACACTGGCTGCTCAGACATGCATGATGAAGACTGAAGTATGCTGCTCCGCCATCTTTACAGTATGTCAATAAACAGGAAAATCCTGACTGGTTTATCATGATGGACCCTTTGACACATTCTCAACACACTGAAGCTGAAGTAGACGTTTTATTATGCAAGCACCAAAGCAGCAGAGAACAACGGCAGTAGAAGAAGAAGACTGTTGTTCTAACATGGTTACTGCCAGCGCTGCCTTGTAGTTACATCATTATGTCACATCATGTTACGTATTAATTTCCATATATGGAGTATCTGTAAGACCACATACAAACACACAGTGCACAGCTCCTAAAGAGTCGTTACTAGCAGACACTTCTGTTCTCTTCACGCTGTCACAGGCTCCTCGTTACAATTAGACGCAGGCAAGAACAATTTTCTCAGTCAGCTGCTTGTTACTGTGACGTCAACGAGATGAACTCAGCACACTCCTCTCCTTCATACTCTGCTTTATGTATCTTCTATTTTCAACACAATGTGAGACGGTAAATATACTGGTGTCAACTCTACAAACACATCCTCTACTCCACCGTTTTAGTTCAGTTTAACCTTTGTGAGGTCATGTGATCAGTGTGTCTCACCTGCTTTGACTTCAAACGGCAGGTCAAACTCTCGGAGGGCATCTTTCCTCAGAGGGAGGTTCTCCAGCTCCACTGCACCTGAGGAACCACAAGGATCAGACAAACGCTGGGTTTAGCAAACTGGAGCTGTCTCACTTTCCCAGTTAGTGCTGATGATTGGAGAGAAATACACACTCAAATCTCTCAGATGTTAATCTACTATCACACTGAACGCTGACTGACTGTACCGCATTAACAGAATGAACTTGAACGTCTCATTTCATTGGGTGACTGTATGTGTTAGTGTTTCTCCTGCTGTGTTCAGGTCTCTTGTAGATGAGACTGTGAACTCAGTAAGACCACCTGATTAAACATGAAACATTTCAAACACACACTAGTGTTTTAGGGTAACCAGGGTAACCAGGTTAACCAGGTTAACTTGATCCAAGAGCGTCTGTACCGAATGGTTGGGGACAAACAGACGCACCGTTACACACCTGATGATGTTTGTGACGTCCAGCTCAGATATTTCCTCTTTCTATTTTTACACAAAAAGATCAAAATGATCTATGAAATGCTCCGAGCACATCATCCATCTTTAGAGGATGAACGTTTCCATTTTGGACTCTGGTCTTTCCAGGAACAATATATAATATAAATATATATATCACAGGATATAAATATCACAACACTGACTGACTGTAGCCTCAGTTTGTGCCTGTCACTGAGATGCTGGTAGCATCAGCGAGCTTGATGAGAGACAGCAGAGAGGCAGCGTCATACTCAGAACTGTGGTTACAAAGATTTATTCTTTTCTGTGGCAGTGAACACAACACACGACCCCACTGATAACTAACTGCTCTATTCAGAGCTTCAGATATTGAGGCTGATGACGGTAACGTTAACATGATAAACAGCAGGGCACTTCCCACACACACACACACACACACACACACACACACACACACACACACACACACACACACACACACACACACACACTGTTGTAGAGCCACTAACAGGTAACACACAGAAACTCTCACAAACAGTCATGAAAGTGCTTCTAGTCAGTGGACACGGAGAGTCTGACGACAGCTCGTGGCTGGTCATTTGTCTCACATTTCTTCTTCATTGTCACCTATACTTGCCGTTCATCTGACGGTCAGCAGTCTGTTCAGTGACTCTATAAGGAGGCGGAGGGTCGTGGTAGAGCAGCTTAATCAATTCTGATTAGTCTCATGTTTTAAAAACAGTGTATCGATGCTTGGTGCCAGTATATCAATAACATCTCACAAGCAGTAATATCACAAAATATCACAATATCAATTTCTTGGTCCACCCCTGATAGGTTCACAATGTTTCCAGTGTGTTAAAGCAGCAGTCAGGTGTCTGTAATCATTCCTCCTGTTCATACTGGATATTAAAAGATCCTTCAAATGTGCTTTAATGGAAGTGATGGAGGCCAAAACCCACAGTGTGTCCACACAGTCATTTAAAAGTCTGTGTGAAGCTTCTATTCAGCTTCATCAGTCTGAGTTAGTCATATCAAGTGGATATCTGACACATTTACAGTCTTTTTAGCATCAAATTCCCTCTTTGTGTTTCCTCGGACAGTGTTTCCCTGTTGAGCTGCAGGTGGAAGTATAGTAACAAAAAGAGGGACTTTGGCACTAAAAAGACTGTAACGTTGAAAGATATCTACTTGATTTGACTCATTTGGACGCTGAAGCTTCATATTAGCTTCAGATAAACTTTTAAATACATTTTTTTGTCCTCCATCACTTCCATTATAAGGTCATTATGAAGGGATCTTCTAATGGACAGGAGGAATGATTACAGCAAGAAACACAGCTTTCAGTGTTCATTTGGGCTCCTGACTGTTGGTTTAACTGAATATCGTCTTAAGAAAGACTTGAGAAATAGTGAACTCGTCCTTTAAGTCTTTACATACAGTATTCAAATCAATTTGCAGAGACTCTCACAGTGATGAGATATAGTTTGGACTTTATAAAATGTATCTGCAACTGCATTAATACTGTGATGGACTCCTTTAGTTTAAGCAAGCTGATTTTCATACAGCGGAAGAGGAGGAGGAGGAAGAGGAGGAATTCAAACATTCAAACATCTAAAACATACAAATGAACCATCAATAACTGTAAGTGACCATAAAAACAGAAGCTTGTGTGATTACCTTTCAGCAGGGCGATGGAGAGCTGGTCTGTGTTCAGGTTGCTGACATATTTTCCCAGGTACGTGTTCAGCACCCAGGCAACCAGGCCCTCCAACATCCTGACGGCTCAGGGATGATGAGAGCTACCCCGAGGTGTGGGAGGAAACTGTGACCACCAAAAGCACCACCCTCACGGTCGAAGCCCTCACAAGTGTTCAATGTCTAATACACACACAGGACACAAATAATATGACAAATTACAGGATTATATGTGTTCTGTTCTCCATCTATTTAATAAAGTGGTTTCATAAACTGACCAAACGTCTGTCCTCATCAGACCAAATACAATCTGTCCTCTGATATGGAAGAGACATAATCTGCCACTATGTTTAAATGTGTTTTTGCTAACAGCCACTTGTAAACACTCTGTACAGGTAACTTCAATTACACTTCAAGTATAGTTTGTCTACAGGTAAGAAGACATCAAGCCAAATAAAACCCGGCATTTACAGATTAGTTCACACCGCTCACTACCGCCTTCCTGTGATATCGCGCTGTAGAGATTATAATCCCGGTCCCAGGGCTGATTTAGGACTCGGAAGAGATTTCAGTCTCGATTCATAAGTTACACACCTTTAACACAATAACGTTCAACAAGGCCATATTTACTTAGAGGGTTTTGTGGAGTTTGTGTGGCGGAAGTTGAAAGTTCAAGGATGACGTTATTTCTAAACGTGTAATGTTGCTTTTAAGAACCAGACAACTAACGTTAATCACCGTAAATGAGCAACAATCAGCTCAGACCAGACTGAAGCTGCCGGACGGATAACTGTTACCACTGCAGTTATTTACAGTATTAAGGGAGTGACGGTGTCTTATCACAGTCGATGGCTTACCTAAGGTTGCCTTCACTTATCCGACGTTGGCAGGGTGACAGTAACTTTAGACACTCAACAGGAGTTAGCCGTTAGCAAAGCAGCATCCCAACATGACCTGACCACAGCTACCTTTATCTGAAAACAGCAGTGTTACTGACTCACCGCCAAAGACAACAGTTGAAACTCTTCGTCGACTTATCGACGCAGCTTTGCTGAGCCCATGTTGATGTCAAACTAACACCGCTGTCAGGAGGCGGTCATGTCTTGTCACAACCACCCAGGACAGGACTACATGACCTGCAGGACGTTACCGTGAACTGTCAGCCAGTTTTCCGACATTCACTAACGGTAACGGACATGAGAGCTCAACTAGGACAAAGTGAAAATGACCAGGAACGTATTAAAAGCTGGCACCGTCAGCGGGCAACTACTAACTCAGCGTGGCTGTGGTGACGGACAGGGCAAGGTTGTGATCCTACTTAGCTACCACTTAGCTAGAACTAGCATCCGAAGGTGGAGTGCTCATAGCCAAAAACAGCCAGCTGGCGGTAAAACAAACTCAAAGGCAACACTAACCGCGTCCGTTTTCATAGAAAACACAGTTTATCCTCCCCGAAGAAAGGGATTATTGTTGTATTTCAAGTCTGCAGAGTTTTGCGTCGCTGCATCGTAAATAAACACACTTCCTATTAGCGTTGAACTTCCAACAACACACACTTCCTGTCACGTGACGAAAACAAACCCTTCCTCTCGTGTTGCGTTCAGGTGAAACCGGGAAAACGGGAAGCTTTGCATTAAATCGTGAATTGAGATGCTCTGTTGTGAACTTTTACCGTCTAAAAGCTGCGTTGGCGCGGTTGACTATACCAGCTGAAAACATGGCAAGGTCTACTGTTGATAATAGCAAAACTTGAAGTAGGGTTGCATAGTAGGCCTATTTTATAGTGTCACTTGTCCATCAGACATGTTTTCTAAGCTACGGCAGTGAGCGGCATTCTCTGGTGTTTGTACTATATGTGTCGTTGGCTTAAAGCTGTTGAGAATAGTACCTTCTATTTGGTACTTAGTTAGCATCTGATGATCTCTTGCACTTGAACGGGCACAGGACAAAAGACAGAGACCTCAAACACAACATGAGCAGCTCTCCGGCAGGTGAAGTTCGTGTTTCCTCCGCAGGGAGGCGCAGTGAGACAGAAGGTCAGTGTGTTCACCTGCTGTCTTTGGGTTTAACTCAGGTGTCTTACTTTTAACCGGGATAAATCGTCATGGTAACTTATACTGAACAGCTTACCTGCTCCAGAGCAGGTTTTTTTTCTTAATTGACATATAAAAACAATTATAAACCATAAAATGATGATATACTGCATATACACAAAATATTCATCTTACAGAAGAAAAGTAGGAAACAATAAACAAACTCTGGCTAGGGAGAGTTACAGTTTTACAAAGATTTTAAACAAAAAACAGGTATTAATAGTTTTTATAGCCTTAAATTAGAAGAAAATCAAATTAAAGGAGCCTACTGTTTGACTTCCTTTGTGAAAACCAAGAAGTTCGACATTTTACCTGTAAATGTGCTTTTATGAATATTTGTAATTTATAGCTGCAAATTCAACATAGAACTATCTTCTAATATTCCAAACTGCACGTTTCCAAAATAATATAAAATGTTCATCAATATGGCTGTTGATAAAGACACCTGTTATTCCAAAAGGACAGCACCAAAATAAGCGAACAGCAGTCTCAGCATAACTACAACAAAATGTACAACTAATATCATTATCTTTTTATTATTATTATTTTGTAAAACATAGCAGGGTAAAGTCAATGACTAAGTTTGAAAGAAAAACTTCCTTAATTTTGTTTGTTGTCAGATACTGATTAGATAAGAGCCAGTCCTGTTTCTATGTCAGGTTACTCACAAAGCATCATTAAGTAGTGTGATGAAGTGGTTTTTAAAGAGTGATCACATGGATTTATTGTTATTACAGGGATGCAAAGAAAAACAACTTTCCCTCACAAGACGAGACAAGATACAGCATCGCCAGGCTGTCATTGTAAATAAGAAACTGTTCATAATGACTTGCCGGGTAAAATAAAGCTTAAATAAGATAAATTGTAGTATCTAGAGCCTGTTAACTTCAGGGGGTCAGATCACAACCTGTCAACAGCCAATCACATCACTGGAAAAAAAAAAGAATCATCATTCTTACAGGATCCTGACAAGGACAAAAGTCCTGAGTTTACAATAAGTCACAAGTAAAACAGAGCAATATATATTTTTATATGCCAGTAGAATCATTTTATTGTTGCAGACTTCTGTTTCCACTGTCACATCCTGCCAGGACATTAATGTATGTTTGGACTCACTGTGTTTTTGTTCTTTTGAATTCCTTGATTGTCATTGTTCATCAGACTTTTTCTGTTTTGAGTCGGACTTTTTGAGGGACTTTCTGTCATTTGGGTTTCCTTTGTTGGTCGGACTGTGCTTGTTGTGTTTTTGTTTTTCTGGTTTGCCTGTGTTTTCTCCTCTTGTTTTCATGTACTCCTCCTCACACCTGCCATGCATTTACCCTCGTTAGCCCTGCCTTACTCCCGCTGTCTTCCCCAGCCAATCACTGCCAGCCTGCCCTTGTGTCTAGTCACCTGTTCCCCCTTATTAGTTCAGTTAGTATTTCAGATTTTGTTTTGGGACACAGTCCTTGTTGGATCATTGTTCTGTTTGTTCTATTTTGCCCTGTTCTGTCCTTGACCACTTTGAGAATAAAGAAGATTTTTGTCAACTGCCGGTCTCTGCGTTTGGGTCCATTCCTGCTACTCACCATGACAATGCTTTTACACACTGTTGTCTTTTATCAGAAAAATAATCCACACATCCTGATTGGTTCCCGTGATTATAAATGCAACATTTGGATCAGATTGACCTCATCAGGCATTAACTACTTTTCCTCTCCTCCCTGCTTTGGCAGCAGTCTGACATTACTTTAACTTTTTTATATGCATCACATATTTAGAATGATTTATCATCCAACAAAAAAGCAAAAAATACATATACATAGGCCTACTGTATAATAAAGACACACTCATTTTAAGCTTTAGTCATATCTTTAATATTTGGGAATTGTCTCTCATATTACATCCTCTGTTGTAGTTATGTGATTATATTGTTACATTTCACCTTGATGAATATCACTGTGCTGTTGATATAATCTCCACCATTTCCTCTCATATCATATAAAGTACGTCATTCATGGTTCTGCTGATGTCGCTCATAATTAACAACCCCGCCTCTTTCACATGAACATGTTGTAGCTGGAAAACCCAGAGTTCACAGAGCTAGTTCACCTCAGCTTTGTGATACTGGTTATCCAGTGAAGCCAGTTAAGCCAAAGAAAGCCAGACTAAGTTGAACTTGCTTCGTTGTATAGACCTGTGATCCAGAGCAGGTTAGCCGTTCAGCATTACCAGGGTGATCTACCCCGGTTAAAAGTAGGCCTGCGTCGAGATACTGGAGAGTCCTGAGTTTATAATAAAGTGACGAGTAAAAATCAGCTTTATATAGCCTCGGCCTATTCTTATAGGTCAGTAGAATAATTTTAATGGCTTCCATTTCACTTCAGAAACCAAATAGAGATGTGATGACATCACAAACGTTGATTGGCTCAGGCAGTTGTTGTCCTAGGGCTATCATACAAAATGTTGGTCTCAGGACAACAACTGCTTGGCAAAATCAGGACTTGTGTGAACATCACTGGGGCTGATTTTTATCTCCAGTTTCAGAAGTTCTGATACAAGGTTATTTTTCTCCCAAATTTGCTGTAAAAATTAAATAAAAGAAAAACTCACAACTCACGGTTCATGAAACCCCCGTGAAAAGCTTTGTGAATCAGGATTGTTCTTTAAGTGGATTTACATTCCAGGCAATCTGCCATTAAAGGCCTAAATAATCCAGGGTCACACCCATGTTCCTCGCTATCCAAGTTGGCATCATTATGGTTTTGTCGATGTTGATGGAAAGGTCTCAGTGAGGACATCCCTTCCCCTGAAGGAACACAAGCTCAGGTTGAGCTTTAGGAGGTGCCTTCACAATCACTGTGAGATATCTGCCAGTCACGCAGTCATGTTCCCTCCATATGACACTCAGGTAAATGAGAAGAATATCTGGGTATCATCAGCATAGCAGTGGTAGAAGAGGCCACTCTGACTGTATGGTTGCATCTCAACTAGATATTGTCTATACTATTTTGTAGTGTGAGACAGTTATCTAAACCTGTTTATGTTGTTTGTATTTACTGCTGTAACAATGTTTTTATGCTGCCCTATTGGCCACAGCCTCATTTCCCAAAATCATCTTAGACTCACAACGGGACCAAGGTCATCTTTGCCTTAAGATGCTTTTGGGAAACGGGGTGCAGGTCACTTGGCTCAGCTGAGGTTCCATCTCAGAGTCATCCAGCTAAAAAGTTAAACCTGGCTGAACACACACTAACGTTCTTAGAGCCCCACAAATACACTGTCCATATCACTGTCATCTAACTGAGAATAGTCTATTCTTAAATTCACCTTAATGTCCACAAAGCAGGCACAGCGGTGCTTTGATGCTCTCACAACGACAAAGTTAACATGCTGATGTTTAGCAGGTAGCCCATAATGTTTACCATACTCACCAGTTATAGGTTTTAGCTGACTAACATTTGCTGACTGGCGCAAAGTCCATTTGAGGTTGATGGGAATGTCATTAGTTTTGAAAGGTATTTGGTTATAAAACAAACTACAGGAAAAATTAAAATTTTGACCTGATGATGGAACTAGATGAAAATTTAAGGAATCATCAAAGTTATTACAATTCATCCGGAGAGAAACATGAATTGGTTTGTTTATTCTAGATGAAGACGTTATCTTAAGAACAAAGACAAAATGAATAGAGAGTAGAAACCATGATCAGCATTCACATGATTGGCTGAGTGCTGATCATGTGATTGCTGTTAAACGAGGTGGGTGTGTTGGGAGCTGTAATGACGCGGCTCTTTGGCCACAACAAAACAGGAGACGCACCATGTTGAAGAGTTAACGAAAAAATTATTTATTAAATTAAGTTAAACAAATGAACTAAATATTTACAATATGGGGTGTGGATGTCCATATAATCAATAGTGTAATGTGCATGAGTGGAAGGTGTGTGGGGGTGTTGTACAGTGTATAAAAGCAAAAACAAAGAACTAAAGAAACATAACCAAATCAAAAAGGCGTCTGTGGGGAAGAAGGAGAGAGCTGCACTGCAGCCAGGCTTAAATAACCTGGAACACACTGGCCCTCAGGTGTTCCAGGTTACCCTCATGATCCACCTGCAGGGTCAACAAAGACTCAGGTGAACAACAGCAACAAGATGACTCAGCAGGCGTCATCACAGGAACCCTCCCAGCATGCACTGGGGCACTACATTCGTGGACAAAAGTCTCATTTCCCGTGTTCCTGCTGTTGCTGCTGAACACCGTTGATCACCGTTAAACGCTTCCATTTATGTTCATTGCTCATTTTTTGCTCCTCTGGGAAGCGGAGCAAAAAGTTATGTCTTTCCATTTTGAACACTCAGAATATGTAAATCTGAACCCATGATTTCAAAGTTTTTGTTGTTTACTGAATGAAATTCTGAATGAATGTTTACAATTTTTTTGCTTTGATTCTTTCATAAATTTAGTTATAATATTATGCATATTTATAATATTTGTGCTATTTTGTAAGAGGCATTAAATATATGACAATAAAACAACTGACATCATTAGAGGTAGAGACAGTGATTCCGATCTTTGCTCTCATAATACATCCTCTGGATGGCTGCGATGCATCATCAGTGATGTATCTTGGGGTCCTCAAGTGTTTCAGGTCTTTTAACATCAGACACCCCCGCCCAGGTGACCCAGCTGGGGATGATCAGCCTCCAGTTTGCATCCCAGCAGCAGTAACCTCCTCCTGCTATGAAACGCCAAAGTGGATGAAAGCCCAGCGAAAACTGCGACAGGAAATGGTGATACACGTACGAGAGAGGGCGAGTTACTGCACGAGAGAGAGACTGACTTATACTGCGTGACAAAGCACAAGTTCTTCAAAAGGGACTCTGGCTGGACACCAGATTCACTTTTAAGACCCATGTGGAACACTTATTAAGCAAACTGAAGGTCAAAACTGGATTTTTCTATAGAAACGAATGATATTTCTCTTCTGTTAGTTGAAAGACCATTGAACATTATTCTGTCTGTGCTTGATTATGGTGATATTGTATATATGCATACTTCTCCCTCTGCCTTAAAGCCTCTTGACTCCATGTATCACAGTGTGCTGCACTTCATCACTGGTGATACATTCATCACTCACCATTACATCTTATATCTTATATGTTTTATCTGTGTTTGTCTTTTGTTGTTTGTCACATGTCACCAGTGAATGTGGTCAGACTGACAGTGATGCTTCATGTTCTCGTTTAAAATGATAATTATATCAACATTGTTTCATTATAAATCTGAGAAAGCTGGACATTTGTATTTGAAAACTGAGTTCATGTTTGGGGTTCACCCTAAAACATCTCAGTCATGATCCAGCTAACTGTCAATAAAGTGCACTTCTAGCAGGTTTGGGGTTAAGGACTTGTTGCTCTGTCAGCAGTCGCAGATGAATTTTAAGCCAGTTTATGAGAGCCAAAAAATCCAGACTGTCAAATGATCAGCGTTCTAATGCGGATAACCCGGTTATCCACACATGAAGAAGAGAGGCCTGTTATGAGTGACCTTCAGTTAGGATGTAAACAGGTTTGTTTTAAAAGATAGATTTATAGTTTTACACAGTCTGTCCTACAACAATATTCACATTCCCAAATGTATATTGAGACTGGTTTTGCTCTCTGTAATCGTTCCTCCCATTCATTCCAGTCACTGAAACTTCTCTTGCTAACATGTTTCCATTGTATGTGATGACGAGGGACAAAATCCACACAACTTGCAAAAAACAGGCAAAAATATAAAGTTCATATGAAATTCCAAAGTTCATCTGCAGTAAATGTGAGTTAATCAAATGAAGCAGATATCTTCCAAAGTTCGAGTCATTTTATTATGAAACTCTTCACAATCTACAGTTACAATTTACTACAAAAAAAGGTAAAACTTTGTTGTTTGTGACGTTTAAATGCATGAAAAAGTGTGAAAAAGTGTGCATACATCATGGGTCACCTGTCTCAGTGAGAAATATTTGATAAAAAAATCACATCTTCAGCTGTTCAGGTTTGAAATTACACATTGAACAATATTTATGATTAAAAATGCAACAATCTTTACTACAGTGTAAGACTGTCTCTGACAGAACCATGCTTTTAAAGCTGTATGTGTAATTACTGGCCTGCATGTCTGCAGTTTATCAGCTCTGCTAAATGTAGTGAGAACACTAATCCATCCAGACCACACTGTGTAATCTCTCCAACCACAATCAGCTGGGAGGGACAGGATCTCTATCTGTCTGCCTGACCTCCCTCACCTCCTCCTCCCCAACTTTAATACTGACACAAATGCATATTAACCAGTGGGGAACCATCAGGGCTTTTTAATACAATGTATTACATGAAATACATCACATCTACGTCAACATATTGTTGCCACAGTGACAAAATTTGTCTCAGTTTCTAGTTAAAATGAGAAACTACATACCAAATCATTCTGTATTCTGTTAACAAGACAACGTTGTTAATTCATGAAACTTTCCTGTTATTACACAAAATCAAGATGTTTTGTTAAAATAAGGAACATTTCTTGTTATAATGACACTTCATAACAAATTCAGACAATGACATAAAATGTGATTTTGTGAAGGTGATTTTTTACGCGGCAAACAAAGCACTGACATAGAAAATGAATTTGTAACAGTAAGTTACAGTATCAACTATAATCTTCTGCATCTCTTCTTGTAGAAGGACCATGCGAACTTCCCCTCTGAAGGTCAATTAAGTCTTATATTATCAAAATATACTGTGGTAAGACCTTAATTATTGTAGTTCACATTGTACTCACATGGTGCATGTTCCATATAAAAAGTGTTTAATTAAATGACATTACCTGGTGTCAGGGGGCCATTTGTTGAAGCCGTCGAGTGTAGTTTGTTGTGTGTAATGTACTTGGAACCTGGAGGTGAAAATCTTGTACAAATGAGTGGAGGGCAAGAGAGGTGGAGGTAAATAGGGAACAACAACAAATCTTTACAACTTTCCTAAGTATCACTTAAATCTGTATAAGCTTTAAACTGACATCTTCAAACTACCTTTGTAATCTTGTTTTTTAATGAAATCCCTGAAACTATCCTTTCTCACCTCCCTTTTAATAGTCTCTCTTTATGTTTGTTTTTGCTGTTGCAGTAATATCCAACCATGCCCTTTGCCACTGCATGTTGCAAACAAAAAGCATAATAAAACACTCCAGCCCCCCTCATGCACCACTAGTTCTGGCGGATGTGAATCCCTCGCTTCACTACTGCTGACTCTAATAAACCCCGAGCCCATTGGCTGGCTCTTATGTCACCTCTCCACATAATCCAGGGCAGGCCCACTGTGGAACAGAGGCCATCTGTTCCAGCTCACAGATCCACCACCAGCCATTCACATCTGGCTGAGCCAACACCATCACATCATCCCAAACACCCAGCAGCACCTGAAAGAGTTCTAGTATCTTTCATCCGACATCACACACACACACACACACACAGGAGGAAACAGCAATACAGTGACACACTAATTCATTTATAGTGGCTATATTTTAAGTAGCATTGAACCTGCAGTGTGGAACTTTTACATATAAATGAACATCTGTTACATTCAAGCCCTTGCCGAATGAGTTCACACAATGCTGATTAAGCCTATCAGCGCCAGATAATCTCTCTGTATTTCATAGTATGCAGAGTTTTTAATCTGGTGTTGGGTTTGATGTCCCGCGGTGGCCGGATGAATGCATGAATGCAGACGTCCGCTGCCGGTTAACTTCTGGTTAGCTCTCTGTTAACTTGAAGGAGGATAAAATAATTTAATCGTGTGGCTCTTCTAGACTTTCCAAATGTAAACAGACCGAATGGATCAAATTCTGATAGTGAAACAAGTGATTTCGAGTTATGTGATGCTCAAAACAATTTATCTACTGTTTTACAGCCACAATGATGTAAGCATGTGACAACAGTGTTTATTACTGTCACTGCCAGAAGGGGGAGACAAAAGTCTGAAGCTTTAAGCTCATTAAGCTTTTCTAAGAAACAAAAATAAAAGTGCAGCCCCTCCTAGTTCCCCTAGAGACAGTGTTCAATGAAAACAACATAATGACTGTTTCTAGAGCCTCTCCACTAATGGGGCTAAAACTGTTCGACCTCCTATTACACTACGTAATTCATTGTGCACAAGTGTCAATGTGAGTGTAAGGATGGGGAAAAATGGGGGAAGATGCCCCCCAGGGCAAGAAACCCTGAACAAAGACAAACATATAGAGCCAAGAGATCGAAATGAATGTGATTCATCATCTGGAAGCTGTAGATCACATCGACTATACGACACTCCTGACATTAGTTATGTTGAGGAAAAGGGTTGTCTCTAAACATAAGGTTATGTACTGACAGAAATGTACAAATGCTAATGAGGAACATCCCCAGGCTGAGGTTTTGTCATGTATGGACTATGGTTTGTTTAAAGGTCAGTCAGTCAGTCCACCACTTTGGTCTAGACTGAAATATCCCAGTGACAACTGAATGGGTTGTACAGTCCTTAATGGTTCCCAGAGGATAGCTGGCACAATGGCATTTGTGTGCACAGTGAACGGGTGTGATCAACACAATGGATCACACAAAATCCCACTTGCAAACCAGCATTGGGCTGTCTATAATCAGTGGTTGGACTTCTTGTTGTGGAGGACAGAGGACAGGCAACATACCGCGTTTCTATCTGCAACGCACACTTTACCAAAGACTTGTCATCAATACAACGGCGGTGGAAATGAAGTATCGGAGAAGGCTGAAGTTGAAGGGGGATGCTGTCCCAACCATCAGCGTTAATAAAACGGTGAGTTGTGAACTGAGGATTTTTTCAAATGATTTATTCACATCATAGACTGTAAAAAATATGGACATAGTCATTGTGACATCACCAATTGGTTTGCAAACTGCCGTTTTGAAGCCTCGAGTTTGACCATCGCCATCTTGGATTTGGCCGTCGCCATGTTTGATTTTTGGAGCCAGAAGTGACCGTATTTGGACGAGAGGGTGGAGCTGACCATAGCGCTAGCTGCTAGCTTGGTTAGCACGGTGCATTTACAATCTATGGTTAACAGTGATAATGCTAATGCTAATTCCCGCTAGCGCAAAACAGGCCTCAAACCATCAAAACAAAATGTACTCACTGAAAAAACTGAACATCCGAGGATATTTTATCATATCCAAACACTGGACAAGATTGTTTTTTATCCTGGATAAATTATTTCACCCCCCTTCATTGCCGCCGCGGCATTACTGCAGTATTACCGCAGTATTACCGCAGCAATCACACACATTGAAATGAGTGAGATCTGTACTTATCCACTTTCTTTTGGAGGGTGAGATGAGAAGATGTTCCATGGATACCATTTCTCTATCACAATGATCTTCCTTTATTCTGTTGACCACATGACTACATCTGGCATTAAGGTTGTGGCAAGGACTCTACTCTTATCTGTCATCGGCTGGCTGACATTTGTACAGTATTTGTGTTTGGTTTCTCCTTCTTTAATTAAGCTGATGGTGTTCACTGTCTTACCTTCACTACCTCTCATCGTGTGACTCTAAGCTGACAGTGATGATGTAAAATGATTATGATTAGGAAGTGTCAATCTCAATTTACTGCTCACTAGTGAGTTAATTACTGCTGAGTGCACATTAATCTATATGTAATGTATGATAATGTATTCTTTCTGATCCCACCCCATATCCAAGTGCACCACAGGTGTCCCCAGTGCGCTCGGCCACGAAAATACCAAAAGTGATCTAAGTTCACAAAAATAGTACCCTCAATGTAATGATGGTGAACTCATCATGGTAAGGTCCAAGTCTTCAGTTCTGGGAGGAGGGTGGGGGGGGGGGGGGGGGTCATTTTGATTCAGCTTTTACTTCTGTTTAAGACATTTATGTTGCACTTGATTTCTGCCAGAAGCCATTGTTTGGTCATATTGTTTGTCCTTCATAATAATGAGTATTGAGTCAATACAAAATAAAAAATCTTTCAATCAATTTAATCAGAACCTGAACAAATAAAACCAAACTATCTTCATAAAAAGATATAGCTAAAGGTAAGTGAGATGTTTTTGTGTTTGTTGTTGTTTTATAAGACAGAACAAAATTAACTTCCAGCATTCACATTTCAAAGCAAAACATCTTTATTACATATTTTCTGTTATCCTCTGTCAACCACACCTGTTTACACACTGAAATGTCCTGATATAATCCTCTTTCATCCAGTAATTATGACATGTAAAGCCCTTTCAAAGTTGACAATTTGATTACAATTGGCACCGATTACAATTACAAATAGATTCCATCATTCATAATCCCCAGTATAGACCAGCACAGAGCCCACATACTTATACCACTCATACCACTACCACTGCTCTTAAACCATCGTTCCTTTGATGAGTTTATATCACAGAAGATATGTTATACCCTTCAGGAGGGAAGACTATTTAAGTTAGCAGTGAGAGTGAAGAATTAAGTGACAAACAGGGTAAATTCACAATAAAAACTTTCCAGCCCCCCTGAATTGGATAAACGCTCCCAAAGCCATAATCCACCTTGAGCAGGGTAGATTGTCACACAGACCCTGGTGCGCTGGCCTCCAACACTGCATGTGCCAGATATGGCCCTGAGACATCCAGCCTGTAAAGCGCAGCCAGGCTTGCTGCAGCACAAATGTCCTGCACTGAAACTGCAAGCAGGAGGGGCAGATAACAGACAATGCCAGTAAGTCACTCACACACTTAGCTGTGGTTAAAGTTAAGAGCAATACAGTTTTACTGTAATGGAGAGAAACCTCATCCCTACCACTTCTATAGGCTCAAATGGGTGATGAGAGAGGGTGTCTAACACAATTGACAGTAAGGGACCAGGGGCCTGGAAACTGGGAGACTGTGGCCTGTACCCTTCATGAAGCAAAACTTACTGTTGTAACAGAAAGGTAGAGTAATCCTTCCTTCCCTCCATATCATCCATGTTGAGGAGGTCAGAGCTGGCATTGCCCTCTGCAATCTTTGTTCCCGACCCTTTGGTGGGGGTGGAGTCATAGACACGCTAACTGGAAAGGAAGGGAAACTTATAAATATTCTGCCGCTCTAGTTGCACCACAACATGTGACGGTCAATAGTGCTAGCCTGTGGGGTTCAACCTGAGCTAACTGCGTACCATAAGAGTCTGCTCACTGTGACACGTTAGCTAAGCTAACAAACCAAAGCTAACTGTAAACTGGTAGGCTTGCTGTAAACGTTAGCCAGTTACACAGTCACACCAGTAAGTAAATACAGGGTAACCAGAGGAACAGCTTGCCTTGACATGGACACTGCCCCAAATTAATTAGTGTAGCAGCAAAGTACACTTCTTGCGAAGGACTTAGTCAGCAAAATCCAGACTGAAACTGGGAAATGGGTTTGATAATGTATTCCTTAAAGTGCTGTCATAGTGGAAAACAAGAAAAATGTACTTTGGATGAATTAGGGTGATGGTGGGGCCTCCTGTGCTGTAAAATTACTCATTTCTATCCCCTCAGCCTTTTTAAGTTATTTGAAATTTTGAAATGTGCGACTCAAGAGCTAGCAACATTGAGGTTGAACTCATCATTATGTCACATGCAACAGTCACAACAAATATACAGGAAGCTTTAGCATGAGCCAACCGTTGGCCAGCGCTATGCTGAGTGTGTATTTAACTTATGTAGTCGGAGTTTGTATTTCAGTCGGACGCTGGACACTGGAAGTGTGCTAAAGCTAAATGAGCGACCTCAGGCTACTTTGTTAGGAAACTTAGACATGATCTTACAGTTCTGAAACATCCTATTAAAATCTCAAATGTGCAACATCAGGTTCTTCCCCTTCATTCAGGATCAGACTTCAGTTCAAATACTGCTATATACTGTTTTACGTCTCCAGCGGTAGCCATTATGTTATGTTGAACTTGCATTAGGTTGCATGGCGATTGGCTGGGGGTGAAGGTGGGGGCCACACTTTCAGCTAATAGGAGTAGGTGCTCATTAATAATGCAGATTTTATGTGAATAGCTTCTAAATCAGCCTGCTGGAAGACAGAGGGGAATCTGGGCTGTAAGGAGAGGTGGATTTAGAGAAATCTAAACAACTTTTAGTGACTAAAATGTCACAGATATGTTTAAAAATAGACTCAGTATTCATAAAAATTAGTCAACAAAGGCCATGATACCAGATCTTTAATCGATCATCTGCGAACTGTTAAACAGATATAACAGGCTAGGCTTCACAAGCTGAGGGAGCTTTGAAAAATAACTGTTTGCTACATATGTAATGAAAATGGCCTTTAGGAGTGGATTGACTAGTTAACATCTACAGTATGTCAATAGTCCCATGTGTTGTCTTCATCAGACAAATGGAAAATTTACATATGTGTGCAAGATGAATAGATAGATAGACAGACGGACGGATGGACGGACGGACGGACAGATAGATAGATAGATAGACAGATAGATTGATAGATAGATCGATAGATAGATAGATGGATAGATGTTCACTAATGAATCAGGCACTACATTTATAAAACACATATGTAACACACCAAAGTCATAGAGAGGTGATTGGGGTGGATGACACAGAAGTTTGCATTCTGGAGTCCTGTGTGTTGTGAGTTATTGAAACTAGAGCCAGATACTGATATATACTGAACCAAAGTCAGTCCCCCCAAACCCCCTAAAATTTTTAAAATTATTTCAAGGATATTCCCATGACGCTTTATTTTACAGTTCCTTTAATTTGATATTAATTTCCTGGAAGTTTTCTGAATAATTAGCAGGTATCTTACAGTTCCTTTTTTAGCACCAGAGAAGGTGGTGCAATTTGGTACAAATTATAAGAAAAAATAGAAAAAAGTGTTGCTTTTGTTAAGTGCTGATTCATTATATCCTTTATACTGAGATAAGCACATTTCCCTTACACTACCAAGTCTCATAACCCTTTCAGAAAATGTCCTAAAAATTAACAGTTACAAAGTAGTGACTTCTAGGAAATTGAGAAAACTTAATATGTTAATATATAATTTTGAACATTACATAGTTCATTCCAGGAAACCTTCTAGGAGATTATTATGAAATTATGGACCTGTATGAAATAAAGATTTACCTTTGATTTCCCAACATGAAGTTCTGAATGCTGTCTCAGCAGCCAGTTGTTAAAACCCCAAATTCCCTGAAAAATGCAGAGGAGATGACCTCAGTCATCCTCAATGATAGCTATAGCCCTGATTGAGAGCGCACATTCTAATGGAAAAAAATACTGACTTTTATTTAAGATGATGTGGAGTGGAATTTCAGTACTGAAATCCTAGGAGACATTTTGAAGTCACCATTTAGTGGCTATTAGTCATCTTAAGGCACTTCTTGCTTCTGCTTTTGGTGGCAGCTGCTTTGCTACGACCAATGTATGTTATGCTGTCGGTCTGTGGCATTTCTTTACATTGACAATACTAGTGCAGTGCCCTCCGGCCACTTCTTCAACACATTGAAAAATGAATACAGTTGATGTGAGGTGTAAATGACAACATGAAAGACACTAACATACTATTATACACAGATGTTATAAATAATAAGTACTCTAATAGTGAAGCTCTACCCTGCCCCTGCACAGAGCGGAGTGGCTAACTGAATGCTGGTTTATTCAAAGTTTATTAATATTAAACGTATCTCGTGTCCGAATTGCACTAAATTCGACACTGCACTCCCTTGGGTCCACAGCCATACACCCTCCAAGTGTGGAGTCAATCAGATGAACAGTTCAAGGGATATTCAAAGGACATACATACATACACACAGACAGACATATAGATAGAGTCCTTCCTTTAGTAGATAGATTATAATAATTATGCTAATTAAATGTCCCCCTGCATGGAATGACCAGCATGCTGTGCTAAAAGTTTCATCAAATATGATTTGACAGCAAACAAAGCAGTACAATTTTCAATTCTATACATTTTAAATCTATGTGGCTAAAACAAAGGAAAATACACAATATGAACTAAGGTACTTTCACACCCCTGTCCACATAATGTAGCGTTCTTTTGGTCTCGGCCTATTTATCCTGGTTTAGGCATTGCCCTTTAGATTGAAGGAATGGAAATCGTAACAACCAATGATATTTTAGGGTGTTTTCAAACCTTTATTGTGTAGTCCAGTGGAATCAGACTTTTCTCACTTGGTACAGTTGGTTTTGCCAGATCTGAACACAGCAGTCGCACTCAGGTACAGACCAAAACAAGCGAACCAAGACCCTGTAGAGGAAGTGGTCTCAGTCCAATTACAATTGAATTCTCATTCATTTGTGGTTGGAACGTGAGTCAAGCTTGATCCGACCCTACAGTACTACAAGGCGTACTCTGCAGGTTTGAGCTAAACATTGCTGGGTGTGCTTTGAACGCTGGGATGCAGATGAGTGAAATCAAAGTCAGTAGGTAGACGCTAGCTGAAGAAATCAAGGTCCAATCTGGAGCAACAAAGTACATTGCCTTCTTGATATTTGGGTAGACAGGCCCTTTTTACTGTGTTTACATATTGCTCCGACCCCAGACAAATCTGACCAAACTGAGGTGATAATGTCACCATACTCATAGTGATGCATTTTGGTTCACTTCATTTTTTTCTGTGTGAAAATAACCTCAACCAAGGGGAAAACACAACGAATTTACTGATTCGGACCAGAGAAAATGAATATTACCTGTTTCAACATGACGATGCCACTGTGCACAAAGCCAGGAAATGCTTTTCCCAGTTTGATGTGGAAGAGCTTGACTGGCCTGCACAGAGCCCTAAACATCCCATCCAACAATTTTGGGACTAATTGGAGTGCTGACTGCCAGCCAAGCCTGATCACCCGACATCAGTGTTGGAGTTCATTGATGCCCTTTACACTGAATGGGAGCAAATCCCTGCAACCAGGTTCCAAAATAATAATCTAATTTGTTGGATATAGTAACATAATTTAGTAATATATCCACAACCCTCCAGCACCCAGAAAACCTTCAGGCATGAAGTTGTTGGTATTCGTCTAAGAAGGTCTAATTGACATATAGCTTGATTTTTTCTTGTATGATAAGATAGATTTAGGCAGAGTTCAATCAGTATGTAAAATGGACAGTAGTTAGACACCATATAATGTACACACTTTATATGTTTCATGTTATACTTTATCTATTTTCTTTGTTGCGCATTAAGTGACACGATTTCATTCTGCTGTGCGCTCTTGTATGGTCTTGAATGACAATATAGATTACTTGAACCTGATGTAGACTATAGTAGGCTTGCCTTCATTAGCTGGCATTTAATGCAAACGGGTGCATGTAGGCTCTGTGGGTAAGGCTCTGTGAGGAAGGAACGTCCAAATTCTCTGCTACAAATTAGCTATACTGGAAATATTATATCTTCAGGGCATTAAAGCAGGCATCTGGTCTAATCAAAAATCTGCACTGACAGAAGGAATCGTCACTATTAATGTCTACAAGACAACAGTTTACTGCTGATACCTTTAAGGATTTCTCTTGCCACCATTTCAGTCTGCCAAAAGTTCCCAGGTTCAGTTTTAAATACTGTATAATTTGAGGTTCAAAATAAGGATTTGTTGCCGTACGGGAACAAAATAAAATCATATGTAAAATAAAAGCTATGCTGTAAATTGAGAGAATATGAACATTTCAGGAAGCTTATTTTCAAATCCTGACAACTGCTCTTTCAACAACCAAAAGGCAAGGCACATAGCCACCAGCTGTTCCAGTGGACCCTCTTAATAGAGGTCTTGGGCAATTCTGAACCTCAGAAAACTGAAGAACCTGACTGAAACCAGGTGTTTGTAGCCAACTGCACTCTCATTACTCAGACTTAAAATTACCCTTACATCTGTAACTGTAGGTCAAAGCATCAATCATTTTCTACAATTACTTGACAATTTTTTTTACAGTTACTTTCACACAAAGCTCAGCTGCTTTGACTTGTTTAGACTTTGACATAATGTTTTCTTCTGTGCTGTGGCATGTTGTTTCTGTTGCTGATCAACTGCATGAAACTGCATTTGGGTGCAAGTTTTGTTACAAGGTATAAATCCATCTTTGTTGTGAGTAATGGCGGGATCAGACTATACAGGATATGAGCTAATTGCTTGATTGCATGTCTTGAAAGACAAGGCATGCAATCAATAAAAAGCTTAGCATGCCAGATGTGTTTTTCCTTTACTTCCCTAGTTTGACAACTACTATGATGTGACCTTTGATGCTGGCCTACTGGAGCACAGAGCACTCTTCCACACAGAAGTGTTAACATAGACAAGAAAAAAAGAGGAGAGATGTTGTTGATTCTGTCAAGAGAAAGATGGGAAGCTAAGATTTGTTGGGGTCCAATGTGTAGTCTAGTGCTATGTATGAAACTATGATCGCCTAATCTCCAAAAACAAAAATATTCTGTAGTCTGATCCTGGCATAAGTCACAGGTCCTTTTTGGGGTGGGTGTATATTTTCAGACATGTGAAGACCTCTACAGTACAGGACCAACAATAAAGAACCGTGCTGTTACTGATCAGCTCCTACTGTGACTTCTCTCACCTGGTGGAGACATTCTTTGTATTTCCCTTGCAGTGCTTGCATGGGCTTTGATTTCTTAAAGTCCCAGCACTACCACACATGATTGTCCCTCCATCTTCATATAGAATAGATTTACCAGTCTTGTCTTACATGCATATATTTTACAAGAATGCCTTAATCGCTGCGCAACGCTACAGCGCTTCTGTTTCTAACAAAAGCCATCACTGACATCATCAGTGTCTCTACATTTGGTTCTGTACACAGAAGTAGAAATTGCTACATTCAGTAAATGCAATACCTGTTCACAATGATTCAAGAATATCTGACATCTCCCAAACCAGTGTGTGATTCCCAGGATAGCTCAAGTGTGATCTTGGGTTTGACATGGTAAGAGCTTTCTTGGTGTGGCATTTTCCTTTACTTCTCACTCTATCCAACACCTCCCTTTGCTCTGATGTTTTGTCGAGCTTTATCTGGGATACCAAGAGGACTTCTGAGCAAGAGTTTTGTATGAAACACTTGCATTTGTTACAATCCATTTCCCCTTTTCCTCCCCCCATCAGTCATTTCCTTCCTCCTCATCTCCTTTGCTGCCCTTGCTGAGGCGCTGGAAGCAGTGGACTGTGGAAGCAAGGAAGAAGCTGGCCATTATGGCCGCCACAGAGACAGAGATGCCGGAGAAGATGACAATGAGGTAGTCAGTGAGGCTGAGGATACCCCGGCACTCCCGGAAACTTTCTTCAGAGAGTAAACTCAGGGGAACACGACGCCCATCCAGAGGCAGGGAGCACTCTATCCCCTCCATACCTGGCAAGAGAGAACACAAGAAGTAAACTAGCAGACAGACAACTGAGACACTGGCATTTCTGGCAAGTCACACCTGTATCAGCCTGCCTCAGAGGTCATTTATAAGTGGGTGTTCAGACTAAAGAGAGCATTGCATTAGTGGGGGTGTGTTGCTACAGGGTGAGATAATACAATCCAGGAACTCCTGTTGGAGTAATACATCCATCAGTTTGAAGGTTTACCCAATGCAAAAGACTGCACAGCAATTTATATTAAAATTAAATTGAAAAATCTACTTTTTTGGAAAAAAAAATTTTTTATCCTCCATTTTAACAACGTTGAGGTAAATGTAAGAATCACTTCAGTCACGTTACACGTATACTAGCAGGAATATGTGCTTGCATATTTGATTGGTGGACACGATGCGTTGCTAGATGATTTTGTATTGTTTTGCTTCAAAAGTTGAGGTAGATTCAACTTTTTTGCCAGATGACGCTGTGTTTTACCTGGGCATACCTTTACGAGTTGTGATCTGAATTCATGACAAAATGACCACTTTTGTTTTAAAATAGACTATTGTCAGTCTCTTGTGATAAAACGGGTTTTTGTGTGAAAACAAAATTGTCCTTTTTCACACCCATAAGTTAACTTGAGATAAACATTCACTCATACAATCAGTGTAAACAGTTCAAGCCCAGTCATTGTAACAGTGCAGTGCTACAAACAAAGGATTCAAACTGGATCTGACTCTGCTCTGCCTGAAGCTTAGATGAATTAGTTAGTTCCCCTAATATATTTTTTCCCCATTTGTTTTGAGAATAGCTGACACATTCAAATTTAGTTTCAGTTTGATAAAACAGCAAATGCATAATCAGAATTGTGTAAAATCCTCATATAGTTGAAAAAGCCAAAAGTCTTCACTCAAGACAGCGAAGTCTTGAGTCATCAGTCATTTAAAAAAAAAATATTAGACTCTTTACTACTCTATATTATGCATTATCATTTATCACTTACATCAGAAGATACTGTAGATTATTGATCCCATCCACTATATGTCATATTCTGCCTGCTCATTACTGAATATCACATTATGTGTCTGGGTTGTCATCTAAGTCTTCTGTGGTGCACTGATTTTTTTAGATTTGCTTTTAGTGCTCTTACATTTGAACACAACAGTGGCAGAGAAAAGCAGCCTATACAATTTAACTTAAGCTGTAATTGCTCTTCTCCTACACAGTTGTGTAATACACCTACACACAAACAATCAAATGTTCTCTATCTGGATCGTGCCAAACTCTAAATTACAGACTCCTTAAATTCACAGGGGTAATTTCAAAACAGCTGTAAGGCAGTGCAAACACATCAGTGAATAAAGTTGCCACTGATCCACAATAAGCATGTCTTGAAAATGATGAAGGGGCCGTCCTCACCTCAGGAGCTCAGACTCATTTCACAGGTCTATTTCTGCCATGGCCTGCTGCCCTTCTATATTCAATTCAATACAACTTCATTTATCTCTGGAAGAGCAACTGTATGCAGCAGCCACCATCCAGATCAACAGATACACACAGTAGATAGGAGGGAAAGAAAGATGCTGTGGATCTCAAAGCTAAAAGCATTCAAAGGCTTTAATCTTTAACAAAAGAGAAATACATCTCACTATAGTTAGCAATGATGTGAATGGAACTACGTTGATTGGGTCTTGTGATCTTGTGATATTTAAATTTTCAACTGCTCAAAGGTCCCACCCTCCAAACAAACTAGTTAATCATTGATACATACAGTCATATCAACTTTATAAGATGATAATATTTGAGTGTTGTGATTAGGAATCAAGCACAGAGTGGTGCAAAGGCCCTGTTGTATTGTAACGTGGTGAAAATTGGTTTGTGATATAGGTCTGTGGCTTGAGTGTGACAAGTTGGCACAATTTTCAAAGTCAAAGCCCCCATCTTTAAATTTGATGTAGATGTGGAAGATGTAACATCTACAAAAATCCTATTGGAGCCATACTTAAGTCCAACAGGAAGTCAGCCATTTTGAATTTACTGTGCAATTGTTGCGCAGTGTTTGCCATTTACAGGTGTTGTGCTTTAATAAATACTCCAAGAAAATTAACCAGAGCAACTTCAAATTTGGTTGGTGACATCTAAAGACCTTTGTGATGCTAAATTGTGAAGCTTTTTGAGTTTTCATGGAATGCCCTCGAGGTGCCGTGCAAGTTACTCTGCATGTTTTGCCACGAAACAGGAAGTTGTTGTAACTTGAATGTACATTGTCCAGTCTGCCCCAAATCTCTCATGCTTGATAAGAGTCCCGGCCTGAACACATTTACATGTCAACACTGACTCATAGACATAGTGCCACCTACTAGCAACAGGAAGTTGCTAGTAGGTGGCACATGTAAATCATCCAATTTATATGAAATTTACATGTGTTCAACACATGATATACAGCAACATGACTTATAAATGAGTGAGTGTTCTCCAGCGCTGCATAGTGGACACAGGAAATGATATTATCTCCTACATGCAATCCAATATGTCCAATATATCCAATATTCATGAGAATGTCAGTTACCCTCTGGTAAATGTATTGCTGCATTAATATTTCACTTATATTGTATTGTCTACATGCAACAGGAAATGCAGACTAAATGACACATAGTTCATCAAATGTATACACAATCCAATATGTCATCTTCAGGATCCACATACTGCACACAGAAAACAATATTTTACTCATTCACACAGTGTCTGATAATCCGCAGCTACCAGTCCCTACGATGCACACAAGGTGTGAGGGCCCGTTCATCGCTGCTTGCAGCTTTAATTATTCTTCTTTCTCTTGTATTTGGGTCTCAGAAACTGTAACAGCTACAGTTACGGCAAGATGGTGGCGCTATAACAATGAACTTCTTTGGTCTATAACTTTTGAAGCATAAGTCTCACAAACAAATTTTTTTTCCTGGATTCTGTGAGTCCAGACAAATCTATCCATATAAGCCACTCCCTTTTGCGTCTGGATAGTATTTCTGCCATTTTGAATTTTGTCAAAATCTGTTTTTTCGCTACTCCTCCTACAAATTTTGAGTAATCTGCATCAAATTTGGCACATATCTGAAACATTGTTCATCAGTTGTATACACAATTTCCTATGTGACATCTCCAGTGCCACGTGCTGTACACAGGAAATAATATTTTTCCCATTCACACAGTGTCCGATAATCCTGACAATTCAGAGCTGTGTCAACCGACCTCGAGTAGTGATACCACAGCTGCAGCTCCCTCCGACGTGCGCTGAGTGTGTTCATCGCTGCTTGCAGCTTTAATTATAGTGTGTTTTCACTGCCCCATGTGGCCAAAATAATCTATTAATGATGGTTTAAGAACTTGTGTTACTTGATATTGTGCTTCACTGGTGCATAATCCCTGACAAAATTTCAATTAGCGTATTGTTCCCAATATAACAAAATCTGTAAAAATCTGTAAAACAACTGACTGAAGCAAGCCAGCATCCCTCACAACTAGTTTACAGTGGCAGGGCCCTGAAAGACAGAGAGACACAGTGATCGAACAAACTTAACCACTTCACTGTCTCTCCTCTGCTCCGCTGCGTCCATGTGGAGGAGCAGCTCCACCTGTAGAGAAACAGAGGAGAAAAACTCAACACGACCATAACTAACAGCAAAACGCAGTAGACTCTCACACTGTGCTGAAATGAAACAAATGTTATACACAAATTAGGTAGATAACATAAATAAACATAGTCACTACTGCGTTTTGCTGTCATTTATGGTCACGCTGAGTTTCTCTCTTCTGATGGGGCTGAGCACTGTGTGTGTGTGTGTGTATGTATGTGTGTGTGTGTGTATGTGTGTGTGTGTATGTATGTGTGTGTGTATGTGTGTGTGTGTGTGTGTATGTGTGTGTGTGTGTGTATGTGTGTGTGCTCCACGACAGTGAACCAGGTGAAGTACTCTAGTTGATGACAGCTAACTACACACGTTACATTACTGCAAGGGTAATAAAAGTTTTGTGAGTAAAAAGCAAATACAGTAATTTAATCAAGTTGTAAATCTTTTTCCAAAAATGAGTCTTGAAAAAGGGAGGGGGGGGGGGGGGTCGTCTTATATTCAGTTCAATACAGTACATTTGCACAAACCAGTTGACATACAGTTATCATGGAGCTCTGAGAGCTCCTGGACTTGAGGGGCGCTGGAGCAATTACGTGTTTGCCTGGTTGCTAATCCAGCTATGCTGGTATCTGTGTAGCGGAGATGCATGTTACTGCCGGCAGAACTTATAGTGAATCTACAGCGTATCTATGACGACTGCCTGTGTGAGCTGCATTGCTATGCTGTAACCCCCGAATGCACCAACATTTATGCTGCAGGCCAGAATATATCCTCTTATTAGGAAGCACAGGAGATATTATTATTACATAACTATTTTAACCCAAAGGCTAAACATCAAAAATAGTGATTGACTCTTCACCAAAACATTATTTTATTTTAGATCTGTATTCCTTATAGTTTCTGTAAGCTATGCTTTGTGAACACTGTTTTATCAAAGTAGTGTGTTTTCTGTACTAATGCACTGTAACACCTAGAAAACATTTTGTCCACTGTGTAGAGAGAAGCACATCCATTTTATCCTGCTTCTGCTGTAGTGCTGCTGTACCCAAGAGTCACTAGATATCATTGTCAAGTGTGTGTGTGTGTGTGTGTGTGTGTGTGTGTGTGTGTGTGTGTGTGTGTGTAAGACCAGAAGGGGTTTTCCACATGAAAAGGGACTCAGTGACCTCATCGCTTGGTGATATTCCAGTCACGTGGTGCTACAACAGGCAGCCAGACTCATGCTCACACAGGCATGCAGGAGACAGACAGACAGACAGACACTCACACACACACATGCACACACAACACAAATATAGTAAATCAAAAATATAAACACGCAGGCATCAGCACATGAACTCAACCACTGAAATATATTCATTATAGTATGTGCACAAAGACACAGGCAGGAACACACACACAAGCACATTAACACATGTATATGCATTCATATGCACCAGGTGCACATGAACAAGAGCACACACACACACACATATATGCACAAAAATGTGTGTACACAAACACATGGTCAAGTGTACACATGCGGAAATACATGGTTAAAGCATTTGTGCAAATGTATGTACTCAGGTGAAAAAGATTGGTGCACTCATACACATGTTGACAACACACAACATAAAAGAAGCAGACACATACAACAATGTCCATAAGTGTACATACACACTCACATTCTGAAAGTAGCAGGAACCACGGATATAATTATACTGTAAGTGTCTCTAGAAACTGATAACTTCTTTTACTCGAGTTCAATAGCCATTTATTTGAACTAAATATGTGTGTGTGTGTGTGTGTGTGTGTGTGTGTGTGTGTGTGTGTGTGTGTGTGTGTGTGTGTGTGTGTGTGTGTGGTGTAAATGTGGACAGTGTGTCTGTTTGCTGTGAGGAAGGAGTCCAGACATGCTTGCTGTGTCAGTGTCGTGGTGTCATGGCATCAGATGTGCTGTATTGCTGAATAAGACATGTTGCTCGTTCACCTTTGACCTGACCGATCCAAACAGTAGGAGACTGTGTTCACAGTATGTACTCATTATTATTTAAAACTCAAGAGCCACTGTGGCACAGTTAAGAACCAACAGTGCGTCTCATTTCCCTGTTTGTCATAGTGTTGGAGCGAGTCACTGTTATTTAAATGACAAACTAAGCTTTGAAGGATGACGTTACTTTGGTCAGCTTCAATGCAAAGTGATGCAAAATTCAACATTGGTAGATTATTGCTTCATGCTAAGACCTTGACAGACTCTATATCGAGTAATAATAAGAAATGTTTGAGGACATTATTGTATTGTACACTACACTGTCAGCATAAGGTATGTTTGAGTACTAGCTTGAATCTTACTATCAGTAACTGTAGATCAACATTGATACAGCACAGGCTGTCATATCCTTACTTTATGCCACATTCATGTTATATTGGATGGACTGTTGAGACGCTCCAATCAGATCCACTGGATCTGTATCAGTCCTGATACTGACCTTATTTATTGATCAGGTATTGGCCAAATGTCACAATGCACATTAAATACAGTTTTCTGTTCTGTCCCATTCATTTCTAGCAGTAAGCTGATGTGCGTGAAGTTATCACTGATACTTCCTACTTCCCGTGCTTCACAATAAATGTACTTTAATTTGAAGACACACTTTAAGTCCCACAGCGCAATGTGTCATAATTTATAGATGCAAAAATTACAGTCATTTGATTCCACAGCTGTAGTGACAAAGATTAGTGAGTGTCTGAAATCTCAACTTACTGCTCACTAGAGAGTAAACTACTAAGTGTTGTACAGGGAGTAGAGAATGAGTGAATGAGTGTATGAGGGAGAGATTAAAGACTAGGGATGTGAGGAAAGGCCAGTATTTGTATTTGTATCTGTATTTATTGACGCAGCAAAATTATTTGTATTTGTATTCATTTTCAAATAAAAGAAAAATCCAGTTTTTACTACACTTTTTACAATTTTAGGATATTAAATGAAAGTAAGTTTTCTTCAATAAACCTTCATGACACAGAGACAGACAGTGATGTAGTGATGCTACGTTACGAGTCCCAACCTGCACACTGTTATTTGACTTTTTTTTATATCTAAATATTTTTTTAAATATTTGTACAAAATAAATATTTGTGCTTATTTATAGACATGGCCATAGTGTTGGCATGGAGCACCAGAATTACAGCCGACACACTTGTTATCCTAAAGGTTAATTTAGGAGGAGGTGTAATGTGACAGAACTTACATGACATTTTGTAATTTGTACACTATGATAATAAAGCACCAATATGCCAAGAATGTCTTGATCTTATACACATGCACAGCATTCATTGAGACTTTTCTGTCACTCTGTTTTTAAACCTAATTGCAAATGAGCACTCTGTTAAATCTGGTTCAGTACATGTGTCAGTATTTAGAGAGTTCAATAGTGTGTCAGCTCACTTCTTTTTTGATCAAAACAGTGTGAGTTAATCGTGGCACATAGCTCGCAGAGACCACAAAGAATAATCCAAATCCTAAAATAAAATGGAATATTTCCCTGAGACATAAGTTCATCTGAAATGATTTATGATGAAAGTGATGATGCTGTTGGACGTTCCAGATGTGTTCGGACATTAATCATTCAGTTAACTAGTGAAGAGTGAGACTCGTGTCTACAACACAGAACTTTTCATCTCTCAGTCCAGACAAATGAGAGCCACAGTTATGTTGTTATTTCCATGTATGTTAAGTCTAAGTCTACAACTAAAAAACACTACAACAGACTTCATTTAAAATGACTGGATGTTCTCTGTCATGGGACAAAGATTGTACTTTAAGCAACTTATGTCTTACCCGTCGGGAGCTTGTGGAGGTTCTCTGTTAGCCATTCAAACAGTTTGGCAAAGTGACAGTTGCAGAGCCAGGGGTTGCCCTCCAGACGCAGCATCCGGAGGGAGGGCAGTGGTTCCAGGACCCTGACGTCCAGCTCTGTGAGACCATTCCTCTCCAGCTCCAGCTCCCTCAAAGAGGTCAACCCAATGAAAGCATCCCTGCCTACCATGCTTAAGTAGGGGTTGTTCCCCAGACGCAGTTTGATCAGACTCCTGGACTCTCCAAAGGTCCCTGAGGGGATTTCTGTCAAGTTGTTGCTGCCCAGGTCCAAGAAGACCAGTCTGGAGGAGGTGCTCAGGGTCCCTGGCTCCAGCTGGGAAAGGGAGTTATTCCTCAGGTCCAGGTAGACTAGATCGCTGTACAGGACCAGGAAGTCGGAGGGGATCCAGGGAATCCAGTTGTTGGAGAGCAGGAGACGGCGAACATCTAAAGGAATGGAGTCCGGGACTCTGCGTAGACCTTGGCCAGTACAGTCCACAGTGTGATGGTCTGGACACAAACAGCTGGATGGACAGTTGTGGCCTCGCGTAAGCAAGGTGGAGGAGATCAAGGCAAGGAAAGGCTGCAGCCAATTAATGCATGGTAACATTGTCAAGGGGGCGGCAGCATTAATCAGGAGATGGGGGCGAGGGGGTCTCAACAGGAGGTAAGAGGGGAGGTCTGGGAGACAGACTGGTAGACAGGTTAAGATCACAGGAGGGGAGAGGGGAAGGAAAGGTCAGATCATAAAGGTTCAGGGTCCTGGTGCTGGCATCTTTTTGTGCTCTCGGCACTGCGAAGCGAGAACAACCTGAAGAGCCATCGAGAAGCAGAGAGCGCTGTTATCTAGGAGATCATGTAACCAAGCAGTCTGGATCAAATAGCAGCCTGCTGGCTTTGAGGGAAGAGAGGGGAGGAGCAAAAGAGAGAGCGTGCAAGAGAGCGGGGACGAGGGGATGGGGGGATGTGAAAGAGGAGAGGATTAACACCGAGGTGAACAGAAGCTAACGAACCAAAGGCAAGGGGGGCGGGGTTAGCGGGGTAAGCCACAAGACTTGTGTTTGTATGTGTGTAGAGTCGCAGGACAGCCCTCCATGCCTCATTAGTTAGACACTGAGGTAAACCAGCTGCCTCTGTCTTCAGCCAAGCAGAACCAGAGTGGGAATCCTCACTCACTGAAATCCTGTCAGTGTAGCTTGATGTAAATGCTCCTTCTCCAGACAGACAGAGATGAAGATGAGGATGCCATCATCATCTGTGACTCACATGTGACGCCATGACATACGTACAGCCAACAGCAGCCTCCCACGCAGTCCTCTGGAATCACCGACATTCCCTCCGTGCCTCCCTCCTCTATCGTTTTTCTTTTTCTCACCTTTGATTCGCTGGCTGGACAGGGATGGAAAAAAGGTAGTTTCTCTTCCTGTCACCATGACAACGGTTCCGAAGCACTAACTAAGAGCAGGATGTACAGACGTGCCATGGAAGTGTCATTTTGGTCATGAGGCTGTCACTCTGCAGCTCCTAGCAGGCTGATTCACATGTATCATTACACCCGTCATATGTAACACACGAGGCTGACATCAGAAACATCTGTACCGACTGATGTAATCCAGCACGGTGACACTGCAACCAAAACCACTGAATGAGGCTACGTTCATGTCTAAATGTCAGTTTTTGCTCAGATTGTGTCACATTTAACTTGATTGAAATGTCTAGGCTGTAGTCAGAGTTATAACACCACAGATTTAGACACGACATTCATATCTGAATCTTATATTGATAGCTTTGCTGATATTTGTTTTTTATTCATAAACACAAACAAAAATAAACATTTCAGTGCTCTTAAAATAGCATGAACACTTTATAATATGCACTGTCAGTTTATACCATGCTGCAGTGTATATCATGGAAATAGCAGAAGAGATTGTTCATATTTACATTTATTGACTAGAACTGTATTAATCCTTATGCCTAACAACTGCTGCTCTAAAACATGTTTATTGTTATATGGAGAATAAATGTGAAAAAGTGACAATAACTGTCATGATCATTTCTTCAGTGAAATAAGAGACTTTCTCTTGTATAGAGATGTGCATCAGGAGGCTCATCAGCCATCATGGAGGACGATGACCACCCACTATTTCATCTGGTTACACCTACAGGACAAAATGCTATAAAAGCATAAAAGCTAACAAGCAGATTTATGTCAAATGTATTAAGCATGTTCATGCTCTCAAGTGGATGAAATTGTATTACTGAATGCAAACACTGGTAAAGCTTTAAGAATAGTTAAATAGCCACTTTCATGTTTTTAGGGTGTACATGCTTGTGACAGGCTTTTGCAGCTGGTGAAGATGAACCAAATATGATGAGCCTCATGTATAGTCTCTATCTGTATGGCCCTGTATAGATGATTTCTACTTGTATGTAAATACATGTAAAAACAATGAGCTCTCTGCTTTTCTTTCTTTGGTTCTGTGTCGGCTGCCATGCACCCTTGTGGACATAAAGTAAACCTGAGACATCGTGTCTATTACATCTGGTTATTCAAAGTTATTTGATTTCATCGTGTTTGTGAATTATTTCAGTGTGGAATCAATGGATTAGAAATCCAAAATCCTTCAGTCTTCTGTTTGCCAGTGACATCAGGTTGGTAAAAAATTAAAAATTACATAATTATCCCTCGAGTCTTCCTAAACCACAGAGTCTCTGTTCTGAGAAAAAGATGACAGATGACAGAAATACATGTAAAAGGGCTCACACTGATCTCTATCATGTATGAAAAGTGTGTCATACAAAGTGCAGCATTAAGAGGAGGCAGGGTAGCACAGGATTGGTTGACCTATAACTTAAGTCGATCCAGTGGCACTGACGGCCATTTCATAGCCGGAGAATGAAAGAAATGAAAGACACAGTCTGGCTCTGTGTCCCTCGCTGCCATTCTTCACCAGTCCACCAGAGGCCCTCAGGCTTTTCTCCCCTTTTGTTTAGACTGGACTAAGTGGGATGAGGCTGATTTGTGGCAGACTCAGGCTGTCTGAGGGGCAGGGACAAAAAATAGAAAGGGCACCTGATACATTTAATGGGCCTCCATCAGCAGAGAACAATGATGCATGGTTGGTAAAAAGGTTACATCCCCAATTTTATTGGATGATTCAGAATATAAGGAAAACAACACATCTGTATTTAAAAGGATTTACTTTTGTAAACATCTCTGTAATAAAACAGAGGGAATGGGTCACATTTGAAATGTTTATTTCTCAGGCACGTCAGTAGTAAAAGCATCAACATTTTGAGAATTAGCTGTTTGAGCAGTTTTTTTTCAGGGAAGCAAGAAGTGTTGAAATCAGTGGAGAATCCTTCTTTGGGCCACATGTTTATAAATGTTATGATTATGTTATGTCCCTCTCAACCACAGGAGATCTGAGAGCCATCCTTCTCCACATCTGTTTCTAAACTGGGTCTTGATCAGCTTCAGTTTGGAAAATGATCACTCAACTAATGCAGTTGTCACTGGCAATGTAGTATATGTTTTGAGGAGCTTGGACATTGCTGGTAGGGAAGTTCAGTGACAATACTGTCTTCAGTCATTTGTCATACCTGTCCAGTTATGGTAAGGCTGTGAAAACCTGACAGTAGTGACCCAGCTGGCCTGTCATGACCTGTCATTGAGGAGGTAGATACTTAGGTTTAAAGAGCACAGCTGAATATTTCACTTGCTGTTCCCACTCCACGTTTGCCATAACTATGCACACACAAGCATGTGTATCTGTGTTATATACTGTATCCTATAGTGGCGAACTGTTGCCTGTATTATTATTATTATTATTATTATTATTATTATTATTATTATTATTATTATTATTATTAAGTTTTGAGCAGTTTTGAATAAGGTCTCCAGTCTAATCTGCACTGGGAATGGTGGCTTATTCAATATCTACAATATTAATAATATAATATTCAATATCTCACTGTTGAGTATTTCTATTTCAGTTGACTCACTCATTCAATAAACTGATCAATCCAGAGTCAATGAAAACAAAGTGATCATGGTAACACATCATTTCTCCTCCTCCACTCCTACAAACAGAACATGATAATTCAACATCCCGCCTTCAACTCCTACCAAGTAACGTTTACTGACGTCACCCCTCCCCCAGGGCGTCACGTGAGTCCAGGTACTCGCGCCACAGTCAATGTCGCGGGACAGCAGGAAGCCGCTATGACGGAGCAACCTGTAAGGTAGGAGAACTTGATGGTTAATTCTTTATTTGTCAGGTTTAAATGTCGTGTGTTGCATTCAGTCGTGTAATGACAACAAACTCATTTAAAAATATAAAATGTTTTCTGTCGAGTCGGCAGCGTTTCCACCAGTGTTTTTTTTTTCAAACCCGGCGTCCCGGTAACGTTAACTACGCATCGGGGATTTTTATCTAAATGTATTTTACTGGAGTTGAGTTACGGCGGGACGGCTCGGTTGGAAAGCTACTTACTGTAGCTTACAAGGACAAAAAGTGTTGTCAGCAGTTGTGTTATAGAGCAGTTTTGACCATTTGGGGCACCGCTGGTGTTTTAGCTGCAATATACAGGCTAACGGCTAACCGCTAACGGCTAACCGCTAACGGCTAACGGTAAGATAGCAGGTGAGTTAGGGAGCTGCGAGCTGCTGCAGTAAAAACTGTGAACGTAGCCGTACACGTATATTATGAGCCACTTTTTGTGATTAAAAAAATAAATTATGCTTTCCTTCGAGCAAAGATGAATTCCTGAATTCTGTGTAGACAAATTTTGCTGATTGAAGTGACACGAATTAGCTGCAATTTAACGTTATATCATGAGCAGTAAAAGGTGGATTTTACAGTCAAATGTTCAGCGATGGAAACGGACTTATTTAGAAATCTACAGGCTACTTTGTTTTAGTTTCAGTCAGACTTTGGATGTTATTATTTTAGATATGAGGACGCTTTGCTCCGTGTAATGATCTCCTTTCATCCAGCTGCTCGGCGCTGTGTTTCCTCTGTCTGCAGTCTGTTATTGTGCACATGTTTACTTTCTAAAAGCTGATTACAAACCTGGTTAACTGTATACAGGGTAAAGAAATTAGTGTTCTCCAGGGAGTAAAATCTATCTGTGGAAACCAGGTTTCTCTAATCTCATACTCTAATTACTGAAAGCAGGCTTCTCGTTTACATGAGATCAGTTTGGAGAAAACTGACTGTAACCTGGTTACACACTGCATCATACTGATAATACAAGTCAGTGATTTCTGCACCAGGATGAATGATCGTTTTAGCATTGATCACTCTCCACACAACATGCACCTTGCAATCACTACAATAATATGATCTCACTTATTTTGGTCTACTTTATTTTTATATATTGAATATATGATTAGTAGCTTTCAGTAGGTTGTGGAAGTATACAACAATATAGTTGATCTTATTTATTTTTATTAATTTATTTTGATTTATATAAAGGGATGTCAGTTTTGGTTAATATTGCTTTCGATAGACTGACACCCATTAACTGGTATCTTACCAGTTAATTTTTAAGAAAAGTTGTGATGTAGCTTTTGTTTGTCACAGCAGTCGGTGGTCAGAGCTAGCTTGTCTGCCCTGGTTGGTTGACTTCTAGTTCATCCTTCTTCACCTCAAAGTGTTTTTCTATGCAGATGTTTTTGTATAAATAATGTTACTTTTTGAATATAATTTACATCATAGTATAGTTACAGACTCACACACTCTCCTGCCAGGCTCATGGAAGCAGTCAAAAATGATTTTCTCCGACAGTTAGCATTTATAAGACTGTCTGTTTGTCTTTTTGAGCTCCTTATCATCTGTCACGCTGGTATTTGGCAGCTTGACATATTCTGTTTCTGCAGTAGGTGTTGGAAGACACTTTGGACTCGTTTTCACTCGTCATGAATTTATTTTCTCTGAGGCAGTAAAACACGGTACATGAGCCTTCAGAAACTCCTGCAGGTTAAACTGGACTAACCAAACACTTTAAGTGCTGACTGATTCTAAAGCCAGTGACACACAGTCTACCTCTACCTGAGGAGCGTGTGTGTGTGTGTCGCTGAGCTGCTGCAGCTTGCAGGCCTGCGGTGTCCACTACTGCTGGGCGATATGACCAAAGTCTCATATTCCAATATAGGTCGTTTCATATCCTGATAACGATACCTATCCCGACATAGCACATTTTAATACAGTGAATAAATAGTTGGTCTGTGTCCCCCTCCGTCCCCTGCTGTCTGTCCATCCTTTGTGAGGATTAAATTAAATTACTCCTCTTGGTTTTTTACTGCAAAAGCTTTTATTGAACTTACAATAACATAACAAGTGTAGTTGTCGTCAACTCGAGTTCTTCACCTGCTTCACTGTGTTTCCTGTGTGTGCGGCACACACACCGAGGTCTCAGCCCTGCAGCCGTGAATCATAGAGAGCAGAGGAGTAGCGTGACCATAAATGACAGCAAAAAGCAGCAGATACTCTCACACTGAGCTGAAATTAAACGAGTGTACATACATTTGGTAAATAATATAAATAAAGAAAGTCTCTACTGTGTTTTGCTGTCATTTATGGTCACAGTCTCGCTGCTTCTCTGCTCTTCCTCAGCGCGTGTGGGACTGAGCCCTCCATGTGTGCAGTACAGCAGTGGAGAGTTAACAGCTAAACTTGTCATGTTACTGTAGAGAAGAGTAATTCATCAGTGTAATCCGTGCAAAAGATGGACAGACTCCAAATGGCGAAATATATCACCATAAAGAGTGTGATTTGCGTCACAACGGAATAAACGATAAAACATAATATGAAACGATAGACATTTTTCTCTTATGGCACAGCCCTAGTGTCCACACAGACAGCGTAGCTACTGCCAGCTCTGTCTATCTAAAGCTCTATTTAAAAGGTTAAGGAGTGTGTGGTCCAACAAATTAACTGTCAACTAACTGTTATAACAGCGGTTGGCGACCAGCGTATTAGTTACATTACCGTCACCTTCTGCTCCAGAGTGTGCACCAGAGATTAACACTAGAACCGCCGGGGGTCGCTGTATACCTGAAACCGCTAACGGGTCAATTTTACCCGCCATTAGAATGTATTGATTTTCAAGCTACAAGCCACAAGGTTCATTTATTTATCATTCTACAACACATGATTGTATAATGCAGTGATAGCTGTGGTGCCTTTATGCAACTTACAAAATTACAATATTACAATAAATACAATACAATAAATAGATTAACCTATTTAACAATTAGAAATGATGAATCCCTAAAATATTAAACTTATTATACTTAATACAAAATAATTGAATCTCATTAGCCAAAGGTTGATTGTCATTCATTTTCTTATTATTTCTGCGGCACCTTGCTCAAACACACTTTGTGCAAACATTCAGCACCTTGGCTGTGCATTTCCCGCTAACGGCGTCCCCGCAGCTTTTACCATGCAGGTCATTCTCCTGCACTCTTCTGCGGCTGTGAAGGGGACGTCCACATGAGGTAGCGCTTTTGCTGCCATCCACATGGCGCGCAGCTCCTGGGCCAGCTTGAGCATGAAGTCCCTTCTGGGGATGTTGTCATTCATACAGCTCAGGTACAGCACCCAGGCATTGATGGCAACAAGATCCAGCACATTATAAAATGCCACAACGGGCCATCTATGCGTGTCACATAGAGAGAGAGAGAGAGAGAGAGATTATTATTGAAAAGAAATGATTCTAATCAATTCCAAAATTCAAATTATATTTTTACCAAATGGAAAAAAATATAATGATCACTTTTTCTAAACAGTAGGCTACACTGAGGTTGAATACTATATACTCTCCACAGCTCAAATGAGGGAGCCGCATACCTCTCTTGAAGGGACCACAAAACACATCTGTGTCAAAGGTTACTAGCAATCAGACAGAATTCCCCTCAAATCAATTACAAAATATAAATAACCAAAATATTCAACTTAATATAAAATCGAATTAGCCAAATTTAATCAAATAAATAATTAATGCATTTTGGTGTTGTGTGCTGAGGATGATGACATTTCTTTTCGGTTTGCATTGATACATGGACAACACCATTTTGTCGTTTTTCAGCACCTTGGTGCTGAACAGCTCTGCTCTCCCTCATACCGAAGGCGAGAGCTCTCGTTTGTTTCTGTTGATGGTGCCCACCAGGCTGGTATTTTTGATGAGAAGCTCTTTGGCGAGTGGGAGGGAGGTGACATTCCTTCCCTTACTGACAAAGGGCTTAACATCATCTTCAGCACCACATTCTCCGCAAGACGTTGCGTGGAACCCATTCAGCATGTACTTGCTGTCAACATCGGCTGCCAGCCAGAACTTGATCCCATATTTGTCTGGCTTGTTGGGCAGATATTGTGTGAATGGGCATCTTGCTTTTGTTTGGAACAGTTGCTCATCCACTGTCATGTCCGATCCTGGTCTGTAGCATACGGTGGAGTTTTCCACTGACCTATCCCACACCTCCCTCAGGTGTGCAAATTTGTCGGTGGTTTTTGTGGATCGCCCTTTCAGTTATGTTAATAAGCCTTTTGAAAGCCTAAATGGTAATGGGAAGAATGGTGCTAAAAGTTTGGCTTTGTGCCCCAGAGCTTGATGTCAAGGCTGACAGGGAGGATGTAAAGGATAATGTAATGTGCTTCTATTGTAAGAAAAAGGGGCATATTGTGGCAAGCTGCCCTGTGTTGAAAAAGTGAAATGTAAAATCAGTAGCTTTAGTAAACAAGTTTGATAAAGACTTGAACGAACCTGCGATGTCTGATGAAATGTTCAGTGGGCTGGCGGACTTTGCTCCTTTTGTGATGGATGGTGTTGTCTCGTTGCCTGGCAACGGCCTTAAAGTTCCGGTGAAGATGCTGCGGGACACGGCTGCCTCTCAGTCTTTCATTCTGGGGGGTGTTTTGCCGCTTGGCAATGAGTCTGCTGTCGGTTCTGATGTTCCAGTGTTGGGTCTGGGCATGGAGAACATAGGTGTGCCGTTGCAGAAAATCCTGGTTGAGTCGGACTTGGTGTCGTGTGAAGTAGCTGTGGGAGTGCGCCCTGGTTTCCCGATTCAGGAAGTTGCCTTTCTAAGGGGGAATGATTTGGCTGGCGGAAAAGTGCTTGTTACGCCTGAAGTGACGCTAGTCCCTGTTAGGCAGTCTCCGGATGAGCTTGCTTTGGCATGTGTAATGTGCCGGCCACCTTTCAGCGTTTGATGAATGTTGTTCTTGCTGGGTTGTCTTTCTGTGAGGCATATCTAGATGATTTGGTTGAGTGTTCTGAGTCGTGGGATGAACATCTGGAACATCTGTGTACAGTGTTTTGCCGTCTGAAGAAGGCGGGTTTGACTGTGAACCTGTCTAAATGTGAGTTCAGGCAGGTCACAGTGACCTATCTTGGGAAGGTCGTGGGGGGAGGTCAGGTTCGTCCTGTTCAGGCAAAGGTGGAGTGTATTTTGGCATTTCCTGTTCCAACCACTCGAACTGAGCTTCGCCGCTATTTAGCTATGGTTGGCTATTACAGAGGATTCTGTAAAAATTTCTCCGCTGTAGCCTCACCCTTAACTGACCTGCTTAGTCCAAAAGTAAACTTCAAGTGGTCTGATGCCTGCCAGTCTGCTTTTGAACAGACCAAAGTCTCCTGTTATATGCACCTGTCCTCGCTGCACCGCAGTTTGATCAGTCCTTTAAGTTGTGGATGCGAGTGACACCGCCGTTGGCACTGTTCTTTTACAGGATGGTTCTGATGGGGTAGAGCATCCGATTTCTTATTTTTCCAGAAAACTTGATTCCCATCAGAAATGGTACTCAACCATTGAAAAAGAAGCCTTGGCGCTTATTATGGCTCTGGAACATTTCGAGGTTTATGTCGGCTCGTCTAGCGCTCCTGTACTTGTGTATACAGATCATAATCTGCTCGTTTTTTTGCATAGGTTTGAAATAAGAATAGGCGTCTGATGAGCTGGAGTTTGCGACTACAGGCCTTCAATGTGGAAGTCAGACATATCCGTGGCAGGGATAATGTTCTGGCTAACGCATTGTCACGCCTGGAATCAGTAGGTTCCTGAACAGTGAATCCTGACAAGACTGTACATTTTTTGTGTTAACTTTGTTTTTGTGTTTTTCCCCACAGGATGCATTGTCCAGTAACTTAGGGTGGGGGTGTTACATACCCCCCCCCCCCCCGCTGGATGGGATATGTATAGCCTTATTACTGACCCTTTGTTTATGCTCTCTCTCCCAGGTGGCCCTGAGTGGATGATTGAGGAGAGGGCCTACACAGAGGGAAGGAAGGTGGCTTGGATTCTCTCTTCCACTTTCCCAGCCTGAGCAACAGCAGTTTGGTTTTTGTGTTTGTTCTGTTATGTTGCAGTTTTGCCTTTGTCAGCTCCTTGGTTTGGGTTGGTGAGTCTGGTAGTCCTCTTTTCGCGGCTTTTTTTCTGTTAGGTTTAGTTGTTATGTGCATTTAGGTTAGAGAGGAGAGCCAGATCCTACGGCCCTTTGTGGGCTGGTCTGGGTGCCTCCTCTTCTTTTTGTTAAGTTTGGCCGGCTCACCGGCTTCTGTTATTTGGTTGTTGTTTTTGTTAATACATTTCATTAATTATTGTGGTAAATCCTGACTCTCAATTATGTTGGACCTTGTGTGGGCGAGCTGGCTTAGAGGGCCGAAACAGTTAAACATTAAACACACTGATGAGAAACTTCTCAAGGAGAGACTCGGAGAGCTGCCAGTCATGTAACAGCCAACAAGCTCCTGATCTGTCTTAACTGAGAAGTGACTGTCTGCTTACAGAGAAATGTGTGTGTGCGTTAACGTTGCATCGCGCTGAAAACACACTATGCAGCAACAGTTAACTGCCGAGAATATTTTTGACTGGTTATGCATGCCGGTCTACAGGCCATAATGTATATAATAATGTAATAGAAATAGAGACTAATTTCTTCTCTTGAACAAGTTCTGACAGATTCTCTCAGGAAATTTGATGAACTTACAAACTCCTCTTCCTGTGAGAGGTCAAACGTGGCCACTTGTTGTGCAGCATTATTGTGCTCCTTTACACTAATAATGGTGTTGCCTGACTTATTCGTCTTTCTGACAATCCACTCCTGCACCTGCACAAAACAAGGATATTACATTGATTAGTAAAGATAATGGCAAAAAAATCAGAAGACATTTATTAATAATCATGTAAAGTACTCTGAAGTTCCTTTGGTGCCACTTACGTCTAGCTCCAAGAGGAAACCCGGCCACCAGAACTGTTTTTATCTCAGGATAGTGATGTTTTACCGCCTTTTTGATCTTCTCATACTTCTCGACCTTCCTTTCCTCCACATCCACCAGTGTGCATTCTGTTTTTTCAAACAGATAGTCACGTCAAGAATCAAGGCAGTGCAATCCCGGATCATGATGAGGTCCAGTACTCCCGTAACACTGTCTTCAGACACAAGTCTTTTTCCCTCATCACTTGCCAGCCCATGTCTTCACCCTCCTTTTTAAGGTCGTCACATATTTTGTTTCGCTGACCACGCAATTTCCTTTTGAGCTTTACACAGTTCCCAATAATATGCTGCATGGTCTCTTTTTCTTGTTCACAGAGTCTGCACTGTTGTGACTCTTTGGGCCCCCTTCCTCTCGACAGCAGTGAGAGGCTAGTGAGTGTGTTGGTACGGAGTTGCAGTGCCATGATCAATTCCGATTGCTTTTCAGGGTCCCAGGTCCAGCTGTTGGAGATCCTGTCGTTCTTGAACACAACCGTTCCCACGCCCTGCCTTACCAACTTGCACCAGTTATCGAACGCACTCACTCTCCATGCCGCCATGCTCGCCTTGCTGATATCAATCTGTCCTAAGTCTGGCCTACTGGTTTTCTACGGGCTGTCTCCATCCCGCAGCACCTGCTGCCAGAGCTGCCACACCCGGGACACTGGGGTGGAGGCTCTGGAGATCATCTTGGTGCAATCGTCGGTCCAGTTATACAGTGACATCATTCTCTTTAGCTGGATCGCCGGGATATGTGCAGCCAAACTTGAGATACCAAGTCCTCCGTCCACACATCTCCTGTACAGCAGTCTGTCGGTGGTGAATGGCTCCAGGTGGAGCCATTTCTTCACCTGTGTACGAATGTCCCTGTCACATTCGTCCAGTGCTCTTATAGAGGCCGAGCCGTGGTCCGCGACGTACACCATCTGTGGAATGGCGTACGTTATCAAAAGCTCGACCTTCTGAGATGGTTTCAGGGGGGCCTTGGATAACTTGTCCATCAAATCTTTTATTGTTTTCTGAGTGGGGGTTTCAGGATCCCTTTCCAGGGATTTATCTGGACGCCCAGGTATTTTGCCGATTCCTGCTTCCCCACCATGTGGATAGGCATTCCCGCGAGTGACCAAGCATCACAGTCGTTGACCATGTACCGTTTTGGGCCGTTGCTCCCAATAAGGAAACCATGACACTTGGTGGGGTTGGTCCTCAGGCCTGTAAGATCTGAGAACCTATCCAGGATTTCCAAGTTCATGGACATGCCATCCCACGAGTCACTCAGAAGCACCAGATCGTTGGTGAAAGCCAGTGAGGTGATGGAAGTGCCCTCAACACTGAACCCCACACCCAGCCTCTCAAACGTGTGGAGAAGTGGATCCAGCGCCAGGTTGAAGCGCAGCGGAGACATCGGATCGCCCTGTTTCATGCCCACCCTGATCCCAATCTTTCTGGTGTCGCCTTGAGCAGTTTTTACTGTTGAGTAGCAATTCCTTTAGGAGTCCTTGATGAGACCTCTGATCAACTCATCCATTCCACGTCTCTCAAGCACCTCGGCAATATGATTGTAGGAGACTGTGTCGAAGGCCTTGGTCAGATCGATGAACACTACGGCTAGCATTTTTCTCTGGGACTTACTCAGCCCGATAAGTCCGTTGAGAATGGCCAGGTTCTCGGAGCAGCCTGGCGCTTCGGTGAAGCCCCGCTGACAAGGGTGGATGGCGCATGCCTCGGTTAGTCTCATGGTTAAGACTCTTGAGAATGCTCTCAAGACTACCGAGTCGATTGGGAGCCAGTTGTTGATATCGCCGGCTTTACTCTGGTCACTAGATTAAGGGATCAGGGTCGTACGACTCTGCTCGAGGCACCTCGGCAAATGCCCGCTGTGCATTATGGCGTTGAACAAATCGGCCAGCTTCTAGCCCTTCTTGTCCCACATGAGCAGGGCATGGCGTCCAACGCCATCGCGACCAGGCGCACTCGCCTGGTCCATCTTCCGTAATGCCTGCAGTGCCTCAGCAGGTGAGATAGGAGGGAATAGGGATGTGTTGTCCGCAGGCGTAAGCCGTTATAGAACCCGCTCCGGATCGAGTAGTAGCCTGCTCCTGGCTAATACTCCGCTTGCCATGTCCGTGCTGCCTGGAGCCGCCCCTACTCCAGCACCTGAGGTTCCTCCATTTCTGTTGTATCTGGGCCTTCGTATATTGGGGGAGGGCTGAAACCGCTGCCTCGAGGAACCCAGATTTCCCTCCGAGGTCATCGTGTATACGATCCAGGG
This sequence comes from Thunnus maccoyii, assembly GCF_910596095.1. Classification (NCBI taxonomy): domain Eukaryota; kingdom Metazoa; phylum Chordata; class Actinopteri; order Scombriformes; family Scombridae; genus Thunnus; species Thunnus maccoyii. Next base: position 704,920 of record NC_056536.1, on the reverse strand, counting down.
TTGCCAGACCAGCCTGTGTCCACCCACCGTCCTTTGCCGCCCTTGCCGTCTACGCCCTTGCCTTGCTGACAGACACACCCAGGTGGTTCCTCCTCTGATGGGCCGAGAGACCCCTCTGTGAAGAGAAAGTTTTAGGGCATGCATCGCAGGTGTACCCCGTTATAGAACCCGCTCCGGATCGAGTAGTAGCCTGCTCCTGGCTAATACTCCGCTTGCCATGTCCGTGCTGCCTGGAGCCGCCCCTACTCCAGCACCTGAGGTTCCTCCATTTCTGTTGTATCTGGGCCTTCGTATATTGGGGGAGGGCTGAAACCGCTGCCTCGAGGAACCCAGATTTCCCTCCGAGGTCATCGTGTATACGATCCAGGGTTGCCAGACCAGCCTGTGTCCACCCACCGTCCTTTGCCGCCCTTGCCGTCTGCGCCCTTGCCTTGCTGACAGACACACCCAGGTGCTTCCTCCTCTGATGGGCCAAGAGACCCCTCTGTGAGGCGAAAGTTTTACTCCGCTTGCCATGTCCGTGCTGCCTGGAGCCGCCCCTACTAAGCCCGATAAGTCCGTCGAGAATGGCCAGGTTCTCGGAGCAGTCTGGCGCTTCGGTGAAGCCCCGCTGACAAGGGTGGATGGCGCATGCCTCGGTTAGTCTCATGGTTAAGACTCTTGAGAATGCTCTCAAGACTATCGAGTCGATTGGGAGCCAGTTGTTGATATCGCCGGCTTTACTCTGGTCACTAGATTTAGGGATCAGGGTCGTACGACTCTGCTTGAGGCACCTCGGCAAATGCCCGCTGTACATTATGGCGTTGAACAAATCAGCCAGCTTCTAGCCCTTCTTGTCCCACATGAGCAGGGCATGGCGTCCAACGCCATCGCGACCAGGCGCACTGGCCTGGTCCTGCCCATACTCACGATCCGTGGGTGGCACCTCCTCCGCAACTTTGCAAGTACCTTCCTTAGATATCCATTAATTGCCCTGCAGGAGGAGGTCAGCGGTGACATGCCGTCAACACTGTGAGCCTGCAGGGTCTTGGCAAGGTGCTCCTTGACCAGGGCCACTGGGGCCCTGGGGGGCAGCTCCTTTCGGAGGTCGGGCAACTTACCCGAGACAACGGCTGTGGGGGACTTAACCACAGCTTTTCTCCTCAGCCTCCTGAGGTTCCTCCATTTCTGTTGTATCTGGGCCTTCGTATATTGAGGGAGGGCTGAAACTGCTGCCTCGAGGAACCCAGATTTCCCTCCGAGGTCATCGTGTATACGATCCAGGGTTGCCAGTTCAGCCTGTGTCCACCCACCGTCCTTTGCTGGCCTTGCCGTCTGCACCCTCGCCTTGCTGACAGACACACCCAGGTGCTTCCTCCTCTGATAGGCCGAGAGACCCCTCTGTGAGGCGAAAGTTTTACTCCGCTTGCCATGTCCGTGCTGCTTGGAGCCTCCCCTACTCCAGCAACACATGCCGTCGGCCGACGAGCATGTTCCCGTCTCGGGGTGGACCACATCTTTCCTTCTATGACAGCAGGCGACCTGTCCTATCACAGTCAGTCAGAGGGGTCAATTGGCTTGATCGCTTGTCGTCGTTTAAATCGCAGTCAAGAGTGGCGGGTCTTACACCCTGACCCACTCGGAACTCTCTCAAAAGCACACGGACAGCAGCCAAAGTTGTCAGAACGAGCAAGATTAACTTAACTCATTCATCCATTCACAGCCGGCCCTTGGGAGACTTCACTGAGACCGTGGGAGGACCAGCATGTTACGTACTCTCACCCCTCGGCTGGATGGGATATGTATAGCCTTATATTCTATTGACCCTTTGTTTGTGCTCTCTGCCTGGTGGCCCTGATAAGATGATTGAGGGCAGGGCCTATACAGAGGGAAGGAAGGTGGTTTGGACTCTCTCTTTTCCATTTTCCAACTTGAGCAGCAGCAGTTTGGTTCTTGTGTTTGTTCTGTTATGTTGCAGTTTTGCCTTTGTTAGCTCCTTGGTTTGGGTTGGTGAGTCTGGTAGTCCTCTTTTCACGGCTTTATTTCTGTTAGGTTTAGTTGTTATGTGCATTTAGGTTAGAGAGGAGAGCCACATCTTACGGCCCTTTGTGGGCTGGTCTGGGTGCCTCCTCTTCTTTTTGTTAAGTTTGGCCGGCTCACCAGCTTCTGTTATTTGGTTGTTGATTTTGTTAATAGCCAGTCATGATCTGTCTTAACTGAGAAGTGACTGTCTGCTTACAGAGAAATGTGTGTGTGTGTGTGTTAACGTCGCATTGCGCTGACAAAGTAGAAACCCATCAGGTCCCACAGCAAGTTATTAACTCTATGTACATTCGTAGTTAGCTAACACTATGCAGCAACAGTTAACTGCAGAGAATATTTTTGACCGGTTATGCATGTCGGTCTACAGGTTAATTTGCATACACTTCATGCATGAATGTTGCTCGGCTAGCGAGTGTCTTAAAGTCTGTTTATAGTGAACGTGTTAGTCAAGCAGCACTAAAAGTGTTTCATTAGTCCAGTTTAACCTGCAGTAGTTTTTGAAGGATCTTGTAACATTTTTCTGCAATGGAGGAAACAAATTCATGACGAGTGAAAACGAGTCCAAAGCATCTTCCGAAGTCTCAACACCTATGCATTACACATATATTTGCGGGAGAAATCGCACGCTACTGTTGATGTCAAGAGTGATGATGGAGACAGTAGGAAACGTTCAGTCTGTTTATTTGCTGCGTCACATGTAGTTTTAAATGAGGAAATTCGCAAACTTCTTTTAAGGGCACAACGGTCAGTTAAAAACAGGGCACGCCAAACTGGCAAACGCCACAGTCCAGTGCATCCATGGCACTGGCCGTTCGGCCGTGGTGTAATTCCTGCCCTGCAGTCTGCACCTCTGACATACAGAAGTGCAATAAAAGCCTTCAGCTCTGCAAGAGAGACATCCCAGCTGGCTCTCTCTTCACCCACTCTGTGTGCCTCAGCAACTGTGTATTCACGAATATGCTCTAACATCACACAGACACATAAACACTGAAAGTTTGTTGCAGATATTGCGCCGTGCGTGTGGCGTGGGGCCAGCGGACTCAGTCAGGATGTTTTGTATTTGCTGTCTCCCCGTGCCTCCGCCAGATTCGATGACCGTCCACACTGTGCCATCTTTCCCCTCTCTCTGTCTCCTGAGCTGGTGACGGCTCCGTGGCACACACTAAATAGGAGAGAGGGAAAGACGACTTTAGACTAATTATTAACTATTATTTATATACATATTTATTTTAGTATTTATATACATTTGATAATATTACAGCTTTGAAAGAAATGAGAAGACAGTTTTGCATATTTGCTGTCAGATGCGTGTTTGTAGGCCTATGTGCGTCTGGACTGTGCTTCACTGTGTGTGTCTGTGTGTGTGTGTGTGTGTGTGTGTGTGTGTGCGCTTCAATTAGCCTACAGATAGGAACACAGAAGTTAGCCAGGAGTTTTATATCTATCACGGTTTGAAAAAAACAAATAGCCTAGTCTAATTAGCATTAGCGCTCATAATCACTTACACAAAATGAATGCCAAGTTCATTCATGCTTACCTTCAGTAAGGGCTGTGGTAGGTCAATCCTCAAGCGGGGGGCGGGTCGGCCTTATTTTTGGCGGAGGCTCTGGATCGCTGTCAGACGATGACTCTTGAGTCAGAACCAATCCAGGACACATCACTCAGTCCAGAGAACTCCTCACTGTCAGATTCTCCTTCAATGTATTGATCAAGTCTGATGTCTGATTTACGTTCATTACTCTCTTTCACTTATCCATATTGGAGGTTAGCCTAGTCTATGAGTTATGAATCAACTACATCACACACAGTAGTAGGAAAAAGGCGTTTCCATAGCAACGTAGAATGTTGAGCTAAACCCGTGAAATGAACAGCGGGAAAATGACTGCGTTCTCTATAGGTTGGTGGCGCTCATAGGTATAAATGGCCTTTTCTTAAATCTGGTTTTATCTTGACAGTTTTTAACAGTAGAGGGTGCTACCTAACACACTTTTAGGAAAAATCAAAGACTGGGGGGCTTGAATATTTAATTGAAACAAAGTTACATACAATCAAAAAAACAGCTGCGGGTAAATTTTAGCCATTGGTGGTTCTAGTGTTAAATCCCGTCTGTCTAATAAACTCAAAGAAAACTCAGGTTCATTAAAGTTTTAATGCTGAGCTCCTGAACTGCAGTCTTCCTAAGTTCTTCCTTCATATATTGTCTTTCTGGATCATACTTAGTACAGTCTATGATTGCATATGTAATAGTCTACTAAGCCTGGTGGGAAAAAAATGTGCAGATATCGGCAATCGACAAAAATGAGATGGAAAATATTAGATATAAAAATCCAATATTGTGCATCCTTATTGATTCTGCATGAAACTCTTCTTTGAAACAGATGAGATGTCTGATGATGGAGGGACAGTGGGGACTAGGTTGGTCTCACAGAGCATTTTATCATCTCGTACAAAGGTTAGTTATATTTTCGTATGTTTTACGTACATATACAACAGTGTCAGCTAGTGACTCTAAAAATTGGGGAGAACAGGAGGAAAACCAACGCATGGCATCATGTTATTTTACATTAGTTGGCTCCGTGTCTCTATGTTCAGGTTATGTTATATTCTTATGTTAAAATGCAGGGCTGTACAGAGACCTTTAGAGGGGCAGCTGCTCAATGTTAAAAAAAGGGAACATGAAACAAGATTTTATAACATCATATAACATCATATCCCAACATCATTTATAACATAACCTGTAGAATAATAGCAACTCATATTCAAACAGCATGTAATATGAAATATTAGGACAAACCACATCATACTATATCATTGCACAATTTTATTTGTCTTTCACTGAATTGCATATAAAACAATTTTCTTTCAAAAACAAAAACTCCTGAGTGGTGAAGAGGCTGCTCTTCTAAAGACATTTAACACATATTGTTTCTAAACAAAGAAGTGTTCATTTTACCAACAAAGTTAAATAAAGTTAACTTCAAATCTATAGTGTTGTTCTATTGTGACAACAGATTTATGTTCTCATTAAAAACAGACATATCACATGATTTACACGTGTTTCTTGTGTATTTTCATAGTAGACAGAAATATATAAAGTAGCACAAAGCTTATAATGTGATACAGATCAGTGCTGAATACAAGAAAGACTGAACACTAGAAACATTCACAGATCTTAAAGTGTTTTAAAGGTTCTGTGTGTAGGAATCATAAATTCCTCCTCATTAGTGACATCTGTGGCCGTTAAATGAGGTGCAGTCAACATCCTGCTGCTAGCGGCGTGATTACATAAAATATCTCTAACACTGTGGTTCAGCAAAGCATCTCTCACTCCCAGACAGTCACGCCCTCCCGCTGTATGTATGTGTGCTCGCTCGCTCACCAACACAAATAAACACACAGGCTCCTGCTGCACTGTGGCAGCTGACCGGTGAGAGTCAATCCACACTGCCCAACTCGCAAAAATGTTCGTTAATCAACCAACCTGACCCGAGCCACAAACCGGGGGAGCAACAGGCTGTTTCTGGGCAGTAAAAAAACAAAAGGTTCTGCTGTCGCTGTGGAGCTTGTTTTCTGCTCCTTTGTTGAGGAAATAATGTTGTTTCAGCTGTGTGTGCTCGGGAGTGGGCGACTCCTCGTTGCAGTGTTTCCCCCATACTAGAACAGGCCTGGTGGGCCGCCAGGCAAACAAGAACCCCCGCCAGGCCAAAAAAATTTTTTAAATGTCAAAAATAACACCATATATCCATTCATTCACAAATCAATAGCGTTTGGGAGCTGCTGAGCAGCGCTGTCTCAAAACGTGAGTTAATGTCTGTGTCGTTGCCTGGGAAACTGCAGGTAGCGTAACTCCTTTTTAAGGAATAGGGCAGAGTGTAAGCGAGTGAGTGGTTGATCGAGAGAGCGAGCGGCAGAAAAATGACGGTGAATATGAGCAGAGGAAAAGGTTAGCAGTAAGGTAAATATACAGTACAGACTACGGGGTGTCATTAAATGCTGCAGCTTGTCAAGATCAAGAAAAGTCACGTCTGTTGTTTCCTCACTGCTGGAAAAGTGAAGGGTGTTAGCTCCAAAGTTAGCAACAATGGGTTAGCCTAGCCTGACGACACTAAACAGATAAATAGAAAACAGAAGAATGTGTAGCTGCCTGCTGGCAGGCCAGTTGCTCTGGTTCTGGTTCTGGTTCTAAGCAGCGGTTGTCCTCTGGCTCGTCCCCGTCTGTGTGCGCCGCAGCCCAGCTGTACCCGCTGGCAGCAGCCTGAAGCCCGCCGTCACTAACTTTTATATAAGGAGAAGATCTAATGTTAAAGATCAAAGTAAGCACTCTATGGATGAGTGTCATTGACGAATATCTTGTGTAAAATTTCCGGTGTAACCGGTAACACTGTTGTTGTCACGAGTTTATTAGCTGGTGGTTCACTGTGGCATCCCTAATTGGCAATAGAAAAAACATTAATACATGTAAATTGCATCATAATTCTACATACAGAACCTTTAATGCATGTATCAAATAGATGACTTAAACACTGTTACGACATACTAAAAACAGCCCACAAAGCTGACAGTCTGAACACTGTTATTCCAAGTCTAATTATTCAAGCTTATTATTTAATATATGGTTCAGCTTAAAAATAAACAAAGAAATTCTCACAAGCAAGCAGTCAGACCTCCTGCACACTCATTCACGAATCACAACATCAACAAGTGACTGAACAACCACTCAATTAAAAACAGGATCAATTAGTAGAATCAGGTTGTTTCCATGTGAGTCCAGACAGCTCACTGTAACTCGACAGTGTCCAGCTGAATTATCTAAATGATCTCTGCTGCATTCTTGTTAAGGAGATAAATTCACACAACAGCCACACAGAGACATTTAACCATTAGAGAAATTAACCACCAAAGAGACAGAGAGAGAGGAGCTGTATCTGACTCACCTTATCTGATGTCTTCTTCTATCATGGAGATGAAGTATTCATGTCATAACATCCCGCTGCAGTTCTGGCTGTTGGTCATCTTGTTTGTTTGTCGCTTCTGATTAACCAGTCTGATATCATTAGCAGCAAGGACAAACAAGCTAACTGTCCCATTTTTTTCATTAAATTGTTGTTGACTTTATATAATCGATGAGACGAGTTCCCGAAGCTGCGCCAGCAGAGCGGATATTTCCATCTGCTCCGCGGTGGCGTCCTGCCACTGCTGCGCCCCCATTCCAAATCCATTCCCACCGTTAGCTTAACAGTACTTGACAGTGTGTGTGAGACTGATCAAAAGCTTGGAAGACACTCAGCAGCCCGACATTTCTGTGTTCTTCTGTGCAAGAGGTGCTTAGATTGACACTAAAATGAGAAAAGCTGGGTTAGGCAATTTTTTTAGAACCATTCTGGTAATATTTGGTGAAATACTCTTTACGTTTATCTATCAGTAAATCAAATGCTCTGAGAAAAAGTCCAATTTCTGTGGCTTCCTCTTGATGCAGTCTGGTCTTCAGTGAAGGTTTACCCTTTAAAGGAGGGCTGGGAGCAGCCAATACTGGTCCAGATTTTCTCAAAATTAAGGCCAACTGCTGTTGAACGACTGCTCAACCTTGGTCCATCTTCAAAATCTGAGCCAACAGCTGGAGAAGGACAGCTTGACCTTGCTACAGCTGACACTGCCACATCAGCAGAGGGACCTGTTGAACAACTGTAGGCCCACAGTCCCCTGCAGCTGTTCAATACACATCTCAAGCTTACTAACCCGTGTCTTGAGTTCAGAGCAGGCCAAGCAGGAGGTAATTTGGCGGGATAAGGGTGAGGGAGTTTTGCAGTTTGGGGTTGATGCAGCCTGTGGGCTGGGGAAGCTGGTGGAGGCAGAGCTGGTTTTGGGAGCACTGGGGAGGGAAGGGGGGTTCTGGATTGGACCATTCACCTGGTGCTTCACTCCCGCCAGGTGAGTTGTTGTTACTTCCCTAACAAACAGACTAAATTAAATTTAAATTTATTTCTAAAAAACATATGTGCACAAAACAAAGTGAACAGGCCGTTATAAACTGTCACTGACCTTACGGTTCAGTGACGACACCAGTGGCGGTGATGAGTCTGACCAGCATCATAACACAGCGGGACTGTTTGGCCTTAAACATCCACTCGTCAACTTCCTTTGAGGTGTTTCAATGAAGAAAAATGTTTCATTTCCAATGTAATGATAAACCCAACACACATAACACTGTTCTGAGACAACTACTTTCCTCCCACTTTTCTATTATTTTCCTCACGTGAGTGGACAGTCTGAGGACTGAGGGTGTCCTACGCTATGGATACTGTAAAGCCATTTGAAGCAAATCTTGATGCGTGGTTTTGGGCTTCATGTATAAAAAATGATAATTGATTAAATCTTGTTTTGTAGATGTGATAGTAATAATATCTCATTATGTGCTGCTTTTTCTTATGGATTTGTGCAACATGGATCACTAAAGGTTACATCTTCTCTTATCTTAAAGGTCCAGTGTGTAATATGTGTGGTATGCAGCGGCCTCTAACGGTGAGGTTCTAGATTGAAGCGCTCCACCGCTCACCCCTCCCCTCCCTAAGACTTTGGAGATGTTCCAGAAGCTACGGTGGCCTTCAAGGACAAGAAGCTGTTTGCTGAAGATGTCATCGTCCACGACAGCTTTGAGCCTTTCTAACAAGTCAAGTGACGAGGTGAAGACATGTTTAGTTATTTAGTCTATAATACTATAAGTTATAGCTCACAAGTAAGATAGCAGTTATGAGTTTTATTGTTTAGGTAATACAAGCTAACATTAGCGACGTAATTCTAAACAATACTAACGGTTATTTTATTCCTATGTTAGGTGTTATTGATAGCGTTGGCAGGATAATGTTACATATTTTATTATCTGTTTGCAGAGTCAAGTGCTGAAGGTTAAAGAGAGAGGAAGGAGAGGAAGAGGTGCTGCTGCAGGCAGGGCCAGGCGAAGCAGGGGAAGAGGCTGGAAACCCTCCGAAGGGACCGAAAGAAAGCGACTGAGGTTTGTAACGTTAGTTATAAAATAGTTTTATTATATTTGTTCTGCATGATATGAACAATACCAATACAACACAAAGTGGTATTTACACAGCAGCTCTGTGCTTTACATCACTGTCGTCTGTATAGTTTGATGTGTTATCAGTGTGATGTGAGTCAGTAGCCCCTTTTACTCAGCCGGTCAAGGCGGGAATACTGCGCCTGTAATCTGCCTCGCTGTTCTGTTTAGCCCGTATTCAGTAACAAATCAGGCGGTGCGGCGTACTGTAGGGTTGAGGAGGTGTGTGGGCGTGTTTGTGCTTTAGAAGCTAACCGCTGTGAAACAATCAGAAAATAACGTTTATTGATCTGATTCATCAGCGTCCTCACTAACGTTATTAGTGCTCCCTCTCTTCATTCACCCTCAAGCTCACTTGACCACAGCTGCTCTCTCTCCCTCCCTTTCTCTCGTCTTTTTAAAAATGAGTCGGGAAGCCGACAGAAAAGTCTAACTCAACCTTTAACGTTATCAAACCAAGAGAAATGTCCATCCCATGTCTTAGTAATGTCTTTGTCCTCCCTCATGGCAGAGTTTACAGCTCTGATCAGTCTGATCTCCATCACGCCTCTGAATCCGGAACGCCAGCATGCGGAGGCAGCTTTATACTGGCTTTGTGTGGTTCAGTGTAAAAAAGCAAAGACCGATCCTCTTTACGGCTATAATGCAGGTTTTCTGTATAAAATAGGTTACTGAAAACATCAGCAACACTACTGAATGATTATATAAATACTAAGGATGCACGATATTATCAGCACGTCATCGGTATCAGCCGATAAAAGCTTTAAAATGAAATATCGGCATCATCCATTTCTGCTGATTATGAGAGGCCGATATGTCGCCTTCTCCTCCGCCGCTGGACTGTGTTTCCCTCCACGGACTGTTTCACCCTGACGGTCCCGGTGCTTCCTCCGCAGGCTGCACTTCACTCAGCTGCCTGTCAGACCTGCTGCCTCTTCCCACGCTGGGAGGCTAGCAGGCTGTGCTTCCCTCCGGCCATGCTGCGGCTGACGCTCCACTAGCCTCCCAGCTAACGTTAGCCCCAGCTCTCCATGTGGATCCAACCGGAGCACCGAGCCCCAGTTTGTTATTCAGTTTAAAGTGGGAAGACGCAGCTGGTCTGACAGGCAGCTGAGTGAAGTGCAGCCTGCGGAGGAAACACCGGGACCATCAGGGTGTAACAGTCCGTGGAGGAGCTGCTGTGTTCAACTGCACAGATAGGAAACACCTCGGCTGACAGGATGTACCACTCTGTTTGGAAAAAAAATGTTTTTGGTTTGTACCGGCAGTTGTCAACCAGTGTATCAGGTGCATTACCGCCACCTTCTGCTCCAGAGTTTGGACCAGAGATTAAATCCTACACATTAATCCTGTCTGTCTAATAAACTCAACGAAAACTCTACTGCTGCTCCAACGTGGCAGGTTCATTAAAGTTTTAAGGCTTCCTAAATTCTTCCTTCATATATTGTCTTTCTTCATCATACGTACAATCTATGCTTGCATGTGTAATAGTCTCCTCAGCCATCTGGAAAAAAAATATGTACATATATCAGCATCAGCAATCGGCCACAGTGAGTTAGAAATATCAGCATATCGGATATCGGCAAAAAATCCATTATCGTGCATCCTTAATAAATACTATACAGGAACAGTATCATGCATTGATATTTTGACTTTTTAAAATCATGGTATTGTTGTAGACATGTTTGGGAACGCTGGACAGCCTACAATCCATATTCTGCACTACCGTTACCATAATTCTAACATATGAAACTCATAACCTATTAAGCCTTATCTGTGTTTTTCCTGTGTTTTTATTTTTTCAGAGACTTCTTGAAGAGATGACCTTGGAGGAGCACAGGCAGCTCACCAGTGAACTGCTTCAGAGGCAGCCAGGGTTAATGTTTGATGCCTTGATGATGCATCAGTGCAGGCATGGTGTCCCACCGTTTGCTGGAGTGCCAGGGGTACCATGGTGTACTTGTAGTAACTGTACAGACATGCCTACGGACCGGGAGAGGAAATGCTGGGGCCAGTACCCTGCAGATTGTGTAATAATAATACTGTACTTCTCCCAGTACTGTCTTGAAGATGCCTTTTTTGCATTCACAGGCGGTACTGAGAGGACATTATGGTATTAGGCCAAACGAGGAAACCTGGGGATGACAACCAGGAGTACCAATATGCTGCCTGTAGACATTTCATCTGTTGACAGCATGGCTCTTTAGGCCAGAGAAACCGACTTGTCATCCCCAGTTGCTGTCACACTGGTTTCACACCTGGCCTCTGAGTTTCCCTCCAGGTCCTCTGGAACGTCCACATAGTATCTGAGGTACTCACACACCTGCCTGTTCATCATCAAGGCATCAAATCATCTCATATTTATCTGTTACATTTGTGAAAGAAAACTGAATAATAGGTTATATACATGTTTCAGATAGTGTTTAAGTTCAGTTTAGTGTTAGTTTGTGTTTCACACATGTTGCATGTCTATTCTAAACTTAGTTCTTAGCTGTGTAAGATGAAGCAGTAGAGTGTTTAACAGTTAAGTTTATTCTGTTGTACTTTTACCTGAGCCAGTGATAAAATAAACTATAGTTATGTAGATGTTTATGTGTGTTTTTAGAGGATAGTGTGCTTTGTCCTTTGCATGTTTATGTACTGTCATATATGGTGGTGAAGAAAGACTGTTCCTGAGTTAGTTGAACTTTTGACTTGTGTTTCTATCTGAGGGTTGCTGACCTGTAAGGTTAGTAAACAGATGTTTTAAATTCTGTACAGTAGTATTTAAGGGACTGGTTAACCTTTCAGACAAAGTAAAGATAGCTGGGTGGTATCTTTGTCTCCAGAACTATGATGCATTATACTTCTGATTGTATTATTTGATTACATTATTTCATAACCTAACAATGCTCTCTTTGTGTGTTTATTGAGTGATCAGCAATTTCCCATTACATGGTTTTGATATTTTATTTAATATTTGATAATGATATTTTATTATTTGATATTTATTTATTTATTTTATACTTGTTCTATACACTTTCTATGTTTATATATTTTCTGGATAATTATTACATTTTTTTGTTTATATATATTCACATTTGTTCAATTTAAATTTGCAAGTTAACCAAATAAAAGACTTAATAAAAGATATTCATCAGATGTACACGCTGTAAATATTGTAATGATACACATATTAATATATATTTATACAATGACAGTACTTCCCTGCAGTCAGTATATTGTCATTACCACTTCCAGTTATGTATTAATTTATATTTTCATTATAGGGGACAGCTGTATGTTACAAGTTTGAACAAAAAAAAACTGTAAAAAAAAAAAAAAACACTGACAAAGAAAACTTTGACTCAGTGTCAAATACTTTAAGTGTTTCTTACATTAGGACCAGCCGTGACAGTAACTGTTTAACTTTTAACCAACACTGGGATGCTGATAACGGGAACACACACACTCAGAAGCTGCCTCACGTGATGAAGGTCTGCCTCTAGCATCCAGGAGACATTATCAGTGACAGTAGCGGTGTCGTGTGCATGTTTACAGGCAGGTGATACACAGACTCTGCATTTTCAGGTTGTGGTAGGCAACTGTTGGGGCCCGCTTTGGTTGTTTGATCAATTGATGAAGTGCGACCCCTCACCAGAGCACATCTGGAACTGATCAAACCCTTAAGTCGGACTAAATTATGTAATATCAGTCACAGAACATGAGAACCTTGCTAGTCTTCCTTTTGTATCAAATAGCAAGAAAGTTGTAGCATAACGTCTTTGAGTTAATTTGCTTTACTTCACGTTGTGTGTTTGTGATATGACTGTTGCATATGTGCACATCTCAGAGTCGATGCTGGAACGATACATTGTGTAGCCTACTGTATGTGGAACAGTATCCAACAACATAACAGCATGTAAATAACAGAAAATCATAAAAAGCAGAATATGGCCCCTTTACATGAGAGACAACCATAATATGAGTGCACAGTATTACATCTATCTGCAGATATACATATACACAGTGTATAAGTGAAGATGTACTATGGTCCTGAGAAGTGTTAAAGAAGATATTATGGGAGATATGATATCTATGGGAGTATTTGTCTCATACTTATAATCTTTTATAATCCAAGCAGAACTCAGTGAAGCCAGCTGATGTAAAAGAGTGAAGTGCTGCGTCACTGATGGTTTTTATTGAAGACAACTGCTACAAAACTCAGTTTGTTCTTTTCTTTTCTTTCTTTACTTTTCTTTCTTTTTTTTTTTTTTTTACAAAATAAACCAATAACAGTATTACAAATAATTCAAATCGATACATCATTCACAAGTATACCATCAAATATACATTTATACAGAAAAACATAAAGTAGAAAAAACAACAAAAAGTCCAAGTGAGATCACAGTGGTAAGGACTGAGGAGGGAGGCGTGTTTGGCAGTGGGTGACCCCTCCAGAATCAGACGTTGATCCTGTGTCTCATGTGCTTTGGACCAAAAAGGGTCCAGGAAATATCTTTTTACTACTCCTGTCTACACAGAACAGAAATGTTGTCAGGGCCACCCCGGGTCAGGCAAAAGATAAAGGGAAAAGGTACCGCATAGAGCTGAACGTTGGATTCTGAGAGTTCATTCTCACTTATATTTTCCAGGCATTTTGATGGTTTAATATAGACTTCACAGTAACATTCAGACTGTAAAACAACTGTACTATACTGTGTACGGGATGAGAAGATGAGCATCAGTCTCATGTCTACATGTGAAGTAGAGAGCTGAGTGAGGAACACTGAGAGGAAAATACATCTTCAATAAAGTAGGAAATATGTTCAACTGTTGTACTGCTCAAGTGAACAATATTGATAGATTCTGGATTTTACATAATGTCATTTTAAGAATTTTTAACAAGGTAATTGAATTTTTTAAAATATAAAAACCATATCAGACACAGATTATTATTCCAAGCAGAGTATTTTATGTCATAAAATACTCTTTCTATAAGTTTATAGAAATAAACTTGCCTTGCTGTCATCACAGGTGAGTTGTTTACACTCTTAGTGCTCGGCAGCGCTGCTTATGATTCATTTATTTATTTATAGGCCCATGTTTTATGCTGCTGTGTGAATGTGGCCAGGAAACAGTAGATCCTGCTGCTTCCACATGCTGTGTGTTACTGGGGAGTGTCGGGGAGGAATGCCATCTGTCTACAAGGTGTAAGGATTGTTTTTCTCACCCACTTTGCTTTGGTGCCTGTAATTTCACTTCATTAAACAGTGATGATTTAAGTATGGTAATAATTTCCTAATTCTTCCAAAATAGTGTTTGAAAACTTTGGACATGATTATAGACCTAACTGATTGTCTGGCTACGCTACGCAGGGCGTTACATACTGGGACTATGTCTTATGAACAGTGACTCTGTGCAGCTTCTTGGAGTGGTATGGTCACAGTGATGGTTTTATATATATATATATTTTTTTTTTTACAAAAACACATTTTTAATTTTGGCAGTTAAATAATTGTGACCGAGATAGACAGATATGTTGTGAGTGTGAGGTTTTTCAGTTCTTCCTGGTAAACACTGTTTCTGAACGACCTCAAACATATCTTTGGGAATGTCATGTTACTTACCGGCCAATACTGATATATCTGTGATAAGCTAATTTATTGCTTGGGTTCTATTTGGTACCATCATGACTGTACAAATAGCAAAACCAAATGTCCAGATGTTCATTGACTATATATGCAAATCCACTCTAACCACAGATGTGGGTGGATGGATAAACTCATCAAAAAATAGTTCCAGCATGTAACTCTGCCTAAATCACAAACTGTAGTTTTTACTTTCTCTTTGTGTAAACACATGAGGTAGAACATGTGACGAGTCAGCTGACACCAGCTCTGACACAACCGTAATATATCAGATATCCATTTGAACATCTCACTCCCAGATAGACAGATAATAAACACATTTCCAGCTGCAGGGTAAAGGAACAGGAAACCTCTTGGCAGAACAGACACATTTCAGCTCTATGCGAGTACTGTGCGATGTAGGAGCCGTAGTGCAGCTCAAACATGGGTCAGCATATGGACAAAGCACGGCACACACACACCAAACAATTACAAAAATGAAGGTTCTCTTTAAACTGTACATAGAGAGGTCATATTCAAGTGAGGTCACACTGGAAGCATCATTTCTGTTCTCTGTGTTTGTGAATGACCTCGCGTACAGAGATGAGCCCGCCAGTGTTTATAGCAGTGAATCTGTAGTCCAGCTCTTAACGCTAAAAATAAAAAAAGAAATAAAAATATCAAGTGGAAGGAATATAACAGCGTTATGAGTGAATGTGTCTCTACCTGTTGGATAGTTAACAGACAGATGTAGGAGGTGTTTTCACTTCTTCACAGAATAATCCAGTTGAAATTTGATACTTGAGCTATTAAACAAAGCTTCATTTCTATTTGTCAGTTTATCAAAAATGAATTTGTAATTTTGAAATTAAGTCTTTAATATTTGTGATTTTAGTGCAACCCAATTCAGCCCATGTTGATGGCAGACATTCATCCAGGCTGAAATAAGGATCCCATGTGACGACTAGTCACCGAGGCCTCGTTCAGACTTTGATTCATTTACTTCTCATCGTTCAGTTAGTCTTCAAAAACAAGTGAAGGTTGTGGATGTTTCTCATTTCTTTATATGAGCACATATTAAAATCCTGGCCACTGAGATATCTTGATTCCATGCTCACATTTATAAGATAGTATTTGAATGGTTAACAAGCCTCCACACTGGAACCACGCTGTGTTTTTGTCTGAAGAGAAGCAATTTGAAGACAAATAACAGCAGTTATGTCCCATAACAGAGTCTGAGTGTGCTGCTTAAACCCAAAACACTGAGATGTGCGTACTATGTCTATGTACAGTATGTGTTTTTGTGCACCTGTGAAACATGTAGGACCATTGTTATGACAATGACATACATACTGTAGTATGACACAATAGTGCAGACTGGTGTTGAAAAACATATATCCTTAAATATCAACGGTAATAAAGAATATTTCAAAAAGAATTGTGGAAGAGTGTAAAAATGAGATGTGGAAGCACCATTTTTAGACTGTGGTCATGAAACATTAGCTTGAAATCTCTATCGCCAGACAAGTTGTGTGACTTCAGAGAGTTTGACACAGAGTACACCCACAGTGTGCAGTGTGTGTAGTGTCTAATGTGCTTTTGAGGTGAGCTAATCTTGCACAGTCCACTAAGCATATGGTATATGTTCAAACATAAGCATGCAACAGTAAATATTGTACAAGTAAAGCAGTTCAGTTCAATGTTCTTCAAACTCCAGTTCATGACCTCACTGTGCACCTGTATATAACATTGACAAAAGGGAGGTAAAAGAGTGTGCAGAGCCAGATTAACCCACACATGAAACGAACAATTACACAAGCACAAACCTGCAGAGTTGTTTTTTGTTGTGGTACCTCAAAAACTATGATTAATGAGCAGATTATAAAGAAAAGCTATCAATGCTAACCTGTACAGAATGGAAGCAAGAGATGTATTCCCTCACGGTTTTAAAATAGCAATGAGTTACAAAACATCGACTGTCAGCTGAGAGGACATCTGATGGATTTAGGGGTGTTTTTGGATGCTATAACAAAATCAGGAGTGTTGTACCTCATAGGAAGCCGACCATTTACAAACAAGACCAAGTCCAAGATCAGTCATATACAGTATATTAACAGTGAGTGAGTAAACTTTGTGCTAGTACAGTAGAAGGAAGAGGTATAACATACCAATTGTCCTGATACCAAAAAAGAATCACTCAGACTTCACGATTCAAGGTGCAAAATCAATTTTCTGTACTGTGAAGTATAAATTATCATCATAACCGCATAACATTTATAAAAAGCACAGTTTTATCAAAATTCACATTTTTAAAAACCAACAAAATAGAGTTCTGAGAGTGTACCGTTTCTGTGAAGTCTAAAAATCATGTTCCCTTTAGAGTCCCCCACCCAGAGGGTTTCTGAGACCGTCTGTTGGTACAACTACAACACCCAGCATCTCACCTCAGCAGGCTCATTTTAAAGCATAAAGGAGTTATGCACATGGACAGATAATCCAATGATGGGCCCCTGGTTCAGTAGAGTTGGTGGTGGGCCCATATTGCATGGTGTCAGTATGGAGCAGAGCACCCATACGTCCTACCTGAGAGCATAAACACTCATTTTGAAGGAGCTCATGGAGACTTTTTTCTTGTGAAGACTGTTCTCACAAGAAAAACCAACACATCCTCAAACCAAAACAACAGAATAAGTCTATTTCCAGTGACTCCCAAAACGCCCTCTAGAGGAAGGATGGGGACCAGACGAATGACCCACAGCACCGTTTATAATGTAATGATGTTTTATGATGTGACAACGCTGTAAGGTCTGGTTTAGGCACAAACACCACTTTGTTATGGTTAGGGAAAGATCATGGTTTGGGCACCCGAGCCACGGTGTCTTTCGCAGGGAAAGACACTTTGTTGAAAGCGGGAGGTGAACAGTGGCCTCCTGCAGCAAAGGCCACTTTTTGCCTTTTTTGCCATCTTGCTAACTATCTAGCCATCCCTCCTACCTGTCCCCTGATGAGAAAGTCACCTCCCCGGGGTAAACGTAACCTTAAGTTGTTTTTGCCAGCTTGAATTTTAGACCTATACTGTCACGAGCTGGAAAAACTACAGCATTAATTGTATGTTCAAATGCATAACACAACCAATGTTTACAGCTCTAATAGCTGTTTGAATTATGACTCATATCCATCAGAAGCAAAAATGGATCTAATGTAACACTGTCATGATGCCATAAACCCTACCCCTAAACCAAACCTTACCACAGTCTTTCCTTATCTGTAATCAAGTAGTTTCAGCTGCCCAAACTGAAGCCTTAACCACAGCAGTCGGCAGGTGCATGAAATTTGTAACAGAGATCTGTAATGGTTTTGGAAAGTGCTGACAAACGATGTCATCCTGCCAATTAGGGCACCAAGTTAGAAAATGATCGTTTTGGAAGGCAATGACAAATGACCCATTTTGTAGTTCAGTTTGTAGGACTTGTTGTGACAACGTCAAAGTGAACATTGAGGCTGTTCCGGTAGGTTTACAGAGGAACTTTTTCTCTCTGCAAAGAGAATTTTCTATAACAGCTTCTTCACACATAAGCTCTATCTTAGGACCCCATGTGAACTCTTGGGCCCTGGGGCCTGTTCCTGGTAGGCCTGTTCAATAATCCATCCAGTATGCATACAGCTGAAGTTATCTTGGACAGTCACACCTGGCACAGCACACTTTGTCAAGGAAGATACATTGCTAATCCTGTGCAATTATTAAGGAGCCATTCTTTTTCTATAACAATAAAAAAGGTATTACATTTCACTGACATCATAGATTAACCAGTCCGTGAACAAGAAAGTGTCAAAATGATGTATTTGAAAAAAAAAAGCTACACTACCTGATTTTGTTTAAGAGTAACTACACCCAGTCTTCTGCTTGTGCTGCCATGTAGGGGTTGCTACATGATCTGTTCAGACACCTGACCAAACCCAACTGTGTAGCTCCGTTCACAAGTGCAACATACTTGAACCTCTTTCAGCTCAGGACAGCAGCCCTTTTTGGAGTCAGGCTTTAAATTGCTGAATAGCCCCAAATCCCAAAGTTATTCTCAGTTCACTGCTTATGTTGTATGAACTCAACTTTATGGAAGTGCATTGAATACACTTTAGAAAAAAAAACTGTTGTGACTTCCATATTTTATAATTATGACTTTAATTACAATCTCATAATTATGAAAAAACGATCTCATATTTAAAAAACATTTGCTGACTGATGTGCAGTAGCACCTGATCTTATGTTTGAGTGTCATGTTTATTTCTTGTGAGAGATATATTTAAACACAGAGGTTTATTACACTCTGTGGGCCCCTTCTTCACTGACAGGACCACAACAACCTATGATATTTCACTTTTATAGTAAAAAAAAAGATCCATATGTCCTAATTATGAGCTACAAATCTCATAATTATGACATATGGATCAAGTAAATGATCTCATAATTTTGAGATTGCAAAGATATTGTTTCTTGTAATTAGGAGATACAGATCTCATATCTCATCAGTGTAGGCCTAGAAACAGATGTGCTGTAGGTTGGGCACACAGAGTTTTAGCTAAATGCTAAAGGCTATACTTTGTTGAGTGTATTAAATGTGCAGTGAGCAGTATCTGTCTCTGAGATTTTGTCCTAACTGAGTACGTTTACACTTAAGCTCACAACATCAGACACATCAGAACTATGTGAGATACAGTTGTTCCATTTATAATCTTTTTTTTTCTTTGGTGAATGTAATGCTCTTCTGTACAACTGTACAATGTGCTAAACACATGCACAATTTTGCTGAGTGGAAACTTTGGAATTTGGGGGACGATTGTACATCTTCTTAAAATCAGGTAGTGTATGAGCTCATGAAGATACTGAATCACACAAAGATTGCACATTAGTGATGGAGTGGGGACTAGACCCTAATAAACACCATTCAGCTATTTGTTTGGGTATATGCCAAAATAAAGCAAAGTATATTGATATGTACAAGATGACGACTGTGTTTTCACTATGAGTAACACTGAAAATATCTCCACAACACATGTACTGGGACAGCTTGGATTGCAACGTATTGATTCTTGACCCAAACCTGACCGGGACTGTACAGTAACTCTACATGGCTTCACAGACAATGGGACAGTGAAATCACAGTGAATGACAGACGCTAGATGGTCCAATAAACATTTACATTTGGTCCATTTCAGGTGACTGAAGTGTATTTAAAGGTTAAAAATGTTACTGTCTTGGTAAGACAATGTGTAAAAAAAAAGAATATCAACCAATTATCAGTAGGCATGCCTGTGTGTGCATGCTCACACAGGAGTCATTATGGAGGCCATTTTTAAAGTCTGTGGGTTGACAGTAGATCTGTTGCCTTTCATTTATCTGTCTGTAATGTCTGTTCACCAGTGAAGACAACATCTGCAGCTTCTGACAGCACAGCTATTTAAATCTGTGATGACCTTTTAATGAGCCCTTTTAAAGGGCAATCCATTCACTTCATTCCACTCTGGGAGCCAATAAATACAATGAGTTAAACCCAGCACAACCACTGTGTGAGTAACAGTAATGTAATGTTAACAGCAGTTGGACTGAGTGAAGCTGGAGAACCACATAGAGACCAGGGACTATGCTGCAACTTGACCAGTGCACACAACAGCTGTAGCAACCACAAAGAGAGAGCACACTGCTGCCTCTGGGTGTGCCCACGGCTGTTTGCTGCTGCTGCTTCTCTGTGCCCTTTTGACATTATGTGCCTTTGTTACATTGGATATTGATGGCCAGTTATGGATTGGCCAACACCGTTAACCCAGCCATTGTGTAATTTAAACCCAGTCTCACATCAAAGTGTGTAATAGCTGTGTTGGTGCACAGTGCAAAACGTATTATTTTCACAATAACGGCTCTAAAATTGTGAATGCCTCCGCTGGGCCTAAATGTATTTTAAGATGTTTCCTAAACTAAAATGGGTTATACAAGTAGCATCGCTCCTTTAAAGAATAGCTCATTGTGTAGTGAGTAAAAAGCACCAAGACCCCGGGAGACATGAGAGCAGCTGCTCGCTAACAGCTACGTGTGTTTACAGCAGAGAGCAGGAGGGAAGACAGACATCTCACTCTGTTACTCTGTGCAAATAGCGAAGGGACTCTGCACAACCCGGCACAACCAACTTTTCTGGTAGAAACCCTGATATACATTCACTGAATGAAGATTATGAAAATAAAATGCATATTTCTCACTAGAAATGTTATCAAAACACATTTTAATGCAGAAACCATCTTAAAATATTTCATTTTCCGCTGAGAATGTGGAATGGCAGCAAATTTCTTTTTTGTTTTCACAGACAGAAACTTGACAGTCACGTGACGTGGACATAGGCCAATAGAAAAGAATAAACAAAAAAAAATGTAGGCATCTCACAATTTTAGAGTTATTGTGAAACTAATATGTTTTGCGCTGTGGACCAACGTAGCTGTTTCATACTTTGATGTGAGACAAGACTGGTATTTTAACTCTTATCTCACATCATCATATTCAGTATTTTTAGATTAGATTGTTTTTATGCGTGTGAATGAATTGTTTGGGTGTAAAGTATTTTGAATTGAAGCACATAGACCACACTAGAAGAAACAATGAATGTGTTAAAGGCCTGAGACTGCTTCAGACAAAGAGTGCCTGAAACTCCCTCTCTATCAGCAGAATCATGTGAGAGCTGTGTCCAACAACTTTCGTAATGTTCCGAAACAGACAATCTGACAAACAGGCTCCCTTTATGCAGCAATTGGCCAGGAATTTGGAGATGTGAAGTAGGTTAATAAACTCTGAATATGTTGTTAGAAAATTTGTTTAGTTAAAGCTATCCTTCAGATTTCAGTCCTGGTTGATTTGGCGGCACCTGTGGGTACCATTGGTAACAGCAGGTGTGATTTAATAATACAGTTCTACAACAAATTGTATGTGTGTGGACCACTGGTAGCAGCAAACACACCTTAATCTGCTTCTCTGTGAGAAAGGCAACAGAAGAAGAGCAACTGGTGGGTCAGTTTACAGTGCAGCCAAACAAACTAGACTGCAGAGGTCAACTTTCGCATCAGATGTATATTAATTAGTATGTGTGTGCATTGTTTTCTGCGAATCCCTTGTGCAGATGTACGCAGTTTGAATTCTGTGTGGATTCCACAACTAACAATGAAAACTGATATACTGAGAGCCAATTACAGAATGCAAATGCATTAAATGGCTATTGCTGTAAAACTACCTGCCATAAATAGTACCAAATATGGGGTCTGATATGATGAAAATCGTAAGGATTATAACTAAAGTGTTGTGCCCTGGTGCCTCCT
Organism: Thunnus maccoyii; assembly: GCF_910596095.1. Taxonomy (NCBI): domain Eukaryota; kingdom Metazoa; phylum Chordata; class Actinopteri; order Scombriformes; family Scombridae; genus Thunnus; species Thunnus maccoyii. The sequence continues at coordinate 682,873 of NC_056536.1, read as the reverse complement.
TGTCAAAATCTAGAACATCAACATCACTGTGTGACAGAGCTAGCAGTAAGCACCTGTAAGTACCTAAATGTACTCCACTGAAAGTAATACTCTATGCTTTTGAGCTAATAAGTTAGCTCGCATCTTGCAGTTACTATTTAGTTGAATTCTACTATTCTGTTTCTCATTTTCAACATCGAGTCTTGCACAAAAAGGTCAAAATGCAAGGCAAATTTAGTTAAAATCTTGGTGGCAGTGGAGCCATGTATGGGGAGTTATCATTTAATAAAGTAATCTTTTAAAAAAGTATGTCTTTAAATAGGCACGGACTGAGCACTTTGAACACTGGTCCAGGTGGCTGTGGTTATCGTCACCTACAACATAAAGCCCCCGAGCACAACTGTAACCTGAACATATAGCAGCTAACAGGAAAACTACCAAATGTCTGTGCTGTGCTGCAGACTGATGGAACCTTAAGGAGAGATTTTGGAGAGAGGGAGGGTGGAGCTGAGGTTGGATTCTGTGTATGTCGTCAGCCCTCCTCAGAGGTTCCAGGAGAATGCAGGGTTGGTTGGCTGCTGGCTTTCCTACAGTAAACAGAGCCTGTGTGCTCCTGGTCTGTGAGCTCACACCTCCACTGAAGTGATCTGGTTCATCTGGGCCCTCATGGACTGGATGCTGTTGAGGATCTTCTTCTGATGGCCGGCCAGTGTCACTTCAACTCTGAGGATGTCCCTGTGAAGGGAAACCATTTGTCAGTTCAACTCATTACACCACAAGACTGCGTTAACACACTTAGTCTACTGCTAAGTTTAAATAACATTTTCTGTGTGTTTTATAATATGATGAACCACATTGAGTGTATGTGGGCTTTATTGCCCTTGGTTTTGCCTCTCAGACTTCTTACCAACCGTAACCCTATGACTGGAGGTTGTTGGAGCTTGACAGACACTACCCAGGGCCGAAAACTGTCAAAACTCATCTGCTTGTTTTTAGGGAAAAAATAGTTGAATCTATGTTTTGACTTACAGTTAATGTGCAATTATAATATTAATTGAAAAAGAATACAGCATAAATTACTTTAATTGTGCTCCCCCACTTTTGAAATCAAATCTATACCCTGGATTATTCTGAAAAACTGTAATTTTTAATATGGGTTTTCCCAAATTTCTGCTGAAATGTCCTTTAATGTTAGGAATTCCAAAGACACTCTATAATTTAAAGTCAGATAGAACTTAGATATTTGTTTTCTTTTAAAACTGGGATCCCTGTCATTTGTTTCAAAATCACAATTAATTAACTATAATCATGATGATTAGTACCACTACCACATCCCTCTTCCTGTCATCTGTCTTAAACATAAAGTATCTAACATACTCCATGGTCATTTGAGACACCACATCAAAGCTGGTAAAGCCTTCGTTGGCAAAGTTCTCCTTGTACTGGCCCATCTTGATGGCGTCCAGCCACTCATCCACTGTGCTGAAAGACGAGAAGTCTGGTGTGCTGCGGTCCAGCAGAGGTAAGTGAACACTAGAGAACAAAGAGAAAACAAAAGAAGAGCATATAAACAGTGAGAAATTTGAGTTTTTAGGGCTATGGGTTATTCACAGTGTGAAGTGATGTAGGTCATTTCTGCTGTACCTTGATGACAGAGGTGTCATGGCCTTGAGGCTGTTGGGGTTGCGGATCATCTTATCCAGGGTGCTGACAATCTGGCTGAATTTGGGCCGGTTGTTGCGGTCTTTCTGCCAGCAGTCCAGCATCAGCTGATGCAGTGCACTAGGGCAATCCATAGGGGGCGGCAATCTGTAGTCCTGCTCTATGGCATTGATTACCTACAATACAACACATTCAATCAAAATTAATAATAAGTAACAGAGAATGTGACCAGAAATGAAACTCAGTCAGTACAGAATTACACTCAATAGGTAAGACACACAATCAAAACCACCAACCAAATGTAAATGAAAGGAAACCAACATTTGATTGTTGGCATTTTAGATGACTTTCAAAATGAGACAAAACGGTCTGTTAAATGGGTTATTCACTGGCTTCCAGTTATTTTTTTAACTGGAAGCCAGTGCAGTGAGATTACAATAGGAGTAATATGTGACCATCTGAAGAAGTAGTAGTCAACCAAAAAACATACAGAAGGAAAATAAATTGCTAAAGCATTGCTGAAAATGCAGAAATCTGAAATGTAGTGCTTATTTTGAAATTCCAATCCTTGTGTGTGGCTCCTCGGTAAGCTCCTATTACCATCTGGGGGCTTTTATTTTGAAAAACAAGTCTCATCCTGAGCTTTGTTAAGATACAGTCACTGTCTGAGGCTTTTATTTTGAAAAATCATCAAAAGTCATCCCTAGTTTTTTCTGTTAACATACAGTGACTGTTTGGGGCTTTTATTTTGAGAGACTGTTTGGGTAAGTAAGAGAGAGATAGTGTGTGTCAGTATGTGTGTGTAAAGTGTGTGAAGTGTGTAAAGTGTGTAAAGTGTGTGAATTTTGTGAAGTGTGAAAAGTGTGTGAAGTGTGTAAAGTGTGAGAAGTGTGTGAAGTGTGTAAAGTGTGAGAAGTGTGTGGAGTGTGTAGAGTGTGAGAGGTGTGTGGAGTGTGTAAAGTGTGTGAAAACCATTAAAGAAACAGGCAGGTATAGTTCTAGTTCAGTGGAACATACTACAGAATAAATATAGCTTCACAAACAGTGGTTCCCAACCTAAAAAAAATATGAAAATTGAAACAGGAAGTTGAACGCAAGAACCAGAGACAGCTTATCTTCTAAGTAAAAGTTGTGTGTTTTGAAGCGTGTTGGCTGCAGCTTTATTTAAGGAAAGCTTAACTAACTAGCTAAATAGAGTAAATAATGAACATAATTCATGTCTTCTTTTACACACTTTGGAGATGAAACTATGTAAAAGGAAGCAGAGGCGGACAAATCAGCCCAGTGATTTTCAAAGTAAATTCATCGTGTGAATCACTGCACTAAAATACAAATGCTGGTTGTTTACTCACATCTTGATTACTCATGTCCCAGTAGGGCCTCTCTCCATATGACATCACCTCCCACATGACTATGCCATAGCTCCAGCAGTCACTGGAGGAGGTGAACTTCCTGTACTGAATGGCCTCTGGAGCCGTCCACCGGATGGGAATCTTCCCTCCCTGGAAACACAAGTGTGGACAGAAAGACAAGGACAAATATCGTTCAATCACTGATGCTTTCTTTTTTGGTTTGCTTTTTTTAGAAAGGTTGTGTTCCTGGAATCTTTAATGTAAAGCGTATTGCCCTTTAAAACTGAGAAATGTTGTATGCAACTTGGACCTCATTGTTTGGAAGAGACGTATCATAAGAAAGAAAAGATGAGGATATACAATACGCAGCTGAAATACCCACAACCAGGCTGTGAAACATCTATGACAGTAGAACAGAAATCTGTACTCGTATGTTTAAACATTAAATATTCACATGTGAGCTGTATTTGAAGTCGCAGAGGAAAACAAAACACAAGATTTTGTACAAAAAATGTGAACTTGTATGTTGAAATTTTCACTCAGAAAATATTGACAACCATGTTCTGACTGTGAATTCACAGAAAAAATATTCACAAATGTGCAGATCGATATTTACACAACGCCAGCTGCTAACTTGTAATTCAACATTTCTTCTTTTTTTTTTTTTAGTCCATTTTCCAGTACAAGCACAACTCTTTGATTACAACCTCTGGACAGCTTCACAAATGTGTCCTCTCGTGTCACAAAGTGACGAATCTGCGTCTCGACTTTTTTTTTTCTGTGACATCAAGTTCAGATCACGTCTGAATATTTTATACAAGTTCAGATTTTTGTCCTACAGGTTCTCACATCAAGTCTACAAACTCTCACATTTTGCAACATGTTTATCTTCATAAACATCCCCATAGAAACCTTTAGATGACATCACAGACATAGTCTATGATGAAGACTCACCAGAGCGCTGGTGTAGGTGGGGTCTGAAGTATCATCCTCTAGAAAGCGTGATAGGCCGAAGTCAGACACTTTGCACACCAGATTGCTGTTGACCAGGATGTTCCTGGCTGCCAGGTCTCGATGGACGTAGTTCATGTCACACAGGTACTTCATGCCAGCTGCGATGCCGCGCATCATTCCCACCAGCTGGATCACAGTGAACTGCCCATCATTTTGCTTTAAGGAAAAAACAGAAGATTGATGTTTTGACTTTGTGAGAACATTCATGCTGCCATTTCCAATCTGGGCACTCATGATGTACTTTATAAGAACCTAATGGCCAGATTTGCATTCATTTTGTTGATGTTAGTGTTATTTTTGGCACCTGTTGGATTTTGATGTTGATAGTCCTTTGATAAAACAAAACAATACAAAAAATATACAGTATATTAGTTTCAGTCACATTTGACATATTTGATTACTCATATTCAGTGGTAGAAGTATTGAGATCTTTTACTTGAGTAAAAGTAGCAATACACACAACATAGAAATACTCCATTACAAGTAAAGGCCCTGCATTAATATATTATTATTATTATTATTAGTAAACATATAAAAGTATTAGTTGCAAAATGTGCTTAAAGTATTGAAAGCAGAAGTATTCCCCACTTTTGGTGTCTTAAAACATTTATTCAAAGACGATTTAATGTGGATGTTTTGACACTGATCAATAGAAAACAGATCTCTACAAAGTGATCTAAAAATACCACAAATATAAAAAATATAGAATAAATCATCTGTTTTACATGGAAAATATTGATCTGAAAACTAGTAACTAGTAACTAAAGCTTGAAACAAATGTGGTGGAGTAGAAAGTACAATATTTTCATTTTGAAATGTGGTGGAAATGGAGTTTTTATATTGTAGAATGAACTTCCATGCTCAAATGATGTAATAGGTATCATATAAATAAATAAAACACAACTTTTATCAGTATGCATTTACATCTTGGGTGAAGAGGTCAAAGGAATGACTCTGACGAAGGCCACAAGCCAAAACAACTTGGTCTCATAATAAAGTTGGAGTTTTGACCTCTTCAGAGTATTTCCCTTCTCCATGCACCTTGGAAATTGTGCCAGAAATTCCTTCTTATCTTGAGTTGTTTAAAATAGCGCTAACAGACTTGTAGGACTGCAGTCATCATCTACTCTCAGTTTGGACAGATACATTATTCTGGGCTATCATGAGATTAACTTGTGGAACTGGCTCTTTAACTGTCATTAGTCAAAATCCCCCTAGTGCAACACCAATACTTGAGAAATGTTTGACTAGCCACCAAATATTTATGCATGAATTCATTTAACTGTTCAGATTTAGATTTCAGAAAAAGGCTCATTTTCATCTAGTTATCAGTTTGTTTTTGTTCTGGAGATGTCAGTGAGTAGTTCATGAAACTATCAGAGATTCATGGCCAAAAGGATGATGCTTAATATTTATGGTGACCTGAGGTGCCACCATCAACATCTGAAAATTTACACATGAAATACCTAAATCTAACCCAGGAAGAACAAAATCCATAACGTGTTGTGTATGGAGCGCTGTACTGGCAGTCAGGGCAAGTGCAACGGAGGCAACTTCGTCATCAATCAGTGTTTCTTTACCCTGAGGAAGGAGTCGAGGGATCCGTTCTCCATGAACTCGGTGATGATCATCACGGGGCTGCTCTTGGTCACCACTCCTTCCAGATGGATGATGTTGGGGTGGTCAAACTGGCCCATGATGGATGCCTCGCTCAGGAAGTCCCTCCTCTGGCGTTCAGTGTAGCCCGTCTTCAGTGTCTTAATAGCCACCAGGATCTCTCTCTTCCCAGGCTGCCGGAGGTTTCCACTGCACACCTCCCCAAACTCACCTGACAGGAAGATGGAAGCAGACGATGGAGGGTGAATGACATTAAAAAACATTTATTATATTTCACCCTCAGCTACTGTATTAGTAGCACATTGTGTTGTATCTTTTTGTACAAAATGCTATGCAAACATTAAGTTATTACTCATTTATGGGGGTTCTGGGCATTACTAAATCTCTATGTGTGCATGAGTGCAAAATGGTGTTAGTAGATATTTTCTGGGTGTGCGCCATAGTTGGCTATAAATGGGGACATGAGATGTTATAGAATCGGTTACTTGATATGTGCACATTGTTCTACAACTCACTTTTTTTTAATGAAAAACTCAACATTTGTTTGTTTACAGGGAAGTGGGCTGATGAAATATGGCCTAAACTACAACTGTGTCTGTTTGGGATGATGAAAATGAATGAATATGGTGCTGAATTATGTTGTATATAATTTGTGTAAAATGTGCCTAGCTGAGATCTGGTATTTTACTACTTACTGTTGAAACTGGACAGTATGTTTGGGGGCCAGATGTTTGTCATGACACAGAAATAAAAATAGAAACCAAAAAACTAAACTAAAACTTAATCTAAAGATTGTAGTTGTAAAAAGTAACTAAACTAGTCTCACTATCAGAGTTTTCTATGACATAATCTTGACAGGAATGATACATAAACTGTGTTTTTATCTTGCTAGACAGTGATATGACATGTGGTATGGATATGACCTGATGTACTAAGACTTCCATTAAGTCACCTTGTGAAAACCTCCCCCACATGTCTCTGACACCTGCCATCATTATCATTTTCATACACTGTTGTACTTCACCTGCACCGATCACTTGTTCAATCTTGACACAGGAAATGTCGATCTCCTTGGCAAACTCTCTCACTGCCTCATTAGGGTCTTCATATGTGAAGGGGTCGATGTAGATCTTCATTCCTGGTGACACTTCAACAGAGAGATTAAAAGGACAGCAACATTCACACACAAAGCAGAAAAATAAAAACAGAGCTAAAAGATCCTGCAATGTTCATGTACTCTCCCCAGCTGTCAGTCTGATCACTGATAACAACATACTGTGTACTGTAAAAAGTGTTACTTACTGTGACCACTGGTGTAATGTTGGAGTTTGTCTGTGTAGTCTGACTCTGGTCTGTCTCCTGAATTCCTCCTGCTGGGCACAAACACACAGAGAACCTTGCATGACAGCAGATCTCCCTGAAGTGTCTCCTCTTAGTTGGTTTTGTTTTGTCAAAACACAGAGCTTTATTTTGAAGTGTACCGTGAGGTTGGATATCAGTGAGGAAGTTTTCTTTCTTGTCTTGCTTGGTAACTTGGTTGTGCAGTGTTGAGAACACACACCTACTGCACCTCACAACACTGTCACTGTACTCCGCTGATTTAGAGTCTGATTCACAATGGACAGTTTAAAAAAAGGATCAAAATTGATACAACCAAACTTCTCCCTCTGATGTGTGTGAGGTGCGAGGGCTTCGTAATTATTATTATTCTAGTATGCCATTCATTTTTGAGGGGCTTGCTCAAAAATGAATGGAAATGCTCGAAAACTCATGAAAATTACTGCACACATCAGGTGCAAAGTTCTGTAGTGATTGGGCTGGGGCGTGGCCAGTGGGCTCCACAGCGCCCCTAAAAGCAAATTCATGTTGGGATAAAGTTGCTTTGATGTGAACCAAAATATCTTCGCAAAGGGTGGGGCTTAAAGAATATTGGTCATTAATCATCTGTCCAATCATCATAAATCTTGGTACATTACTTCAATTCGTGTTTTGAGCCTGACCCATAGCGGGCACCACATGTTTATCGAAAACATGGTGGACAGAATTTGACCAAAATTGATTTGGGGTTGTGTGTGACTGTGATTGTCTGGTTTGGGTTTGATGGGTTCTGGTCAAGCTCTTTCGCAGGACTTTTTGTTGTTGAAGGAGGATTAATTGAAGAGTGTTTTTGTCAAACTGCTTAGAATAGCCATGGTGTGGTTGTAGAGTTGTGGTACAGCTGTCCATCTGTGTAGAGAATATGATGTTGTCACGCATACTCCTGTACGAGTCTGAATGTCCAGCATGTTTTCTTTAATGTGCTTATTTTCATTTGGCACGATGTCCATTTGTTTAGTGAGGTTTTCTACGTTGGTTTGGAGGGAGCTGTTTTCTCTTTGGATGTGCTCGAGCTGGTTGTGGGCAAACTCTAAGGTAGATTGCATGTTTTTTATTTCAGAGTGACGTGTAACGAGCAGGTCAAGTTTTCGGTTGATAGATTGTAAAACACTGATCTCAAATTCAGTTGTGAGCAGATTGTCTGTGTCTGCAGCAGAGTTGGGTTTGTTTTGTTGTTTAAAGGGTTTGCTGGAGTGGCTGTGGAGGTATCTGGCATGTTGCACTGTAGGTGGTAATTGATAAAGTTTTCCAGGTCCACTCATTATGTGATCCACTTTCTCAATGAACAGGTCCAGGTGTGTGACAAAAACAGTTTGTGTGATTTTGGTCTTTGAAATGCTGTCTGTTGTATTGATGCAGCAGGTAGTAGTAGGTCACCATGATGAATCTCACTAGTGTAGTCATTGATCACTGACTCAATGACTACATATAATGTGACAGAGGTCGCTTGCAGTGTTGAACCAACAGAGAATTGTCAGCAAATCTCTATAGAGTTTGTTAGGCTCTTTTAGCTCATTCAGTTTTATGGCAGTTATTGTATGTAACTCTGATTCAACACTTAGCAATTAAAATATATAATAAATTATCAACAAATAATCATTAAATGACTTTCTTTTAACAGTACTTGGTGTTTGGTACATTCAAGAAAGCTTATGCTATTATTGTCATGTCATGGCCTGTAACATAACCAACTGACCTGCAGCAGACAATGATGAAGACAGTGATGGCGATGATGAAGACGACCCCTGCAGCAGCTGAACCAATGATGAGGGGGAGCTTCTCCTGGATACTGGAGTTATATTCCTCTGCAAGGCAAAAGACAGACAAAGAAGATGAAGATGAAGACTGAACACCATTCTCACACAAGCCTCTGTTTTACACAGGTGTCAAGAGGAAGCATATCTAGTGAAAAAGGACCTAACACAGAGGTAACCAAGACAAGATAGTCACTGTTCTGTATTTTGAATCAGCGACAGATGGCTATACATCACAGGCTGCAGCTTTCTATAACTCATCATGCAGCTAAATAGAGCAGGTTGTTGCTTAAAATAGAGTAAAGGGTTAAAAAACTGATTAATATAGTTATTTAGTTCATACGTTTGCTAACTAATAATAATCAGAGTGTGCTTATGTTGCTCCAAATCAGTTTTTCTTCATTGGTCTGTCTGTGAAATGCACAGATGCTGATATAGTTTTTAAGGTAATTCAATACTATGTCATTGTCAGTAGTGTCAAAGTCTGATGAAGCAGAATATGGATTGATGGTGAACGACAATCAGCAGCTATCAGCAGATTACCTGCTTCCTTTAAGTGTCTTTGTTCTAAGTGTTTTGTGCTTATGATACTTTATATTTTGTGCTGTGTTATATTTAATGCATGTATGTACTTTACACAATGTACACTCACTGGTCACTTTATTAGGAACATCTATACAATCTAATGCAATACAATACAACAGCTCTGCCATAAATTCTACTTTTATGAAGCTCATACATTTTGCCCCTCTCATGTACATTAATGGAGTGGACAAAATATTAGGAACACTTATCAATACAATGCACTCCAGTTCACCACCACCCACTACAACCTCAATAATAAACATAAAGTAGAATTATCACCTTTCTGACAATGTCAACAAAAACTGAAAATGTATAAGCTTTGTAAATGTAGAATTTATGGCAGAGCTGTTGTATTGGATTCCTAATAAAATAGCCGGTGAGTGTTTGGGCCAGTAAAACTGGTTGGCACTCCTACCTTCAGTCATGGTTTGGAAGTACATTTTGCCACTGAAGCGGCCAAATCCAGCGACAGTCCGAGCCCGAACCTGGAAGACGTAGATAGTTCCAGGCTTCAGGCCTCGTATGACTGCAGTGTTGGTCTGACTCCTTGTTAGAGATGAGTTCCACTCTGCCTGGTTCTAAAAAATACACATCACAAAATGATACATTAGAAAATGATGATAACTGAGAGACTGTTAATGAGTCACTACAGCAGTAAGAATCTCAGGAGGTTTGTGACACTGCTGTACCTTCTCATAGTACTGCAGTTCATAGTCCAGGATAACTCCATTGGGCTGATCAGGCTGGGACCAGGACAGAGTGATGCTGCTGGGGGTTCTGCTGACCTGGTGGATGATGGACACTGCTGACGGAGCTGTAAACCACACAAGGGGAAGCAAAGTTAAAAGCTGTTGAGAAAAAGGCAAAATGTATCTGCCAGGTGAGTTGTTGTGATGGACTCACCAGCCTGGTTGGTGGTGATGTTAACGGATGTGTAATGTGGTGAATGAGGACTCTGCTCAGACACTCCGTTGACAGCTTGTATTTCAAAGGTGTACTGGGTGTGAGCCAGGAGGTCACTGATGTGGACGCGGGTGTCGGTCAATCCCAGCTGACGAGGCACAAACTGCACATTGTCTCCACAGCGAGTGCAGCCACCACGCCCGCTGCCACAGCTCTTACAAATAATGTTGTAGACAACATCTTCCCGGCCGCCGCCCTCCTGCGGGGGGCTCCACTCCAGCCTCAGAGAAGTCTCATTCACTATGGAGATGACGTTTTGTGGAGCTGATGGAACAGCTGGAAGAGAGAGAGAGAATACTGGTACTGTACTTAAGAAAGCAAATGTGTAATAGTAATGAAGGTTTGCAAAATTTATTCTTCATTATTCTCTACTTTCCCCCTCTAGAGCTGCCTGTCTTGTCTGGGTTTGTAACGTGGTACATAGATGACCAATGTAAGGTAACGTTACTCTACATCTTGTTGCTGTGGTGTTCTGAAACTAAATTCCCTTCCAATTTTCTTTTGATGTTGAAGTTTAAAGATCCCCTCCAGACATGTTTTAAGATGTATATAAAATAATAATACTAATAATTTATCTTGTTAAAATCCTTAGAATGACATCTACTTCTTCTCCCTGATAAAAAACCCAGAAGCAATGAATGAATGTAGGGGGACTTCAGTTCAGTACAGAAGGCCAGAGAGGTCCAGATCCATGTTAACATTTCTCATGTTTTGTATTCTTGTTAAATCCAGATAAGGGAATAATAATTTCTTATTGTGAGACCAGAGAAACAAATGTGTTATATTTAGATGACCAAAAATTTTGTCAAGATTGTCTTTTTCATATTCTATATTTTCTTTGTATTTTGCTAGATCATGTTCTATTTTTTCTTAAGTTGCCTGGAGGTCTATTGTATCAGCCTGTGGTTTCTTGACCTCTCCTGTCCGTGTTTTATTTCTCTCTTCACTTTTGAACTTTACCATTACAAGGATACTGCAGATGTCATGGAGTTGACCATCCAGTCTACAAGTGCTTTGTAGATTTGGGGGCATATGACCGTGTCCTTCAGAGTGACTAGTGGGTTGGTGCTTTGGGAGTATATTACTAGAGTTGCTACCATGAGCTGCGTGCACATTCTCAAGCATGTTCTCAGTTTGTGTTGGGCTCCGTCTGGCTTGTGTTTGGTCACATATTCTATTTGTGATTTTCATGGTGTGACGAGAGGCTGTGTGGAATATCAAAGACATTCCTGCACAGACCATCAGTATCCTGATAATGTTAGAATCATACAGTGATATGAATAATAAGGTGATTTTTTATATCTACCCTGAACATGATTAAAACCAGAATAAGACATAACAGGGACTAGTGTGCATGAAAAGGTACTATTTGACAGATTATGTTGATGATATGACACAGAACTGATTTTGAGTGACGTTGAATAAAGTTACATTTAAAATAATAAAAGCATTACAAAATTATTAAGATTGTCATAAAATATTCTAATGAAAAGATCAGTCCACTCAGGGGAGCCAGTGGACGTCTGGTGATGACACCAAAGTGACCAGAAACGGCCCTGTACCAGCTTGCTGAGGTGAAGAAGGAGCTGAGTCTGGAAGTGAAGTTCTCCATTTGCCAGTCAATCTACAGTCCAACCCTCAACTATGGTCATGAGCTTTGGGTAATGACCGAAAGACTCCTGGTCCAAACTGGACTCCTCACCCTGTCTCTAAGGGTGATCCCATCTAGAATGAGCTCAGCACAGAACCGCTGCTCCTTGAAAGTAGTCACTTATGGTGGTTTGGGTATTTGATTAGCATGCTTCTCTCTGGAAGATTTCTGGGCAGTTCAACTAGGTGGAGACCATAGGGCAGACCCAGAACACAGACTGAGAGACTGGGTTGGGAACACCTCAAGATTAACCAGGAAGAGCAGGAGGATATTGCTAGTGAGAAATACGTGTGGGACACCTCGCTATACCTGCTGTCACAGTGCAACTTAAAGACAGATTTTTACTTAAGGCCTGTTTGGCCTTCCTAGTTCAGTCTCAGTCACAACAAAAACATAAATTACCTCAATATTCATGAGTTACAAAGGATTTATCATGGAAATTATCTGCATGACATCATGCTTAGAACAACAACATAAAACTCTGCTGCTTGCTGTAAGAGTAAGCTAGCTACGTTGACATAAATTCAAACAGCCTGATGCTTTGTAATGTTTGTGCACTGCAGAGATGGATAAGTGTTTTTATCTTATGATTTGCAGTACAATGCCTTCCATGACAGCGACAGCTGGTGTATACATACTAGTACAGGGCATCTGTGGAGGGTCGGAGTCAGAGCGGTAGTAGCTGTTGCGGCAAACACAGTTAGTAGCTCCCTCACTGGTAGTTCTGCTGTTGATGGGGCACTGCAGACATCTGTGGTCTCCCTGTGCAGCCTTGAAGAAGCCTGATACACAAGCTGGACAGACAGCAGAGGAGAAGATACAAGGTGCACAGAGAAGAAGAAGAGAAGAAGGAGGACAGACAGACAAAAGAAAGAAGATATGAGAACAATAAGCTTAGCGAGGAAATGCATGATATACAGAAAAAAGAAACAAAGGATCTGATGAAATCAATCAGTAGTGTCAACTTGATATCATATTGGCTGCTGGCAGATTCAGCATCAGGAACATCAGTATTGGTCAGATTCTAAAATACTGTGTCTGAGCTCTACTAGTACATCTCTACATTTCCCCCCACAGAGCATATGTTTAGTCATAATAGCACTGACATGTGCATCTCATAAAGGTCAGCTGATTGAAGTGACATGTACTGGGCCTCCTTCAGATGCTGTCAGTTCTACTGTCCACAGGGACAAAAAACATGTTATGCATGTGGAGCAGAGGAGACTCTCTGTACTCTTTACATAAGATGAGAAGGAAAGAAATCTGTACTATCAATGTTTTGTTTTCCATCATTTTTTGTTCCTTTGTAAATGTATAATGGCAGATGCCACCTGTACTACGGTGACTTTATATACAATATACATATACAGACATGGCTGAAATTATGGATACCCCTGCATTTTATTAAAATAATGCACCATTTGCCCTGAACAGTGTTGAAATGAGAGGATATTTTATTATTAATGCATGTCTATGTTTGGTTACAAAAAAGTTGTGAAAATAACTGAATTCATGATTAATTCTGACAAATCTGAGCTTCTCATTTTTGGCCCTGAAAATACTGCTGAGGGCATCATTCAGCATATTGGCCCACTTGCCCCCTATGTTAAAACTAACGCCAGGAATCTTGGCGTTATATTTGACCCTAAATTGAAATTTCACACCATGTCAATAAATTTGTTCAATCCTGCTTTTTTCAACTTAGGAACATTGCAAAAATCAGACCATTATTGTCGGCCTTTGACTTAGAACATATCATTCATACCTACATTTTTTCCCGCCTCGATTACTGCAATTCCCTTTTCACTTGCCTTAGCCAAGCTGCCCTGTCATGTCTTCAGCTCATACAAAATGCAGCAGCTAGACTATTAACTAGGACGGGCCGTAGATCTCACATCACTCTTGTTTTAGCCTCACTGCATTCGCTGCCAGTGAAGCTCAGGATTGACTTGAGATTCTTTTAATCACTTATTAGGCCCTACACGGTTTAGCTCCTGCCTACATTTCCGAGCTACTAAGCCTTTACACTACCGAGCAGTCATTTAGGTCTTCCAACCAAAACCTGTTGGCCATACCACGTGCCAAACTAAAAACCAAAGGCAACTATGCTTTTGCTGGCACCCAGACTTTGGAGCAATCTCCCCACTTCCATCAGATCAGCTGAGTAATAGCCAAGCATGGTCAACGTAAAGGTTACAAGACCACCTCCAAAGAGCTTGATGTTCCTGTGACCACTGTTGCCAATATTAGTAAGAGGTTTGAGGCCCATGGAGCTGTAGCCAACATCTCTGGACGTGGTTGCAAGAGGAAAATTGGCCCGAGATTGAACACAAGGATTACTCAAATGGTCGAGAAAGAACCAAAGAAAACTTCAAACAGATCCAAGCTGATCTTCAAGTTCAAGGTACAATAGTTTCAAGTCGCAACATCCGTCGCTGTCTGAATGAAAATGGGCTCCATGGTAGAAGACCCAAGAAGACCCCACTTTTAAGAGGGAGACACAAAAAAGCCAGACTGGACTTTGCCAACATGCATGTTGGCAAGCCACAGTCCCTCTGGGAGAATGTGCTTTGGACAGATGAAACAAAATTATAGCTTTTTGGTAAATCACACCAACCCTATGTTTACAGAAGAAAAAATGAAGCCTTCAAAGAAAAGAACACCATGCCTACCATGAAATATGGAGGAGGCTCAGTGATGTTTTGGGGTTGCATTGCTGCCTCAGGCACTGGGTGCCTTGAATCTGTGCAGCATAATGAAATCAGAAGACTATCAAGGCATATTGTAGCACAACATACAGCCCAGTGTCAGAAAGCTGTGTCTTAGTCACAGGTCATGAGTCTTCCAGCAGGATAATGACCCCCCCAAACTACCAGTGGAGAAGTGTAGAAACCATGGTTACGTTACATTATCGACATTGTCACCATGGTAGCGACTTGTCAATTGCGAGGGAGCCACGCCCTAAAGCATACTCTGCTTTATTGTCTATTTTACTCTAAATGGGACCATAATTTATAAAATGAACATCATGATGCATTAAAGAAGACTTGATACTAGCAATCGAGATCATAAACTCATTAGGAAACTGTTTACTGAGGTAATAAATCAAGTGAGAAGTAGGATCATTTTCTCATAGACTTCAATACAATCAAACTTCTTTTTGCAGCCAGTGGAGTCGCCCCCTGCTGGCCATTAGAAAGAATGCAGGTTTAAGGTACTTCTACATTGGCTTCATTTTTCAGACCTGGAGCTACCCGCTTGGGAGGGACAGTGAGGTGTTAGACCTCATAAGTATTTAGGGCCACGCTTCTGTACAAGGAAAACTGGACAGAACCCTTTGATGAGCATATGTGGTCGAACATTGTATGTATTTTTCCCATGGCTGTTCAGCCTTGTGAATCATTTATTGTCCCCATTACTGTACGTGCATTTTCCTCTATCTTCTATGCAAGCAGCAGGCCGTGGGTTGAAACCCCCGCTGCTAAGCAAAGCAAAACTTTGCAGTACCTGATCTCAGTTTTCATTCTAAGCATATGGTGCAACTGATCAAACACATTTATAATGGGAAAATTATAGAATCAATGTTTTCCTGCTATGTTATTTTTAATAGAAATACTAACTACTGATTAATTATTAGCTACTGTATGTGCATGCCAGCAGTTAGGTGGCTATCAGTTGTAGTTTGCTGTTTGGTCTGTTTGCCGGAAGACTGATCAATTTTCTATTCAAATAGCTGAGTTGATTTGTTTCAGTTGATTCTGACCTGACAGATATTCAATATCTACAAGCGACTGTTTGTCCACAGGAGCCACATCCTCATTGACAGTTTATGGTCAATACGATCTTTGTTTCTTTACCTACAGATTACTGAGGCCTGACTGCAAACCAGAAGTTAAGTCATGCTTCATCACTGAATAAAACTGCAAAGGTCCAAAGGAATAGTTCAACATTTTGGGAAACATATACATTAAAGAGTGAGATGAAAACATCAGTCTCATATCCTTGTGTCAACAGCTGGAGTCAGGATGTGGTTAGCCTGGCTTAGCATAAACACTGGAAGTGGGGGGAAACAGCTAGCCTGGCTCTGTCCAAATTTCAAAAATACACCAGCCAACACCTCAAAAGTTCACTGATTCACATGCATCTAATTCATTTAATCTATACGCAAACAGAAAAGTAAAAATTACAGTTTGTGGTTTTAGGGGAAATTATGATGGAACCATTTCTTGAAGAACAACAGTGTATCCATCCATTTATGACTTCTATATGGTGTCTCCAGCTACAGTACCAGCTGTAGGCCTCACTGTGACAATAAGACTTCAGGAAGCTGCCCACAGTCATTGCAAAAGACTGTTGTTCATCAAGAAATAGTTCTAAAATGTATCTTCCCTTAAACCACAAAGTATTGTTTTTCCTTTTCTGTTTGTGTAAAAATTAAACACAACATGTGTTAATCATAGCATTATTTTTCAAAAGTGTTCAACTAATCCTTTAAGGTCTTGGTTTCCCAGGTAAGTTACAGTTGAATACACAATGAATCTTGTTGCCCAGTCATCAGTGAAACAAAGTACAGTGCATGGTACAGATAAAAAATACACAGAAAGGCATCTGATGGTTATGAAGTCACTGTTCTAACTGGGTCAGGCCACATCACAATCTAGCCCACCTTTTAAACAATGACATGCTGACAAAGTGAACCAAGTCGAAATTACGGGAAATGCTCACTACAAAGAAAAATAAAGTCAAAAATTCATAATCATCCGCTCCACATGAGGCAGCGACTATCTTCCTATAATTAATTGGTAAAGAATGAGAGACTCTTACTTCTAATCTAGTTGCCTCTAAGAAGCCTAAACAATCTAAACTCCACCCTAGCTACTGTTTGTGGCAGCTCTGTAGAAGACTGTGAGAAGTTCTTGAAGTGTTTTGTTGAAAAAAGCATCAATTACTCCTGCTGCTTCACATCTACCTTCCCCTGAGCCGTCTCCCACGCTGTTAGATGAGTTTGCCCCGGTAAATCACTTGGGGATTTGGTCAACGTTGTGTTCAACACCAAATTGTTCAAAGAAGTTTTGGAGACATTGCCCCTTGGCTTTTTAACAAAGTAAACAAGTCTCTCCTGTCTGACGTGGTCCCTGACTATTTTTACACAAGCCTGCATCCTGCCTCTCCTTTGGAAACGTGGCCTATATCCGACAGTCTCTCATAACTACTGTCCTTTATCCACTTTGACTTTGGTTTCAAAAATCGTTGAAAAAGTGGTTGCTAAGTAACTTTTAAAACTAATGGAAGGAAACAGTTATTTGATCATTTTCAATCTGGCTTTTGAAATAGCCACAGTAAGGATGCAACCGCTCAAAGTAACAAAATACATCTTGATGAAGATGAGTGTGGACTCTGGTAATCTCATTATTTTCACTTGAGTGCAGCCTTCAATACAGTTGATTATATCATTTTACTTGTAGACTTAGGGACTGGGTTGGCCTTGGTGGAACTGCTTTAAATTTGTTTTCAGCTTTGAAACAGAGTATCAAAATATCAAAGTCACTCTTGACAACTTTAGTTCTTCCCCGGCTCCCATGTCATGTGAGGTCCCACAAGACTCAATCCTTGGCCCTATTTTGTTTGGCTTGTACATACCACTCCTTGGCCATGTTATTTTGTCACTTCACAACTGTGTCCTACCTAAGACAGGGTATCAGCGGCCAATGCCTTTAAGGTATCAACCAAAATAACCCAATACCAAGTAGTATTAAAACTTCTCCAGTCAAACGATACCTGCATTCGATCCCTTTTCTTCGATTTAATGCAAACTGCGATTGGCCCACTACTGCTGCAGCTACAACGCTGTATGCGTTGTAGCTGCAGCTGTCTGTGTTGATAATACTTCCTTGTACAATTTGGAAAAGTCATTTAATAAATAGTGGTGGCATCATTCACATGATGGGTATAGGATGAAGTAGAAAAAAAAGGCATAGAATGAAGTACTCTATTGGTATCATTATCACTTTAAAGGTACTGTTATCGAAACTTTTTAAATGATACCCAGCCCTAGTCCTACCATTGTTACGCTGATGACACCCAGCTGTCTTGTTAAGTCCTGAAATTTGGAGCAATCTGGATTCTGTGCACTGCTGTCGCGCCGCCATCAAACACTGGATAAACTGAAACTATCTGCAACTGAACATTGATGAGACTAAAGTTCCAGTTTTGGCACACAGTCTCACTGTGTCACTCCCCACCTTGGACCACTGACAACTAAATTAAAAGTCAGCCAAAAACTTTGGCTAACTTCAATCAGCACATCGAGAACCTTACAAATAAGAAATAATGCCAAAGTTAAGCCAAATCTCCCAAAAAACATAGTTGAACACCATCATTACCTAGATTACGACAATTCACTATTTACTTGTCTGATGAATGATGCAGTAGTTGCCCATCTACAGTTGGTACAGAATGCAGCAAGACTTCTTAAAAACACTACATGTAGAGAACATATCTCTCCAGTCCTGGCTGAAGTACGCTACCTATTTGTTTCAGAATTCAATTTATGATTCTGTTGGTTACTCTCCATTCCCTATGGTCTGGCTTCACTTTACATTTCAGATCTGTTAAACCCTTATTCTGCGCCGAGAACCCTTAGATCTGACAACCAGATGTTAAAAGTCATATGTTCCAGGCTTAAGGACAAAGGGCAATCATACTTTTCCTCTTGTAACTCCAACTCTGTTGAAAAAAATGTTTCCACCTCAGTTTCAGATCATCTGAGAAAATGTTAAAACTTAATAAAATGACATATTAACAGTGAAAATACATCATATTTTAGCCTGGTGCAATTTAATCTCTGCCATGATGCCATCGCTGCAGGTGTATTTGTGACCCATCACATTTGGTGACCTGCCCTGATATTCATCTCACTCCTCCTGCCTAAACCAACCTAACCAACACTGCAGGTCACAGAATCTAATGGGTCACCAAATACGGTGCATCACTTGTTGCGGCAAATGCATTCTGGGATACCCAGTCATGTAGGGAAAAGCCTGTGGTGAAAAACACCAGCAGTAAGTAGGTAAGTAAAATTTATTTGTGTAGCGCTTTTTGTAGACATTAGTCACAAAGTGCTTTACAAGGCATAATACATCTACAGAAAGAAAGAAATGATAGCAGATGAAGTGACCACCCAAGTCATGTGATTAAAAAATTGCAAAACTAAAAAACACACTACACAATCAAAGCAAGGTAAAGCAAGTAAGCCCCCCGAAGAGAGCCACAGTGACAGCCAAAGCCATAAATATGTGTTGGTGTCTTCCGCCCACAGCTCCCAGTCACATCCACATCGTCTATCCAACACTCCGGTAAGTTAGCCAGTTTAGCTAGCACTTGATCCTAGCATCAAGTGATGATTGAGTTACTTGAATGAGTGTCATCTGAGCGCATTCTTCAATGGAAGGGACACAACTCAAGGAAATCTGACCTTTTGTACAAAGGAGTTAAGTTGGTCAATGCCACAAATTTGCTTAAATTTGATTGCTGACCTAAACCTCCATCAGGGAGGCGTCTGATCATCTGCAGCATGACAACAAACTCAAACATCCAGCCAGAGTCATAAAGAACCATCTTCAGCAACAAGAAGAACAAGGAGCCCAGCAGCAGATGGTCTCTGATCATCTGCTGGAGTCAGTCTGGGATTAACATGAAGAGGCAGAAGAAGAACTGTGGCAACTTCTCCAAGATGCAGGAACAACCGACCTGCCGAGTACCTGAAACACTGAGAACTGCTGCTGTTTAAAGACAAAGCTGCTCACAGCAGATATTGATTTCCTTTAGGTTTCTGCTGTTTACTCAATTTTGTTTAAAGTTAGCTGATAAATACAAACTATTCAAAGCATTACTTTTGAAAACATCCTTGCTTTACTTTTAGTAATTTTAGTATGTATACAATAAACAAATACCATATACAATAGTTAAAGACACCATATGTTAAGAAACTGAAGAAAAAGAAGAAAGAAGAACAACAACAATATGTTCACCAACATCAAGCAGATGGAAGAAACCATGAAAAATGTGCAGGCCAGCACCTCAACATTTATAAAAAGGTAAACTAACATGTAACATTAACAATAAACCCAGACAGTGAACAGGATTCTAGTGATCCATCTTCTGAATGATCAGCTGCTCTGCAGTAAAGAACACAGTTTTGGCCATAAAATGCCAAGTGAGCGACAGCAAACTGAGCGACAGTAACAAGCGCTGTTTCCAAAACAGAGTTTCAGAAAAACAACTGGATGGCTCCAAAATGTTATGTTTCGTAACATGTGAATTTTTACACAATGTTTGTAACTTTTCCACTAAACTCATAGACATGAACTACATTTGTTACCACGGCAACTGTACACATCAAACACAGCAACAGCTTTAGCCTCATAATGCTTTAAAGACATTAAATTAAATACACACCATGAAAATGAGACTAACTAGTAGACATGATGCTTACACAATACAGAAAGAAACACACACTTCTTAAAGAGAGGGTGCTATCACATCCTGGACCACATGTGTCATTGAACTTTACATTCCTACACCAGCAGCAGTTCTTCATTCAGCCGCAAAGCTTAATCCCACAAAGTATTGCAGGGATAAATGAGCCCTGGCTGAAGAGTTTTTAGTTAGAAAAACCCCTTGACCCTCAAATGAAGTATTGTTCTCTGCTGTGTGTCAAAGAGGTTTCTCTGTACAAAAAGGATCATGTCACATGTGAAGTCGTCACTCAGCCAAGACACAGTGAAGAACCTGATCAGGATTAATGATACGGATCAGATAGAGGACTTTAATACCAGGGAAATGTGCCCAGCTGGCAGACACAGGACAAGGTCTGGAAGGCCCAAATACAAGTGAATCAGAATCATTGCACATCTCAGAAAATACCCCCCCAGCTCACAGCCTGAAACATCAAATCCAGACTGCATTTTAATATAATACTGTTTACATGTCTACATTTGTTAGTTTTTTTAAGATGCCATAATTCAATCAACACTACTTATTTCATAAAATTAAGCACACAGTTTAAACTTGAGTTTCTTCCCTTTAGCTACTGCAGCTAGAGGACAGCAGTGTCCTTTGTTGTAAGGTCAAACAAATTTCCAGTTATAATCTGCATAATCAAATGAAGCAGCGGCCACCTGAAGATGAGCAGTTTAGGACCTCGGGGTGAAACTCTAGGCTGGGGAAGTCAATAACTTTTGACAATACTTGAAAAACAAATCAAACATCTTGACGCCTGAAACAATGGACTTTGCTTGTTCTGGACAATCTGTGATTGAACAAAATGGGGCCAAAAAACACATTCATGCTTAGCAAAATTATGTTGCTGACAGGTCACCAAAATGGTGGGTGGACCAAACTGCCAACATTATCATCCCTGGAGCCATGATGCTAGTGTGGCTAAAACTGCATGATAATGGTTATTACAACCTTTCAACTGACTAAATACAATGTTCTGCTTCTGAGACGAGAAGGTAAGCAGCACCTCTAAGACGACACATAACTGCTGTGACAAAAAAACAACAAAAACTAAGAACAAGTGTCTTAAAGTCGTAGCTTCTTACCTCTGCAGACTGTACCGTTCTCCACCGCCTCGTACCCCGCTTTGCACATGCAGCGCCCGATGGGTACCATCCACTCCCCATCGCCGTTACAATACAGCTTGATGGGTACATCGACCTCCTCCCCGTTGGGAACACATACCCCTCTGGCTGCCACCAGGGAGGTGCTCTCTGCTCCGGACAGAGTCTCAGGAAAGATGGCGCCATTCTGGATCACACTGGGACATTTCCTGTAGAAGACGCGAACAGCGATGAGTGACATACAGGCGCCATAATCCTGGAAAGCGAGGTAGAAGCCATTGCGTGAAACAGGTCCAAAACTCCGGACTTCACTGTTGATCTTCATGATGCGGCCCCCGAGGTCAACCTGAGAGAAGCTCTCATCAGCCGCTATAGTGTCCACTTTCACCCAGGGGTTCTCCATCCAAGGTGGGGACGTTTTAGTGGCTGTGTCTGAGTCAGACTCATAGTAGTACAGGTTGAAGGTCTCTTTGCAGGAGCCGGGGACATTGGGGATGGAACTGCAGTCACGTACTGAGAACTTCATCTGGACGTGGATACGCTGAGCACCACGCCGACGGATGTATTTGGTGCGTACCCAGTTGTTCTGGCTGCTATCGAAGACATTACACACCTGATATGTTCGGATGGTGTTCATGTTTTCATTATAGCCGCTAACTTCTTCCCACTAAAAGACAGACAAGAAGAAAACAAAAACAACAACAAAAAATTGATCCAGTGACACACAAAACATGTACAAAAACTACAGTAGCCGTTCTTCTTAAAAGTAACAAGTCCTCCATTTTAAACAACTACCAAATGGTGCAAATGTAAAACTACCCTGATTGTAAAACAACCCTCTTCCCTTTTTCCAACAGCTGTTTTTGAAGATACAACAGACTTTCACACTTGTCCTATTGGGAATTATTAATCCAAGGAGAAAAGAGTCATCATCCTTAAAGCTTTTCTCTAAAAGTGAAATAAAACCATTAAAGCAGAACATAAATCCCACATTAATGTAGCTTGTCTATCAGTCACATACTCATGAATGTCAGGCTCTATGGTCAAAGTGATTTTCTTTGACAGTAAGGTATTATTCAACAAGTGTTTTGTCTTTTTGAGCTCCTCATTATCATCACTGTACAATAGATTTGGTATTATATATTATATTGAATTAAATGCAGTTCACAGTCAGTCTTAAACCAACAGTCAGGAGCCCAAATGAACAGTGAGACATGTTTTTATGCTGTAATCATTCCTCCTGTTCATACTGACCATTAGAAGATCCTTCATAATGACCTTACAATGTAAATCCACAGTCCTCCTTCTGTGCAAAAATGGATTTAAAAGTTTATCTGAAGCTAATATGAAGCTTCAGCGTCCAAATGAGTCAAATCAACCAAACCAACACTAATCAAACACTTTTAGTGTCGACTGACTCCTCACAAGTCTACAAACAACCCATAATGCAACACTCTCTGTAGGAGCCAGTGTTACAGCGATACTCCATTCAAAGAGAAGATGTGATGTTGAGAACATCTAACGGTCTAATCCTTTTCAAATTTAATCAAATTTAATTTCCAGGATAAAATATTATTTTTGAACATGTATTATTATTATTATTATTATTATTATTATTATATTGTTTTTTTTCAGTTTATTTAATGACATAACCTTGCAGTGTTTTCTTTAATTGATGGGTAAACTCTTCTTTAATCTGGAATTGAGGAGGTGAGTGAATCCCACAGAGACGTGGTTTAAGGTTTAATGCTTCACCTCTGGACCCTGAACTGACCTCTTTGCCGGATCTAACAACATGATAACAAAGTTAAACACAGTTAAACAGACCTCCTGAGAAACCATTTCTGAACAATAACTAAACTGTGGTCTGAACTAAAAGCATAAATGACCTTTGGGGTCATTTGAAGCAGGAGAAAGGACCCGTAACAACAACACACCTTCCCTTATCTAAACAGTCATAAACTCTAAATCATGTTCCTGGAGTCTCCCTGCAAATCTAAACCAAGTCTGATCTATCTGATCATTATGTAAATCATGTAATGTTGTTTGTCATGTTAATACTTGAAGAATGAGGAGTAATCACATAAGTGTTGCTTTAACTGTATTTTACTACTAGAAGTGTAGATGGTTTAAGAAAGTTGAATCAATGAAGGTTCGATGTCTAAACATCATGAGAAGTGTTAATATGAAGGTGAATATTTGGTGTTGATAGAAATATTGACTTATTATTAAATGAATGAATAATGCTGAACTGTTTCCTGAATAGTTTTACAATGTATGACACAATGTGATATAAAGTCTTCAGACATAGAGACTCAGTGTGAGAAAGTTATTCACCATGTCAGGTCGAAGTCAGCCACAAAGAGCTCCTCAAACAAGGAAACTGAAAACATTTAAACACCCAAAACTTGTCTGTTTTATCCAAACTTACTGGACAACCTCAGAGGGATTTCTCCAAAGACACAGGAGTCCAGTTTTTCAATCACGTATATGTGTATTTTAATCTTTTATTGAAACAAGTTTATATTTATATTATTAAGTCTTGTGCTTCCATGTCGAGTATTTCATCTCCACTGAATAAGGATTTGAGTGTCGTCATATTAAACTTTATAAGATTACAAGAAGCCAGATAAAGACTGAATCCTCAAATCAAATTGAAGCTTTGAAGAACATAGCGAGGCTTTAAATGGATCTCTGTCTGCTTGCTGAGAGCTGTGATGCAAACATGGAATTCATCCGACTGAGAGACTCTTTCCAGAGCAGCCTGAACACGACTCCACTCCTCTTCATCGGTGCTTCAACACAGACGTGGAAACATCACTGGTGACTCTACACCAGCCAGATACAGTTGAACCTAAACAAAGCCGGACGTCTCTGCAGCAACGAATCTCATCAACAGTAAGTAACAGATCAACATGATTTTATGATCAAGGGTTGATGTCGAAGAACGTTCAAATTAAAAGAAGTTAAATTATCTTCCCCTCAGCATTTTCTTTATTAATTTCTTTTATTAGCATTTAAAGGCCTTATTATTCTTTCCTATTTATTATCTTATGTTGATATTAATAATTGTCTTCATCTATCCTGAGAAGGTGATGTGGTTTCTTTGAGCACAGTAAACAGTAAACTGAGGTCAGACTGAGACTGATTCACTGATCACACTGAGAATTAAATTCAGGGTTTAATGTTTCCTCCAGACATTAAAGATTACCCTTATTAATAAAGTATTAATATTCCTACATGACTCACATGAACATCATACAATAAGGATGCACAGGTTCCTCAGTACACACACACACACACACACACACACACACACACACACACACACACACACACACACACACACACACGTGTCTTTAAACAAATAAAGACATAAAAACTGTCCAAACATGCAGAAAACAAAAAGTATAATTAAGTCACTAAAACAGATAACAGAGTGAGAAAATATGCTTATTGATAAGAAAATGATTTTACAATAGTGATGAAGGATATTGTCTCTGCTGTGTGCTGGTTGGTTTTTTGTGAGTGTGAGGATCCTCTATCACACCTGGAGCACAAGACAGAGTATCCGCCTGCTTTTACAACCTTATAGTTCTTATGGAACAGATAAGTTTATGAGATGAAAGAGGACGAGCTGCTATTGTTTCATCTTTTTGTAATAAAGCTCAGTTCCTTTCCTTAAAGCCTCGTTAGCTGTGTGTCATCAGTAAAGGTTGGAAGGTGTTTGAGCTCACATGAGGTCACTTGTCAAGAAGACATTAACATTAACACAGCAGCCAGTGGATATTTCAGATAGTCTGAGTCATGAACACTCACATTAAATTGCCATATATCTTATATAATAGTCATATCTTAACACTGATTATTTATGTATGTACTGCATAGATTGTCCTGTATGCAGTACATATAGATCATACACATATATTTTTAAAAAAGGTCTATTTTAGATGCAATTCATTATGTTTTATTCAAATATAGAGGAATATTTCATATGTGTGTCCTAGTTCAGCACTGTATATTAATGTTATGATTCTCGCTCTGGTTTCTCTCACAGTCCAGAGGTTGATACACATCATTTTGTCATAACAGGAAGTTGTACAAGGCAAACTTCAAGAGGCAACAACTGATTTCAAAGAGTTAATACAATTATTACTAAATTAACACAATTTACTTTGTATTGATTGTTTTCAGACTCTTTTCTTCACATCTGTTAACAGCGAGAAGATGAACCACAGCATCATTTCATAGACTGCTGTCAGCTACAACTAAGGATCATTTTCATTAGCAATGAATATGTTGATTATTTTCTCGATTAATTGATTGGTTGTTTGGGCTGTAAAATGTCAGAAAATGCTGAAAAATATTGATCAGTGTTTCCCAAAGTCCAAGATGACGTCATCAAATGTTCAAAGATATTCAGTTTACTGTCATAGAGACCAAAGGAACCAGAAAATATTCACATTTAAGAAGCTCGAATCAGAGAATCTGATTTTCTTTTTCTTTCTTCAAAAATGACTCAAAATGATTAATTGATTATCAAAATAGTTGCCAATTAATTTCATAGTTGGCAATTAATCGACTAATCGTTGCAGCTCTAGACTGCTGGTGATCCACTGACAGTAAAATTCTGATTAAATCTTTTTGTTTTAAGCTAATTTGACTAAAACACATCGATGTGGAAGGTTTCCATCCATCCATCCAAAGCTGTTCATGTCTTCTGGTAAAATGACGTGTAGCTGCTGTCACTTATGTATCTGAATATCAGCTTCATGTTTTAAAACGTATTCCTCGAGTCTTGGTTTAGTCCACTCACCCCCTGTGATGGGTAGATGGTCCAGCCCAGTTCTGCTGTCGCTGTTGTTGAGTCCATTAGCACCTCTGCAGGAGACACGAATCAAAAGGTCAGAGAAAGACAAAAAATGGGGGATATATAACATTCATGTGTTCTTGAAGAAAGATTCAATTTCCTTCTGTAAAAATCCTAAATACTAAATTTATACATTTTCTCACAGGACATTCCTTCCATATTCTTTTGTAATGTAACAACACAGCAGGCTGCTCATCAAACTGTGTGTCTGCAGCTCTTCTGTGAATAAAGATTCAGAGTTTTATCTGTTATTGATTCAAGATGATAAAGGAGAGATGAGGTTATATCACAGCCTTTCTGAAAGTCTCCACTCAAACACATCTTCACTGATACGTCATTTATGTGTTTGAGTTTCACTGCGGAGTCGTGTGCAGAGTTTCTCACCAAGAATCAGATTTTTAGCGTTAAGCTATGAGAATGATTTATGACATCACAACAGATTTACAACAATTAAAAAACATTAGAAGCAGTGAAACAGCAGATTGACCCACAGAGCAGACAAAGACATAAATGACTGAAGCTGTGACACAAATGCTTGTGACTCATCCAGAATAAACAACCAGCGGACCAGACGATGAGCAGTGTGTGTGTGTGTGTGTGTGTGTGTGTGTGTGTGTGTGTGTGTGTGTGTGTGTGTGTGTGTGTGTGTAGTAGATGGTGGAGCTAAAAGAGTGACGTGGTCCTTTAATTGATGTGTCACATAAATGGTAATTAGTGAGTAGCATCATTATAAAATCTCCTGTTGTAGCTTCTGTTATTCACATGTTACATATTTTCACTACTACAGTCAGATCACAGGACCACGTTCATCTCAGTGACTCCATAGTGTTGATGCGGTGAGCAAACCAACGCAGATGCTTCTGAGGGGAAAAAAAAAAAAAAAAAACAACAGTCGCTTCACCAAAAAGTTGAACCATGTTCATCTTACGCCGTAACGCCACAGCGTTGGTCATCTAAACATATAAAAGGAACGACTGCTGGTAGATGATTGTTAAAGTGACCACTGTCAAACTACTGTTGAACTGAGTTGTTTCAGTTCTGCTCCTGTTCATGATCCAGATCAGAGTGTTTATGATTTGACATGAGTCAAAACCTGGACCTGTTACCACAGCAACAAGTCCTTCAGCTTATTGAACCCCAAACATGAACTCATTTGACTTACTTTCTTAGATTTATAATGAAAGACTGTTGATATTATTATGATTTAGATCATTATGATGATGACTTTTATAATGAAGAACTACCCTGACATGTACAAGCTAAACTATAAAAGAATAAATCCACATTTAGTTAGAGATACTCTGAGGATTCAACAGAGCCAGAAGATATTTAATGTTTAATCTGACATTTCAATGGGGAAACGTATTAAATGATTAACTCTGCACTAAAACATGTTTACATATTTAAAGCTGCTTTTAAAGATGTGTTTCATTGTCACAGCAGCATCAGTGTCAGTGTGACCACGTCGACTGGTCACATGTGACAGTTTAACGGTGATCAAAGTGTTGAAACAGTAGAAACATTGTTCAGCACGACGAAGAACAAAATAACAGCAGGAAGACAGAAAATGAGACTTCTGTCTCTGAATCTGTTGACTTCATGATCAGCTGATGTCTCTCAGTATCTCTAACTAACACCTCAGTCCCACCGAGTCTGCCTGGAGACATCAGCTTCATCCATCATCTCTGTGCCGCCCCCCCCCCCACCACAGAGGAGGAAGCATGTCAGGTGAAACCATGATGCTTGAACTGTTTCCTACACATGTTCAATTATTCACATCTTCCTGACAGTCAACTGCTGGGGAGAGCTTCGTCCTTCAGCGGCTTTGAGGGAAGTCAGAGATGATCGCAGGCTGTTCACGTCTGAATATCACGATGGCCGCCTCCATGTCCTTCAATGTAATTACACAACAGTAAGACTCAGTGATGACTCTTTCATTCCTGAGCTCTTATTGAAGGTCTATATGATCCACTCGTCACGCACACAACTGCACACACTCTTACACCTCATTGAGTCTGTGCATAAAAGCAGCTATTAGCCTGCAAACAGAGCAGAAGGAAATCACTGAATGCTTAAACATGCTGCTTCCACTTTCAGCTTTCTTTAGCTAACAAAGCTCAGGAACCATAACTAGCATTCAGTACTAGTCAGTACGGAGGATTACTGCTGGCGCTATGGCGTTGACACAAAAACACAAAAAAGCAGATTTCATTATTCTAATTGTTCCAATGAACAATTTAAACCTGATTTAGACCTGCACATCAATCATCTCACTCACTCGTTTTCGTTGTAAACTGAATATCTGAGTTTCAGGTTGTTGGTTGTAAAAAAAAAAAAAAAACAAGACATATGAAGATAAGATATGAAGCACATTGGATTCTGGGAAATTTTCACCATGTTCTGATATTTTAAACATTCTTGTCAGAAACTTGATTTGTCTTTCTGAACATAACCTGGTTGAAGAGCCACTGCAGTGATTCACTGTTTACTTCCATGAAATTAAAAAAACTGTAATAATCTGTTTGTTAGTACAGTAATCTGCTAAATACACTCGATCCTACATTTCCCATAATGCAACTCCGTCACATCTGTTTCTAGATTCCCTCTTAAGTGGTTTTTCCTTTAAGCCTTATTTTAATTTCTTATTGTTTTTACAGACTCTTGAGCTTGTTTCTAAGAAGAAATCCAGAGAGTTCATCGTTCACTGTTGCTTAGAATTTATTACAAAATAAACGTGATGAAAATAAGACGCAGGTGCTGCAGTGTCTTTAATCTTTAACTGTAGACGCCTTCAGAGGGCCGAGGCTGTAACCTGCTTCCTCCTCCACCATGGGCCACGTCCAACAACTTATAGGCACTTTACTTACAAACACACACATAAATACATAAATAGAAATACTCTTAAAAACCCTCTACCTGGTAAATGCCTCAACATACTTCAAACAAAGTGAAAACAAAACCACTACAGCTGTCGGTTCTTCATACATCTTCTCTTGTCACTTTACACATGAACAACGCAGAGCAACACCACGACTGTAAACGTGTCCTAACGTTGTCTCATGTGTTCGACGTGTAGAAAGGACAAAGACACAGAGCTGTTGGACAGAGATGAGGGAGGATGTGACTGCAGCCTTTTCACCTTCACAACAGCTCCCATCACGTCTGTCACCCCCACTGGGAGGAGAGAAAAGACCAGTCTGAGAGTCTGGAGAAACACTCGCCTACTTCTCAGGAATTAAAAAAAAGCAAACAGTCTTCCTACATTAACATGAAATTCATCAGCAAGTGCTTAAAATGTTTGTATTGACTAAAGTGAGTGAAAGCAGTGAACACGGCGACCGAGCCTGCACCTCTGATGATTGTGTAAAGTCGGCCAGCACGTTGGAGACTCTCGGCTGGACTGCTCACATAAGAGGTCGGCAGGCAGTTATGAAACAGCTACGTGTTTTAAATAACCTGCTTTTAAGAGGAACTCCAGCGATTCTGCACACAAGCACGTTTCCAGGAGCTCTGTGAATAAAAAGTAGTTTAAAGCTCCAGAAGAAGCTGTGAAATCTGATTAATTGCCTCAAGTGATGTCACTCGAGTCAGCGTGGGGACTATAAGTTTGTAAATTAAAACAATCTGACAAAATAAGATGATATCTTTGGCTCTGCTGCATTGATTTTGATCATTGAATATGAAACGTTAAATGTGTGTCGTACTCTGTTAACTTATTGGAGATTTTCTAGAGGATCATATCTGTTGCATCCAGGTAATGGACGTTATAAACTGTCACAATATCAGGTTTTTGTATTATTAATGTCAGCCTTTTATCGGTTTTCAGAATAAAATGCGAGCAGCCACTGGTGTGTCCAAATGGCCCATTTTTCCGGCTGCTCGCTTCCTGTTAGTATCAGCAGCGATTAATGAGGAGCTGGGAGCGAGCGGCGAGCCAGGTGTCAGAGCCGCCGCTAAACAGGAATAAAGAGGCCATGAGCACTGACCTGCAACGAATTCCCACAGACTCAGCCAGGAAGGAAGCAGGAGGGACGGAGGAGACTCAAGATCTGAATGAGCACGTCTCTGCTACAGCAGCGATACAGCCTGTGGTGTTTTACCGTTTCATCGAGCAGATCTGAAGAACTACACACGAGTTAAAACACAAACTTGTTTATCCGGGGTTAACTTTTAGTCTCATTTTGTAAAAGTGTTTCCTGTCTGTAACTGGTTTCCAGACCTTGTGTATTAGTCCACAACGTTCCTGTAAGGCCTTTCATGATAGAATCAACACAGGATGCACATCGACCACTCAAATTTTGAGAAAATACACACGTACTAAAATCTTTTTCTAGTCTTGACTCCAACAACCTTTATTATGGTAATAATAAGTAAAAACCTGATCTAAATACTGGAGGTCCTGGACTCAGAACTGTAAATGGATGAGATTGAATTGATACTGGACATTGTGACTCCTGTTGTGACTCCTCGAGAGAGAAGACAACTCACTCTGTTGGAGTTGTTGGAACTACAGAAACACTTGTAATTGTACATGCATGTACAGAGTGAAGCTTCTTCCCTCACAAACAATCTGTGGAGCAGCGAGCACGTTAAACACCAGACAGCTTCAATTTTGACTCGTCGTTAAATTATTCACAGAATTCACAGCGTTTGTCATTTTAACCAGTGAAAGCAACAGTCAGCACTGGTTTAAAACTGCTATCTGAATGTTTTGAACACTAATTAGCTAATTAGCTAATTAGCTTTGGAGTTATGCAAACCTGTGTCTGAACTCAGACATTCTTCTCATACTCACGTTGATTTGAACTGTTTTACTGCAGGCTGGTGTGAAGCAGAGCAGTGCTGATACATCAGGTGGACAAAACAAGGCGGGAAAAGGATCCACAGTTGATCAGCTTGATTTTAGGCGACATTGATCCTTTAAAATATGTGTAGATCGGCCCTGATGCTGATTCTTAGGATCTTTTAGGATACCAAAACATAATGTCTCTCTAAATATCAGTACTCCAGCTCACAGCAGGACACTGAGACTGACTCTGTTATTAACAGATCACATTAAAAACAAAGAGGAGTGAACTATGTGATCAGATTCACTCTCTTGACTGTTACATGTGTCTTTAAATAATCAGCTGCTGATTACTGGAGAGCCAACAGGTTCATATTCCCCAAAACAAACAAAAAGTCAACAAAAATAATCAATAGAAAATTCTACTGTATAAAGTTAGATATAAACATTACATTTCCATAAGATAATGAGATATAATTAATGTCAGAATACTAAATACATGGAGCCAAATCCACAAAAGGATTGTGCAGTTTTTTGGCGGCTAAACTTGTGCAAATGGGGCAAAAACTTTGTGTGTAGTTGACAAAGTACCTGGAAAGAGTGAAATGCATCACAAACTGTTATAACGTCATGGTGTGACTGTTCAATTTGCATTTATGTAAATTAGGTAATATTCATACATTCGGTGCAAAATTGACCCCTTTCTGTGTTCTAACTCACAAAGACGCTAACAGACACACGCAGGTAGACTTATTAGAGTCCTCAGATAGTTTCACTTTAAATCTTACTGCTTGTGAGGCCTGAATGATATTAAATTGATATTGAATGATATCAAGGACGAAATCTAGACAGTCTAGTCAGACGTTGGAGGGGATCAACGTCTGACTTTCAGCTACTTGAGATAAAAATGTCCTGACAGCTGTGATGGAGCTCAGGATTCATCTGAACAGTTTATTACAGACAGGTCTGAATGATGTTTAGCAGAACACAGAACTTTAATTAATGAAGTTAAATGAGCACAGACTCTTTCTCAGTTTACAGACGCACTTATTGTTTCAGCTGCTGTGACACACAAACACAACATCAGTTTCTGTGAAATCCTGAACGACATCATTGTAAGATTCATTAAGACATTAATCTGACACGTTTCAGACCTGCCTGAGTCACATTAATAGCTTAATAGATTATGTAACAGATGTGAAATACTAGAGAAGTAAAAGAATCAAAATACATGAAAGTTGGTTTGTAACTGTGGAGCTCCGTGTGTGAGCACCTCTGCTAATTAAAGACACACAGTTTGAGGCTTTTGTGCTCTCTGCAGTTTCATTATGAACCAATCAGTGTGCTGAAACGTGGAGAAAAGCCTGAAACACTGGACACACTGGACACACTGGAAACACTGGAAACACTGGACACACTGGACACACTGGACACAGCTTCTCTCATTCAATCAGACGTAAAATAAGGGCAAATTTCACTCAGCTGCAAAACTTTATGGGCGTGTTTGCACCGTCATGTCATTCACACAAAATCTGTTGTGATTCGGACCTTAAAACGAGGCAGATTGTGTCTAAATGCTGCACATTCACAGTGCTGAGTCTGGCTGAGTAGATCCACAACACATTTCCATAACATAAATGAACAGTTTCCAGCAGCAGCAGTTTTCAGTGATAAACTCACTCAACTCTGTACTCACACAGTCAGAGACTAGCTGGTGAACATAGTGCAGCATTTAGCAGAATATTGTTCTTACATTCATCAGATGAACACAAACATGACTGCATCTTAAACCTTAAACAAATAACACAGGAGTGTAGTTTGAGGAAAATGATTCAATATGGACTCTGACATCCAGCCAACATGACAATCATTCAATCATTTCAGTATTTCTGCTCAAGATATTGTACATATAGTCTTTGTGTTGATATGTGTGTATATTAGTAGATGATACAGTGCATGAACACGTGGTAATAATCCATTGTGTGGGTTTCTACTATATTATGTTTGTCTACAGTAGATCAACACATAAGTACTGAAACTGCAACATCATCATCTTTTTATAAAGTTTGGATCCATATGACGAAGACTGACACTAACTATAAACACTATAAACAACAAACATGGTTCTTCTTCCATTTCCTGTCAAACTTCTACCATCAGACAGACTTACTGAATCCAACCAGACAGCATCAAACTCTGTGTGTACGAACAAAGACAATGAAGCTGCTCATACACACGGTTCTGTTCTCTAAATCTCAGTCATTGTGGAAGAACAATTAACCATAAATGGATGAAGATACGTCCTGAATCAACCGTTTACATATCAACATGCTGCCTTCACACCTGTCAATGAAACAAACAGCAAAGAAGAAGTTCATTGTGACTGACTGTGTTGCATCAATCCATCAATCATTATGCACGACTGGTTATTTATAGTCAAATATTAATACCACAATGTAAAAATACTTCATTACACATGAAAGTCATGCTTTTAAAAGCCTACAGAAGTATTAGCAGTTGATTAACTTAAAGTATTGAAAGTAAAAGTACTTGTTTTGCAGAAAATCAGGTTGTGACTATATTAAATACTTTGAATAAAGTCTATCATTAAAACTGATGAATGATTGTTATTATTTGATCTTCAGGACATTATAAGAGTCACCAGATAAATCTGATAGATGAATCATTTTTTGTGAATTATTGGAGTTTTACCTTTTTTTTTTACCAAACTAAACAATGTTTTGTTATAATTAGATGGTGTGATTGATCACCCCAGCTGGTTTTTATAAATATCAGTTGATGTGTGGGAGATGTCTCCTGCCGGGGTTCAGCGGGTCTGCATCATTTATACATTTGTCTTCAGGTGTTCACAACGGCAGACATGAAATCTGTCATGATGAGAGAGATGAGAGAGAGGATTGTAAAAGACCTGAGTTAATATATTTGTTAATAATGAAGAGCAGCGCTGCAGCAGTGCATTTAACATGCAGGCGGTGCTGCTATTGGCTGGAACTGCTGATGTGAGCTGGAGCAGGGAAATGGGGACAGTGTGGGCTGGTGAGGGCGGGGGTGCATTAGTATATGTTGCCCTCCTTTCGTGACTAGACATTCGTCATGGCAGCTCCTCAGTCTCTGCAGTTTGAACACAACTGACTGGACACAATATGCTGCTGGAAATCACTCGACATGAAGGAACCACTGAACATCATCAATGACATAAAACTTGCAGCGCTGACACTTGGTGCTTCTTACGAGGCTGTATGAATTATGTATGGAACATATATATATATATACAGTATATATCAGTAAAACCTGATGCTTGTTCTGATCAACACACTCTAAACATGGCCGAGCTCTCTTTCTCTGTCCAATAATGACTCCCTCCCCTTCCCACTGGCTCCATCTGTCCCTACATTCCTGCAGTATATATATAGAGAGAGCTCTTGTTCTGCCTTTCTCTGCAGGATTCAATGAAAAGTAGGGCAAAGAGGAGGAGAGAGTGGGCCAACTAAGTCCAGCACACATAATCTGTGTAGGCTGC
Organism: Thunnus maccoyii; assembly: GCF_910596095.1. NCBI lineage: Eukaryota > Metazoa > Chordata > Actinopteri > Scombriformes > Scombridae > Thunnus > Thunnus maccoyii. The sequence continues at coordinate 648,099 of NC_056536.1, read as the reverse complement.
GCCACGCTCTGTACGCCATGCTGGATTAAACCCACAGGGATACATCAGACAAATTCACTTTCCTTTCATTAGGTATCAGAAGGTATTAAACCTTTAATGTTGAGGTGATGTTATTATGACGATATCCTAGATTTTAGATGTGATGTACTATCCACAAGGTAGAGGTCTGGCATCACGTACATGCACACTGATAAAGTAACATCATGTCTGTCTCTGACGAGGCCAGATTACCCAGAAGCTCCAGCTTCACTGTGTCTGTTGGTTGTGTGCAACAGAGAAACTGAGTAAGTACATTTCTTGTAAATACAAGACTGCAGTCGACCGCTCTTAACTATTATATTATAAGTTAAAGCACAATAAGGATAAAAGCTTATTTCCATTGTGATCTCTTCAGGGGAAAGATGAGTAAGATGGTGAGTTAAATTAAAACACATCCAATAACAACAAAAACACTTCTTCACTTGAGTATTTCAGTTTCATGCTACTCTATACTTCTACACTACATATCAGAGGGAAATACTGTAGTACTTTTTACTCCAGAACATTTATCTGCAGTTACTTGTCAGATTTAAACTACACAACAGTATAGAAATAAGTTAACAGTCGTCACCTCCATCAGTATGAAAATGTTACATTCAGTGTAATCCATCAGTAATGTAAGTAATACGTACTGTAATATGCTGAGTCCTTTATATTAGCTCATGTTTTGTCCAGTGTGTGTCCACATTTGGTGCTTTTAAACATCACTACGTCTTTTATCTTTAAACAATATGTGTGCAGACACACACATAACTGTGGCCACACACCCTGCTGTATAAATATCCTGGCTGTAATTACTGGATATGACTGTATGTGATCATGAATGTATAGTTTCTAACCAGTTATTAATATTGTCTCACTCTGCTCCTCGTACACTCGCATCTTTAATGATCAAAGTTTGTTTGATAGTCAAAGTCTAAACTGTCTGAATATTCCCACAACTATAAATTAGCCGACTGTTTCAAATCAATCTGCTTGTCTTCACTAAATATTATTGCACCTCTTAAGGTTTAATCCTCAGAAAGAAAGCAGCCTCGGATAAATGACGATATGTAGGAAAGCAAAGTGCAGATGGAAAAAGATCCATTACAACATGATGAAGGAGTTATTATTACACTATAATAATATGGTTAAATATGTGAGAACACACTATCTCCCAGCTGAACGTGATGCTGATTGTTAAATGTTTTTGGCTGGACTGTAACAGCAGAGTCAGATCTATAACCACGACTGTCTGTGACTGACTGACTGAGTGATGAAGTTTGGAGAGTTTCCTCATTGGCTGTTGCTCTTTCAAAATGAATCGTCATGAGATGATGGAAGTGGAGGACAGCGGCGATGTAGAACAGACGTGTTTCTGCTCCGAGCTCTCAGCTCCGATGATAAATGCAGCACAGTCGGCTAAACTCCTGTTTAAACAGACGCGTATCAGCGTCTTTACCGTCTCCTTCTCTACCGTCCAGCGTGATCGACTCTTCAGCTGACAGCGAGACACTCCGCAGTGTGTTTTGATTTTATAACTGAACTAAAACCAGGATGCAAACTTTTTATTTCTGACGTTTTCACATCACAAATGATGAACAACAGCATTAAAACACGAGTCTTGCAGGTAAAACATGTGGCTGTTATATCAGGTTAGTGTGGGGCGGCTGATCTGCAGGTGCGCTTGATTTGACTGTACCTGCAGTAACCGGGCGGAGATAAGCCTCCTGAATTTGAACCCAAAATTCTGTCAAAACTTTCATTTATAATTTCCACCGCAGCCTCCTTAAAAGGCTGATAGAGGCCTGATGCACTTAACAGGCCTCTTAACTCTTCAATGCTAAATCAGATTATACATACAGCCACACTGCACAAGTGTGTAACATTTGATACAATTCTACCAACAGGGGGCGCTACTGTAATATTATAACATGATGTTTCTACACTTCTGTTGTCTTTAATAAAATGAAACTTGGTACAAAAGTTGTCCATGAGAACGTGCAGCATATTGGCACCAATAACCATAACCATAACTGCCATGTCTCCAAAATATAATATTCCATGGTAACTAAATTCATCAAAGTTGTACAGACAGGGATGCTGAACCAGTCTGTAGCGTTTGTTACAAGGTGGTGCTACAAAATCTGAAACAATTGCTGCTGCACCAAAATGAACAAACATGCGGTTCAGCTTCCAGTTCTGCCAGTTTTACATTTCAGTTTCCAACATTTTCAAGCAAAATTCATTTCAGATTTCTGCATTTTCAGCAATGCTTTGCAATTTATTTCAGCTGTCAGCATTCACACGCATTTACACACGCAGGAAATGCATTTCTAGTCTTGTGATCTTTGTTCTTCTCTTTATTATTATTCCACATTCTGGACGTTTTGACCCTTTTCAACTGCTGTTAACTTTGTGCTATAAAAACTATTCATGTCAAACTGTGCAGCTCATTCAGCAGATGTGTGCTTGTATTTTTCTTTATTGTGACACGTTTCAGTGATTTTCTATATATTTCTTATAACAATTAAAATGTATAATGGCAGTCTATGGGAGGAATGGTCACTTTGAGACTCAACTGCTTGGACATCATACAGACCCCATTACAACTTTAAAACGGTCACAAAACTTCAGATCAGATCAGATTGTGTTGTGATACTTTTTGTACTTTTGGAGCAATTTATGTTTAAATTGAGGGCTTTTACAGCAGTTTTCAGATCTCACCAGTGTGTCATGTGACCAGGCACAGACTAGAGACTAGAGATATTTTTAGACCAGAAAAAACACGTCTCACTCCCACAGTTTTAACTCTTCAAGCACAAACCATACGTTAAGATGTTCCCTCCTCTCTCTCACAGTGTAAATACATTTCACAGAGGACTTGTAGTTTTTAGGATCTAAACCTTAATTGATAGTCTGCAGGCTGTGCGTCTCCTTTGACTCCAGTGTCTGAAACTGACAGATTCTCTCCTCCTTCAAACACTTTGTGAACATTTCATACATTCTCATGTTAAACTAATTCTGCTGCCACTAATGATGCACAAATCTCTGAACTACAAACTCGAGTTTAAGGCAAATAAACTTCTCCTCAACAAAATGTAAACTTTTTTCTCCGATTTCAGGGAAAGTCTGTCAGCTCGGTGGTTTCAACACAGTTCTCATAGTCAGCTGTCAGATGTGCAATACCTCCTCAGTGCTCCTCATAAGATTGCTCTTATGAACAAAGTTGCTTTGGATCTTTATCATGTACCATCATTCAATGCAACTTCATATCATTATTTCATATTTAGATTGATATGCATGTAAATTTTTGTTGTTGTCTGCAAACAGTATGTCTGGATAGTGCAGAGATTGAAGAGTTTACAACTTCTTTACCTGAAAACTGAAAACTGCCTCAGTCTCACAACACAAACAAATAAAAACCAATACAACGTACTGGCATGCACAAATACAAACACGTACACAAAATTATCCAGAGAAGTCTTCTTCTGGACAATCTACAAGCCATATTTTATGCAATCAAAAGTTTAAATAGTAAAATCTATCATGTTAGCTCGGTGCTCAGCACTGCAGTTTTACAAACATGAGATTGTAGGTTTGGTTCCCTCAGCTTGGTAAAATTTCAGTGTTATTCAGTTTCTAGCAATGTAACCCGAAATATTTCAGCTTTCAGCAATCACACGCAACGTCTTCAGAAACTGTGTTTTCTAGTTCATTAATAGCACCAACTGCCCCACCTTGTGGCCATTAGTGAAACACCATATATCTCTTTAGTACATGATTCAGTTACCACAGATTTCGGGTTTTATCTTCAGATGTGAATCACCAACACGTCTTGCTGGGACACTTTCACAGTAGCAACAACAGATGTATCTTTGAAACCTCTCTGGAGGTTCATTCATGCAACTCTGGAGGCCGTTTATCTCATTTTACGCCCTCGTTCTGTCGGAGAACGTACTGGCCGTATAAAAACAAGCAAGCAAAGAAAAATAATTCATATTCATGAACTTTTGACCATGACACTCAAACTGTTTTCCCATCATGCGTTGGTTTATGTAAACAGAAAGTACAATGTTAGCATGGAACAAACAAAGTGCCCATTTTGGCCACTGAGCTTCCTAACAGGTCAATCTGCCCATCAGATGCAATTAGTTATATGCACCTTTTCATTCATGTGTCCAAACCTTGGACTGCTACTGTATATATGAGACAGAGCTGCCTGTGAATGTGCACCTGTTCCCTCCAGTCCAATCATAAGAAGCAGAACGCTATTACCATGACAACGAGTTGTCACTGTCTGTCACGAGGAGCGGACATTATCCTGCAGTCCAGCGCTGAACCTGTGTGTTCAGACTGCAGCTGAGTTTCCGATGAACACTTGGATCACTGAGTCCATCTGGCAGTCTGAGTCTCAGTCGGAGATCAGTGACATGATGTTTGCACTGACAAAAATCTGATATAAATGTCTATTTGTAGATAATTATAGACCTTGTAATTTCACGTTAGCTACTACGGCAGTAAAACACACATTAAGAAAGTCTTAATCTAATTCAATATAATTCACATAATAGATAAACGTTTATTGTACCTATGCAAGCTTTATTCACTGATGAAGATCATGTGATACAGTTGAGAGCTTTGGGATTGTTTGTAAAAACAATAAATGAAATTTGAACCGTAACTTTTAAGCCACTGCGGAGCAAAAAAGATCTACTGAGCGATCATGTTAACAGATCCATCTCCAAACATCCACAAATACAGACAGCGTGAAAGCTCTGCTGTTCAAACCTGCCAACAACCAACTAACTCCAACCATTTTTCTTTTGTCCACTAAACAAAAATGACTGAGACGAGATTAGTTTACAAAGTTAATATGTCCAAAAAGGATTTCCCAAATGTCACAATACGCTGCTTTACTTTAGCAGTGTGTGTGTTGGTGCACTGACTGTTCTAATAGTGAGGTGTATCTGTAGCATTGGGCATCTGGATGACACTCAGTACAGACACTGATAGAGCAGATGTCACATGGACTAAATCTACGGATCTTGTGGGGAAAGAGAACATGCTTCACTAGATTTATGGTTCTGCTTCAGTGGAGTCACAATCTCAATATCCTGTTGGGGAAAATGTGCTGCAGCCTTTTAGCCTTTGGGGGGAAATAAAGGCTCAAACACACTGAAAAAGTCTGACGAACATTTTGAAGTAAATTTGTTGTTTTAAATGTGCACCAAAAACATTATGAGGCGCATCAAACTGTCTTGAAGCCCCGACTCTGACCTGGTTTTGATTTTGGAGCATCAGATGAGGATCCAGTTACAAAGATATGGTTTCTACAGCTGAAAACTGTGTCTATCAGCCAAACTTAAGATGATGATGTAGACGGACCAGTGGGAGACTCAAGGCTCTGATGACACGAGGGTCATGAGACAATAGCTATAATTCTACTGTAAATTTTGTACTAACTGTACAAACTGATTGCTACAGTGATGACGGTGCTACCAGAGGCGAGAGACATGCTTCTCATTATACTGTCAAGAGGAGCAGTGAAGTCACACTAATATAATGTATCTACAGCCCCTTATAGACACGCACCCTTTATGTTCATCTGATGGCAATCTAACATGGTGGTCTCATGTCTGAATACACACCCTGGACCCTTTATGTAATAATATCTCAATCAAACAAAATCACTTTAATAAAGTAGGAAACACTGGAAGAGACCATTTTAAGGAATCTTCTCATATCAGATCAGTCTATAACAACCACAATAATCAGATCAGTCCTCTCTGTATTTTACAAACTGTTTCAATAAATATCCAGAAAAACACTTTATATACATACAACATGTTGGCTAAGAGGACTTAAAGAGAGGCAACCTAACATCCTGTCAGTCAATGATTGTGCACGCCAGACTTAATAAAACACGTAGCAAAATTTACTCACTAATAACATTAAATGATGAACCTGACCCCTTTAACACTCTGTGCACCAGGTGCCAAATATCACACGAGCTTCATTTCTCTCCGTAAATGTTCCGTCACGTCTGAATGAAGCTGTAAAAACATCTAAATTAATTGCAGTGCAGCGAATTTAAAAGTACACAGTGACTCTGAGCCTGTTTCAGAAGCCTGATCAGCATCATCAGGTGATGCACGTGTAACCACAACCAACAGTGATGTCACAGTGTCCTGCAGTACACATGTACATCACTGCAGCAAGGTGAGAAGTAAAACCAGGGCAAGTCCAGCTACTCGTTAGTTTGACCAAAGAAAATAAATGAACATGAAGATGTTTCATTGGAGTCTATTGATACACAGACTAGACACGAGACATAAACCTACTGAAGTTCAATGTTACTGGTCGTTTGGTCCAGAAAATCTGGCCAGTAATGTGATTTGATTTTAATTTTCTTTTTTATTTAGGATGGGAAGATGTTAGAGAAGGAGAAAGAATATTAAAAGGATGGGAAGATAAGATCCAATAGCAGACATCTGTATGTACAAATACACAAAATCAAAATGAAATTAAATAAGTACTAATTACAAGTGGGCCGTTTACAAAGATAATCCATAAGGATAAGACTGCGGAGAGAGAAGCACTGCTGTGGCTCTCCGTCATGCTAACACAGATATCAAGTTGAAATTCCCAAGTTTGGTGAAGCGACCATAGGCCAGTGAAGAACTGGGTCATGGGCTGTTTTGATGCTCAATGTTTTCTGTCACTGCTCCCAGAGGCGAAAGAGCACTGTGCTGAACGCTGAATATTGATTGGCTTAGATAACTGACTTCCACTGAGAAATGTCAGCAGAGGCCACCGAGGCCAGGCTGGCTTCTCTCCATGAACAAAGAAGAAGAGTCGTCTCTAAGGAATGAGGACAAACGTTGGGTTGAATGAGTTCATGTAATACGTTGAAAGTGAAACTGAAACTCTCTTCACCTTCTGTGTAAGAAACGATAAACTATCAAATGTCATTTATCATTGCTGGATTTATATGTGTGGAAATAACGTCTACATGTCAAACCACATAAAAAGTATTCTGACACGTGTCACTCATCCGTCTCACGGAGCAGATACGTTTTTATTTTATCAAACCGACTCAGACACTCACGCCACGCTGAGAGATGATGGAAGACCAGACTGTCAGAAGAAGACCTTTGAGTGCTGAGGTCACACATGAGCTTATACGCAGCATCGAACAATGTCAGGTTGTTGAAAAGTGATACATTATAACAAGTTACTGTAGTGAGGCAGCATCACTGCAGGAACAGAACATACACCAGTATTGTATACTGTATTGATTTCTTATCAATTATAAATTTAATTTCATTTAACTTTTAAATAAGTTCAGTGGTGCAAGAACATGAACCAGTGTCTGTCGAGACTGGTGGAACGATCTGAAATAATTAGATGAATAATATGTAATTTCTGCCGTTAGTGGTCCTAAAAACTGAGAGAGTGTTGTGAAGTAGTGTGGGATCATTATTAAACAACCAGCTTCTTCAGGTTAGCATCACTTCAGTGTTAATGATCACAAGTCTCCTCCTCTCCACAACAAACGGACTAGTGATTAAAACCATGAACACACTGAATAAAGCTGTGTCATATAAAACAATCAGTGTTTCTCTGACGTACGATGACATGAGGAGCAGCTGTTAGCCGAGCTGCTGCTAACGTTTCAGCTTGTTTCTCTGATAACTTCAGATTCAGAGTTCTGATGATTAAAATCCTTCATCAGTTCAAAAGATTCAGTTAAAAAACGACCAAGATGTAAGAAGTTTACTCTTTGGTAGACGGGTGTGACGCTACTGACAGGAGACCAAATGAAACCGTCTGTTACCTCCATTAAAATGACTTCTGAGTTTGATTTGGGAAAATGTAAGAACACAACTTATATTATAAGTCGTAGTATATATAAGTATTAAGTATATAACACAGGTCTAGTTGTATTTAGACATTTTACTGTGTTAATGTTACGCATTATAGCTTTGAATAAATGATAAAATATAATAAAAAACTAGTAAATCATAACACATAAAGAGCAACTTGCACTTTTCACATCACAACTCACAGTAAGAAGCCTCTGATATTACTCCTGATGTGAGCTTCATATCAGCAGTGTTTCTAATCACAAGGAAACAATTATCATGTAACACAGTGCTGCTGGTCTTGTGGGAACAACACAGACTGGTGCAAGATATTATAATTATGTGCAACGCAGCTCCAGCTGAGAGGCAGCGAGGAGCCATGATACGCTGGTCAATGAACACTTCATAACATCTGTGCTTCACCGCTGTAAATGTGCCAGGTAAAAATAGCCTGTGTGAATGAATGGAAGAGTGAAAGCAGAGCAGAGAAAGGCTGACTTATAGTCCAGGCTGGTGCTGACTGGATTGCTTGTGACGTAGCTGAAACTGTCAGGTCTGAGTTACATAAAGCAGCGAAGGGAAGATGGCAGCAGAGCCGAGAGAGGACGAACTGCCTCCATACTGTAGGTTGGCTGTTAATGTCAGCGGGGAACGATCCCCTCAACGTTTTGGTTCTTTATTCTTTATTATTGCCAGAGGTGGAGAGTAACTAAGTAGATTTTCTGCAGTATGGTACTTAAGTACAGTTTTCAGGTTCTTGTACTTTACTTGAGTATTTCCATGTGATGCTACTTTATACATTTCAGAGGGAAATATTGTACTTTCTACTCCACTACATTTATTTAACAGCTTTAGTTACTTTTCAGATGAAGATTTGACACAATGGATAATATAACAAGCTTTTAAAATACAACACATTGTTAAAGATGAAACCAGTGGTTTCCAACCTTTTTAACTAAACTAGCTAACTGTATATAAAGTAGTGTAAACTAGCTCCACCTCCAGCAGCTACAACAGTAACATGCTGCTCTAACACTGATGCTTCACTATTAATAATCTAATGATGTCATATATAATAATATATCAGTCAGAGGGACCAAACCACTACTTTTACTGCAATACTTTAACTACATCAAGCTCATAATACTTATGTACTTTTACTGCAATACTTTAACTACATCAAGCTCATAATACTTATGTACTTTTACTGCAATACTTTAACTACATCGAGCTCATAATACTTATGTACTTTTACTGCAATACTTTAACTACATCGAGCTCATAATACTTATGTACTTTTACTGCAATACTTTAACTACATCGAGCTCATAATACTTATGTACTTTTACTGCAATACTTTAACTACATCGAGCTCATAATACTTATGTACTTTTACTGCAATACTTTAACTACATCGAGCTCATAATACTTATGTACTTTTACTGCAATACTTTAACTACATCGAGCTCATAATACTTATGTACTTTTACTGCAATACTTTAACTACATCGAGCTCATAATACTTATGTACTTTTACTGCAGTCCAATCTCATCCATTGTAGCTAACTTCTATTAAGATCTAATGAGGTTGATATTTTTTGTCTGCTACAGCATAAATATCTGTCCTGTATTCTCTAATAGTCTCATGATGATGCCCGTCATCTTCACATTAATTACACAGAATACACTCTCTACATATATGTTATCTACATATATGGAGACCTGGTTTCCACACAGCCTGTCAAATCTTGTGTAAAGCAACAACGTGTCGTTCTATCATCAGCAGAGCAGACGGTCACACTGAGCCTGATTGCATCCTGCTACACAACACAACAACATCACACTGTGAACAACAATCTAACTTACAAACATGAACACAGGTCTTTTCCTGCAGCTTAGCTTGTTCAATGAGCCACCAAACAAACATTTGATCACTGCTCTTCAACAACACGCTGTCTGGTCATGACTGGTCGCTGCAGCTCAGGTGTGTTCACGTTGTCTCTCATTCCCTGCAGTGTAACACCGTCACTCTGACAGCCTGCCAGCTGCTGTCAATCAAACACAGACACCAACACACCCCGACAGCCCGTTGAGACAAAAAGAAACATTTCTGACTATTGATGATACATTTAAAAACATGCTGACATTATTATTAATTAATGAGTCAGCGTTATTTCAGTTGGAGCATAAAAGTTGAACTATATTCTTGTGAGACATCTGAAGATCTGAAGATCTTATCGTCAGTAGGAAGAGGATGAATGTCTCAGAGTGAAGGGAAGTCAGTACTGAGGGACAGACTAACACATTGCTGGTTTGGGATCGGGTCTTTTTATCGTATTTGGTGACAGCAAGAAAGATATAGAGTAGCCGTTAGACTTTAATACAGTAATCTGAGGGATCTTCCTAAAAATAAGACGATTCTCCGTGTCTCTTGTTGACACAGGTTGGAAGCACGCTGTCGTCTAAACGCCGCTGTTTCCTTTCACTGGCATGAGGCCCCAGATCAAAAGTACCTCTGTTGACAGGGGTGTCCACATACTTTTGGCCATGTACTGGAGGGATAAACAGGCTTTTGGCAAAGAACGGAGATCAACTTTGAGGATGACGTGATGTTACAAGAACTCCTCTCAGACATAGGACAACATGTAACTGCTTCAACACAGTGTCACTATGAAATGATGCTCATTGGCTGTGAAGGAATCACAAAACTTTCCAGCCCTGCAGCGACTCATCGTCACCGGAGCAGCCTGTTCTCTGACGATAGCAAATCAACAATTTGGCTTCCAGCCTGAGAGAGAACCTGTTAACGGCCTCAAATGATCACATATCTGTCTAAACTCCTAATTTAACCCCTCGGTGTCTGGAATACAGTCATATAGAGACTTTATTTATCATGCAGGTTCTAGTTTTATTCAGTGTAAACGTCTGAAGCATCACTTGTAGTTTGAAAAGAAGGTTAATGAATTAACTTCAGTTGTAACTATCAGCAATGGTGTTTTCTATTCTTTTTACAGTCTGTACCTTACTAGCAATCATTCAACTGTGAGTGATTTACAGATTCAGATCAGGGTTAATATAATATGACAGACGCATGTAAAACCATTTTTCCAGCTTTAACTACATGTTCAGTAGGAGAATGAGTCTGGTGGTTTGTTACATTTCTACACTTTGTGAATGTATTTAATGTTTATTTTAAGGACAAGTACATAACATAAACTTATGCCACATACCACAGTATTTATAGCCTCAGCTAGTTTGTCATGTCCGTCCCTAGACGGGTTATTTGTCTTATATTCAGTTAATTTGAATTAAAACAAAGATTTCAAAGAAGAACTTCAACAATTTAGTGTTGCTCTCATAATGCTGGGAGTCTCAGAGACATTAAGAGACTGAGATCTCCATTACTATGAGTCAAGCTCTAAAAACACTGCATTTCCCATAATGCAGCTCGCATATGAAGACATCATGAGGGTTATTCTCTCAGACTTGACAAAGGGCCTCCAGAGCCACAGAGGACATGATACAAGTTTACAGGCTGAGTAGTACTGAGTGTCTTTACATGAGACTTCCTGTGATTCATCTCTGATAAGACAGTGTGTTTGAATCCAGGTTCATAGATTTAAAGAGCAGAAGCTCTTTAACTGTGTGTCTGCTCAATAAGAACATTACATCTAATAATGAGCACTGAGAGGAAAGCAGTACGGGGACGCCCGTCATTCTCCCCCCAGCAGGTTAATCTGGCCCACATATTGTATAACTGATGTAATAATTTTATCCTTCAGCTACACTCACAGAAAAGTGAGATTCAAATATCCATGAACATCATATCAACAAAGACTAAACACCAAAGATGTACGTTGGTGGTTTCTGTGTTTGTAACTGAACGTTTTAATCTTTTTTCCTTTCGTGACACAGTTTTATCAGAGCAGCTGCAGCTTTATATCTATATTCAAAACATTTATATCAGTTACTTTGTTTTGACGTTGGCTGCAGGAAACATAACTGCTACATGAGTTTAGCTGAGCACAGGTTCAGTGTCTGTTACTACTAAATGCTGATACCAGTATTTTTAACTGGTCTGCCAGTAGCCTGTAGTTGATAGTGAGATGACAGTGAGCCTGTCTGCATGTCTGGAGATGTTAAATTCCTCTACAAGCATTAAACTACTATCTCATCCAATCACAGTTAACCCTTCACCAGTTTCCCTCTTTTTTTGCCATTTAATGAGTTTTAAGGGGGTGAAAACAGTCTCATCCCACATTTGACGGCATATTTGTTATTTATTAGTTTATTCTTGCTTTTAAAATTTTTTTTAAAAAAAATCATCCAACAGCTTCACTGAGTCAAATATAAGCAGCCTCATGTTTTACACATTTCTCCATGATTCAGTTGATCATCTTTTGCATCTCTGCTATGATTTAATATTCTGTCTTTGAATAAAGTCACAGCGGGAGTCTGTAATGACTGAATCACTGCAGGTCAGTGAGGCTTCGTTTATTTTACACAGTCGAAATACAAAAAAACGCGGTTTATCTGATGAATGCATAGATATGTAACACTGTGTTCATATCTGGGGGACGTGTGTAGATTAGCAGATATTTATTCTTTTATATCTTGACTACACAGACCGACTTGATGTGCTGCTCTGGTCATTCTGGTCATTTACTGGTTCAGGCCTCCTGTTGGTTTTGCAGATGAAATGTATAAACACACATGTTGCAGCTCATATTAACACATAAACCTTAACCAGACTGATCAGAAGCAGCTCCAAGTGGACAAAACCAGCACCGGGACGTGAAATAACGAGAGGAAGAAGAAGACCTTCATGTTCAGGCCAGTCGAGACAGCGCGACTCTCGACACTGATGAATCTTACCGACAGATAAACAGTAAAAACCGGAGAAGCAGATTAAATCCAGCCTAACCTACTACCAGTGTTTGACAGTGAGCTCTAACACATTCACATCCGAGCAGCACTTCACTGCTGTGCGTTAATGATGGAGCTGCTGTGCCGGTCTCTCTCTCTCTCAGCACATCCAGCCAGACAGGAGTTGATCACCGGCTTACCTTCTGCAGCCCACACCGCTGGCAGCATCCACAGCAAACACAACATATCCATAGTCAGTATTATAATTCCCGGCACTTGACTGTAAAAAGCCAATGCGTTCATCGCGCAGCAGCCGTCCAGCAGCGGGCCATTGACAGCGGATTCATTCAGAGGCGAAGAGCGTCATCATCATCCTCATCCTCATCCTCAGCAGCAGCAGCAGCGGCAGCGGGGGGATAAAAGCTGAGGAGCTGCTGCGGTTGGACGAAACCAAAAGGCAGGGGGCGGAAAAACACCGGCGAGCCCGAACAGCTCCGATTACATACAAGATTTACTGAGGAAGAGATAAACCTCAAACCCACTTATTATTATTTATTATTAAATCTACGGGCTGTTTGTTAGTAGTCTACGATCTATTGATGTCTCTCTCCTCTTCTGTTTCTTCCTCCTTTTTTCTTTTATATAGTTCAAACAGTTTGTTAAACTATAAACAAGGATACAAGTAGTGCAGTAAGAAATAAATAATAGTCATGTACAATATATAAAACCTGCTTCTATATATATTCTACATACTTATATATATATATATATATATATATCCTCCTGACGAAGACTCCACAGACATCTGGGAAGAATTAATACTTTAGTTATTATTGAACTACTGGCTACCTGTCAGGTTATAACACTTCTACAATACTTAATACATGTGATGTGATTTTATTTCAGCCAAAATCATTGCTCCTTTTTCATTTTGGGGTTCTTAAAATAATCACATCTGAACAAAGGTCCAGGGGACAATGTGTTGTCATGGATACTGAAGACTCTCAGCTGTCGTTCACCTCACCAGCAAACTTCATCAGCTGACAGAATTCACCCACCAAAGATGTCACTCACTTGTGTGTAAACACATGTTGACAGTTTTGAAGTCATTAAACTGTTTTGGTCTCTGGTATTTGTTCTCGTCCGGCTCCTCAAGGTGCAAGTGAATCCCTTCTTCATCTCTGTGCAGGTCTTCTTTCATCCCAGGAACATAAATATATAGCTAACATAAATATAGCTAAAGATAAAACATGAGCTATGAATCAGAACACATATATATTGTTCATATACTCTTCTGATTGCAAACTGTGGAGTTAATTTAGTTTATTCTTCCATGTTTTGAGGCAAGTAAAACTGAAACTGTTGTCACATCGTCTTCTGTAGTTACAGAGTAACTGATGTTGGTTGTTTCCTTCTTCTTACAGGGTAAATACAGGAGATGCAGGCTGTAATCTAAAGTGCACATTGTACGTCTTCTATCATATTACACACATCCTTAAGTTAATGTTTAATTAAACATACTTCTTATTTAAAATAAATAATTAAAAAAAAAACAAATATTATTTAATTCTTTATTTCTTTGATTTCTTGCATTGCGTCTTCATTCCTCTTTTTCATCTTCCTCTCCACTCCTGATGAAGATGACAGGGTTGAGGTTGGGATGAGGGGCCACATGTTGACCCTACAGAGACTAACCCTACTGTTAGTTTCAGTCTCTTGACCGTAATTTATAGTGTGAGTTATAGTGTTATGATGTCTCCCACTTGGTGAGAAGCCATAAGAATCAAACTGTTGGCCACACAACTGTAAAGCCATCATGATTGCCATCCTAGATGTGAATAAATACAATATTAATGGGCTACGTAAGGCTATACAGGAAATATAATTTCCAGTAATTGCTATTTGCTGGCAAAGTCATCACACATTAATATAAGCTCCAATGAGGATGTTGAGCATTTAGCCAGTGCAGCAACAGATTAGCTTAGTGTCGGTTGACTATGTGAATAAAATCACCTGAACATGTTTCAGCTTCTGTAGGTAACAAACACAGAACTGCAGGTTAACGTTACTGCTTTGCTGATTATCAAGCTAACAGTCCAACAGCATCTTTCTTTTGTTCAGTTACATGAGCCACAAACCAGACGGCTCTGTGCCAATACATATATTCAGATTATTACTCATCGTATGTTTACTGTAAAGTAGGTCAGCAGGGAGCAGATCGGGTGTGTTCCTTCGTCTCACCAGCGTACACCTGTAGGGCGGGTGGGCGGAGAGCCTTTTCACTCAGTCACTGCTGTGATCTGATATGAATGAAGCGTACCCATTCAACTTTGACACTGATATGAAAGGTTATAAGTCACAACTGTAACAGAAAAAACATAGTACTCTTGCATTATTATTGTCTTTATGGCATTGCTTTTATTGTTCTTCCTATCCAAATCTTTGTCACTCCATTTACACTTTGTATTTTGCCTGTTTGTTGGTAATAAGGTCATTCATCAAAATAACATTGCATTTATTAAGTGCTGCAGAAGTCATCACATCTTCCCTGAAACGTCCAGATGTTTATTCAGTTTTATGGTTATACTGTACCCGGTAATAACATAACAGGTACCTAGTAGTTAAATAATAACTACAGTATTAATTCTCTCTGAATTCTTCCCAAATGTCCAGATTATTGCTCAGTAGGTCGTATGTACTATAGGTACCTGGTAGTTAAACAATAACTACAATATAAGTAATTTGTGAGTTCCTAAATTGTTACCCTCTTATTCCATAACTTCACATCCTGTTTCCCAGAACCTACATATATGTGTTAGTACGTACTGTGCTGGTACACCGTTAGTACAAAAGATTACACCGTAACTATGAAGTAACTGTACGTTGCGGGCTGTAATCTAAAGCGTTACTGATTTAATGTTGTGTATTATATGTAGTTTTCATGTGTAAATTTGCAAATGAAAAAATGTTATAAATTGTAATGATGTGTAAAATCTTATTATGGAGTTGGATTCCAAGTTCTGCCACAGGGGGGCATGGGGTCCCTGGTGAGCCAGCTCGGTGTGGTCAGAAACATTATTTCCCAGTTCTTCACAGGACAGAATATAATCTGGCTACAGGCCTCACACTCGGGGCCTGTTACAGCGACTTGGACGACTGTTTATCAGAGTGATGGTGTGTGGGAGGAAGTTGTTCCTGTGTCTGGTGGTTTTAGTGTCGCTACAGTGCTCAGTAGCGCCTACCAGAGGGGAGAAGCTGGAACAGGTTATGTCCTGGCTGTGAGGGGTCTGCAGTGATTTTCCCAGCCCCTCTCCTGACTCTGGAGGTGTGCAGGTGATGGATGGTGGTCAGCTGCAGTCCTGACTGTCCGCTGTAGTCTGTTCCTGTACTGTTTGGTGGCCAACACAAACCAGACATGATGGATGTGCAGGGAACTGATGACTGCAGTGTAGACCTGGATCAGCAGATCCGGCAGGTTTAACTTATACTTCCATTGATCTGGAAATCTAATTTGTTATTTCAGAATTATTTTTGATTAACACATTAATCAAAATCAAAGACCATAAATAAATGTAATCTTAGTGACCCCAACTCTCATCCAATGCTTGCCCATCCAATAGACAACCTGCACTGAAATGAAGGTTGTGGATCAGTCAAATTAATGTTGTGTATGAGATTTTCTTCAAAGTCTTTACCTGGAACAGTTTGTGACTGTTTGTACAAAACATCTTCCAGATAAACGTTTCTCCTCACTTATCAATTTAGGACAACATCCATACAAATATGCAACAATAATAATGTGCAAAAAATGCAAATCCAGTTTAATTACCCCAGTCTCATCTTTTTACTTGCAGGAAGTCTTCTTCCTTTCCAGCAAATACTTTCCTTGCATTTTACCTCAAAAATGCTGATCCTGTGTAGAAAATAGTCAATTAGTTGTGCAAATGGCGTGACTTGTCTCAGGAGATGTTTCAGGGGTAACATGATGTTGAAACCTGAAGGTTTCAAGAAACCACTGAGCAATTACTCCTTTTACAAATGAGTTAATGTGAAAGTATTAGTAGTAGTAGTTCGAGAGCATCATTGATCACTGATGATGCCGTAACAGAAAACACTGTTAGCATTTTACTTGTCTTGAATTTGCCATCTATAACTTCAGCGATGAAGATGTTCCTGAATATTGATAAAAAAAAAAGTTTTTTACTCATTTTATATTGTTTGGGCCTTATTCCTATAATACAGCCAGTGTATCAGGGTAAATATGCAGATAACTGTGTGTGATTGGGTTACATAATGAAGCACATTCTTCTGCAGATCTATTATCAGATCAGATCAAATACGCTAAAGTCACATTTGTGAACAAATGTTGTAAGTCTCAGTGTTTTTCTATTAACAGCTAGCATAACAAGATACCAGTTCTTATTGCGTTGAACACACAGGTGATCATATAACATTGGTGTGATACAAACAGTAGTTGCATATGAGGAGTGAAAGGTTTATTTGGTCACGTTTGCAGTGTTTTTGCAGAAGCACCTGCAGTTGCAGCAGAAGCTGCAGCAGCGCTGGGTAGGTGGTTGTTTGTTACTGGCACACTAGATGAGTCCTCCATGCTGATACTCTCGCCGTGCACCTCCTAGTGCCCCCTCACTATGAGGTCTAAAGGGCTAAAGTGGCCGTCAGTTTATTGCTGTCATCAGTGATGTAGATACTGGGGCCATGTACCTTTTCAAATGTAAACAGTGATGTTAGTAGTTATAAAATAACATATGTCTGTACACTTTTACAGAATAAATATGACATTTATAGAACTACAATCCCTGGAAAATCCTGCAGATTTTTTTTTCCTTGTCATGTCGTTATGCCTTTAGTTCCTCTGAAGAAGATGAAACTCTCCATGATTGATCGTCAAGGTTAGCAAAACTGAGTCAAGCTAACAAGACAGTAACTTCCACGTCACACAAATCGTACAAATTAAATATCAAAGTCAACTTCAGCCCATGGCCCATTTTTTCATTTCTATTTTTGATTCTGAGCATTAAAATCAAAGGTACGAAAAACAAACTGTTATTTGTTTTTTGGTATCAGATTCATAAACAAATAATGAAATAACGAATTGTATTTTCATTTTCTGATTTTGGATGATACATGGATTCTTTCCCTGAATGTTTTTTTTGTTCATCACTATCTCAGTCTCTCTGCTGTGACGTCTATCAGCAGGTCTCAGTGATGGGAGTCACATCCACCTGCTACATGACGCACATTTCTTTATCTGGACATCAGTCCTGGAGTTGAGGGTGTTCCCCAGAGAGAAAGCTGAACTACTGACACACGCAAAGTCTTACAAGGGACTCTCCATAACCTGTTGTTCCCCTTCTCCTTTCCACAGTTGTAAAAATAGGCCATAAATGAAAAGGTAAAGCAACAATCGCCTTTGAAGTAAAGATTTATCTCAGTAGTCAGCGCAGTCGTCTATGACCTGGGAGACTCTAGTTGACCTGGTGTGGGGACCTCCTTCATAAGGTAGTTTATTCATGAACACTTTCAATAAATAAATAAACATAAGCAGCGTTATTAAGAGACTAGGGAACCAAAATGGTCATGATATTATTTTGCTGAAGCTTTTTGTAAACTGTTGAGACGGCTGATTATCATTAGCATGCACAGCTAACACAGCTTATTTTGGCCCAAATTTCTCACTCTGTTGTGAATTTTTTTTTTTCTTTTTATTAATCATCATTTTTATTAATCATTAGACCATTAGTAAGACATGGGAACCCTGACACCTCTGGGATGAATTGACTGTGAACCATGCTGTTACAGCAGCAGATGAATGCCCACGGTGTCACATTCACATTACTCGTCACATATAGCTGGAATATTCAGCTGTCCACATACTTTTGGCCACATAGTAAATGAGCACTGATCTTTCCTTTTCTGTATCTTATATTTTACATTATAAATATATTTTTATAGAGAATAAAGAGCACAAACTGTTGTCATGTCCACAGAGACTCTACTGCTGTCTGAGCTATTTCATAACCTACGACTGGAGTGAACAAGAGATGAATGAGGGAGAGAGCGAGAGCGAGAGAGGAGCTTATACCTGCAGCGGAGAGAGAGAGAGAGAGAGAGAGAGAGAGAGAGAGAGAGAGAGAGAGCTCAGTAAGGAAATAGAGCAGAAGAATATGGGCCTGACAAAAAGGAATCCAGCCTGCCTCCAGATGAGTGAGGGCTGCAAAACAACAGATTAGAGGAGCCCAGGGCTTGTTCCCATGGAAACCTTTGCCCAGGGAGACGGCGATGAGAAAGCAGCAGATTGTAGGTCAGACGCGCCATCAGCGACCCAATCAGACATAATCTGTCTTGACTTGTGGGTCATAGATTGAGCAGTAAAGCTGGTGCCTTTCTGTTGCTGCTCTCACTGTCGGGGTTCCAGTCGCAGCCGACAGAGTCTGTAATCACGCTCAACTGGAGAACGGGTCCATATAACAACCACAGAAAACCACAGACTGCCTGTTCAAAAGCAGTCACCTACTTCTCAAAATCTCATGTCTTTCTACCAAGACCGCTGGTGAACGAGTGTGATGAGCTGCGTGCAGCGTGTTCTCTCCACTGACGCAGCTCTGAGCGCTCATTATGTCACAGAGTCTGTTGTGTCAACAGATGACGTTAAAGCGATATGTAACACATCACTTCCATGTTGGTCCCATCACAAGCCGTCAATCCAGATGTTTGCTTTATCTTAATGCAGAGAGGCTTACCAATCAATACCTTGATAGATAAATGAATCACTCAGATGTCATACTTGAATATATGAGTTTTAATATGACACATATCTGACTTTTATAAGGGAAGCAGCATTTCAGCATCAGCAGGGAGGATGTGAAGTCATTCATAAAACACTCAGAGCCTTATCTAACGTTTCAGTGAGCTCTGCTGGAGTCCAGGGTTCAATGGTTCCTCATCATTCATTATACTGGTTTGGTTTACTGTCACATCAGCACCAAGAGCTCCTGACTCCTCTTCCTTCTCTGCTTTCCTGTTTTTATTTCTTTCATTTCGTCTGTTCTGTCTTCTCCTGTTGCTCTGTCACTCTCCCTCTCAGCTGCATCTGCTCTGTCTCTTTCTGAGCTGCGGTCTGGGCGTCTTGTCTACTCTGCCTGCAGCTGGTTCTGGTTTACACATTCTAGGAATCACCACAGACTAGCAGCGTGTTTTAGTCTTTTTGGATACAAGCCAGCACTTCAGCTTTCATCAGTCGGAAACCATCACGACTAAAATCTCCAGAAATTAGCTGTAGAATGAATTTCTCTTTGCTGGGATGAAGACGTGATTTAACCCAAACATGACACACAGCTAAGGTCCAATCTGTTCTGGGTATTTTGTCTTGACTCTATTTTAAGACAA
The DNA here is from genome assembly GCF_910596095.1 of Thunnus maccoyii. Lineage (NCBI taxonomy): Eukaryota > Metazoa > Chordata > Actinopteri > Scombriformes > Scombridae > Thunnus > Thunnus maccoyii. The sequence goes on along the minus strand of NC_056536.1, from coordinate 627,940 downwards.
TTACAAAGTCAGCTGAAGAATATATCAAGAATTAAAAGACTTATGTCTCAGCAGGATTTGGATAAACTTGTCCTGCATTTATCTTCAGTAGACTGTTGCTGCTCGAGTCCTCACTAAGACAAAGAAGTGGATCATATCGGTCCAGTTCTCAGATCTTTACACCAGCCTCAGGTCTGCTTTCTGTCCCCAGACTGAAAACTAACCCTGGAGAATCAGGTTCAGTTTTTATGCTCCACATATCTGAAGAAACTCCCAGAAAACTGCAGCAACTCTCAGTTCCTTTAAATCACAGCTGAAGACTTTTCTGTTTTTAATGAAGCCAAATTTAAGGGTTAATTGTCTGTTTTATTCTATTTTAGCTTCTTTTATTTCCAATTTAACACTCTTTAGTTGTGTTTGTCTTTTTGTATTGCCTTGTGTTGCTTTTATATTTTCTCTTGATGTCTTTTATGCTCTGAGTTGCCTCGTTGTTGTAATGTGCTGTACAAATAAACTTGTTTGGAATTTTTAAGCATTAGAAGATTAGCGAGCAGCAGGACAGTTAATTTGTGAGCTTAAGACTTCATCTCATTTAGTTTTTTCATTTTGAACCTGGACTGAGTCCTCAGAGAGTGCAGACAAAGACACACGTCTCTCTGTGGATGGTTTTTCTGTACCCCAGTTTCTTCCCATATGTACCAGTAATCCCAGTCTGCAGTCCCTTCTCCTGATTTTATGATCTCCCTCGTTATTTTTATCTTGCTGGAGGCAACTGACCGTCCCCATCAGTCCACACATTCAAATCAAAGGTGAAAGGTAACATTATACTTCTCTGCAACTCATTCAGCGGCTGGTTGAATATATATGACCCACAAACTCTTCTGGTATTGAGTCTTAGAGCTGTTGGACCCTGTTAAAGATCAGAAGCAACAGATGAAAATCAGAACAAGACAGAGAGGCAAATAAAATGTTCCTGAAAAGTAATTAGTCAGTAAGCTTTTATTTATAAAAACACACAGTTACAAAGAGCTTTACAAACACAGAGATAGATTAATAAAACAGACAAACATGAGACAGAGACAAATCAACCAGAGTGAAGTAAAACAGGACATTAGAACAGGGAGGCAGGTCTGTAGAAAGGCTTCGTTTAAAACAGTCCAAAGATTCAGACGATCTGATTCCACTGAGTTGAGACTAAGAACGTAAATGTGTGGTCACCTTTGATTTGTGGTTTGGGGATAGAAGGCCGAGATTTGAGGATCTGAGAGGTCTTGAAGTGGAACGGGGAACGGGGCAAGGTCATGGACTGCTTCATATGTGATCAGCAGGATCTTGTAGTTTATTCTGAATTTTACCGGAAGCCAAATGGAGAAATGTAAGACCAGAGGTAAAGTAGCATTAATGACACAAGACAACATGTCAAACTGTACATTCAGTGCAACTAGAGGTGTTGGTGAGTTTTATATTTAGATGTGAATCCAATAACTGTGGTAAGATGTGGGAATAATCAGCACAAACACAGTTTCCCTCCTTTGTCTCCTTGTCTCTCTCTCAGACTGTTTTTATGCATAAATGCACCTGAAACAGAGGAGCTCAACAAATTATTGTCCAAACTATTGTCCTACTGGACAGTCTCAGCAGTTCACTAACTTCATATCAAATAATTTTCTACGTTGTTATGACTCCATGGAGACGTACACAGGGTGAGAGAATGATTCTCTCTTTTCTTACATAGTGTCCGTCATTGTTGGAATCCAGTTTGATGTGGAAAACTTGGACTTCAAATCAATCGATATTTCGATGGATAAACAAATAACTCAACGAGCCTCAGTTGTCCTTACGTAAATACAGCGTCCTTATAGGGAGGGAAGAAACACGTGAACCATCATTCTGCTACTGTTCCAGGCTCTCCATCATCTCACCTCCACACTCCTTAGTGAATAAAACATACTCAGGATGAGGGACTGTGAAGGACTTAGAGGCCCTGATGAACTATCAGATCTAAGTTGTCATGAACAGACACTGTAGAAAGAAATGATTTTAAAACTCTGACACTGAATGTCAAATATCAACCTTCTATTGAACGAGAGAGTTTTAGTGATCAAACAGTTCAAACTGTGCAAAAATAAATAAGATTTGTTCCCTGCAGAGAGATTTAAACAACATACTTATAAAAATATCACAAGCATTAAAATAGACGACTCTACACTAAGCAGCTGAGATGAAGAGCTAAAGTTACCTCGTTCATATCTGCAGACACAACTAATCTGTACCGGATTCAACAGATAGAATCACGTATGAAAAGATTTACAGCAGGAATAATCTGACTATGAACATCTGAAGCATTTGTTCACATAAACGACTGTAAACATATGATCTCACTTACTTCTGTCCATTGACTGTAGAGCAGCTGTCACGGCTGTCAATCATAACGTCAGACCTTCTTTCTATATCGTCAAATAACTATTTAAAAACAAACTTACAAGAAAAATGAGCACTTGAACAAACATCAGCATGATGACAACTACCTGGAGTGACAGAAACCATCTTTGAGAAAAATGTATTTGACGTGTTCTTTGATTTTTTAGTTTGGCTCATGTCCCGTCCAATAACATAGAGGGGGCAGGACTTATGACCTATACTACAGCCAGCCAGCAGGGGGCGATCTGTCATGACGTCCATCTTTATATACAGTCTATGCTTCTATCTATGATGTAAGTGGGTGCAAGTATTAAAATAAAATAATTTAAACAAATTGATCTTTTATTTATATTTGTGCATGATGTGTCCAACTGTCATTTTTATTTTCATGGTTGACAATGATATATATTACATACATATAATACATACAGTACTGTATGTCATAATGATAACAAATCGAATGTGAAATTGAAATTAAATTACAAAATTGAGTTTTCCATATGAATTTGAAATATGTCTTGATTCTAGTTTCTTTATTCTTCATTTTCACAAAGATCAATTTCATCATGACAGGATTCATAAAAGAGACCTGGAAGAATCCTGCCATTATTAACACATAGATATATTCTTATTATGGATAAAACTATGAAATAAGGTTGTAATAAATTGAAATGATCATTTAATGTTGTCACTATTGCAGGTTGATCACACACTCAACAGCCATATAGTATTAGTATATATTAGTATGTATGTGGCAGCTGCACACAGCCTGTGATCGATGCACCTCCATCACTTTATGAATATATGTGAGGTTCAGTCACATTTCATCCACCTTCTACATACATATCATTACTTACATATCATGACATCACTGACACACATTATTCAGATGATGAAAATAAGGTTTTTTGTTATGTAGGTAACATAACAGTAGGTCCATGTTCCAGTCCAGACCCGACCCTCCATGTCTGTGACGTCTGTGCAGCACAAGAATGAAAAAAACATTACAACTAAATATTAATCCAGGTGACAGTTATGTTCTTCTTCAAAACATATTTTTCTTCAAAACCATGTAGCGGCATACACGTGTAATTTATAGGAGACAGGGTTGGGGTACATCCTGTAGGCCAGTAAGTTATTGGGTAATAATCCCAGTCCCTGACTACAGCTCAACATGTACTTGATAGTGATGAGTGTTGAAGTCAGGAACCTCCTTCAGGCCTCTGCAGCACATAGTGACGAGAGCTTTGCTGGGACGTGACATGAGTCTGCTCCAGGAAACAGTTTCCACAGTTAAACATCACAACTGTGTTTTCTGAACCTCAGGCCATCAACTAACACAAAATATCTAATGACTAATGTAACTGTGTCACACACGGCGAGCCGAAGCTTCGCTAAAACGATGCAGTCAGTGTTCAGTCTGCACTAATCACATCAACAGTTTCTGCTCTCTTTAATTTGAACAGAGCTCGGATTTAAACACAAACAGGCTGATTCAGTGTTTGGCTTCATTTATAAATACAGTGAAATTATGGTTTTATGAATATAAAATGTAATATTTTAAATGTAAAGAACTCGTGAATCATCTTGCAGCACATTTAAGCATGAACGTTAATTCTCGACCTTGGAAAGAATAGAGTGACCAAAAAGACATTTGAAGACTGTGAGATGTGGTCAAAAGCTCAGGAAAAAATGCTAGTAATTGGATTTTGTACACTGATGGAGGAGAAAAAGAAAGATGATGATGATGTAACATAATGTCATCTTCTTATGAGTTATTGTTTCTACATTGGTGGTATCTTACAGAGGAAACCCTGGTCGAGTCCTCAGCTGTTACACATATATTGTAATAACTGATCCATCAGTACAATATTGTTCAGAGTTAATACAACGTGTCCTTTATTAGATCATATATTATAAGTCTGAGGGGAGAAATGATGCTTGTATATAAGAGTCCATGATAAAAAGGCCTGTTGCTGAGAAGATTTTGACAGTTTTACTGGACCCTGGTCACTGATGAAGTCAACCAGGCTGCAGGATTGTTGTCCACAGTGCCCTCTAGTGTGACGAGAGAAAACTGCATACAAGTGGCATTACAGTAGCTGATGGTATTAAATACACAAATTATTAATAACAAATTATGATAAAATAATAAAGCTGTCTGTGAGACAATAGTGTGTTTAATCTTTAACATTGTTTGTATTTATAAGCTTATTATATATTATTTCATGTAAAAAAAAAGTTACTAAAGCTGTCAAATAAATGTAGTTGAGTAGAAGTATAAAGTAGCATCACATGGAAATACTCAAGTAAAGTACAAGTACCTCAGAACTCTACTTAAATACAGTAGTCGAGTAAATGTACTTTAGTTACTTTCCACTGCTGTCAGATTCTTTGACGTTATCTTTATTTAGCAAACAATTCTAAAGGTGCACTTATGAACTTTTTCCAGGGTCTTCAACTGTATCACACTGCCTTCTTCAGCGGATGCAACTTGTTCATGTGTCATCATGTAACTTCAGAGAGGAACTTTGACACTACTCACTTCACGTGCAAAGACAGTGCGTGCAGATTGCCAATGACGTCAACACACAAGTTGACAGTGAACAAGAAGAGGGTGGTAGGAGGAAACCCACTCACACAGACAGAAAGATGAGCGAGGAGCCTCCTACAGAGCACAGTGAGGAGGAGGAGGAGGATGGAGACAGGTGGGTGCAGCAAAGTTGTTTTCTTGCAGATGACGTCCTGGCTCCATAACGCTGTTCTTCTACATGTTACTAAAAACTCATTTATAGATCTCCTTCTCTGCACGCTACCATTAGATCTGTGCTTGTTCATATCTAGTGAATCTTCATTCATTTCTACATCATATTTAACCCTCCCCCATCCTACTGACATGATGATGAAGAGCAACCAGCGCTGGATGAGTGGGGCATGTATGGAATTAACCAGCGGATGTGAGATGATTTGATTGCTGAGGATAAGTGCTGAGCAGGTTTCCTTGCATTTGGCTCTGCGGCTGGATCTCCCTGCAGATTATGATGTCACAGCGGAGTGGGAATAGAATCAGGGCTTCATCGGGAGCCTGGGATCACAGTCAGGATTAAGTGCATGTAGGTAGTAGTCTGTGACGAGTGACTGCTCAGGAGCAGTAGAGCTGGATCCATGCAGTCCTGCTGGCTTCTCCCCTGTGGACCCTTCAGGAAATTAAAGTGTCTGAAGATCAACAACTGGTAAGATGAACGATCAGCGGCTCTTTGTGAAACTTATTCTCATGATAGTTGTTGCCTTTTGGTAAACCAAACTTATCACATGTCGACAGATATTTCAAAGAATGGAGTGAGAGAAAAGATGTGACATTATTCAGATGTAATAATGTGCTTTATGCTCATTCTTCTGTTCTTCTTTACTAACATGAACGTTTCTTTCTAGACTGGTCCTGCTGCTCATAGCGAGCAGTAAACAAGATGAAGGTGAAATGGACCATGCTGGGCATGGTCGTCTTCTTCCTGCTGTCTGTGGTCATGACCTGCTGCTTCGTATGGCAGTACAGGATGCCAAAGCTGAACACAGGTAACAACACAGATTTACACCCTCACAACATCCACACTCTGACTTTTTTAAGATAAACAGTGTGACTTTCCAACCTGGAACGACTTTCGGACGTGGGCCTTTCTGGTCTCTTTGGTGTAATTGCTCATTTGCAGGCACTGCGGCAGGATTACACAAAGCTGGAGCAGCAGGATTAGCAGCCCCGTTTAAAGCAGACTTTAACTCCTGCTGAGGGAGGAGCTGAGCAGTGCTGCCTGTTCCTGGATAAAATGACAACAGTCACTGCTCACAGTGTGACATGAATCTGAATTTGGCTCAGGGACAGCTTAGTGCTCAGGGTGGACTGTCTCACTGTGTCAAACACGTTGTACCTGAAGGACTTTACAACCTCATATCCCCGAGAAAACCACAGCAGGTTGACGTATTTACAGCACTTCATAATGAACTGTACTATAAGATTGTTTTATAGCTAATGTATAATACGATATATTATATACTATATAAACAGTACAGATATATTTATCTGGCACTTTCATCCACAGCACAACAATTGTGCCTCTGATCACATTCGTTCAGGTGTTGCTCAAGAGCCCTTCAACACCCCAAGAATCAGTCTTATTATGAGACTCTATTATCTCATGTATCAGTAATTATGATATAATACAGTAACGGGCCTGACATCTTTAGACGTGTGTCATCAAAACTAACAAACCATCCAAACAGACAGATGTTTTTATCCCTTTTGGATCATCTACTGTTTCTTAAAAGAAACAGTCACTTCTTCTTGGAGGGACACCAGTAGTGAAACAAGCTTCTGTATTATGGGGTGATGTGTCATACTGACAAATATCAGTGCTCTGATGTTAGCGAGGCTGGTGAGACTCAGGTTAGCAAGATTTAATCAAACAACAGAAAAACATGTAACACACGAGATGGACAGATTATTGATGATCGATCAACCACGTCAGTCAAATCTGAAATTTAATGGAGCTGATGTCAAGAAACGTGATTCATGTTGATGTTATTTCAATTATATTCAACTTATTGTGTTACCAGTTTATAGAAGTATTGTTATGGGTTGATAAACTGAATTTGAGTTACGTAACATGCGTGACTTCTGTGGGTAAAATCAATCACCCACACAGAGAGATGAAATGATGCACCTTTCAACACTTAAGTCTTAAGTCCTCTAATTTACACTACATGTTGTATTTTGTTGGCTAGAAAGCTGGAGAGTGTGACTAAACAGGTCCCAGAAGTTTTATGTGCAGAGGAAATTGATATTGATCTTTTCATCTGACTGTTGAAGAGCTGCAACGATTAGACAATCGATCAGTCGATGGAAAGAAAAGGAATCTGCAATTATCTTGTTAATTGATTGATAGTTTATCATTTTTCAAGACAAATGTTCTCTGATTCCAGCCTCTCAAATGTGGCAATTTGCTGTTTTTCTGTCGTATATGACAATAAACTGAAAATCTTAAGATTTTGGACTGTTAGTCAGAGAAAACAAGCAAACTGAAGACATCAAACTGTGAATGTCCTCTTTTCACCAATTACAGTAGAAGCATTTCATTGACTAAACTATTAAATTAATGAAATAATCGGCAGATTAATCAGTGATGAAAATAGGATTGACAACAGCCCAGTTTTCAAAAGAAGTGAAGAAGATTTGCTCTACATCAAATCCAAACAGTTTCTACTGAGTATAGTTGTACATCTCTGGGGTGTGTATGACACCATGAAGGATAGAAAAGTTACAAACATGAACAACATTTCTCCTCTTTCTGTAGAAGTGGTTATAAACCAAGCAGCAGTGGAGGAGATGTGCCCTCGCTTCCCTGAGCCTGCGCCCCTCACACATCCCATCACATCCCTGAGGGTGGCCTTAGAAAAGGTGAATCTTGTTTTCCATATTTGACTCTTTATCTTATCGGTTTGTGGATATAGTTAAAGTTAACTAAAGTTTCTCCTAACAGATAGACGTCCTCCTGAGGTCGAGTGTTCACAGCACCAAGCTGCCAGCGATATCAGCCATCGTGGTTTTAAATGACTCTATTCTGTGGAATGGAAACTTTGGCAAGAGGAACATGAGTGATCCTTCCTCGTCTGCACCCAATGAGTACACAGTGTACAGGTGAGCTGAGATTCATGGTCACACACAGTGTGTAGAACAGGTGCGGAAAAGATTAACATAGAATATGACACAGATATGATAAAAGGGAAGTGGGGATTTGCCTGATTGCTACAGTTATTATTGGTCCTTAAAGCGCCTCAGCCAGTTCATAATATTAGCGCCTGCATGTAATCATTACCACACATTATGTAACCTGCAGTCTAATTCTTCTGTTGGATATTTGAGTCGAGGCTTAGAGTTAGAATTAGGGGTAGGGGTTAGGATTAGAGCTCCATTGTATTAAAGAAGAACCATCATTGATGAGACTGAACCACTCACTAAATGAAGTACTTAAATCTGCAGCAGCAGCAGCAGGATTGCTATTCATTATTAAACCACAATACATTTATTTAATCAAAGGAAATAAGCAGCTGTGATGCTCATTTCATTTGCTGTGATTGCAGAATTGCGAGTCTCTCTAAGATCTTCCCCACGCTGATGCTGTATAAGCTGTGGGAGGATGGACTGGTGGACTCTCTGGATGACCCTCTGCAGAAGTACACAGACAACTTCACCATCAAGAACCCGCTGGGGAAAAGTGGAGGACCAGCATCCTCGTCAGCCAGGACGCTCACCCTGCGCAGGATGGCCAGCCAGCTCTCTGGTAAGCACACCTATCTTAATGACATGGCAGCCATCTTTTATTGACCTACATCAAAGGGCAGAACATTGTAATCTGGTTCCAGACCTCTCAATCAGTGATTTACAGCTGGTCTGGTGTTGTGCTCGCTAACGACACTTTCTCCTGGTTGGAAAACAGTTGACCAATCAGAGCTTGGTAGGCGGGATTAGGAATGGGAACGTCATTTTACTACATTGTTATCTAGCTACATACAGTAAAAAACTGGCAAACACAAGCACGAAATTAAATGAAAAGTGAAACAAAATGGAAATTCAGTCTGATTATCAGGCTGAGAACACACATGAGGCTTGTTTGAGATGAACTGCACCTGAATCCTCACGTATCATTTGGCTTAATGTCGCTTCATAATAGCACCAGAATTAAATAACTCAGTAATGTTCATGTTGGAGGCTTTCTGTTATATTTGCAGGCTACTGAATTCTTCATTCTCTCAGGCTGATGAAAGTTGTAACAATATAAAACTTCATCGTACAGGATCAGACTAATAAAATTCAAATCCACCGATCATCTCATTGATCAGCTGACACTCAAGTGTTTCCCATCATGCCCCGAGGTCTTGCAGTCAGTGGAGAGCAGCTGCTGCACCTGGCTCCAAAACCTGTGGCCACCTTGATCTTGTTGATGTTATCGTTGTCGACAGTACGTTTGCATGACGTGATCGAGTTGGACACAAATCTAACTGCACTCTGTGGTGATCACTAGTGATCGATTCTGCACAGGCCTGCTCATCTCAAACAAGCCTGGTTATAATCTTATTGGATACTTTGGAGCTGGACCAGACTAGAATGTCAACTAGTCAACAAATCCTCCTCCTGGCTGCATCAGACTGCCTCCCTGATCTCTGCCTCAAAAACTCTCTGTAGTCTCACAGTGATAAATCTGAGGATGACTGAGCACACTGTCATTGTGTTGCATTCTGTTGTACACACAGACAGCGACAACAGTGGAAAGGTTTCTACTTTCACTACTTCACAGATCTTCCAGTCACTTTGTAAAGTGGATGTTTGTCTGACTGACTGTTTTAGAAAATGTGGAAGTATCCCCCAACTGCTCTCAGTGAGGTTCAGATGCTGTTCATAAAAGATCACAGTAGTTTTCAGGCCTACAGAAATTAACACTCTCTATCCACATGATGCAATAAACAATGTGTGATGCCACATTTCCAATATATTAAACTCTCTGAGTGTCGGCTTCCTTAGTTATGTTTACATTGTGCTCAGTTAGAGGTTCAGTGAATTGGCTCCAATCTGCCTCTTAGTAGATATTAGTTTTAATCCTCCGAATACACACAAAGTACACGGCACATTATGTGAAGAATGATGACCGTTGTTAGTTATTGTGTCTGTCACATGTACATACAGGGTCAGGGACAATAAAACACAATCACTTTGACTATACAACACAGTAAATTACAACCTGGAAAATTAGTTTAGACATGAGTCAACAACTCTGAAAATCTTTGTTGCTTTGTTGAAGCTACAACTTTCTTGCGGTCTTTTATATTAGATTGCATCAGACTGTGACAGGTGTGCTTTATTAATTATTGACAGTCATCTTAATGATGGAAATATAAACAGTACGTGTAAGTTGTGATAAACTTCCAGTATTTGACCCTGTTAAAGCAACAGAAGCCTGATTTGCTCATGTGATACCTCTGGGATTACAGACAGGGATCCCAACAGCAGATTAAATAATGTTACCACCATGAATACAGATGACCACTTATTGCCTCATATGTATGTAAAAAAAGAAAAAGATGGTCATCTTTTGCCCTTCTTGAAGTGCTGAGTTCACAGCAAAGAGGTTACGTTATGTAACTGGTGGTTCCACTTCCTGTCACCCAATTACATCCCAGTCAAAAAGCTCAGCAGCAGTGTGTGAAGGAAGCTCATTGGTCTAAATCTAGGTCTAGACTCTCACGCTCAACAGTGTAATTCCTGTTGAGGACACGTCTTTACCACCTACTACAGCACCTTAAATAACCGGGGCTCACATGAACACAGAGAGAAGCTATAATTACACAGATAGAGCTAATCAGATTAGGAGAGGGGGAAGCCCCGCTGAGAGCAGAAGTCGATCTGTTTGAGGACACAGACTCAAACCATGTCACAATCTGTTATGTGACACATTAACACACAACCAAAGTACCGGACAAGGAGGAAGGAGGAAGGAATGGCAATAATAATATAAGGTTTGACATCTATGGTTCAGCCAGATGAAAGATCAGAGGCTCGCCAGAGACCATGAAAGTCTGAATCTAACTGGTCCACCAAGTGACTGCAGTCCTTACAGCCAGGCTGCTGGTGTGGCAGAACGTCTCTATGTGGATTTACTCAACCCGCTGTTTGTATAAGAATACAGAGTGAAGACTTACACTTACCTTTACATGCACTGTAGTAACCTGGTTACTGTAAATCTGTGAATACATGCAGCAGATCATTCACCGTGGTGCACTGATTTTAACTGTATTAGTGATAGAAGACGCTGCGTCCTGACTTATTATCAGTGTGTGTGTGCAGCTGGACAGCAGTGAGAGACAGAGACAGATCTCCTCACAGCATGAACATGTCAGTTTAACAAACAGTCAAATGTTCAGCAGGGGAAACTAGACTTATTTAGACTTGTACAGGCCAGGTTTCAGTTTCAGTTTTAGTCAGACTCTGGATGCAATCATTTTAAATACGAGAATGTATCACACCATTTGCGATCTCGGTAACACTTTATAATAAGTATACAAATCATATACTTAATGCTTAACTAATGCATGACTCATGATGATTTAATGCATGAATTAATGCAGAATGTATCATGAATTTCTGTTACTCACCATTAACAAATGAACAAGTCACTATGACTTTATGTGATTAGTTCACAATTAATAGATCATCAGTTAAGGAATATTAATTGACAGTTAATTCACACATTAATTGATATGCAACCAAATTAGCTGAATTCCTCTTACATAGAAGTTTATTTCAGGATATCTGTATCTCTTCACAACAAATGCTTTCTCCTTCACTGAGCTCTGTGGGACCTGTAAAGACAAACATAAAACACTGTATGTTTATAGAGAGTTTATTAAGTACTAAGCAGACAGTCTGTGACAGAGACAAATAGCAGTATTCATCTGAGGGAAACGTCAGGAAAACCTCTTGATTATTGATTTTATTAATTTCTGCATGATTTCGGATCAGATTCCTGTTGGAACATGTACGGTTTTTGGTTTAGAAGCAGTTGCTGATGTGATATTCACATTATAAGTGCAGCTAATGGACTGGATTTATATATATGATGACTTAGCCTGGTCCTGGTCTTTAAAGGATCAGTGTGTAGGATTGCAACCAACTGAATACCTCATTTCTGCCGCGTCCGTTCCGTTAGACGCCACTAAATTCTACACACTGCATTTTTAAAGCAGCATTGCAATTCATGGACACAATATCCCACAGATTTACTCTCTATTGTTATCTAATATTTTTACAGGGTTACCCAGAAGATTAAGGTCAACTAATCTCCTTTGGAGTGGAGACACACAGGCAGCCCTTCATTTGTTACAGGATGATGTCCTCGTGGCAGATCCTGGCACCAAGTAAGACCCTGGTTCCTTCCTGTTTTGTTCTATTTTTGGCTCTGGTGACTTTAGGCAGTCTGTGCAGTGTATGTCTACACATCCAACAAGGATCCTTTTGGTATTTTGCATCCACAGGGAACTCATAAACCTCTGTGACATGATACTTTCTCTTTTCCTTCAGATGCCACTACAGCAATGTTGCCTTTTCCTTGTTGGCCAACATCCTGGCCCAAAAGGTGACCGGCTCTGACTTTGAGAGCTGGGTGTCAGACAACGTTCTGGAGCGGCTCAGCATGGAGGACACTGGTTTCAACTTAACTCCAACTACTCAGAGACAGATGGCTGTGGGTGTCTACAGCAACGGCCAGCCGGCTCCTCTCTACAACCTGGGCTGGTACCGACCTGCGGGTCAGATGTATTCCACAGCAGCTGACATGGCAAAGCTCATGATGGCTCTTCTGGGTGTGTATGGTGGGACACTGCTACGCCAGGACACCCTGAACACCATGCTGACCCCTGTCTTCAGATGCCAAAGTGGCTACTTTGCCAACTCCACCGGCACACCGTGGGAGATCAATGAGCAGCTCGGCTATGACGTGGTGAGGAAGGATGGCGACCTGGACGGCTATGCGGCCACGCTCTCCCTGGTTCCACGGCTCAAGCTGGGGCTGGTGATCCTGATGGCCGGGGTTCGGCCAGCAGGCCAGGACCTTGTGAGTCAGGCCTACAGCTACCTCATCCCCGCAGTGGAGAACGCTTTCAGGGACGCTCGACGGACTCTCAGACCACCACCTGACCCAGCTCCATACATGGGCTTTTTCACTTACAGGAATATGACTTTCTATGAGATTAAGGTGGGCTCAGATGGGGTGCTGGTCATGCAGCAGTTTGGACCACAGGTGGACACAACTGTGCCATCCAAGTACCGAACTATCCGGCTGGACCACCTCCAGGACAGGGTGTTCAGGGTGGTGTTTGAGAACCCGTACCCTTGCAAGCTGAAGATTAACAGCGCCTCAGTCTCCCTGGAGATACAGGACAGACAGCTCTTCAACTTTTACGTCTTCAACAAGAAGGGTGTGTCACCAGGGTTTGATTCCCCAGGACTCAACACTTACAGGGTGATGAGGATAGCTGGAAGACCATATTTTACTTCATAAAAACAGGAGTTCAACTTACAACAAGTGTGTCCCTGTACCGGGGGTTTGTGTCAAGGACAAATGCAGTGGGAAACATGATACTGCAAATGAAACAGCTATTATTGACTCTGTGTTCAGCGTCATGAAAGACTCCCATGCTAAGGTCAATGTGATTAATCTGTATTGTATTTTAACATTATCTATTTAATACTGTACTGCTCACAATATCAATTTTATTATTTAGTCTAGTCAAACAAATCTCTGAAAGTTAGTCGTCTGCTAGATAACAAGCAGAGACGAAGCAAAACTGTTACACCATTGTATAAATGGTTTTGGTTAGATGGTCAACGTGGACAACGTGGTCGGATTCCTCGTCAACCTTCAAGTGCCTACAGTGTGACTTAGAAAGACATTTGACATGTCGAGTGGTCAAGTTTTTCAAGGTTCAAATCCATCAGGGAAGCATGTAAACACGTTGTCTATGAGCAATAATGTAACTACTGTTTAAGTGTCCATAAAGCAGTGGTGGGCAAATAGCGGCCTGTGGGCCAAATCTGGTCCACCAACAACAACATCTGGCACCCAAATGAAAGCTGAAGTTTTTCCTTTTATAGATTGCATCAAGTCTTTTACATAACTCTTAATCTACAGTAGACGACAATGTAAACCTCTTATAAACTTACACATGTATGGTATGTAACATGATTTGTCTGATCTGACCAGAACAGATTTGTGTCAATAACAGAACTTCAGCTTCAACCTTAAATGAAGAAGGCCACTGTTTATTGTGTGTGGATTAGTGATGGGAATCATGACATCTGCCCTCAGATACAACCCTAAAACTGATTTATACAAACAACAGTGTATCAAAAACACGTTTTCACTGTGCCTGTACAAATAAACAGTGCTGAAAAAAATCGGGCCCACAGTTGCTGACTCCTGCCATGAAGTGTGAAGTGAAAATGTACGTTAACATCAATGTGTTGTGCCCTTAAAACAGGGAAAATAGTGAGAGGAAAGGGATGAAGGAACCGACACACTGCTCTCGTCTTCACTCGTCTGTATTAAGTCTTAATTATAAAAAGTACCACCAAATTCACACATTTTCCCCGTATGAATACACTCAGTCTCAGGACCACAGTTTCCACAACTAAGGTATCCTCCTCTGTTTTTCTAAATAATGTAAATAATATTTCTAACCAGTGTACAACATAGACTGTAACTTAGATGAAATACATTTACCTTTTTAACTTTGGTGTTTTAGCTGCCACATGAACTGACTTCTTACAGTAATAAAATAACATTTTTAACAACAGTTGAATGCTAGAGCAAGACAACAGGAGTAACGTTAGCTTAGCTTAGCTAGCTTATACAGTGACGGAGTTAGCCAGAAACTCTTTAACTACATAAAAGTACAAAATTCACCTCTTTCTCTCACAATGAACAACAATGACAAAATAACAATTATCAACATGTGTCACTAAGTTTATAGTGCTTTATGTACAGTAATAACCTTAAAACAGGGAAAATAATGAGGAGAAAGGGATGAAGAACCTGCACACTGCTCTCGTCTTCACTCATCTGTATTGAGTGAGGAAGAGGAGGCGATTCCCCCTGCTGGAGCCCTGAGGCATTACCAATAGATCAACACACAATCAACCCAGAAAAATAACCTACATGACCTATTTGTACTATCTACACTCTGGCTGCATTTTCTCCACAGTACTAACCTTAGCAACATAACTGAAATAACAATAAAATGATGTGTTATGAAGATGGAACACGAGGAATATAATTGCATACATATAAGTAAACATATAGAGTTAACACTGAGGTGAATAAAAACATCCCTGCAATACTGAGAGGCTAGCAGAGCGTTAGCCGCAGCACAACCGGAGGGAAGCACAGCCAGCTAGCCTCTGCTAGCCTCCCAGCTAACATTAGCCCCGGTTCTGCATGTGGATCCAACCGGAGCACCGAGCCCCGGTTTGTTATTGAGGTTAAAGTGTGAAGAAGCAGCGGTTCTGACGGGCAGCTGAGTGAAGTGCAGCCTGCAGAGGAAACACCGGGACCGTCAGGGTGAAACAGTCCGTGGAGGGAAACACAGTCAGGCGGCGGAGGAGAAGGCGACATATCGGCTGCTCATAATCGGCAGAAATGGCCGATGCCGATATTTCATTTTAGAGCTCTTATTGGCCGATACCGATGACGTGCTGATAATATCGTGCATCCCTAATTATTAATAATTTGTTCAGACGGTGTCAGGAAAACTAATCTGAACTAACAGGGATGCTCAAATAGTCAACTTTATGAAAACATTAAAACTGTAACACAAATCTGAAAGAAAGATACGATACAGACAATAAAAACAGACCTGGACCCTCACGGCAGTACACATGGAACCAGCTCTTAATGATGCAGATTTGAAGTGTGCTAAACAAAAACAGACATATCAGGCTTTAGATTGTGATTCAGTCATGCAGGTTGACAAGCTTAAATAATATTTCTTAAGATAATTCATAACATTTTTAGTTACCTTGTTAACTTTTTTCCTGCCTTGTGAAATAATGGTTTCATGGTGTTGAGGTCACTGGATTAATGGTGGTTCACTCCCATCACTATCAGGATCAAGGCAAGAACACACACACACACACAGTAAAGTGTTTATCAGCTCTGCGCCGTCAGTCTGGACTGAACAAACAGTCACCACACTGTGTACACATCTGATCTTTCAGGTTACACTTATTAAGGTTATTTTCTACGACTCAGTTAAGCCTCATGTCACAAATCTGAATTAGATTGTTATTAAATATGATTTCCTGTGACAAAAAATGACTGAGCACGTTTATTTCATACGGACCCCAACTTAGACTCAGACACTAACGCTTTAGACAATAACTTGTGTCAGTTCAGTTCAGTTAACTACACCTAAACTCCTCCTTCTCCCTCATTAAAAACCCAGAATCTCTGGAGGCTTCATGTTTCCACATCACACTGTGGAAGTTTCATACTGGACCACGATTGGCTCCAAACTAGTTGTGATGTCACAAATCCTGCTCGTAGGTTCACGTGTTAAACTGAGATTTAAGGTGAACACAGAGACTTTCCTCCTACAGCAGATGAATGAAAACAAACATCCAGCTAAAGGAAGAAGAACACACTACACACTGAGCTGCTATAACGAGAATCTCAGAGAATCATCAACATCTCTGTAGTCGCCGTCAGCTCTGCAGAGCGTCTCATCAGCCTGGCGGCAGCAGCAGCTGTTTTCAGTGAAGCAGCTCCGTCTGCAGGTGTTGTACAGTATCAGCTGCCTGCTGCTGCAAGCGAGGATGATGAGAGCGCTGAGACCTGCCAGACAACGACAGCTGTCACATACAAAGACAGGATTCATCAGCTGGCACTGATAAGTTTGATAAATATATGTAACTGAGCCTCTTCCTCTTCTATTCAGAAAATGAACCTTCATGTAAGCCAAAGAGGAAAACAACCAGAGTTTTATTTCACACTGGAATTTATTGCAACTGATTCATCCCGACAATCAGGTTCAAACAAACAACTTCAATAAAAATAAACAGTTTCATTTTATTGCTTCAGCAGGATCTCTGCCCATCATCATCATCATCATCATCATCATCGCTACAGACAGAGTCTTTATTCATTCATGTACTCATCGGTTCTTCCTCATGTGAACTATCTTCACTCCCTTCGTTGGTTTGTGTCATCTTGAACCGTAAAGACACACGTCGTGTTCTCTGCTCAGCTGGGCTGGTGGATCAACTCCGGGTCCTGGTTCCCACTTTTTTTGGTCTAGATATTCATTTATTTTTTAAATATATGAATTTCTTATTGGATAATGTTTTTATTTGTCTATATAGCAAAGTCAATAAAATATAAAAGATCATTTAAAAAACATAAGATGATGCGTTATGATCATAGATGAACTAGAACAGCTGGAACGATGTATGATTTTAGTTTATACTGTGTATGACTCCTCACTGACACCATGCAGTTTAACCTTTGTGCCAGCAGAGGGCACTTCAATAACAACAATACCCATCACATATTCATTTAACAAGAAACACTGGAAAGTGTTCGACCACTTCTAATAAAAATGGCCGCTCCTCTGAGGCTGTTACCAGGAAACGGTGCTCTGACGTTCGAGGTGTAAACAAACTTCTGCCAAACCTCACTGTAATCCCCAAAGCGTAACGAGAAACAGGTTTTGTTGATGGAGATGGGTACTATTTCCCTTCAATGCCAAAAACTCAGGGAAAAATGAAGGCAAAAGAGAAGTGAGAGTTAGTGTCGCCTCTGCTGGACTCACTACATTTTCTGGATCATGACCTGGAATTTACCTGCAGAGACATAAAGGAAGAGAAGAGAAACGTTGTTAGTCCACATTTATCATTTACCCTCATATTTTCTCCTACTTAAATGTGTCTCTAATGTTTTTACACTCTTAAAAAGTGTGCAGGACAGAATATTAGACACACAGCTGCATTTATGTTTGCATGGTTGTGACCACCGGTTTTTGAGTTTAGACATTGAGCATGCTGATAAAACAGGATTTATCAGAGGCTGTGATGCATCACAAGATAATTTGAAGATATTTGTACTTAAACATTTGACTTCTGTACGAAAGCAACAAGAAATGCATCAACTGTGTGAAGGAAACTTTTCTTCTGTGATCCTTGAGTGTCTCTGAAAGCCGACTACAGTACTGCAAAGGTAAACTGGAAGTCCCTTTTAAGGATGCTGGGACACTTGGAATACGTCAACACTGGGGGGTTTGGGGTAAAAAAGACCCTTTTGACCCTTGTTTAGCCCAGAGACCATTTTGTCCATATAATGTGGTGCACTCGTAGCTGTGTGTGTAACTACAGGAAACTGTCAGCAGTAACTGTGTTGCTGTTTATGTTCTGAAAGTGCGGCTTCAGTCTAGCTCACCCCGTGGTGACCTGAGATGGTACAATCCAGTTAGGTGTGGTCAGTCACTGGTCTGTTGAGGGGTTGAGAGGAGGTGGCAGTTTGTTTTGTTGAATTTCCCAGGGTTCATTTCAGGTTTCAGGTGCTCAAATACCATCTTCTGCCCTTTCTATGGGGTGGCGGCTCTATTATTGACTAATTGATATGAGATTGATATATGCCTTTTAATAGAAGCTGCTGTTTAAGTGTGACCTTGTTCCAGCACCAAAGGGTCTACAGAGTCAGTGCTTCATATGCACAGGTAGGCTACATGGTCCTGAAACCTGGTCTACATGGTCCCTGGGGGGGACTCTACCAGTGGGGACTGGATTTGAGTTGTTAGGTTACGATGTTCCTGAGTTCTCACACTTGCCCCCGTTCACCTGTACCCACAGTACTCACAGGTGAAGCATCACAGCATCCCTTGAGACTGTTATCACAATCTAACCTCATCAGCCGATCTGGATGAGTTGGGACAGTCCTACAACTGTTGTATCTCCCGTACTCTTCCTCTCCTCTCCCTCTCTGACACACACACACCAGGCAAGGCCATAAAACATGAGACTACATTCCTGAAGATTCTCCAACTTTGCTCCTCTGTCTTGAAGTCAAAGTCTGATTCATTAAGTATTAAATGTGTGACTGTTAATCACAAAGTAATACCAGTCAAAATGGTCCAACTCTGATCTTTTAATGGTAAAATTCAGTTCAAGTTAATCATGTGTAGATTAAACTGCCCCACATTACGTGTACCAGTGTTGCCCTCCAGTGGTCACCTTCAGTAGAGCTTTGAACACTGACGACGCCACTAAACTGCTGAAGTGTGTATGAAGGATTATGTTGTTATGTGCAGTAAAGAACTGATATCCAGTGGTCCAGTAGAAATATAACCGGAACAATATTATGGACGTGTGTAACAAACTGCAGTTATTTTATTTTACCAGACATTCAAAAAGTCTGATAAAAGAAGAACGAACGTTAGTATTTAGTTAACATTTGAAGGAGGTTTGTTAAATAACTAAAGTCTATTTTCAGTAGACTGAACTGATCGCTGTTTAATCTTTTATATGAGAAATATCTTGATAGAAGTAACAGACCATGTTGATATTAATATCGTCAGTAAAGACTGATTTTTAATCAAGTCTTGTTAACTTGCATCAGGATAGTTGCTGTTAAATGTGAACGAAGCTGTGATTTTAAATTTAATCTTAAGTAACTCATCAGTTAGTGAATTAAAACAGAGCGGATCACGTGTTTTCTTCCACCATCTGAACTTTCTCTGCACTTTTTCTCTTGTTTCAAGTGATCTCCTGAGTTTAACTTCTACTTTTCTTTTTGTCGAGCTACGTTCAGTATTTTAACTCCAGTGAAACAAACTTTATGTTGAAATTCTTAAAGTATAGTTTTGTTCAGCCAGCGAAGTTAATTTTTGAGTTATTTTAGTGAGAAAGTTAATCAGTCAGTCAAGGACTCGCTCTTCCACGGTCCACGATATCTTTAACGTTGTTGTTCCCAGAAACAACCAGATCAACTCGGTTTTGTCTCCATCTAACGGTTCAACCACGCCATGATTTGGTGAATCACCTGAAGAAAACTGTTACCACAACTCAAAACACAACACAAAAACACTGCCTTCCTCTGGACTTTCAACCACATCTCATGGTATTCCTCAGTGGATGGAGTTACGGAGTTAAAATTTAAAAAAACTCAACCGGCAGACGACGACAGAAAGATGTTTTTGTCAAACTGCTGTTTCCAGGATCAAGTTTGTGAGAGCGTCTCTGATTGGATGACGGATGAGTGATGTGTGACTTACATGCAGGCATGACGGACACCTCCGCAGTCACGATACTCTTCACTCCCAGGTTGGACAGACCTCCTCTCACCAGACCACAGGTGAAGGCCAGATACTGCAGAGATACACAGAGTCAGGCAGCAGTCAGTCACTTGTTCATGTGATGAGTGACGACGTGTCTTGTTTAAACACACAGCGGTGTGACGCAGTCAACTGAAAAACACACAATCGAAACGTTCTTGCCACAACGTGTTGGAAACAGTAAACAAACATTGACTTTCATTATTATTTGATTCATGTATTGTCTCAAATATAAACTGTGTGTATTAGTGCAGTGATCAGAGTTGTCCAGCAGGTGTCGCCATGTGACCGTATCAAGAACATTTTCAACACAGCTGCTTCATACTGAGTCAGTGTTTCCCTTCACGTCTCAGTCAAAACTGTAGTTACCAAAACAAAGAAATGTAGCTGTGAATCAGTCTTTATATGTGTTATATCTACAGGTGGGAGTTTTTAGTGCTGAATGACTGTAATGTGATTTGAATAACTCGTTATAGTTTATATTTCATTAAAGGAGAAGTGTTTTAGAGGAAGAGAGAAGCTCATTACCTTCGGGGCATGTTCCAGATACTGGTTCCCCGCCGACAGCTGACTCAGTAGTCTGAACTTGTTGTCCTGGAGAACATAGATGCCCTGAAACACACGACAGAGCAGCTCTGACGTCATCGACACAGCAGTGATATCACACTGTGAAGTCTGGATAAAACTAAAAGAATGACTGCAGTCTGCTGAGCCAGCAGTTATACTCATTATTGATTAATCTGGCAATTATTTTACCAATAAATGTCCAATGACAGTAAAGTCAGTGTCACCTGGTGATTGGTTCGGAGGTTGTCGATCTGCTTCTTGAACACACAGGTCCAGAAGTCTTTACAGACGAACTTCATGACGTCCAGCTCGTCTTTGAACCGCGCTGTGTCTTTAGTCAGTCTGCACACAAGCAAAACGTTCACACAGACAGTCAGCAGAGAGGAGTCAGTCTGAGCTCACTGATGGTGATCTGTTCATGAATATTATGTTAGTGAGTCCATGAACATCACAGCTTCGTCCTGACGTGTGTGTCTTGTGTTTATTGATATAATCTATGTGTTAATCATTTCTGAAACCAGGCTGCAGTTTGCTGACATTAGCTGTGATTTATCTTCATAAACATCTTCAGCCTCTAAAGGTGAGGAAATAAACTACAAGCAGACTCGTGACTACAGATGCAGCACTGATCCTTCACTAGTGTCGTTACGTTAGCTTGTTACCTCTCTATGAGTCCCTGTCCGACTCTGAACCCCATGTTCTCCAGTTTGGTGATGTTTCTTCCAGTCTCCTGAACCAAAGAGCACAACTGATGAGCAAACATGTGACGACCGGAGACGGTCGGAGTCGTTCAGCGTCACGACACAAAGCTCCGTTTCTTACCGTCTCTCCGCCGTCCGCGGACTTGTAAATGTACTGAATCACTTCGTTATGTAAAAACTGGAAGGGAGCCTCGTCTGCCATTGTTGTTACTGTAAAACCTGAAGTCTGTCAGCAGCTGACACACACAAACACAAACACACACACATATATACACATATACACACACACACACTTCGTCCTGCTTCCGTGTTGTTATTGTTTACAGGAAGTCAGGCGCGTGACTGCAGCGCCACCAGCAGGTCTGGAGGGACTGTGACACACACACACACACACACACACACACACAAACTCACACACACACACACAATCACGCACACTCACACACACACACACACACATATACACACACACACACACACACATATACACACACACGCACACTCACACACACGCACACACACACACACACATTTACACACACACGCACACTCACACACACACACACACACATATACACACACACGCACACTCACACACACACACACACGCACACTCACACACACTCACACGCATACACGCACACACACTCACACACACTCACACACACACACACACACACTCACACACACTCACACGCACTCACACACACACATGCACACACACATATACACACACACGCACACTCACACACATACACGCACACACATACACACACGCACACACACACTCACACACTCAGACACGCACACTCAGACACGCACACACATACACACACACACACACTCACACACACGCACACACACACTCAGACATGCACACTCAGTATGTACAAACACTGAATAAGAACATAACATTCATGATTAATGCAAACAGATTAAATACGAGACACTAAGTCTCCTAAAAAACAAAATAAATAAAATTAATACAATTAAGTGTGTAAAACTTTTTATTCTTTGGATTTTCAACATCGTATTTATTCACTTAAGTGTTTAATTACAATTATTTGTGTAAATTTCATTTCTGTGACATTAACGTCTAAACACTACAAAGATATGATTCTGACTCCAACAAATAATAATAGAAAAACTCAATGTTTAAGTGTTAAGTCTAAAAAAATGAATGAAATGAAATTATTTTAGACTTTCGATGACAATAAAGAAAAACCTGATGACAGATGAAATATTCATTATGAGTATTTCTGCTCCTGGCGACTGATTTAACCGATGACTAACTGTTGGTGTCGATCCGTCCCCGAGACAATCAGATATTCATATATATATATATATATATATATATATAGAATATCACCAACTTTACCCTTTAAAGGCCTTCGAATGATGGTTTGTTGTGTCACTGTTTCTGTTAAGTTTCATTATCAGTTTAATCAAGTCAGATCGCTGTATGATGATAACACACAGCTGCCTTTGAAGTTGTTGTGTGTGGGAAAGGAAAGACTGAGTTTAAGAGGTTGTTGACCCACTTTCAAATAGTTTTTGTGAGAGTCAGCATCATAGTTGTGAAAACAGCCGATGACAGATTACGTGAAGGTCTGCTCTGTGCTCCGTGCACGCAGAGATTACGTGGTCATGAACAGGTCAAATACGGCTGAAGGCAAAACACCCTCAAATGTTTGCTTAATTTATTTTGCATCAAAACTGAGAGATCACAAAAACTCTGCCAGGTACAAAATATCTTCACGTTACAAACAGTGCAGCCATTTTTAACAGAACACAAAATACTCCCACAGACGTCTCAACACGTTCGTCAGTCCATCGGCAGTTACAGCAAAGCAGAACATGTGGATGCGACTCCAGATGTTGGGTTAGAGGAGTGACTCAGTGCTGCCGCCTGCTGGTGTTCAGGGTTCAGTAATGAGAGTAGGATGTGAGCCACTTCACAGGACAGTCCCTGAAAAACCACACACACAAACACTGAGTAATTACAATCTCCTTACATTTATTTTTTACTGTCTTATTAATATGAGAAGATATTGGCGGTTGAATTTCAGTCTGCTTGATACGCAGAAACTGAGTTTGTGTTTCCTCTGTAGTCGTTTAACTGCCGTCACTCTACTTCTCTCTTTCACCTCCTCCACCTTTCCTTCTCTACCTCTTTGTGCTCTACCCTCTCGTTTCCTCTCCTACCTCCTCCGTCTGTTCCTTTCCTGTCTCCTTTTTTCCTTCTCTACCTTTCACATTTCATACCTACCTCCTTTCTTCCCTCCCTACCCCCCCTTACCTTCCTCTTTTCTCCTCTTCCCTACTTCCCTCCTTCCTTCCTGCAGCGGTGGCAATGAAGCGGCTTAGAGGACTAATATCTGCCCACAGTGTAGCATTCATACCTGTGATACTTCTGTCCCTTCCTCCGCTGGTACTCTGTTTCATCCACCGTCCACACTGCTCCCTTCCCTCCCTCCACCCGCACAAAACACTTGTGCAGGCTGAGGTTGTGACGCACGGCATTCTGGGTAGAACAGGAAGGTGAGTTAGGTAAAGTAT
Organism: Thunnus maccoyii; assembly: GCF_910596095.1. NCBI lineage: Eukaryota > Metazoa > Chordata > Actinopteri > Scombriformes > Scombridae > Thunnus > Thunnus maccoyii. Next base: position 603,788 of record NC_056536.1, on the reverse strand, counting down.
GTTGTTAGATGGAAAACACATCTGGGTTTGTGTTGTTACATTGTCTGTCATCAGTTACTTAAACATCTCACTAAACCACAGCACAACCAGAACATGACACAGTGATACGTGTGGAAACATTCAGACTACATTTCCCATAAAACCCATCGCTGGGAACGTCTTAAACATGGATGTTTTCTGTCTCTATGTATGACGTAATCACATGTTGCTGAGGGAGTAAAGTCTCCCTGTGTTCACCTTCAATCTCAGTTAAACACGTGAACCACGAGCACGATTTGTGACATCACAACTAGTTTGAAGCCAATCGTGATCCAGAAGAAGGAGACGTCTTCACTGGGGTGAGGGGGGGGGGTTAGAATATTTTCATATTCATTTATTCTGGATTATTAAATGAAGGATAAGTAGGAGATGTTTTTCTAAGGATCTAAACAAAGTGATTTGTGTAAAACCTGTCTGGAGATAAACATGTCTGAAGGGGATTGAAGACCAGCTGAGCTGATCTCATCTCCACTTTTTCATGTAGTTATGTAACCAGCTCGCTATGTAGACGATGACTTTCATTAGAGAAACATGAGAGTTATGTAGCATGTAAGGACACTACCCCTCTCCAGACAGAACCACATCATTAGATAATACTGAGGACCCACTTTGAGGTTCAAACTGAATTACCAAAAACCAACTGAAACGCAGTGGATCAGGGTCTCTAGGGGACTTTGGGGGTCTGGGGCCTCTGGGCAGTTCCCCCATTAGTAATCCAGCTTTGTGTCTCCATTTTTCACTATAGTATAACCGCCTCAGCAGTGATGCTGTCTTTGACCAGCTCACCAAACCTGAATGTGATGCAATTCCAGTTGCTGAGTGTTTGAAGTACTGGTGTGATCCCAGCGTGACTCCAGTACACATAAATAATCTAGCAAGTGACATTTGCCATAAAGCTGCGACACTGTAATAAAACATATGATTTAAGAGTGAATGTTAAATATGAGCAGTTCAAACCTTCCAGGTGGCGGTGTTGTGTCTGAAGTAGAAGAACATGGTGGTGAACCAGTTGTAGATCTCATTCAGAGTGCGTTGTTTGTCTGGAGACTCCAGGATAGACTGCAAACAGTCAGACACAGTGAGAAATGATAAACAGAGCAACCTCACAAATAAATAAACTGTTTATATCAGCCGCCTTTGAAAACTTACCCATCTGATCAGGTAGGCGTAGGTGTACGGAGGCCTGATGTTATTGTATTTGTAACACTCCATACTGGGGACCAGATCTGTACAACAACAGTGAAACGTCCTCAGATCAGCAAACACATGGGATTATTATTATCATTATTATTATTATTATTATTATTATTATTATTATTATTATTATTATTATTATTATTATTAATATTATTATTATGTGTGTTGGTGGGAAACATTCTGCAGCAGATGTGTCCCATCACATGAGAGCATGTAAGGACAGCATGGAGAGTGATGTCAGATTTAATTGAACAGCAGAAAATATGTGTAGTACAATGTTCAGGCGACTCAAAATCTGTATAAAAAGGACATTATGCATTATTATAAGTGCACAGAGGCTGAACTGTTGTATGATAAAAACATGAACCATAAAGGTACCTTCATCCAAACTAATTTAGCAATAACAAATATCAAATTTCCACTCTGAGAGCAAAGTTTATCATCCAGAAGGTTTTATATCTTATGTTTAAATGAGACATCAGACCTCACATGTACCGAGACGTCAAAGCACATTTTTGAGTGTATTTTTGATCAAATTAACCTCATATTCAAAATCTAAATGGTTTGCCGCTGGTTGATATGAAATGCATGTGAAAGTTCACCCTCAAGTATCCTGATTTAATGGTGGAGAAGGAAGCCCTCCAGGAGTTTGGATCCATGACAGTTCACATGCCATGTAGACTGAGAAAGGCTTGTTATGATTATGATATATTTGAATAGCCAGATGTGGCTGTGCTGTATGGAGGCATGTAAGGTAGGAAGTAACAAAAACATTATAAGACTTGGTTTTGAACTGAACACATGAAATGTGTCCCTGTTCCTCTCAGACCGGGACTTGCAGATTGATTACTGCTGGTTCTGTTTTTGTTCATAACAGGCCAAACTGTTACCTGGCAGAAGGTGGGAAGAACCAGCAGCTCTGAAGCCGTGCTGGGCCAACTCCTCCAGATGTTTAACGCCCCATTGTTGCACTCTGTCTCCCTCCGCTACCTGAGGCTGAGGCAGGAACAGAGGAAGGCTGTACGGCCAATCAGAAGCTGCCTTCTGCAGGGAATGATGGAGGTACACATCAACACAGTTTCATCTGATTTTTCAACAGGCTGAAAGGATTCAAGCATTATGTTTTCTCAAACTTCTTGAAGCTAGACAAAACAAATCTTTAAAATCAAGCAAATGAGCCTGGAAGCAAAAGCTGAGAGGGATCAGAGCCAACATACCAAATCAGTGTATTTGTGTTCAGAGAGGCGCAGATGGAGTTGCATCGCAATGAGTTTCTGTTTTTCCAGGATGAGCTAAAAAAAAAGAGAGAGAATGCCCATGTTTGATTTACACCACAGTCTTCAACTTGAGACCTGTAGACAGTTAGTTAGTAATCAGTTAAAGTTAGTCTCAGTTGTAGTAGCGTCACATCAACAATGTGTTACAGATATGAGCAGAATGCAAACAAACAATCCCTGTTTGTTGTGTCTTTGGTAAACTCAGGAGGAACTAACTAACTTACTAATGCTCAAAGCTGCTAATTCATACACAACCAGTTATTCTACAAATTATGTTCATATGCAAATATTTTGCATGAGCAAAATATGTTTTGTGATAAACTTACGGCTGCAGAGACTGACAGAATGTAAATGTTAAAGCAGTAGTTCAACATTTTGGAGAATCACTGCACAGATGTTGAGCTGGTTCAGTACAGAGATGGAGTCAGGATATAGTTTTTTTTGTTTGTTTGTTTTTCTCAATGTATGTTTGGATATTTTTCCTGTTTATTTGTCTACAAAAACTAAAATTTTCAACAAAAAGTTGTTAAAAATGCACCTGCTAACTCCTCTAAAGCTCACTGATGGTATACATATATGTTGTGTGTCATTCGTGCTTTTAGGAATTGTTACCAGCTGAACAACAACTTACTCATCCACCCAGCACTTTTGTGCAGCATCTTGCCAGATACAGCAAGCACAGGTTTAGATGCTTTGATGACAAGACTTCAGGAAGCTGCACACAGTCACTGCACCTGACTGTTGTTCACCATGAAATAGTTCCAGCATGTAACTAACCATAAACCCCAAAACTGTTGTTATTACTGTAGAAACTCTTCATGCAATCTCTGCTGCCGCTGCTGCCGCCATCCTTCATTTTTACTATTTATTTGCTTTTTATACCTACTGTTTGTTGCCCACATGTTATATACAAAGTAACATAAGTCTTAAAAGCCAGATCTAGAGAAGACAGCCTGCAGATCCTGTTTGGACCAGAGCATTCATTAGGTCTAGTAGGCAGCTGAGATTTTTCCAGACCTCACCTGACTCTCCAAGCACTGAACAATATCCTGCTGGATCCTCCACTGAGCAATGCTTCTTTCACCATGACTGTGTTCAGAATGGAGATGTCTACAAGACAGAATAGATCAAGCTTAAAGGAACAGTCCAACATTTTTTGGACTGTTTCAACAATTCAGTAGGCCTGGTGTTGTGCTGAAGTCTCTCGTCAATGTATGTTTCTCCTAAACCTACCAGAACCCTAAACAGTAATCCATTCCCAACAACACTTCAGTGACAACAGATTCAATGAATGAAGTATTCAGCACAATACTTACTTTAAGAAACTAGGGAAATCTTCAGACACTGCATCACAGCCAGGCCAGCGGCAGAGGCCACTCACAAACAGAGCACTGGCGCTCTCTGGGATGCTGGAGGGAACAGAAATATCTCAATGATATCAAGAACCGTCAGTGTGGCTGGAACTACTTTCAAAACTGTTGTACGAGGGAGAGCTATGGGGAAAACCTGACCTATCAGTAAAAACTGAGAGAGATTTGCACACTGGAATAAAGATGGAATAAAGCTCCCTTGTTTATAGCTGAAATTAGTTGCCTTCCACATGTTGTCACCCTGAGCAGCAGAGCTTCAAGGCTGTGTGGAAGTCGGCTGTTGAGATCAGCAACTGTAAAACTTGTAAAAGTAACAGAAGTCGGCTGTTAGGCTCAGCTCCCTCTTCACCGTTAAAGCCTGACATTACTGCTGACATGGCACCATTACACCTGCCAAACCGAGTCCAAGACCCACTGAGAGCATGTTTGAGTATGGACGCTGCTTGTAGTAGCAACACCGGTCCCGTACTCCCAAAACACCACCCCAGAAGACACCGCAAGGGACACAGTCACGGGTCTCCTTCTCCAAGCCCACAAAACACATGTAGACCAGATGGACCAATCCCCATGCCCCCTTTAGGTTTCTTACACGGATAAAGAACTGGACCACCGTTCCACCAGGGAAGAACCTGCAGTCATTTAAACTTCATTCCAGTATCCAAACATATCTCAGTTTTTCACTCCGACATATTTTTAGTCAACCCATTCATTAAATGTCCTTGTGATCCTACGTTGCACTGAGTTAATAGCATAATTAGTCATTTGGTGAGAATGGGAGACAGTCACCCTTCATGAAGCCTGGCCTCTCTGGAGCTCTGCTTTGGACCGTCTCTCCTCAAGGGCAGCAAGTGATGGCCTTGGCTGGCAGAGGAGCCCATGTGTGGTGAAGAGGACCTGCTTGCATCTGCCTCTTCCTTGCAAATGGAGATGGCTTCAGATGCACCGTTTTCTTCAAAGTGGAGGAAAGAGCATTGATTTAAGCTTTTGGTCTGTTTCAAATACAATACAAGAAGCTGCCATTACTAACGTTCTGCTGTACAAACAGGTAGAGATGGTCTTAAAATTCAATTAATTGTTTCATTTTATTAGGGTTCAGAAAACACATAAAGACCATAGATTTAACAACACGGGGCTTTCAGGTAGTCTAATGGTGTTTTTCTATTATTGAGACTTAACGACCTGTAATCTGGAGCTTCCTATATCCTGAACCTTTGAGGGCAAAGGTGGTCGGTCCTGCCTTCAACTGTGTTACAAGCCACAAAGGCTCAGATGTGCATCATTGAACAGACGACACACAAACACGTATGTCACTTGTCCAAAATGTCCTCTCCGTTGTTCAGCATAATAAAAAGTTTAAAAAGTCTTCACCGCTGTACCCACAAAGTGAAATGGTGAAATGATTGTTACTGCTATGTCGTTGTGTTTGTTGTAGTTGAGATATGACGACACATCTACTTGACCAATTGTGGGCAACAGCCCTGCGAGCGTCCCCTGCCCTCCTGCAAGTGCCTGGAACTTGATTTAGTACCAGCTCCTGAAGGAACCAGTAACAACGGCTACAAGTTCAGTTGCAGGTTGGTAAGTCCCAGAAAAACACCATAACACACCAAGTTGTCAGCAGGTCCTCTGCTCTGGGTAACAATGCCTGTGTCTCTAAAGGCTAGTTGCAAAATTTATATAACACCAGTCATGTTTGTGCACACTGGAAAAATACAAAATGAAGCATACCTAAAAACGCCAGTACACATATAATGACTTTCATGCAGAATGATGATGTTGCTGATGTGCAGCTGAGGACACTGAAATGCCTGCGTACCACGTTGTTGTCTGGAGGTTGTTATGGAAACCTGACGCAGCACTGATGGTCTCTGCTGCTTCTGCTTCATGCTGTCCATACTGCTCCAACACTGCGAAGAAAAAACACCAAATCAGCAGTTTGAGCTACATCCGTCTCAGTTCTATGAGGACGTGCAGTGTGTTTACACAGCAAGCATCTGTCTAGAGTAGTGAAATAAGTGTTTTACAACTTTCCACATGACAACACCAAAGAGCCAGAGCCTGAGGGCCACAACCGTAAAAACTTGGTGACCTTGGATTTGAATTTTGATGGAGGTATGGTCAGTAAACCCTAGTCAGAGGGTCTCTGAGTCCTGCCAATACAGTGCTTGTCTAACACAGTCTTAAAACCCTTCCCCACATCAGGGGTTGGGGATCTGACAACAGTGTTGAGGGAAGAAAGTACAGAACAGGAAAAAGACTTTGCCTTTAGGTTTGGTCGGACTAAACTAGATTGTTTGAAGCATACTGAGGACCTAGAGGTTCATCTATAGAGGAAACATTCAAGCTATATTCTGAGTTGTCTGCCTCACATGCATGGAACAGATGAGCTTCAAATCCATGAACTACAGCTGTCTCCGTCAGCTGCGTAACATCTCATTTCACTCATCTTTATGTGCATAACTGCAACCCTAACTGTAGTTTTAGGATTTATTTTTGTCAGTCCTCCATCAGTGTAGACGCTGTGCTTAAGAGACCAGGTAGTGCTCAGTGTCAGTGTACACTGACGGAGGACTGCAGCCTCTGTGCTACTCGACCAGTGCGGACAAGGTGTCAGTATTAAGAGTTTGCAAGTATAAGCAGCAGCTTGACTTGGTATATACAGTGTTGGTGTCACAGGGCCCAAGAGATCCAGACCCCTCCAGCTAAACATCCCAGAGTCCCTTGGAGACAGGTTTTCATGACAATCAAGAGGTTAAAACTATAAATATTCTGTTCACGTTACAATTTAATCCACCAGTAATATGTGCTTGCATGTACAGTGTGTGATTGCAGCGCCTTCCCAGATCATGTCCCATTCAAATGAATGAGAGAGCTGCGTTTTTTTACGCAGGGCTAAAGCTGATCTGAACCTTCTGAAATCACTGCCTACTTCATTCATTCACTCCTCCATATTTAATAGACAGCAATGAGCCGTTTACTCTATAGTGAGAAGTAAACTGAGATTTTGAACACTTGCTAAATATCATTCTTTGTCATCATTGTCAGCTGTAGAGTCACACAACAGTCATTTTTGTATCTATAAAATGCAGCACATTGCATTGTGGGACTGTCAGCAGAAAGCAGTGTATTTGTCATGGACACTACTCTTTTCAGTCCATTGTGGATTTTTTTTTAATTAGTTCCTCTAGCGGATCTTTTCTAGGTCTAGATCTAGACTGGAGGGCAGTGAGTGAGGATGTAATGAGTATGTCTCATTATGTCAGACTGTTCATTTAAATAAGTGGCGTTTCTCTTTAATTCCCCGTTGACTTTGTCTCTTCAACCAGAGGTGGAAAGTAACGTTAGCACTGCAGACAATTACATCATTATAACAATTTTATGCTACTTTATACTTCTAGTTAACTACATTTCATTTACTTTGTTGATGAAGACTGATAATTAGTGACAAATCAAGAGTTTGAGCAGCCTTCCAGACATGAAGAAAAAGTTAGAACGATACTTCAGAGCTGTGTTGGAAAATGATGCACACTCTCAAGCCAATCAGAATCCAGCATTCACTGCAGCCATGTACACATTAAAGTCTTCAGTGGTTGAAATGTGAATGAAGGCTTTCCTGCACCAGAGCAAGCAGTGCACCTGTGAACAACCACAGCATGTCTGTCAGAGGGCTCAGACACACACACACACACACACACACACACACACACACACACACTGATAGCATCTACACAATGAGTGGGAGATGAAGCTGCTCCACTTTTGTGCATGGCACCTGCAACCACTGGGAATGTTTGTCGAAGGTGCCTGGAAATTTGATAATATCGTCCCAGCAGAAGTTTTTCAGCATGAGATACTTTATCAGTTGCACAAAGATGTCAGATTGATTCTCATTTTTGTGATCAATTTTTTATTGTTTTATGTCTTAAAACAGAATATAAAATGGGTCAATAGCACGTCAGCTACAGTACATAGTCACACCAGTGATGCATCTTCCCATAATGTCCACTTCAATGTTTGGAGGGCAAATCAACACACACACACACACACACACACACACACCATTATATATATGTAACCTTATATATACATATATATGAAACAAGAGAAAAAAGTGCAAACTAAACTTCTTTAAGTGTGACTAACTAATATTTCTAATGGACCTTGTGTTCAGGCTTTGTCGATAGTTGAGAAAACGTCAGTACTCAAATATCTAAAGCGGTTCACTGACTTCAGCTTCAGATCCTTTAAGGGGTGTCAATATGGATTTTAGCCAGTTAATTTTAAATCCAGACATAAAATAAGATTAATTAAATAATGATAATCTGTGGCATGATGAATCGCCAACATTATGCAACAAGATGACAGTGTCATCTCCATACAGGGACGTACAGTATAATGTTTGAACTATTCATGGACAGTTTGAGCCGTCAGTTTCAGAGCAACAGCAAACAAAAAGAGCTTGAAGGAGGAGATCAAGTCCTTCCAGCCACAACAGAGGCAGTGGGACTGGTATAGAGCATCTTAACCATATCAATGAATCAAAATGACCAAATACTATCAGCAGTAATCAGCAGGTCGACATCATCTGTGTTTGCTTTCCAAAACCGTCACTCATCACTGTTAAACAATAATGATGTTTTATGATGTGACAAAGCTGTGGTTTAGATCTGGTTTAGGCACAAAACCACTTGGTTAAAGTTACTACTTCCTTAAAGTTAGGTGACCGCCGTCATGGCTACAACAATAACCACAAGGTTAAGGTTAGGGGACAATCATAGCTACATTTTTTAAAAACTGTCCCGACTTGTGGTTGGAAACAGGAAACAAACAGCGTCTCCTGTTTGATTAATACCTCCCAGCATCCTCCTCCTCTGAATGAGGAACATTGTCTATATATACACAGTATATACTGTACGTCATCTGCTCCCAGTCATAATTACCACGGCGGCTAGATGCCATCTGTCACTCAAACGTGACTATATGTCGACATTAAAACCTATTGTGTCATTTTTCTCAGGAGGACATTGTCCAATAAATACTTTGTGTTATTTACTTTGTATCACCCATTTAATCTATAGTTTGCACAATTGAAATGATCTTTGTTTCTCTTTAACAACATGGAAATAATATTAATATTTGAGTTTGAGAAGGTAGTGATCTCTTAGAAAAGGTACTAGTGGTCTTAGAAACAACAAAACAATAAGTAAAAGTCTGGTGAGACACCATCTCTGCGAGAGGATTTATCCTTATTCACAGCTGACTGTTTCTCCGTTACGTTGTATTCCAGCTGTGACAAGTAGTGACAGTTGGAAACAGTATCAAAACATTCATAAAAACTTCAGCGTAATTCTTCTCCACCGTCCATCGATAAGCTCAGTATGTTCCAAACACTCACTGAAATGGAAACCATTACCGTTTTAATTATTTTAACAGAGACGGACGAGATATTTAGATCCTTTGCTTGAGTAAAAATTAAAAAAAACAAATGAAACAACACAATAGTGTTTGTGCCCCTCAGAACAGTGTTGTCCAAAGTGGGGGTCACAGCACCGAGGGAGGCCTTGAGGTCGGGCCACAGGTGCCGTCAAGTTTTTCACATCATTCTATATTTATCATCATCAGTTTTAACAGGTGGGAGAGGTGACATTTGTATTAATTGGGTTTTATGTTATGAATTCAAATATATCAAAACAGAAGAAGAATATTAAAATCACTGTGTTAAAGATGTTAAATATGCAATAACACATCAACTGATGACAACTTACGGTTGTCATGGCAACACGACATGATTTGTTGTGAGTTTTCCAGCTGCTCAGCACTAAGGAGGTTTCATGACAAAACATTTCTTATGAAGGGAGCCATAAAAAGACGATCTCCCACACCGATGAACTAATCTCTGAAGTAAAAGACTTGATATTACATCGGGTAAATTAAGAAATGAGTGTAACAGTGGAGGAAATTACCATTAACATTATTTTTCAGTGGGTCACTCCACTTTTCACCTCCTGTGTTTCATTCCACATTTTTGAGTTTGTCATTTTCACTTTCTGAATGACAGCCCTTGCAACCAGTCCCTGTATACTTTGGGTTCATATCCCTCAGATTTGAAAAGCATGCAGCTATGTTGGTGAGTCGTATGTAGTCATAACGGGATGTTCACACTCAGACTGATCTGATAGGACACGACATCTCTCTCTGAGCAAGTAATAAGGAGAGCCGTCATGTTAAAAATGTTACTTCTTATGTAAGAGCAGTGTCATGTCTTTCAGCTATTTCAATGTCACATCAGACATTTCTTTACGGCTGTAGGGAAGCGTATCTCTGTACAATAAACCAAACAGCCGACACCACAAATGTTATGCAAATGCACACCCACAGAAACAGGAATTCAGTAGAAAGTGAGAGCGCTCAACATGTTTGTGGCTTCTCTCTGTCATCTCTCATTCTGGCTTTCCTCCTCAACTTTACCTCCCCTGTAGGAGAAGAGGAGATCTTTGCTCACGACACTAACTATGCACTGGAAGTGATCTGATGTGATGGTTGATATTCACCTGGTATTTCTGTGAGTCAACATCTGTCGGCCACAAATAGGTTAGAAGAAGTATTTCCTGTTTATTGTAATCAGCCACATTACAGTGTGGAAATTTGCAGATGCCTCATACTGGTACTATCAATGTGTGGGTTTCTTACTCAGATACTTCCATATCTCACATCACACATCCCAATCACACTGATACTTCGAAATAATAAGTGTGTAGGAGACACGTTTTCAGATCTTTGATCTAAAATTACTCAACCAAATGTTCAGTGCTTAATTATTCAAATAGATATCGTTATCATATCATATTTTCTGTCATTTAACTCTATTTTAACACTCCAATGCTTCTGAGGAAAAGTATTGAATCTTGATTCGAATCGATTGATCAGACATGAAGACTTCTATGATCCAGGAAGCAGGCTGGTGAAGAGTGCGTGTCTGTGCTGAATCTGTGGGCAGATGTGTGTGCCAAGTACACACTTTGAATTTGGCTAATCTGATTTTGTGCTCATGATTATAAGCTCTTAATATACATAAAATATCACATGTAGATTTAAGATGGGTCTTGATTAAACTGAATATGCATTACATACTGTAATCAGTATATTATACTGATTTTGTCTTAAATATACAGATTATAACTTAACGCCAGTCTCCATCTTGAGAAAACACAGAAATAAATCCAGGACTGTCTCTTTCTATCCCGACCAAGTCTGATATCTTAATGTTGTAAATAAACCAAATCAAAACTGATTCAGACCAACTCAGCCAGACCTTGTTAGCAGTAAAAAATAGTGCTGAGTTGTATTATATTATCAGAATTTAAATCCAGATTTGAAAAGAATAAAAAAGTCCTACATTATCTGCAGTATTACAGCAGGCTCTTTATCTAACGACCTCCTTCTTTTGTCTGTCGATCTTCTTCTCAGTCTCAGACCAAGAGGCATCCCTGCAGAGAACAGACTTCAAATAAATGGAGGAAAAGGAAGTGGGCCTACGCAGAATGTTATTGTCACGACATGTTTGGTTCTCCTCTAAAGAGATCACAAGATAGAACATACATCTTCATGAGATCATTAGAGCATTATTTACGGACAGTCACACTTTTATGCAGAGGGGGAAGAAGCATTCAAGTCTTTAATTTAAGTAAAAGTAGCAATACCACAATGAAATCATACACCGGCACAAATAAAAGTCCTGCATTTTAAATCTCATCAGATCCCCCCCCCCCCCTCCGCTTCCAAGCATGTAAGAGAACCTATGGTGGAGACGAAACTTGAGAAAAACATGAAAGGCCCTCTCTAGAGCCAGCGTTTGGTTTGTCCCTTCTGTGCTACCATAGAAACATGGCGGCGCAACATGGCGGGCTCCGCTAGATGCCACTAAATACTACACACTGCACCTTTAAAGTATCAACAGTAAACAGTAACTCGTTATGCAAAATGGCCCAGTTTGTTCTATTTATCATACACAGTAGACACGTATATATCACTAGAACTTTAACACTCATTCATGGACATTTACACGTAAGCCGCATTTGAATGTTATCAAGGTTCGTCTAATGTTAACAGATTATACTGTTGGGTCGTCAAATGAGTAAGAATACATATTTTATAAACTGAACATATGTTTATATGATCAGAAAAGTAACTATTGCTGTCAAATAAATGTTGTGGAGTAAAAAAGTACAACATTTCCCTCTGAAAGTAGAAATGCAAAGTGGCATAAAATGGAAATACTCAAAGTACAAGTATCTCAAAATTGTACTTAAGTACAGGAGTTGATTAAATGTACTCTGTTATATTCCACCACTGTCTTTATGATATATAAAGAAACCTGAACACAACAGGAATGTCACTGTTTATCTGGAGAAAATGAAATAATGATACTGTGATCTTGAGGTAATGATTGACAGCACAGTCGTAGAAAAACGTCTTTACTAGATTCTTCTCTACTGTTCATATAAAATAATTTGTGAGGTTCAGTACATTTTAGGAGTTTGACCAAATACATTGTAACTCAACTCTTATGGTCTTCCCCAGCAGAGGAAGACAGGTGAACCCAGCGCATGGACTAGTTGAAATACTTTTTTTCATGTCATTCAACATAAAAAATATACCTTGCTGACCAGCCAAATATTTGGTGGACATTAAAAGTGTCAGTTTGCATAAAAAAGTACTTGTTGGATCTTCAATCTGAACCCTCATCTTTCCAACAGAAGTGAGCTGCTGGATAATGTTCCCAACAATCCACTTTACCACAGGTGCAAAGTAACTAAGTACTCGAGTACTCCACTACATTTCAGAGGGAAATATTGTACTTTCTGTTACTTTTCAGATGCAGATTTGACACAATGGATAATATAACAAGCTTTTAAAATACAACACATTGTTAAAGATGAAACCAGTGGTTTCCAACCTTTTTGTCTTTTGACGTCTTACAAAAAGCAGTGTGTAGTCGGGGTCACATTTCACATGTCTATGAGTTGTTAACAGCTCCACCAAATAGTGATTTTTCCCTCTAAACTTCTCACATGCTTTCATTTCAATAAATGTTCAAATGAACTAAACTAGCTAACTGTATATAAAGTCGTGTAAACTAGCTCCACCTCCAGCAGCTACAACAGTAACATGCTGCTCTAACACTGATGCTTCACTATTAATAATCTAATGATGTCATATATAATAATATATCAGTCAGAGGGACCAAACCACTACTTTTACTGCAATACTTTAACTACATCAAGCTCATAATACTTATGTACTTTTACTGCAATACTTTAACTACATCAAGCTCATAATACTTATGTACTTTTACTGCAATACTTTAACTACATCAAGCTCATAATACTTATGTACTTTTACTGCAATACTTTAACTACATCAAGCTCATAATACTTATGTACTTTTACTGCAGTACTTTAACTACATCAAGCTCATAATACTTATGTACTTTTACTGCAATACTTTAACTACATCGAGCTCATAATACTTATGTACTTTTACTGTAGGAGGATTTTTCATGCAGGACTTTTACCTGTATTGGTGTATTTTTACATTGATGTATTGGTACTTTTACTGCAGTAAAGGATCTGAATACTTCTTCCATCACTACACTTTACACAGTGATTGGTCTGATTGACTGATTGATTGATTGATTGATTGACTGATTGATTGATTGATTGATTGATTGATTGATTGATTGATTGATTGATTGATTGGTGATATCTCTCACAAGCTCTCTTTTTCATTCTTGACTCAACTGTTTCTGTCAGTTTTCATGTGAACAAAGTAGTTCAACACCATGAATGTGTTCAAGAAGAGAACGTGTGCTGTTATGTCATATTGTCCGTCTCAAGCTATTAACACAAATATCTTGAGACATCAGAGAATACGTCTCACAAGCAACTTAGTTTCAGCTCAAGTCGACTCCTAACATCCTGGTCTATAGAGAGATTGATATTCGTCTCTCTTCTACTGTACAGCTGATGTCTGTAATGGTCGGGCCTCAGAAAAAACAGCGTTCTTTAATTCTGAAGGATTAGGTGATATAATTATATGTACTATGAGACGACAGAATTTGTCTGCCATGAGAGATTTTTCTCTCCCATTGAAGTATATCTAGGTGTCCTTTGCCAATGACAGAATGGTTTTTCTTTCATTTTTTCACTTAGTGGTCACTGTAATTATTCCTCCTGTTCTTACTGGCTGTATGAAGAAATACCTTCATAAACTACACTGTAAGTGAGCACAAAATCCGCAGTCCTCATTCTAAAAATGTATTCTTAAATGCAGCTGAAACTAATATGACGTTAGGAATTAGTGAGTATCTTCCAACATTACCGTTTTTCAGTAGCAGACGGTGTTTCCGGGAGCCTCGGTGGAAGGATTCGTCATGGTAGTTGCATGTAGGTTTGTTGCCAGGACAAAACACAAACAATAAACCTACACATGACTACCAGGATTGAGATACTCAATCAATTTGGTTAATATCTTACCATGTTAGCATCAGCTGAAAGGATGAATGCATTCTTACACAGAAGAGGACAGAGTGGAGTTTGTCCTTCATCTCTTACAGGTATTTACACCAAGACTGATGATAAATAATATCAATTAATTCATAACACCACCTTTTGTAAGGCACAATTGCCAACACTGACTGTTATTGCTGACTTGTTAGATGGCTAACTGGAGATACCTAAATCAACTGGAACAGATAAACTAGATCTGTTCCATTTATCACTGAGCAAATAATACACATGTTTAATCTTTCCATTTCAACTGGTATAATTTCTACAATCTGAAAGTCTGCTCATGTGATCCCTTTGCACAAGGGAGGAGGCAAAGTGATCTCAATAATTATTGGCCAATATCCAAACTTCTGTGTCTGACAAAAATCCTGGAATCACTGGTGAATAACCAACTCAAAGTATTTATCTCAAACTATTCTCCTCACCAGCCTGGTTTCAGATCTACAGTATGCATCGTACCATCTCTGCTGTTACGTGAGTTGTAAACTATATTGTTTCTTCTGTGGACAAAAGGAAGCATTGTGCTGCTGTTTTCAGTGTTTTCAGTGATCTATATGAGTAAAACTCTCTTATGTTCCGTAGATGTCTCTTACTCAGTTTAACTAATGGAAAACACCAGATTATACCTTTAACTGTGTGACCTCGACAGTCCAACAGTGGCTTGGAAATATAATTAACCACGCTTTCCAGCCTACATCTCTACAGGCCCACAGGTTTACTTGGGTGATTAATTGTCTGCATTCTAGCAATAATTTCACTTTTACACACACTGAACACAAATAACATTACCCACATGACACAGTAAAATGCTATTAAACAAAACTGAACAAACAACTGTGGTGGATGTACATAAACTTAACATTTCATGGACCTTGTTGTATCAAAATTGCTGTTAAAGCAATCTATTAACACACGATAGACTGAATTACATATGCTAATCACTTACTGCTAATTGCTAGCACAACGCTAATACTTCCAGCACATACACTCATCCCACCTGTACATTTAAATTCACATTGTATGCACCCCCAAATCAGTGTTCACAACACTTACAGGAGTTTACTCTATTTTGTCACCAACACCGTTTAAATTTTCTTACCTGCGCAAAACATATTTAAAACAGCTGTCAGCACGTTACTCATGGTGGCGTTAGCTCAGCTTGAGGTCACTGCGACCGGAGTCCTGAATCCTGACAGCCAACACGTACTTTGGATTTTGAGACCTGGTCAAAAGTTCACTGATTAGCTCTCACAGCCCCAGTCATACCATTACTATAGTAGAAGGAAATGGCAAACTGCCGTTATCAGCTGATCAGCTGTCATCATTGATTGAGCAGCATTTGACCCACCTTAATTGTGTTAATGAACTTGACCTATGACCTATCTGACCTGGGGTAGCCACAAGGGTGGCCAATGAGATTTCAGGCCACCCCCTAAAATCACCATTGCTGAGGGCAGAATGATAAACTGAGTCTACTGAGTCATTTGAGAGTAGAAACAGCAGGATGTCTGTAGATTATATCACCGTAGTCTAGGCTGCCTCAACTATACTCTGTCTACAATTCAAAGGGAAGCTGGAGCTGTTTCTGTACAAAAATCTGAGTTGTGATGATAAGATTTTCAATATGATGTTTAAATGTTACATCAAGCCAAATACCTACATATTTATACTCTGTGACTTTCTCAATGTTGCTTCCATTCCATTCATGGTGGTGTAGACTGTTACAATCATTACCTTGCTCTGGAAAAAAACATTTACTTTTTGCTTTTTACATCAAGTACTAGTTTAAGGTTGACAACTGCATCTAGAAGAACACTAAAAGAAAGTTGTAGGTTGTCAACAGTGAGTTGCACAGTGACAGCAGCAAAATAATACAGAACAATGTCATCTGCGTAAAGATGGATATTACAGTCAGTTAGAGAACAGACAATCTTATCAATATAAACTGTAAACAAGACAGGGCCTGAACTGATCACTGGTAAAACTCAGATTAGATATTTTCAGTTTTCACACAGTGAAATCTTTCAGATAGGTAATTCTGAAACAATCTACAAGCAACTGAATCAAACCCAATGTTGCATTTGAATAAGCGGAGAATGATTGACTGTATCGAACACTTTTGACAAGTCACTGAGAACAGCAGCACAATGCTTCCCTTTGTCCACACAAAACCATTTACTACTCACGTAACAGCAGAGATGGTATTATGCATACTGTAGATCTGAAACCAGACTGGTGAGGGCGAAAGAATAATTTGAGAGAAATACTTTGAGTTGGTTATTATATTGATGACAACTGTTTTAAATGTGTTTTGCACAGGTAACTATAGATGTGTTGCAAAAGTTTGGACCCAGACCTTCATTCTGAACCTGTAACATATAACATATTTACTCCACTACAGGGAATCAACTCTTAGAAAATGTGCAGCTAGAATTACTGATTGAAAATAGACATGTTTAAATAAGCACTGCTTCCCAGAGACTGTGATAGGTGGAAAAGGAAAATGTAATGTACAGGTAATAGAAAACTGCTGTTATAGGTTGTAATATTAAATTAAGTTGTTGTAGGTGGTCAGCATGGCACCTTTAGTTTAACGCTGTATTATATAATATAAAAACATCACCTTGGCCTTGAGTACAAACATTACAATGGATGCTAACATGAGTTTATCTGTTCCTGGGTGGAAGCAATGCGATGCATTGAACATCTGTATTTACACATTTTGATCACCTGCCGTTCATTAAGGTTCACTATGCGATGGCCACCCCACACTAGCTCTGTGTCCCATCTGCCTCAGTCAGACTGTCCTGGATACGCCACCGGCCCTCAGATTGTTTACTGTTAACTGTCTTTATTCTTTTGGTGTTGTGCACCAAACATATGGAATTATCTTCAACACATCCTCGAGATTGACACTCTCACAACCCCTGGACAATTCAAGACAATGATCTCAAACCACTTCACCTCAGTGTGCAGTTGTTTTCACAGTGTTGTCCTCTTTTGATCTATTTATATCTGCACATTGTCTTTGAACTCTGTACATCAACATCATTGCAAATGAGGGAAACCTCAATGCTTTTGGAGGCTTAAATAAAGGTTTGAAACTGAAAGAGTAACAGGCTGTCCACAGCCCAGTAACCCCTGCTGAGCTAGCGAGATTCAAGAGGCAACATCCACACTACAGGAACGCTGAGAAAGGCTCAACTTTGTACAAATGTCCTGTCATTCAGCCAATCAAGACCGACAGGTGGAAACCAATCACCGACATTGTTGGTTCATTAGTACAGCAGCTACACCAGTGAACAGCTGTCCATTTGGAGGAGAGTATGTAAATGATGTGTTAAACACAACACACACGCAGCTGCAGATTCATGAGAGGCCATAATACTCGTACCCGTATGTGTGAGCCGACCTGCCTGCTAGCAGCTCTAAGTTAAATGTTAATGAGCATTCACACAGTGATGATGCTAACTCACTGATGTTTAAAGAGCTAACATTCACTAATAAGCACTAAACAGAAAGAACAAAGGGAATGTCATGAGCTTTGAAGGTATCTGGTTATAAACCAAAGTATTGGTTGATCATATCAAAGTGGTGGTGTGGCTAAAAATGTACTCAGATCCTTTACTTCGATAGAGGTAGAAATACCACAGTATAAAAATACTTCATTACAGGTGAAAGTCCTGCATTTAAAATATATTTAAGTGTGCAGAAATATTACCAGGTACATTTACTTAAAGTATTAAAAGTGAAAGTACTTGTTTCGCAGGAAATGGGGCTGTGACTACATTAAATACTTTTAACAAATTATATTATTAATACTGATGAATCGGTGCATAAACAGCATTTAACTGATATTATTTGATGTTCAGGACTTTATAAGAGTCACCAGATAAATCTGAGCCACTGTGAGATGAAGAAGATAAAACAAAGTTCTGATTCATTTATTTGGATTCATTTTCCAGAACTTTTCTCTCGTCTTTGTGTTGTGATGTGAAGTTTGGTTTAATCTTCAATAATTCTGCATAAAGAAGCTCGTTGTATTTCATGTAAGATTTTACTCTGAAAAGAAACTAAAGCTGTCAAATAAATGTAACGGAGTAGAACTACAAACTAGCAAAAAAATGAAATACTCCAGTAAAGTATGAGTACCTCAAAATTGTACTTAAGAACAGTACTTGAGTAAATGTGCTTAAACCGCTCACTGCTGACAAAGTGCATCATCACTAGCAAACATCATTGTGCAGAAAATGTGTCCATGTGTTTCTGAGCAGTGATCCACATCTGTCTGCTCTAGTGTGGACTTGTAAAAGGCACTAAGACGTAAGTTTCAAGGACTTTATTTAAAGGTCTGTGAAGTTTCTACCAGATTTACACTTTTTCCTCAAAATGCCAGTGAACACTAACAACAACAGCTCCCCTCATAGTGCTCTTATATCTGCCACTTTATCTTCCCTTTCATCTAGTTGATATTTACACACTACTTGTGGTTTCAAACAGGAGGAGTGAATAATACTGTCACTAGTAATATGACACAATAAGAACGCAGAGCAAAAAGTTCAGTAGTTACTTGGGAAACGTGTGAGCGTTGTGTTTGGAGGTTTTAGCAGCTAGTAGAACTAGAGAGGTGAATGTCTCCTCTATAGTGGTGATGGGCTGCTGTTTACCTCTGCAGCCCCATTTCCTGATTTCTGCTGAGAAGATGGCTGCAGCTTTCAGAAAAGCTTCCTGAGGTGGTACAGTCTGCACAGGAATACCCACATCTGTGCCGGTACCTTTAACAATAACACATCTCACACTGACAGATCAAAGTGTACAACAGAAAGTGATCTGATATTTCCCTTAGCTGTAGAATAACCGTTTAAATTGATTTTCACGTGACAAAGTGAAACATTCAGCGCACTGTAATGAGCTGTGCATGTTGAATGTAGAGAACCAGAGACGAAAAGAGAAACCACTGACAGATCTGTCTTTTGGTGTTTTTTTTATCATTAAAGGTAGTATTTCACTCATGTCGCTGCTATTGAGCATCTTATGCTACAGCGCAGCAGAAAAAGCCCCAGATTCAAAGAAATCTTTGAAATATAATCATCGGAGTTTGTTTCCTTCTGCTTCTAGTCTTTGTGCTAAGCTAGGCTACATACATGCTGCGCACAGTTGACATTAATATCAGTTTTCTCTTCTCTGGCGGGGAAAATTCAAACGTTATAATACTGTACTCATCACAAACACTGCCTGGTTTTATTACTGTATCATGTACAGTAAATGAACAAAGTTAAGCTTAAATATCTGAGCCATTTAATTTAGTTACAGATGCACAAGGTTGAGACTGATCTGAGAAGAAGAGTCACCTTCTCTCCTCATATCTCAGTGTTTCCCCGTAAAACGAAGCATGTCTGCCTGCAACCTCCCGTCACCAGCTGAGACCAGTTCAACCACAAACTGCTTTTTTCTTGTTTCATTTGAATAAGTTTAGAGAGAAGAGGATCTATAATTATCCCGTAATTCACAGGAAACAAAGTCAGAGCCTAATTTTGTTTATATATATTTTAGTTTTCCTTTTCATCTTAATCATCTTGTGATGCCTCATAGTAATCTTGCGACTCTGTCAGAGGGCTCCGACCTTCATACTGGGAACTGCTCTCATATATTATCAGGATGGTTCATCATGTCTGAGGACTCAGGGCCAAAGTGGATCTGAAGGCGTTGATAATGCTGTTCTTTACCAACAGGCAGGTGTAATATTGTTGATGTAATGATGTCTTCACTATATTAACATGTATTATTTTACATTATATAAAATATTTGTATAAAGAGCAGATTTTTCACTACAGTTTGACATTAAATATGAATGTTTCTGAACGTTTTACATTCATTCAGATATTCTCAAAAGATGAACAGAGAACAACTTTATTGTCACTGTCACTTAAGAATATCGATCAACTGTTTATTTAAATAGTGTTTTACATGATTAAGAGGAAGGAAGGAATTTATCTCTGCTGCTGAAATTTAATGCAAACTTCTTTTATAAAAACCTGCTAACATGTGCATGAAAACTCTTCATCAAAGACCATCATCATCAAAAACAGATCTGTGCTTCCTCCAGCCAAACTAGTCATGCTGTCTCTGTGCATTTTATTAATTAATTCATGATTTGAAATATTCAGCTGCACCACCGCATTTCACACATACGCCATCACAGACCTCGTTCTGCTCTCAGTCAACACTTACTGTGATCCTACACATATTCTAAGTCTTCTCCCCTCAGTCTGAGCAAATCACTCGTAATGATCCCAGCTACTTGGATGTGTGAAAGTAAGATGTGTGCTTACCGTGTTGCCTCCGTGCAGAGCCTCTTCCTTTCTCAGGTTCTTCGAGGGAAATACTTTGAAATGATTCAGAGGGGGTGTTATTCCACAGGAAATATGTTTTCGGCAACTAAAACTTGAAGAAAAAATATGACAGACAGACCTCAGTCTCAAGGAGACGGCGTGATTGTGAGATTTCAGATTGGAAACACAAGAAAAAAGTTACAAAAATCAACAAACTACAAAAAAACAACAGCTGTACTTCACATTAAAGTCTGAGCCACATATCAGATGTGCTTTTTTTTGGAAAAAAATTTAGTTTTGGCTCAGTTGTTTAAAAGAAAAAACTTTTTTAAAATGCTAAACTAAAATCTTCTGGTCTTAAAAGCGTTTCTTGTGTTAGTGGTGACAGCAGAATGAAGGCGGACGCTCAGCACTCACCTGGCCTCAGCAGACTCACTATTAACGCTGCCAGCCATCCACTCAGCATTTATACCTGCAGCACCGCATGCAGCAGGCTTCAAGCTCGTGTCTTCAGCAAATCAAAACACAAGAACTTTCCAAATGCTGCTCTGACAACTTGAAAAAATATGTTTGTAGGAAAGTAAATGTTTTGCACCAGAGCAAAAAGAACAAACAAGTCGTCGCTGAGCAGACGTTCAGGTTGTTTTATGCACAGAAAATAACGGCTTTTTCCAACTCCGCACATGTTTATCTGCTTTGGTCAACAAGTTCTCGCTGTGGTTTCTTGTAAACATTATTTAACAGGTTATTCTGTTAGTTCAGCGCACTTATTGCTATTTCTCATCAGACGAGGTGAAACGCAGAAATGAACGTCTGAAAGGCAGAAAAAAACTGATCGTTTATTCAAATGAGGAAAAATGCATCTTCGTTATTGAGAAAGCAGCACAGAACTGATTTTCATTAAATACACATCCATTTAACCAGGAGAGAGAAGGAACATTTTCAGCAGTCAAATTCATGTTGTAACTGTTTCAGTTGATTTTGATTTCCCAACAGAGGCTTTCAGCATCACCTCGGTACAGTAGAGGTGATGCTGAACATTTTTAACAGGCCAGTTAATCAATCACCAGACCTCACTGTGAGAGTTTCTGTTAACAACAAGAAGAAAAAGGAGTTTTTCAGAGGAACCTTTGTATCGGGCGGATTCTCTAAGTCTCAGAGGAGTGAACCTCAAAACCTGAAAAAATTCATGAGAACTGAAAATGACTGCATGTCTACGTGTGTGTGTGCATGTGTTTAGTGGACCAAACCCGTTTCTATCCAGAGTAGAGTCTCTGTAGATGTTCAACACTCTACTGTACTTTGTCCTTCTGTCATTGGATGGTAATGGTCTGTCATTAAGGCTGACACAGTGATGTCAATGACGTTCATTAAGTTTTGTTCGATACATTTTGTAAGAAATGTAACTGCTGCCTGGATGAGGAGGAGGTGGTCGTTCTGCAAACACATCAAAGTCACATCAGAGAAAGATGCTAGTTCTGATAAACTGTCCTGTAGCTTGTTTCTAACCAAGTCCTCCATCTTTCCCGAAACTTCACCACACGCTTTCAGTCGCCTGAACAGAAACATAAAACTGGTCAAATCCAGGCGGATTTCTTTCAAAACATATTCGTAGTAAATGTAGCTAAAACAAACTGATGAAGACAGAATTTTAATTTTTAAAGTGACTTCTCATCTGTGTCTGTTGAAAGTCTTCTCCTGTGTTTCTGCATGTTGAAGCCTTTTTCCTGTGGATTTATTCCTCCTTCCATTCATTTCAAGCTCAATGTGAAGCCATTTTTCTTAATTCCTGACAGATTTGGAGATACTGTGAGACATGGTGGCAGCAACGTGAGGGCTCGTTAGTAAAGCCCATTTTAAATCTGTACAGTACGTGCTGACTATCGTTTCGCTTCAGTTTTGATAAGTTATCAAACTTAAGCGATTTCAGATGTGTGCTGGAAACAGTGCATCATTTTGCACGTGCGGCCGGCGCTGCATGAGCTTCCATGTAAACTCAACCAATGTCTTTCTGTGTGAACTGTGTTCTCGTGTGAATATCAGCAGTGTGAGAAAAAGCTCTTGTGACAGTACTTTCTGATCCCACAACATGTCTCAGCACACAATGATGAGGCGACGATTCTTTTTTTGATTCTTGCTGACGAGGTTCTGGGATGTTGCCCTCTCACTGTGCATGATTCAAAGTGAAAATCATATTGTCGATGTGCCAGTGATTCATTCCCTCCCTCACAAAGGTGTTGGATGTGAGGGTTTATGCGGCTGATTCAGCTGAGGGTGGGGATGAGAATTTTTGTCGTTAGATGTCAAATTCTACTGGCGCCAATAACATCCTGTAGTCCAAGTCCTCAATTCAGAATTTTTAAGCAAAGAGTGTTTTTGAGCGTCTTAAATGTCAGCTTTCTGTTTATAGTATTTCCATCTGTTGTTTAAACATGGTAGAAGGTATACTCTTTCATTGAATATGCTTTTCTCTGAAACCTTATTAACCGCAATCGCCTTTGTCCTGTTTGTCAAGAAAGTTAACGTTTTGTGGGTTTTTTTGAGTTTAAAGTACCAGTGAAAAGTACATGCGGTGAGTGCTCAGTGCTGCTGGATCTGTACCCGCCGTACGTTAGTGATGGGACTTTCCCAATGAAATTGCTATTTTCTTTTTTGCACATGCAAAGGCCGTGCAGGGTCTCTGGGTGTGAAGCCTGGACACCTGATAGAAGATCTGTGAGAAGAGTCTGAAGATCAGACAAATTGGAAACAAACCAACAGTTTATCCAGATGATCTACACAGAAAATAAAGGTAAAACTGAAAGTGACGCGATCTGTATGAGAGAAACTGTGTGTAGCAGTAACATGGTGGTAATTTAAGGAGCTGGCAGTAAGTAGTTTGCAGGAAAGCTTCAGGAAAGCTGGCTGACCAACAGAGGATGGCCAGCAGCATCACTTTATTCTACAACATTTATCAGCGAACAGCCCCAAATGATCAGCAGAGTACAGTCATCATAGTCATGAGCCCACGCTGAGGATCACAGTGCTGAGCTACACAAACAGTTCAGTTCTTCTGAGTAACGTTACTGTGCTCCCAGAGATCAGCTATTAAAACTTATGTTTTACCTCCTTAGTTAGTTTTTATCAGATATGATAACGTTGTACTCACCAGTCATTTCTGAGATCTGGGAGTTTTGCAGTTTTGGCAACACAACTTGAAATAGACAGATGATGAGCTGTCTGACCTATTTTTAGTGATGTTGCCTCATTAGCAGATTTATAGCACTTACTTTGGTGCGTACGATGTTATTATTACTCACACTAATGGTTTCCAAAACTACAAAAATAAATCTTTTTCCATTTTTATGCTGATGATACGATGTTGTATGCACATGACTCTTCTCCCACTCAAGCCTTTGTCTGCCTTCAACGTTCTTCATTCTATCTCACATCTTCCTGCCGTCCATACAATAGTACTGAAACTGTGGTTGTTCAGTCTTATGAAAATGAGTTTCTTATATCAGAATGAAGTATGTTCTTCTCTTGAGGACAGAAAGTCTTGTGCAGCGGTCCATCATGTCTGTTGCTGGGTGTACGGAGGTATCGTCTGCTGCTCGTTCCACCGCTGTGCTGCATTTTATTACCGGAGAGAAATATCTCACTCATCACATGAGAGAAATACACACTATCACTGAACCTTTGTTTCTAAAGCTGCCTCAGTTCATCACGTCTCCTAAATGTAAATCTACGGTCCATCAGAGCAGACCGCTTGGACAGACCGCCCTCCAGCACTTCATTAACATACAGATGTATTGAATTATGAAGGACAATAAAACTTAAAAGTCTGATTCCATGAGATGAATTTAAAGTTTGAATTTTGAACATTTTTTAGACGTGTGTGATGTTTGTGCTCATGTCTGTTTCTCCTGTTGAACTCTTGCAGATCTTGATCTCAATAAGACTACCTCATTAAATAAGTTGATTTCCTTTAAAAACCTGTCTGATCATCTCACAGCTCATGTTTCCTGCCCTGCGATGTCACCATGTTAACAGATCGCGGCTATCAATCAGATATACAATCGTACTATATAATTATAGTACAGTACGGTGCTGAAGCAGTTGTACCAGCTGTCAAGGTCTCTGTGCATCACTATCTGTGAGCTGAGCACTTTAAACATATAAAACTGACAGAATTTACCTCCACCAGTAGTGATGAACTGGTAACAGTGAGGTCTACCAATTCACTCAAAAAGCAGTTTTTAAACTTAAAGTTTTATGTCTTGATGCTCTTCAACAATAAATGTCTCATTTTTTGTTTTCTCCTCTCAAATATTATTTCCTGGTGTCAGAAAGATTGTTCTGTGTAAACTCATCATGTCAGAAATTTTCAGCATCAACAACCGCAAATGGTACACCAATACATTGTTGAAGAGGAAGCATTAACAGCAGTAAGCGGGGGGAAGCCCAGTAACATGCAGTATGACATTCTGACAGGTGTAAACAGCTTGTTCTGAGGTTATTTTTCGTGTTGTCAAAGGTCATCTCACCCAACAGAATGCCACTGAAGCACAGCGGAAGCCTGAGTCCTTTCGAATCTCAATTTCCTCTAGAAGGTTTTGCCATTATTATTAACCTTATTAGGTAACCTGTGTTTTCGGAACTTTATCAGATGGCCTGCACTTTGTGTTCAGCCTTTTTCTGTATGTGAGATGTCGTTTTATACGTTACAACACTAAATGAGTCTGTAATTAACCGCTGGGAACATGTCAACTCAGCTGAGGAAAAGTTTTTATTGTGTCATATACTGAATGTCTCATGTGACAACTAGTGTAATAAAATGTGGCTTCCTGCTGTTATAACTGTCAATCATAAATCCAGTCTCATTCTGTGTTTCCCTCTGATAATCCAGTTTAGTCGAGGTGAGCGCATGCTGTTTGTATGTTCATCTGTTCATCACCTGAAACAGTTTCTGCTCAGTGTGTGTGTGTGTGTGTGTGTGTGTGTGTGTGTGTTTGCTCTGGAAATGTACCAGCGTAAGAATGAACAAACATCAGACTCATTTTCTTTACTTGTTGACACTTTTTGGACTTTTTGAAAAGGTGTACATGAATGAATGTATTTGGCAGTTATCACGCTGTGCATCTGTTTGGGCCACAGTCACAGTCATAGTTATGCTGAGGTCATGTTCTTAATATTTAGGAGGGTGTGGAGGTGTTCACAACCCGTTACTATGTGCAACTTTCAATTTCTGAGGAAATCAAGTATGGAAAAAGTCTGCCTGACGATGATCAGTGACTGCATCAGCTTTATGGTTTATTGGTCACAGTTGCCATTTTAATTGAGGAAAAGAAATACAATTACAGAGTATAATACACTTTACTATCAACTTTGTTATAAGGAGCCTGCATTCTTTTATCTCCCACATTTACATTAAAATAACACAATTAGCCACTTTTTAAGATGAGCGTGAAAATGATCAAATATAACTGAGCCAAGTAGTTTTTCTAACCAAATCAGCGAGAATAAAATCCTCCTTATTCAAAAAGGTTGCATGTAAATCTTGGTTGTGTTGGTGTGAAACAGCTTCTTTCTGTTGGTCCACTGCTAAAAATAAAATGATTCAGAGGTCGACGGCTCTGCCGTCACACAGCTGGAGTCTAACTGACAGTCACAGACAGTCTGTGTGGCTCCTTGTTGTCTTGTCTGTAACACGTCGTCAACAGTTGTCAAGTTTTAAACATGTGAAATGTTCTGTTGGTCAGACAAAATGTTCACTACAGATCAGATCACTGACCGTGCAGATGTGGCTTTCTTCATGGTGCTGACACACACGTGATGTTTTTTGGAAACTGGAGGAGTTTCTGTCCCACGCTCCAACATGTTCCACTCATTTGTATTAAATTCATTCATTTAATTCATTCAGATACATTTTTATGAACTAAATTACATTAAATTAATGTATGTTTTTACATTATATCAATATATAAATTGATATACTATAAAGTTCAGTTTGATTTAAATGAAATGATTGACATTTGAAATGACTTGTGGATATTACTGAGCTCTTCTACGGCTTGAATGAAACTCTCCTGGTTGAATCATCAGCACAAAACATGAACAACTGGGTTAGAAAATGTCAGAAACTATTATAATAACAATAACAACAGTAACTATGACTCCAAGGTGCGTTTTGGTGAGAGACATTCAGTCACAAAGCTGAAACTTCTACGTGTGTCACTACTGAATTACAGCACTGAGAAAAGTGATTTTACAATCTGCAGCTTAAATTCATTCAGGACCTGATTCTGGCTCCTTGTCAATAAATCCTGTATTTGATTTGCAAATTGAAAATTGAGTCAAATCAGTTGTAAAATACTGTCAAACATTATATATTATATATATTTAACATTTGGTGAGTTCATATTCTGCTGTACAGAAATATAACAATTATCAACTAAACATCAGCAGGATGTTCATGGACGTGAAATACTGTGTGTGTGTGTGGCATTTTTCTTTGTATCCATAAAAATATATTTTTATACCTTTTAAGCACTCATTAGTAATCAGCTTCACATGCTTGAAACTGTTTTTTCCTCTGTGTTGTTTCTAGTACACACACACACACACACACACACACACACACACACACACACACACACACACGTATTTCTTTTGCATCCCCATGTTTTATGTTTCAGGAGAGTGTAACTCAGTCTGTGTGAAGTCTTCGGAGACACGTTAGTGATGAAATGTGTGTCGTGTATAAGAGCTGCTATAATGTGGTTCTATAGTACTGTAGTACTGTAGTACTGTAGTACTGTAGTACGTTAAGTGTTCCACACTTCGACTACTACATCAGATTCGGTGGTTTTCAAATTGTCTCATTTGAATGAATGAATCATGGAAAGATGAGATAAAATCAAGCTCATTTACATATTTCGTAATTTTTTCATCTCCTTGTCACTGAAACTTAGTAGCGCTATATTGGTCATGATATTTATGTGAAAAGCAGAATTAATTATTTCTAAATAATCTTTTTGTTAGATGGAATTCCATTGTATATCATATTGTATACACACTCACACATAGAAACCACTGATCACGTACATCATCCAGTACAACAGTAACAACTGCTCACAGTAAATCCTGTATTTATGCTGACACCTATTTATCATGCCACACAATACAACAGCACCACACTGTTAAATCTCTTTATTAATTATAGTATATCAACTCAGCTATTAGCATAAATTCATTAGTATTAGATATATAGTTTTAAGTCAGTTAATTCAACTTAATTCTTAATTTCAACTTAATTCACATTCAGACATTTCAGCACTTATTATCATCAGTTCAGTCTTGTTACTTGAGATGAGTTGTTAGCTTATTAGCAAACGTGTACTTATTTATTTTTATTATAGTATATACTTTAAATGTAATTATTTGTAGTTATTTATAGTATTTTAGTTCACATTCTCCAAAAAGCCTAATTTTTTGTTCAAGGAAAGTTACATAATTAAAGCTGGCGTGTGATGATTTACATGATCTTCTGGTCAAAATGAAAAAGGAAACCATTTCCACCATTCCTGTGCTCTTTATACAGCACACATGATGTTAGTCACTGGTACCCTTCAGTAGTGATCCTGGGGGAGAGGTGCCAGACATCACTAATAACACTATCTTAGTGTCAAGATCGATACAGATGAATGTACTGGTGCTTTTCACGTCAACCTGGAGCAAAACAACAGAAGTGAATATCCTTTGACAAAGCAAAATATGAGAAATTTTTATAATTTGAAATGTTGAAATTTTCTCCACTTTTTTTTGTTTTTTTTTTGTTTGTTCATTAAATACACCGAGCACAGTTTCAACCATAACCCTGGTTCTGTTACAGACACATCCTGGATATCTTCCAAAAGACTCAAACAGTAACATTATAGATTTTTTTGTTCACATTGTGTTTGTTTGCAGTAGATTCTGTATTTTGGATAAGGCTCAACTTTTCCTGGAAGGCAGCCTGACATACATGAGTACCTGGAGACTGTGGTTCAAGTCAGACCAGCAGAGGTCTTTTCTGTGAACATAACACTAAAAATCAAACATGAATCAAGTACGAAACTCGTCTTACACCCTCAATTTCTGAACAAGCTAGCACAAAAAGTGCACTCACGAATCTCATTTAGTTAGTTAACAGTGTGTGTGTGTGTGTGTGTGTGTGCGTGTGTTTCATCATTACAATGGGACTTTCATCATGTGAAACAGCTACACAACATATTCTCCCACACTGTCTACCGACTATGTCGCTGAGAAAGAAAGAGAGCGAGTTTTTTTAATTTTCAGAATTTTCTGAGTCAAATTTCGGCCCATGGGTGTTGTACTAACAAAAACAATTGGGTGAGTCACATTTTAAAATTCCCTTTACAGAATCAAATAACCCAATATGAAAGTGAAAATATAATTTTGTTGGTGAGCTTGTTGGAGCTCATTTGAATCAACAAGGTCATTTTCTGCAGTTGCAGCACAATGTCGTACGTCCAGAACGACGACGGGCCCTGAATGTTCTGTCCGCATGTCGCATGTTCATCAAGAGTTAAAAACACACAACAGTGGTGAACAGTCATTTGACAAGATCATCCTAACAAGAGGCAACGACTTGCTTTTTCTGGAGCTTTCATCCACATCTTCATTGTTCATCAGAGAACAGCGTCGGCTCAGTAAATACGAAACCTTCGTCACATGATAACAGGAGGTTGTAGAAGGTCTCTGGTGTCACATGTGAGTGTCCTCCTTGACCTCCCTGCAGTCATCCACTGTATCCTGGTTGATGACCTTTGACCTCTTCTCATTGGATGCTGTGAGTGGTTTCTGATGTTGTCTGTTTCCAGTGTTCATCCAGTCTCTTGTCCAAGGTGCTTGCTTGACTTTACAAGTTAATAAATCGATACCGAGGGCTACGTGCAAGAACACGTTTCTATTGTTAACCTAAAGCTCTTTTACTTTCTTGTACGAGTGTTCCAGTTTTGATTCACAAAACTCTTTTAACTACACAAATTTGTCATAAATAGCTGGTTTCAACTTGATGAATGCCACCTGTTCATGATTAGGAGGGTGTGTGGGAGATTTGATCATTAGCATAATCATCACAGTCTATGATGATACGACATCTGCTTTATTTTCAATATCTTCTTTCTGCTCCAAACAGAAAGTAATACCTTCCGGTATTTTCTGTGGGCTTATTTATTGCACTTTCCAGGAGAAATGTAGTTGTGGTACAGGAAGTGTTTTGCAGTGTCCAGCTTCCAGCAGAGCAGACAGCTGTTGAGGCACAGAGCCCCATCACACAACAAATCAACTGACTGGCCATGAGGAGGGCAGTGGTCCAGGCCATACTGTGAAGCTTTTCATGCCACATGTTCTAGTGACCTCTGCTAACTCAGCCCCCTGGGCTGCAGACACAGATCTGACTGCCCTGACATGACTGCCATTAGGATACACAGAGCAGCACTGCTGCTGCCTCGTTAGTCAACACAACGTTCATTACAGCATGTCTCATATGCTGAAGGTGCAAATCCATGGATACTGCTTGTTGACTAATCATTTCTTTAAATTTCCTTACATTATATTGATTGTTGAAAAGCTTTGCAAATCCAAACCTACTGGATCCACCACTTCCTAAATACGTTTCTTAATGATTTGACATTAAAGGAATAGTGAACATTTTTACTGTCTTTCTGAGAGTGAGACAACATCAATCTCATGTTTTTGTGTAAAGTACAGAACTGATGGACGTGGTGAGCAGTCAGTGCCTCCATCTGGCAACATCCTCTACAATGTGAGTAATAGGAGACAAAATCCACAGTCCTCATTTTAATTTTTTTCTGAAGATAATATGAGGCATCAGCTGTCTAAGTTAGTTAAGAAAAGCTGATATGTTCCAAAGTTAGTCTTCTTACTAAAAGAATTCCCTCTTTGTGTTTCCTCGGACATTGTTTCCCTGTTGAGAAGTATAGTAACAAAAAGAGGAACTTTGGCACTAAAAAGACTGTAACATTGAAAGATATCTACTTGATTCGACTCATTTGGACGCTGAAGCTTCATATTAGCTTCAGATAAACTTTAAAATACATTTTTGTACAGGAGGAGGACTGTGGATTTTGTCCTCCATCACTTCCATTGTAAGGTCATTATGAAGGGATCTTCTAATGGTCAGTATGAACAGGAGGAATGATTACAGCAAGAAAAACATGTTTCACTGTTCATTTGGACTCCTGACTGTTGTTTTAAGACGCACTTGAAAAAATGTGAATCCGTCCTTTGAACAGCATGTAAACATACCTACAAATGTCACTTCTGAACCGTCAGGTGCTGGTTTGGTCATTGCTCATCAAAATCCCCAGCAGCAACATGCTGTCGGCCCATGACTTGTAGCTACAGGAGTTTGTTGTCTCCGTTCATACAGTGTAACACTGGTAGCCTGCCAGCTGCTATCAGACCAACACATCACCCCAACTGCTGTTAATTAAACACAGACACCCACACGCCACCCCAGCTGCTGTCAATCAAACACAGACACCCACACACCACCCCAGCTGCTGTCAATCAAACACAGACACCCACACACCATCCCAGCTGCTATAAATCAAACACAGACACCGACATGCCACCCTAGCTGCTGTCAATCAAACACAGACACCCACACACTACCCCAGCTGATATAAATCAAACACAGACACCAACACACCACCCCCAGCTACTGTCAATCAAAAACAGACACTGACACACCACCCCAACTGCTGTCAGTTAAACACATACACCGACACGCCATCCCAACTGCTGTCAATCAAACACAGACACCCACACACCACCCCAGCTGCTATAAATCAAACACAGTCACCGACATGCCACCCCAACTGCTGTCAGTTAAACACAGACACCCACACGCCACCCCAACTGCTGTTAATTAAACACAGACACCCACACGCCACCCTAGCTGCTGTCAATCAAACACAGACACCCACACACCACCCCAGCTGCTGTCAATCAAACACAGACACCCACACACCATCCCAGCTGCTATAAATCAAACACAGACACCGACATGCCACCCTAGCTGCTG
This sequence comes from Thunnus maccoyii, assembly GCF_910596095.1. Taxonomy (NCBI): domain Eukaryota; kingdom Metazoa; phylum Chordata; class Actinopteri; order Scombriformes; family Scombridae; genus Thunnus; species Thunnus maccoyii. The sequence goes on along the minus strand of NC_056536.1, from coordinate 571,910 downwards.
TCAATCAAACACAGACACCCACACACTACCCCAGCTGATATAAATCAAACACAGACACCAACACACCACCCCCAGCTACTGTCAATCAAAAACAGACACTGACACACCACCCCAACTGCTGTCAGTTAAACACATACACCGACATGCCATCCCAACTGCTGTCAATCAAACACAGACACCCACACACCACCCCAGCTGCTATAAATCAAACACAGTCACCGACATGCCACCCCAACTGCTGTCAGTTAAACACAGACACCCACACGCCACCCCAACTGCTGTTAATTAAACACAGACACCCACACGCCACCCTAGCTGCTGTCAATCAAACACAGACACCCACACACCATCCCAGCTGCTATAAATCAAACACAGACACCGACATGCCACCCTAGCTGCTGTCAATCAAACACAGACACCCACACACTACCCCAGCTGATATAAATCAAACACAGACACCAACACACCACCCCCAGCTACTATCAATCAAAAACAGACACTGACACACCACCCCAACTGCTGTCAGTTTAACACATACACCGACATGCCATCCCAACTGCTGTCAATCAAACACAGACACCCACACGCCACCCCAGCTGCTATAAATCAAACACAGTCACCGACATGCCACCCCAACTGCTGTCAGTTAAACACAGACACCCACACACCACCCCAGCTGCTATCAATCAAACACAGACACCCACACGCCACCCCAGCTGCTGTCAATCAAACACAGACACCCACACACCATCCCAGCTGCTATAAATCAAACACAGACACCGACATGCCACCCTAGCTGCTGTCAATCAAACACAGACACCCACACACTACCCCAGCTGATATAAATCAAACACAGACACCAACACACCACCCCCAGCTACTATCAATCAAAAACAGACACTGACACACCACCCCAACTGCTGTCAGTTAAACACATACACCGACACGCCATCCCAACTGCTGTCAATCAAACACAGACACCCACACACCACCCCAGCTGCTATAAATCAAACACAGTCACCGACATGCCACCCCAACTGCTGTCAGTTAAACACAGACACCCACACGCCACCCCAACTGCTGTTAATTAAACACAGACACCCACACGCCACCCTAGCTGCTGTCAATCAAACACAGACACCCACACACCACCCCAGCTGCTGTCAATCAAACACAGACACCCACACACCATCCTAGCTGCTATAAATCAAACACAGACACCGACATGCCACCCTAGCTGCTGTCAATCAAACACAGACACCCACACACTACCCCAGCTGATATAAATCAAACACAGACACCAACACACCACCCCCAGCTACTATCAATCAAAAACAGACACTGACACACCACCCCAACTGCTGTCAGTTTAACACATACACCGACATGCCATCCCAACTGCTGTCAATCAAACACAGACACCCACACGCCACCCCAGCTGCTATAAATCAAACACAGTCACCGACATGCCACCCCAACTGCTGTCAGTTAAACACAGACACCCACACGCCACCCCAGCTGCTGTCAATCAAACACAGACACCCACACACCATCCCAGCTGCTATAAATCAAACACAGACACCGAAATGCCACCCTAGCTGCTGTCAATCAAACACAGACACCCACACACTACCCCAGCTGATATAAATCAAACACAGACACCAACACACCACCCCCAGCTACTATCAATCAAAAACAGACACTGACACACCACCCCAACTGCTATCAGTTTAACACATACACCGACATGCCATCCCAACTGCTGTCAATCAAACACAGACACCCACACGCCACCCCAGCTGCTATAAATCAAACACAGTCACCGACATGCCACCCCAACTGCTGTCAGTTAAACACAGACACCCACACACCACCCCAGCTGCTATCAATCAAACACAGACACCCACACGCCACCCCAGCTGCTGTCAATCAAAAACAGACACTGACACACCATCCCAACTGCTGTCAGTTAAACACAGACACTGACACGCTCCTCCAGCTGCTGTCAATCAAACACAATTCAATTCAATTCAATTCAATTCAGTTTTATTTATATAGCACCAAATCATAACAAAACTTATCTCAGGGCACTTTTCATATAGAGCAGGTCTAGAACATACTCTTTAATTTACAGAAACCCAACATTCCTCCATGAGCAGCACTTGGTGACAGCAGCAAGGAAAACCTAAAGCAGAACTGGGCTCTAGGTGGGCGGCCATCTGCCTTGACCGGTTGGGTTGAGATGGATTGATGAAGCTGGATTACAGGGGTCCCTGCAGCCACAGTCCATGGAAGCCAAGTTAGTAACATGCATTGATGTTACATGAATGCATACAGATGGAGAGGAGGAGGAGGAGAGAGGAGCTCAGTGCATCATGGGAAGTCCCAACAGTCGAGGCCTATAGCAGCATAACTAAGGGCTGATCCAAGGCGAGCCTGGTCGGCCCTAACTATAAGCTTTATCAAACAGGAAAGTTTTAAGCCTACTCTTAAACATAGAGAGAGTGTCTGCACCCCGGACTCAATCTGGAAGATGGTTCCACAGGAGAGGAGCCTGATAGCTGAAGGCTCTGCCTCCCATTCTACTTTTAAAGACTAGAGGAGCCACCAGTAAGCTGCATACTGGGAGCGCAGTGTTCTAGTGGGATAATACGGTACTATGAGCTCTTTAAGATATGATGGTGCCTGACCGTTAAGAGCTTTGTAGGTGAGGAGAAGGATTTTAACTTATATTTAACTTATACTTTACAGGAAGCCAATGCAGTAAAGCTAAAAGAAAAGAGAGAGATCTCTTTTTCTAGTTTTAGTCAGTACACATGCAGCTGCATTCTGGACCAGCTGGAGAGTCTTTAGAGACTTGTTAGAGCAGCCTGATAATAAGGAATTGCAATAATCCAGCCTAGAAGTAACAAGTGTGTGATTAGTTTTTCTGCATCTTTTAGAGAAAAGATTTTTGCAATATTATGTAAGTGAAAAAAGGCAGTCCTTGAAATTTGTTTTAAGTGGGCAGCTCCGGCCGTCACCATCTTGGCAGTGCCTGACTCTGCCTCACTCCCAGTTAATCCAAAATGGGCAAAGAGGTGGAGCTGAGGTGGGCTGAATGAAACCTGGTTGCTGAAACAAGCCACCCGGCAGCTAGCAACCTGTCACTCATAGCAGCCACGTCCTTAATAATGCATAACTTTACAGCTTAATAACATTTAAACGGGTGAATTATTTAAAAATTCACCCCCCGTACAGTCATGAACGGGGAAATTAGCTACAGAGACCAAAACCGTTTTTTGTACCGGGCTGCAATCATGTTTATTTCTGCTGTAAAGTTTGGCATTTTAACATGGGGGTCCATGTTCAAGCTGTTTGATAAACAGACATACAATGCATTGTGTCGCTCACAAAAATCAAATGTCCATCCTATTGATTTGCTCTGGCGCCACATCGGAACATATATATATATAAAACAAATAAAGAGTTGTATGTAGCTGCGTCTCCCCATTCAGAGACACAGCAGCATAACTTCAGTGATTATTTAAATCTGCGACACGCCGACAGGATCAGTCAGGATCTAATGTTAATTAATGTTCTGTCTTCTTCTACACATCCAACAGATCAGCTGTTACACACACAGTCCAGGTTCATACTGTTTGGAGTGAAGCAGCGTCCTCCTCATAAATCCTGAGCTCATTATGTCGAGCAGCAAAACTAAAAACTATAGTTATCAACTAGACAGGACAGAGGAAACTATTCAGTGACTTTTAGCTTCTGAAATGTTTTTAGACAGACAAGCAAAAAAAAAAACAAGTTACTTTCTGTTTTTGGTTTAATATCTGCTCCAGCTGGTAAGGTAAGGGGAATGGGGAAAACAGGAAAAACCAGAAGGTGGATTATGTTCTTTAAATTCACATGAAAACAGAAAAACAAAATAATGCATTTCTTTATCCTGTTATCACAACACAACAGAGGAACACAGGAGGCAGACAGTCAATTCCCTGCCTAGTCTGCAGGAAAATAGAGGACGTCAGTTGAGTAGGTGGTCCTTCAACGTGGCCCAGGACACATTGTGTTCACACTGCTAAAAGAATGTGGCCACATGCGGCCCAGACCACCTCTGAATGTGGTCTGAGTGATCAGATCTCAGTGCGTCTTGGGTGCGTTCAAACCTTTACTTAGAGCTGTCCACTAGTGATCAGATCACCCGAGACGCATGTTAATGCAGATGTGAACAGGGCCGACGAAGAAGCCTTTCAAATAAGTTTAGGTCTATGGTTGATTGATAGGCTATTAATATGACTGGGAGGAGTGGGTTCATTAAGGCTGACATATTCGTCATGACACAGCCAATAAGACAAAATAAATCAATATGATAATCTGAGATTAGATAGTTTATTGATACGGCTTTAGATGACAGAGATCTAACATTTAACTCTTCTATTTTGTTGTACTATTGCAGTGGTGGTGTTAATGTTTATTAGATTTTTAGCTCAGCAGCAGAATTGTGGTCCACTTGTAGGTGGTCCAGGGATGTTTTGCAAAGAGAAGGGAAGAGGGAGTTACAATAGTTGATACGAGACTGGAAGAAGCTCTGCATTTTAACGGTGCACTGGGCTGTTATAGTGGGGCTGTGTTTTTAAGGTACTGGAGAGACAATACAATGCAGGAAGTCCAGTTGGAGTAACAGATTATTGAGTTTAAAGTTTCAGATGACAAAACAGCAGCTGTTTATTCTCACAGACAGGTTTTACAGCTCTATCTAGAAACTTATCACGATGGCAACTGCTTTTTCTCGGGTTGCATCGTTTGAGAAAATAAATAATAGAAACGCAGCATTCAGGTTGCCAGATTCCTGCAGCCCTCTGTGTCGGCACCCCCACTGCGTCAATGCACTGCCCCCATTCAAATGAATGAGAGGGCTGTGATTTTTCATACAGACCTCAAGATGGTGGTGCTTGAGGAAAAGTAGGGGGATCATCAAAGTCAGCAGGATACATCTGGAAACATCTTTCAGTAAACTATCAGTGTCTGTGCAATCCTGAAAACTTTGACCTGCTGTGAGTGATGGTGGAAAAGTCAGAGGTCATCATCTGGCCACCAGGGGCATCTGTACCAAATTTCATGGCAATCCATCGAAAAGTTGTCAAGATATTTCACTCAAAATTAAAAATGACAACCTAACGGCAGCTCCACAGGAGCAGTCAGCAGGATCCTTCATGAATGTCTGCACTAAAGTTCACAGCAGTCAATCCAGAAGCTGTTGAGATATTTCAATATGGACAACTGTCATCCATAGTGCCAGTTATATTCTATTGCATCATATTTTATATAAATATAACTTAATATATTATGCATGAATATGTTAAAATGTATTAGGAAATTATATGACAGTAGATTACTGGGGTATAATGACTAACATGTGCTATAGATACCTCTAAATTCATGAATAATTAGCCTCATTATCTCTGCTGGTTCACACTTTTGAAGCAGGAATAACACTGATTTACATGAACTTGGTGAACTCTGCACAGACATAATTGGACTTTTACCAGGACTCTTCCCTTATATTATTTATTTATTTATTTTTAATTTTGACGTAAAGACAGATGTGTTTGTAGATATAAGAATAAGACCAGGTCCACAGTGAGCCCAGCTCTGTGGTGGGGGCGATGGGAGCTTCGTGCCGCCCCCATTGAGACGTGATTAAAACGGGGCCGGTAGCAGCGGGATTATTCCTGAAACCTGCCGACTACAGTGACGGAGAGCCAGCCGGAGGGTTTGGGACTCTGTGTCTGCCGGGCTGCGGGAAAATATGAGGACTGGTCTCGGTGTGATGTGCCTGCTCGGGGCTTCCTGGCCTCTGAACATTAGCTAGCTGACAGGAGCCATTTGAAATGTTTCTCCGTGCTAAAGGACGTAAATGAACAGCAGACATGAGCTGTTCCTCGGCTTGACTGGAGCAATGCGAGAGGAGGCGCGGCGGCGGAGGAGCGGCAGGAGCTCCACAGGGCGGCTGCTGCTGTCTGCCAGCTCCCACGGATGGCTTTACTGATGCTGCTGTCCGATACCACCGCCTGCGCTTCAGTCTAGCGAGCCTGGAAATACGAGTTGACACACCAGTAAAGCCTACAGGAGTGGTGATGAACCCAGTCTGCTGTCACTGGGATCTACTGGCGACAGGCAGGAGCGTCTGTGGAAAACACGGAGACATGACATGCACAAGAAAAAAGAGGAAACGCAGCTTTGTGCTCCTTTAAAACCTTTTGTTTTTTAAAGGGAGTCCGCAACAGGCAGCACTCAGCCCTTTTCACACAGATGTGGAGCATTGACACAGCGTCCATACAGCGTGAGGTGCTGCTGTCTGTCTTTATTCACTGATTGTTGGGAGCTTTTCGGTGTCGGTGTGTTGGAGCAGCCAGGTGGATCGCTGTAGCCCGTTATTCTCGCAGACCGCAACAGACGGCCTGCCTGCCACAGTCTGGAGGACGAGCGGCCCACAACAGGTAAGCAGCACAACATGACTACCATTTTGTATTGCCTACAGGTCCCTGGACTGCGAAATGCCATGCTGCCTGCCTCTGCATCCCTGCATGCCTTTTTTATTTGAGTGGGATAAGCCCTGCTGCTGCTGTCTCTCCGGCAGCCTCCTGTAGGCCCAGACTATGGCAGCTCACTGGGACTGCCACCTTTTGTCTGCCTCAGTCTCTAATAGGGGGGATGATATGATGAGATGTTGCATTATGCAGGGCCAGTCTTTATATTTGATGCATGCATCACAGCAGCATAAAGCGGTCATTGTGACGCTTGTGTTGTGTTGATGATAAATAACAAGTCTCCAGCAGCTGTAGGGCCCGGCTCAGCACGGGGACAGCCAAGTGATTTAATATCATTTGCTGTAATGTCCCCCCCCCCAGAGAACATAGCGCCACCTCCTGAAGTAATACAGGCTATGAGCTGAATGATTTGAAGCCATGCGGGCTCCTTCATGCTGGACTGCAGCAGATGCACAGTGGCTCTCCGGTCCCCATCAGACCTGTAGGCTCCATGTGAGGAGGCCTGACGGGCCCCGCTGTCAGAGACCAACTCTTTCTACATCTCATCCAGTGAGCTTTGTCGCCTCCTCCCACAGACATCAAGCCAGAGGTACTGGGCTGCTGTTGCTACCCAGTTCCTGACAGTGACTCTGCCCTCCGCCGCCAACCACCTTCCAGCTTCATAAAGCCCCTCCTTCAAGACACACAGCCTCTCACACTTCCCCACAGCTCCCAGCCTGTGGAGCTATGAGGGCTGCAACTCCTAAAAATGACCTCATAAAAACAGTCGATCAAAGTGTAATTGATACATTTGATCACAATTTGACAAAACAGCTTTGTTGTTCATCACGCTGTGTTTGCTATTCATTATTCAGTGTTGGCATCTGCATGATTTGTCCTTTTAAGCACCATGTGATTTCTTCAGGTTGTTTTTTTTCAAATTAAATGTCCACAAAGGCTCTCCCCAGTCCTCAGAAACAGCTGATATGACACCATTCCTGGATGGCGCTGACACACATCAGTCCAGTGATTCATTAAATGATTAATTCAGACATTCTTCAGAGATTTCTGACCTGAAAAGGCAACACCAACATTCGGCCTAGTTTGCATGCTAACACAATCACAGTGACGAGGCCAACATGCTGATGTTTTGCAGGTAATGTCACTACATGTGGAGGCTCTGAAGCTACGAGGTAACCCCTTAACGCACAACTATGAATCCAGCTTAAGTGGTTGATTTGGCAAATAGACGTATGGTTTTAGGAGAGTTCACCATTTTTCAAGTCTGAACATTAAAGCTGTTTTTCTTGCTGTAATTATTCCTCCTGTTCATACTGACCATTAGAAGATCCCTTCATAATGACCTTACAATGGAAGTGATGGAGGACAAAAATGGATTTAAAAGTTTATCTGAAGCTAATATGAAGCTTCAGCGTCCAAATGAGTCAAATCAAGTAGATATCTTTCAACGTTACAGTCTTTTTAGAGCCAAAGTTCCTCTTTTTGTTACTATACTTCCACCTGCAGCTCAACAGGGAAACACTGTCCGAGGAAACACAAAGAGGGAATTTGATGCTAAAAAGACTGTAAATGTGTCAGATATCCACTTGATATGACGAACTCAGACTGATGAAGCTGAATAGAAGCTTCACACAGACTTTTAAATGACTGTGTGGACACACTGTGGATTTTATCCTCCATCACTTCCATTAAAGCACATTTGAAGGATCTTTTTAATATCCAGTATGAACAGGAGGAATGATTACAGACACCTGACTGCTGGTTTAGGACACACTGGAAAAACAAACCCCTCCATCTGCAGCATACAGCTGCTTCCTTAAGCTTTTCAACCACACAGTTATTGAGACAGTCCCAGATGGGGCTAAGGTGTAGGGGTCTGTATGTCTCGGATGAACTGTTGTCAGATTGTCGAGCCGCGTCTGAAACCTCATCCCATCTCACATCCTAACTTCACACAGTGATGGCTCAGGTGTGTGTAGTTGTAAAGTGGGCAGACTCTCTGTTTTCATTCTTCAGGTTTCCATGAATGCCGCGAGGAGAGACTGTCCCCATTTCAGTGATTATTGCTGGGAATGTCCTGATCCTGATCCTTTAAGATTAGACATGGGCCAATAAGAGTCTGATCTGATACATTTACATAGCAGCAGAATATATACAGTGTTTATTTAATATGTATCTGACATATTGAAATAGCAGCTGTTGCCTTTTCACAAGCTACTTAATCCAAATACTGAAGGTCCTGATTCAGAACTATTAAAGTGAGCAGCTTATTTGTTATTGATAAATGAATGAAAGTTTAAATGCAAAATATGTCATTTCAACCGCTGGAGGTCTCTCATTCAAAACAATAACAAGAGACAGAGTGTGATGGTGGTGTGAAGTAGCAAGGGATCATGGGAGTTGTTGTCTTCATTGTTAAATAACCAGCTTCTCTGGGATAGGATTACTCCAGCCTTCATCGTTCAGGATGTTTCTACTGGGAGCCAAATTATCCGCAGAGGTCTCGTCCCCTCCAAAAACAAACGTACACGCAGATTAAAATCATTAAAAATACTAATTAAAGCTGTTTCACCGAAAAAATCAATGTTTCTCTGACGATGAGAGGACCTTTTGAAGGAGGGGCTGTTAGCCGAGCTGCTGCTAACGTTTGTCCAGTTTATTTCTCTGATAACTTAAGATCCAGACGTCCAATGACTAAAATCCTTCTTCTGGCTAAAAGATATAGTTAAAAATACCAAAATTTATCATGAAAATGTGACTTAAAACTGAATAAAAGTCCATTTATAACAGTTTGTGTGGAACAACCACAACGCCGATGTATTATCTTGTATGTGTGTAAGTTACTCTTTGGTAGACGCCATTGTAGCGGACAAACACAGCGCCGCCGTATGCATCTGGTGCGTGTTTACTCTTTGGTAGAGGAGGTATGACGCCATCGACAGGCGACCAAATGAAACGGTCCGTTACTTTGATTAAATGACAGATTTCTCTGGGTTTGAACATTTGGGATAATGTAAGTACACAACTCAACAACATATATAACACAGGTCTAGTTGTTTTTAGACATTTTAATGTGGAATAATTACATATTATAGCTTTAACTGGAGAATGTGACTCCTGAAATTGATGTGTGGCGATCTTTTAGAGAGAAGATAAATCACTCTGTTGGAGTTGTGGGACCTTGTTAACCAGCAGTCTTTACCAAAATGTTGCTGCAGATAAAATCTATTTTTTTGATCACAATGTCAGACAAAATGAAGAAAAGTCCAGGTTCATGACAGCAGCAGTGCTGTGAGATTCGATATATTGACATTTAAAAATGAGTGATCACAGGGAGAGCTCAGGGCACAAAACGTTCTGAAACAGTGACAGAGCCGTGGCAGGAACCAGGAACCAGGGACCAGGAACCAGGAACCAGGAACCAGGGTGTTACAGAGTGGAGGTTCCTCTCACTAATGATCTTTGGAGTACAGACACACATACCTGACAACAGACAAGTTTTAATGTGGCCCATCATCAAGTTACAAACAGAATGAAGATGAATTAGTGAGAAGCTGCTAGCTGAATGTTTCCTACACTGCTGCTCTTAACCAACCAGAGAGAGAGAAAAACCTGGACTTTGTGTATTTTGCCAAACAACCGTTTGGTTTCAGATGTGATCATTAGATCGATTTTGCAATTGAATATTTAATTTGACTAACTGTAAACTGGACTAATAACTCATATCACTAAATATCATAAACTGCATCCTTAACCAACATGATCTACGTGATCTGATCATTTTTATAAAACATATTTAACTGGTGAAATAGTCCTTGTATCCTTGGTTATATCCTCTTCTTCCTGCCTTTTGCCAGCACACTGTTGCATTTCTTAGCTCATTACTGCCACCAGTAGATCAGTGGAACAGTGTGAAGCAGGAATGTGTATCAGAACCAGAACCAGGTTTATTGCCAAATAGTTTGACGTACAATGTGCCTTCGTGTCATAACAGTCAAAAATATTATACAACAGTCAAGTAATTCTCAGGGATGTGATTTTTCCGATGAATCTGGAATTCTGGATTTTCCGAGCTGACAATGTGACCCACGTGAATCATGCAGATCCCTAAAAAATATATTTTGGGGGGGGGGGCAATGGGTTGGTCAACACCAGTAACTAGTCTACGCCAGGATGTTTCGCTAGCGTGCAGAACACTCACCGGAGCAGTAAATACGCAACCATGTGTTTACTGTGGATGGCGGAGCTGTTGAACAGATTTGTGGAGTTTGGTGGTTGCAGCTGTGGCTGTTAGCAGTTAGCTCTGCTTGTTAGCTGCTGAATCGCAGCAGCAGCATGAAGGCAGAGCGAGCAGCCACCGGACTTCACATCTGTTGATCAGTCCGATCAGATCTGGACTGTCTAGAGAAGGTCTGTGGTTGGTTTGCTGTTTGACAGGCAGGTAGGAGGCTCTGTCACTGTGCTGTATGTAATCAGTCTGAACTCGGCAGAGTTTTCTCTGATGGAGGTGAAAGTCCAATTTTCATGCGGTTTGTGGTCCCAGTGTTAATCACTGACACTGTGAGAGGACATGAGTTTAAACCTCCAGACTAACAGATGTTAGTCAGGCTGAAATAGTTATTTTTCTGCTTCTGAACAGTGAGATCAATAAGTCAGAGTTTAGAGTGAACCTGAGTACAAATAGTTCTTTAGTTATTTATGGTTTCAAAGTTTGAGATTTTGAGCTTTTCAAACGATGATCAGTGTGTGCTCGTAAATCATCCTTTAAACCTGTCAAAAGTCTGCTGGGAGAATTCAAGTCTGTAAATGTGTAGAAATGTCAGTGGGGCTCCTGGGTCTTGTTGATGAGGCTCGCAGCAGGCAGGAAGAAACTGTTCTTGTGGTGTGAGGTTCTAGTCTTGATAGACTTCAGCCTCTTGCCAGAGGGGAGTATTTCAAAAAGTTCATATCTGGAGTGGGAGGGGTCGGCCGTGATCTTCCCTGCTCCTGGAGGGATGGCAGGTTGCAGCCCATCACCTTCTCAGCACAGCGGATGATTCGTTGCAGTCTGCTCTTGTTCTTGGCAGGTTGAACTTCTTCAGCTGCCGCAGGAAGCACATCTCTGCTGAGCCTTCTTGGGGAGGCTGCTGCTGTTCTGCTTCCATGTAAGGTCCTGGCTGATGGTGGTTCCCAGGGAGCAGAAAGACTCCACGGTGTCGACTGGGGAGTCACACAGGTGATTTCCCTCTGAAATCCAAAACCATCTCCTCTGTATTTAGAGTGTTTAGCTCCAAGTTGTTTTGTCCGCGCCAAGTCACCAGGACCGTCCTTTTGTCTTTAAATTGACAGTAGAATCATTCAGGTTGTTGGCCAGGCGTGAGACGTTAATGGAGTCGGAGGCTTTAAGTTTGTAGTTGGTCATTTGTCTGAAGCCTCTCCAGACGGAAGAAGTTTTTAGCTGAGAATTGTTGTTGGAGTTTCTCAGAGTCATTTAGCCTCTTTCACCTCCTTGCTAAACCTGTATTTCACCTCTTTAAACTCATCCCTGCCTCTTCCTCTCCCAGCCTTAGTCGACTGAGTTTAGCTGTGAAACCAGGGTTTGTCGTTGTTGTAACTCAGCCTGGTGCATGATGGTATCTACAGTCTCTGTGTACTCATCTAGACTGTTGAGGCCAGTCCTGAAATCAGTACAATCCAAACACTAATGAACTGTTACACCTCCTAGATATCCTCACCACAGGCTGAGAGTTTTCATTTCTGTCTGTATGTGGAGATTGATTTTTATTTTTTTTTTTTGATTAAAAAAAGATTCCAGATCAGGAGAACAGTTCTGTAAAATCACTGTCACATTGTTATACCAGCCATCATTTGTGTAAAAACAGATACCTCCACCCTTCGTTTTGCCGTAGAGTTCTGTGTCGCGGTCTGCTCTGAAAAGTTGGAAGCCTGCCAACTGCAGTGCAGAGTCCGATATTGATCCACACAGCCACGACTCTCTGAAGCACAAAACAGAAGATGAAGAAAAGTCTGTTTTTCCCCAACAGCAACTGAAGTTCTTCCAGTTCGTTGCACAGTGATCGCATGTTGGAGAGAAATATTCCTGATGTCGGAGTCGCACGAATGCACCGGTGCATTTCCCTCTCTGTCTGTGTTTCACTACCTGACCAAAGGCGAGGACACCTTTGACCAGAATGTCCAATAATTCCATAGATGAGGCGAGAAAAGGGGGAAATAAATCTGCATGTTTGTCTTATGTGCTTGTGTGAGCCAAGTACAAAAGGACCCTCTAGTGACCGCAGTACTCTATAGTGTTACTAGTGTTCAAAAGCTCCAAAGGGTACCTTTAAAGTTGCACAAAACAACATGTAACATACAGCACCAGTCAAAAGTTTGGACATACCTACTCATTAAAACAATACTGAAGACATCACAACTATGAATTTACACATATGAAATTATGTTGGAAGCAAAACAAATGTAAACAAAGCAAAATATGTTTTAAATTTTTGATTCCTCAAAGTAGCCGCTCTCTCAACCAGCTTCATGAGGTCGTCACCTGAATGCTTTTCCAACAGTGTTGAAAGAGTTCCCACATATGCTTGTTGGCTGCTTTTCCTTCACTCTGTGGTCCAACTCATCCCAAACCACCTCAGTTTAGTTTAGGTCAGGTGATTATGGAGCCCAGGTCATCTGATGCAGCTGCATCACTCTGCTTCACGGTCAAATAGCCCTTACAGATACTGGAGGAGTGATTTGGGTCATTGTCCTGTTGAAAAACAAATGACGGCCCCACTAGGCACAAAACAGATGGGATGGTGTGTCGCTGCAGGATGTTGTGGTAGCTGTGCTGCCTCCCCCCCCCCACACCATCACACCATCACACCACCTCCTCCATGCTTCATGGTGGGAACCACACATGCAGATACCATCCGTTCACCTTCTCTGTGTCTCACAAACACACAACAATTAGAACCAAATATCTCAAATTTCATCAGAACAAAGTACAGATTTCCACTGGTCTAATGTCCATTCCTTGTGTGTCTTGGCCCAAGCAATTCTTTTCTTCTTATTGGTCTCCTTCAGTAATGGTTTCTTTGCAACAATTCCATCCTGAAGGCCTGATTCACACAGTCTCTTCATATCTTAACAGTTGATGTTGAGATGTGTCTGCTACTTGAACTCTGGGAAGCATTGATGTGGGCTCTAATCTGAGGTGTTAACTGGTGATTTCCAAGGCTGGTAACTTTAAGTCGGAGCAGAGGGAACTCTTGGTCTTCCTTTCTTTGGGCGGTCCTCATGAGAGCCAGTTTCATCATTGTGTTTGATGGTTTTTGTGACTGCATGTGAAGAAACTTTCAAAGTTCTTGAAATTTTTCAGGGTTGACTGACCCTCATGTCTTAAAGTAATGATGGACTGTTGTTTCTCTTTACTTAGTTGAGCGGTTCTTGCCATAACATAGATTACTACAGTAGTGGAATAGGGCTATGTGTACCAAGACTACCTCAGCACGACACAACTGATGGTCTCAAATGCAAGGCCAGAAATTCAACCACTTAACATTTGACAAGTTACACCTGTTAATTGAAAACCATTCCAGGTGACTTATTATCTCATGAAGCTGGTTCAGATGTTGCCAAGAGTGTGCAAAGCTGCCAGTGGTGACTTAGAGGAATCTAAAATATGAAACTTATTTCATAGTTTTGATATCTTCATTATTGTTCTACAATGTAGAAAATAGTAAAAATAAAGAAAAACCCTTGAATGAGAAGGTATGTCCAAACTTTTGACTGGAATGAAAAGGGTCACTTGTGCTGATGCAGCCACAGAGAATTATCATCATCTCTGCAGTTGCCCACAGCTCTACAGAACTTTTTAGCCCCTTGTAGCTCACTGTTTTACAGCCCACAACCTCCACTCTCATCAACCTGGTTCCCAGCAGCAGCAGCAGCAGCAGTAGCTGATTTCAGTCATAAACCCACTGTACTCTGTACTCCACCCACCCAGCAGCAAACAGCAGACACACAGTGAGAGACTAGCTGGTGAACATAGTGGAGCATTTAGCAGAGCTGAAAGGAGAGTGAATATGGTACTTACATTCATCAGGTGAACACAAACATGACTCTAAATGAATGCTAATGTTGCTCTGTGTCTGCTGGATGTGTAAACAGGCAATGTGTACCATATCAACTTCATAAGGCCACAGATAATATATCTAACAGGTGAGGTGCATGATCCTCAGTTTCTTGTGTGTTGCTTCCCGGTGTTGCTTTAAAAAGATTGGGCCATTTAACGTTCAGTGTTAACAATACCTATTATGACAACTATTTTAAATGGAGAACCAGATCACAGTATTTTAAATTAGTAATTGAAGGATTGGGTTTTAATCAGTCTTAAAAGATAGGCTCATATTTTCATGTTTTAAAATAACAGTCAGGTGCACACACGGACATTTAAAGAGGGTTTTCTTGCCATAATGTCACAGCAAAGAACCCTGGGAACTTGATGCTATTGCTTAGATATTAACTCTCATGTCTGGGGTTTCCAGGGCCTGGCTGCCTATGCTTTCATGATGAGTGTTCGGCTGCTAGGCTAAAGGTTAGGTATATGGACTTCGCTGTTGCCTCGCTGCCCCCGCACTGATGCAGTGCCCGTCACTCTCTGTGATCTGACACAGCTTAGCTTTGGTACTCTATTGACAGTTCATTTGTTTCCATGTAACACGCAGACAGTAACTTGAAAACAAAACTCCATTATGAGAGCGGAAAACCCGATGGACCCTCTCTGTCTCCGTCACAGTAATCAAAAACCTTTTCCCAAAACCAGGTCCCCACACCAGTCCTGAATTGTCTCTCATGATCACTCTGGCACGTCCCCCATTCAAACTACAGCTATGTGATTAGGTAAGCCCGCCCCCCTAGCCTGACAGCCATGCAGGACAGCCAATAAGGAGATGGTGTGCCTGTTAATGCTGACTATTAGTTAGTATTAAAAGATCCCTTCATAATGCACTTACAGTGTAAGAGATGGGGGCCAAAATCATGGGTGTATAATAAGAGGTGGATAGGGCGATCCCCCCCCCCCCCCCCCCCCCCCAGTGGTCACACACTATATTGCAGCCCTGCGGCCCAAAAAGCATTTTCCCAATAGACCCTTACTGTAAAGGAGACATCTGTTAAACTGTTGACAGGAAATCTCGAACTGCAAACAAGGTCGATTATGACTTTTTCTATTATGAATTTTTCCTTGAGCCAACAAAACCGATTTAAAAATCTGTGACATCATCACAATGTTAAGTCTATGGGTCGAGCTGGAACTTGTGGGCGGGGCCAGCGGGAGAAACACTACTGTGCATATTCAGTGGGCCGCACAACACGGAAGCTAGAAACTTTTTTTGGTGTATGCACCAAGCAAGCAATTCTTATTAGACTGAATGGACGCCATTTTTGGTATCCAGCTCTTATAATTCATCCATTGCCTAAATCCACAGTCCTCCTTCTCTGCAAAATGTATTTAAAAGTTTATCTGAAGCTAATATGAAGCTTCAGCGTCCAAATGAGTCAAATCAAGTGGCTATCTTCCAAAGTTAGTGTTTTTAATACAAATTCCTCAGACAGTGTTTCCCTGTTGAGCTGCAGGTGGAAGTATAGTAACAAAAAGAGGAACTTTGGCACTAAAAAGACTGTAACGTTGAAAGATATCTACTTGATTTGACTCATTTGGACGCTGAAGCTTAATTTTGTTTGATTTTGTCCTCCATCACTTCCATTATAAGGTCATTATGAAGGGATCTTCTAATAGTCAGTATGAACAGGAGGAATGATTACAGCAAGAAAAACAGATTTCAATGTTCATTTGGGCTCCTGACTGTTGGTTTTAAGACAGACTTGAAAAACTGTGAACATGTCCTTTAATGCAGCTGTCAACAATTGGAATGAAAAAACATGCTGTTGAGACTCTAAATGTTGTGCAGTAGTAGCAAAAGCAGTTGAGTGCTGACATTTTGAGTCGTCATAGAAGGATCAGCAAAGAAAGCAGAGATGTACCAAATAACCACCATGTCCATCACTTTCTGTGTGTACAACTGAGTCCAACACTGTTAAAACTGTAAGTGTTAGTTGTTATCCCCATTTGTACAATTCATTGTGTTGAGACAACAAAAACGCACAAAAAGACTGAATTCTTTTGACGTCCTTACTCAGTGTTTGGTCTCGTGTTCCTGTGGAGATAAAACACCACAGTGATGAAGGCTGTAGTGCTTCAGACACGGTCTGCTCTCTCTGCTGGTTACACCTTCACAGAGGATTCAGATCCCTTCACTTCTTGCACACTTTATTGTGTTTAGATCAATCTGTTCTCAATTAGCCATAATGACAAAGTGAAACATGTTTTTAGAACATTTTGCAAATTTGCTCTAAATCAAAAACTGAAATCCACTGTATGTATAAGATGACTGAAATGTGTTTATTGATAATCTTGGTAACTTGGTGTTTTTAAAGAGTTTTAGTTGATGGACCCAGTTTTTTTTTTACTGGTTAACCAGCTTTTTATGACTGTTATAATTCATGTTTTATCCATCATTACTTTGATTGGCATTAGTTTGGTTTTCTTTCGTCTTCCTCTTGCCTGGTTTTATTCCTCCTGCTTTAACTTCTTTATTTGTGACCGTGTGGAGTATTAGAGGTTCATGTAAACAGATTAGTCTTAAAACCTTGAGACCTTTACCAGATGATGATCAATAGCTGGGTTACTCTGCATGGGCAAGTAACCTGTTTCAAGTAATTACTGGCCTTTATTTCAAAATATTTCCTCTGTATAATGTCAATTATTGATTGATGTTGTGTATATATTTGGCCCACATCAGTGTAGTAATGAGTTAAGATACTGTTATTTGACTTGTTTACCATATCCAAAGATAATTGCTGATTTGTAAAATAGAGGCATCCCTAAAAGAAAGAAGAAAATCACCCATTGCTGCCTTTTAGTTCTTGTACATATTCATACTGACTCACTACAGACATAAAGGGTGAAAATGTTTTGTGTTGTAATATTACAGGCGGACAGTTACTGTTCGGTTGCTACATTTCACCCATTTCAGTTGCTTTTGAATGAGGAACTAAAATACACAACAACACAACTGTTTAAACTACTTTTCACTGTCCAATGTGTCAGGAAAACTCCCTCCACTCACATATGCCCATAGGTGTTGCCATGGTTACCAGATGATCTTACATAATTCCTAACATGAGTAATGCAAGAGGCTGAGATGGCCTTCCTGACAGTTTATGATTAGCAGATGGATTTAATCGTTAATAATTCAGTGTAACATCACATGTACTATTTACTATCTGTGGACTCCACAGACCTGTCCAAACTCCTAATTCTCTCTCTTCTTCACAGTTTTTTTCAGGCTCTTGGAGAGGACCAGGACATGAGCCGACATACAATGGGGCAATGTGGATTGAGGTGTTCCTGTTCCTTGTGAACTGCAGGTGGGAAGCCACCACGAGGACGAAGGAACGACTAGCAGACGGAGGAGGCGGTGGAGGAGTGGTGGCTTTGGTGTCTGAAGGAAAGGTGCTATATGGGTGGGGGGGCAATCGGGATGGCGAATGGAAACGAGAGCAGCGAGGGGCCTGCAGGACCCATGGCAGCAGTGGTGGCTACCACAGGAGGTATGGTAGCAGAGAGTCCCTCCTCTGCTCTCTCTACCTACATCAAACTGGTGCTACTGGGGCTGATCATCTGCATCAGTCTGGTAGGCAACCTGGTGGTGTCTCTGCTGGTACTGCGGGACCAGGCCCTGCACAAGGCACCTTATTACTTCCTGTTGGACCTGTGTCTGGCAGACACCATTCGCTCAGCCATCTGCTTCCCCTTTGTGCTGGTGTCTATAAAGAACGGCTCAGCCTGGACCTACAGCGTGCTGAGCTGCAAGGTGGTGGCCTTCATGGCGGTGCTCTTCTGCTTCCATGCCGCCTTCATGCTGTTCTGCATCAGTGTTACACGCTACATGGCAATTGCACACCACCGCTTTTACTCAAAGCGCATGACATTCTGGACATGCGTGGCTGTGGTGTGCATGGTGTGGACGCTGTCTGTGGCGATGGCTTTCCCGCCTGTTTTTGATGTGGGCACTTACAAATTCATTCGCGAGGAGGACCAGTGCATCTTTGAGCATCGCTACTTCAAGGCTAACGACACGCTAGGCTTCATGCTAATGCTGGCTGTGCTCATTCTAGCAACACATGTTGTCTACATGAAGTTAATCCTCTTTGAGTACAAGCACCGCAAGATGAAGCCAGTCCAGATGGTGC
Organism: Thunnus maccoyii; assembly: GCF_910596095.1. Taxonomy (NCBI): domain Eukaryota; kingdom Metazoa; phylum Chordata; class Actinopteri; order Scombriformes; family Scombridae; genus Thunnus; species Thunnus maccoyii. Next base: position 553,074 of record NC_056536.1, on the reverse strand, counting down.
CGGCCATCAGTCAGAACTGGACCTTCCACGGGCCGGGGGCTACTGGCCAAGCAGCAGCCAACTGGATTGCGGGCTTCGGCAGGGGTCCGATGCCACCCACCCTGCTGGGAATCCGGCAGAACTTGCACAACCAGAACCGGCGCCTGTTGGGCATGGAGGAGTTCAAAGTGGAGAAGCAGCTTGGCAGGATGTTCTACGTGATCACCCTGCTGTTCCTGGTGCTCTGGTCTCCCTACATAGTGGCTTGCTATTGGAGGGTGTTTGTCAAGGCTTGCACAATACCACACCGGTACCTCTCCACCACCGTGTGGATGAGTTTCGCCCAAGCCGGTGTCAACCCTATTGTCTGTTTCTTCCTTAACAAAGACTTGAAGAAAGGGCTTCTTTCCCACCTACCAGCCTGCTGCAGGACTAAACCTCATCTGCCACGAGAGCCTTATTGTGTCATGTAAGCAGACATGATGATCTGAACATGAGAAAAAATAAGGAGCAGCCAACAGATGTGTTGTGGGAGTGATTGCTTGAGTTATTTTGGCATTTGATTCAATGCAAGCTACTTTGAAGCAGTGGGTGTGAACTAGTGAGTGTCATGGTAAAAATCCTGGAAGGGTAAGCATGTATTTTCATCTACGAACCCTTTTTTCACTCAAAACAACAGCATACATGGAGTCAGACCTTGACTTTTGATAACAGGGGAAATATATTTTAATAGCAAAACATGCAAGTAATAATGCAGTCATTGTGGAAACCAAGCCAGACAAATAGCCACATAACATGACATAAGCTGCTTGATGAAGAAGGTCAACATGGCCAATTAGAAAAGCCCTGGATTGACACAAATGCTGTTTGAGTTGGTTTGGTGACTGAGAGAATGCAGAGGAGGTTTGCTAAGAAGCAACTCTTCTGGTCAAAATCTAAATTTTACTATCATGCTGGATTAGTTTGTAAAGCCAGATGATGTTAGTTGTATTAGCCTCTATGAATGTTTTCAGTGATTTCTTACATTAATACATTCTTACATTTTGTTCATGTGCTAGAGCGACACACGAAACGAGGGAGAGATATGCAACAAACATTTCTGTTCATAGTTGGCGTCTTAACCCCTGATCTACAGGGGGGCCCCCTAACGGCACATTTTTAATTGGTATTTCATTTTAAATATTTGACAATATTAACTGAAAAAAAAAAGTTTTCCAGTAGTCCATGAGCTTATCATTTAGATTTCCCAACACTCTGTCCAAAGACATTTGTTCAGCTGTTTAACTTTGTAGAGACAATTAAAAAGAATGAAGCTGAAGTTTTTAATAGTCTGATGGGACTCAGTTGAAATGATACATTAGACACATTACTGTATGTCACATTCTGGCCTGAAAATGATTTTAAAATCATGTGTGTGTTGTTAAGTCTTTAAAAAAATGAGGAAACACTGTATTATTGAACTCAGCAGAGGGAACAAAGGCAGCCCAGCCAGATGGTTTAGAGTTTGTAATGAAATCTAAGTGCTCCTATGAACATCGTCCACACATATCATTACTGCTTCTTGTGTCTGAAGCAAACACGTCAGTGACAGGAACACCAAGAAATGCTGTGCACCAGCTTTGATGACTTTTGATGTATTTTCTTTGCGCTCATCTTTGTTGACGAGTTATCCATGTCTACGCTTTCTGAACCTGTTACTCTTTGTGAACTGAAATAGACTGGATCTGTTGATCTGTTACAGGGGACAGCAGAAGTTCTACTGCTGATACACACGTGTGTTTTTAATGTGCAACTGATCAGCTCAGTTAATAATAAGAAGTTGATTACAGCAGCTGGTTATAGCCCACTACTATTCCTTATCTGAGCTTTGCACTTACAGATGGTGCACGAAGGATCTCCAGCAGCTGGGATCAGATACTGAGGGTGTGTCAGAAGTCACTTCCCATTGGCTACCAAGTGCACTTTATTTTCTTTACGCCATTTTGAGTGTCTGAATGTTAAGTTTAAAAAGTATGAACCATGTAGTGCCCTCAAATTTGTCATGTCCAGAGCAGGTACACTATATTTGTGTACCATCACCTCTGGTCTTACAGCTGTGTGTAAACCAGCTCTCTATATTTTGACAGAGGAGGATTATATGAAGCTGGATGGTGACACACAGCTGACAGACTGTGATAGTGTCCTGTGTTTTGGACTCTCTGTTCCCTCAAAGTCCAGCAGTATCAAGACGACAAGAAGATTTTCTGCTGGTCAGCTGAGCAAATTTACTTTGTGATTTACTCTGTCCCCACATACACATCTGTTCAAATCCACTGAAATGACTAGATTCTGTTCTGAAATTTTGCTGTTTCAAATGCTGGTGTTACTGGGCCTTTAGTTTTTGTGATGTGACTGCACTTGTCACTGATTATTCCTGTCTGAAAGCTCAACTGACTGAGTCACTACAAGTAGCTATGAAGTGTTAATTATGTCTGACTGAGAGAACGAGGGAGAGAGAAATAAAACAGCAGGAAGAAAACTGTCTTGCTGTCTGAAAATCTGAGTAAAAAGAGCTACACCGGGCCGAGGAGGAGAAATGTTGTTCTATATTAATAAGCCAAAGTAAAACAGACACTGCAGAGTAAATATAAGTATCGTCCAGTCTGCAGAAACTATGTGGCGATAATGTCTCCGCAGGATGTTTTTGTCTCCAAACACTCTTTTTGGCACATTTTCATTCTGTTTGTCAATGGAAAGAAGCAAAACTTCCGTCTGTGCCAGTGATGCTACCCTAAAGCGTTTCGCTTTCATCTCCCGTGAAACACAAAACATACAATAAGGAATTCTTTCCCGCCTCAAAATGAAATGCTGTGTGTTTAGATTTTTTCCGAAGGACAAATCAAAAGTTACATCTGTGAAACGCGTTGACTGAAAAGAACTGACTGCTGAAGAAAATATTCTCTAGAGAGACTTCATGTAACTGATAACTACTTCAAGCTCTCCAGTAACATGTCGACAGGTTTCTTTTGTTGCATGTGAAAGACCGTAGATAGCAAGTGAAATGTGAAAATACACAACCAAAGCACAGGCCAGGCTGTCTCAGCTGCAGCAGACACTAACGAGTAGGGGAACCAGTAGCTCGGTGTAGGGCTGATGATATGACCAAATAAACCTGGGGTCGATTCACGATTTAAAATCGATTTTTGATTGTAAAATGCAGGAGTTAAACAGACAGTTGAGCAAGAACAATTAAACATCTGCACCACCTGCAGGCCGTCATCATTACGTATAAAATACAGGTTATCACACAGATATTTATCCAGTTTAATAATCAGTGTGGACACAGACAGAGCAGGAAGGTCGGCTAACAGATCTGCTGCTAGCTAGCGTTAGCTACCCAGCAAGTAGAGACAAACTGAACAAAAGTAGAATCATGAAACTGTTTCGTCAACTCAAATCACTTCAACTGTCCTGAGATGATACGTCATCGAGAAACACAAACCGAGAGCAGAGATGAGTCATTTTCAGTCCTGTAAACTGCAGCAGGTGAACATCATAGATACAGAATATACATGTAGATATCACATCGCTGCTAGTCATTGGGTCAACGTGGCCGCCATATTGCAACAGGGGGGTAGCTGCACCTCTGAATGTGTACAAGTATATAGTGGGAAGAGATCTACCTGCTCCTACAGCTGTCATAGCTCACTGAATTGTCAATCAATCAATCAATACATTTTCCAGCAGCCTGGGTTGTCACAAAGTCATTTATGTGTAATACAGAATACTTGTTGAGCAAAAATGATGGTTTTCATACCAAAATACAAAGTAACAGCAGGCTAGTGGACTACGGTCCACCTTCTGTAGTTATTTTATTTCCTGTTTTGACTACTGTGCTCATTTAAATTTTAATAGTTATAACTATTAAAAATGTCAAAGCTTCACTGTTCAGTTTAATGACTTTTATGATGAGTTTTATTCATATTTTCACAGGCAGGAAAAAAGTGTCGCACACTCTGGTTCCAAATGTATTTCTCTTTTATTATTCAAGATCAACGATCACAGCAGGACACAGATACTGGTTTGTTATACAGGCCGCACCCCGGTAGCACAGCTGATGGTGATCAGATAATCAGGTTTCACCATTATGGTGAGAAAAACAATCAGATCTTCAGCAGATCAAGACTTTTAACAAACAGTGACAGGAACTACAGCCAATCAATTCTCTTCATATCAGGTGACAAACATCTTGTTTCATAACACATATAGAGATTAAAGATAAGTTCATGATGTTCATCCAGAGCTGAGCTTGAACTTTACTTGAACTTTCTCTGTATATCTATTAGAAACCTTCTCAAAATCAATGTCATTTTTAACATATTTGAATGTAAAACTTTAATCTCACTGTTTGTTAACAGTCTTGATCTGCTGAAGGCCTTTTGATTGTTTTTTCTCACCATAATGGTGAAACCTGATTATCTGATCACCATCAGCTGTGCTACCGGGGTGCGGCCTGTATAACAAACCGGTATCTGTGTCCTGCTGTGATCGTTGATCTTGAATAATAAAAGAGAAATACATTTGGAACCAGAGTGCGTCTGCTTCCAGTGATCAGCACCTCACTACAACCCTTTGCTGTGTGTTACTTTTCCACTATATTTCACACACACACACACACTAGACTGACATTTCCAAACTATTTCCATATACAGTAAGTTATGTCATCAGTGGGCGCCAGTTGTAACAGTTCACATCCTGCCCAGTCAATCCGTTTTGTAAAAACAAAACCAAAAGCAGCAGAAAAAAGCAACTGAGTCGTGGGCTGCATGTTTGTGATGAGAGACATGATCTAATCTCACGCAAGTTTAGTCAACATGAGAGCAGCGTTTATTCTGAGGGAGACGGTGGACTCTGTGTGTGTATCCAGGTCTGCCGTCAATAGATGGAATAATAATAATACATGCAAACTACAAATTCACTTCAGTCATAAAATCACAATAGAACTGCAAAGATTAATAGTCACTTAACATTGTTTATAGTGAGAGTGAAATAACTACTGGTTCATCCAAAGTCTGGTGTCGTCTACAGTAGAGAACGTGGCTGACGTGGCATCTACGTGTATATGTGGGTATAAATGTCATCTAACTATCAGTTTACAGGACTGTGGCAACTCAAAACAGCAAACGTAGCAGCTGTCATCTACCAAAAATAGATTTTGTGCACGTTGTTATAACTTGATTTTTACAAAAAGTTGAACAGATCAGATCCGATAAATGACTCAGCCGTCCGTCGCTGCTGGGAAATGAGCTTTAATACTAACAGCAGCCTCCTGCTGGTTTGATGGTACGGAAGCTCAGTTCTGCCCGTTTTTGTCAGGAAAATGACATGAAGTTGTAAATGTAATGACAAAACTAAAAAATAATAATCAATATTAAAATGAACATTTTGACTTTTTAAATCACAATTAGGAGGTACCAAATCAAAAAAGTTGACTTTAAAAAATGTCAACATTACGAGACCGTTTGTGAACTTATTAAAACTAAAAATAGTCACAATTGTGACAAATGAAAACTTCATTATAATTATGAGGAAACAAAGTCTCAGCACAGAGTCATAAACACAAGAGACCATCTCACCATCTATCCAAACATCTAATGAAAACTCTGGAGATTATTTTAAAGCAGCTCGTAAGATCACAAGATCAGTCTGGTATCGTGTGCTGATGTCTGATTGGACGGTAGAGACGCGGTGAGATCATTCATCATCATCACTTCACGCGGAGCGCTGAAGGAACGAAGCTGCGGTAGACGGCACATGTGCTGCTTTATTTTTGTACAAATCTAGATAAATCAATGAACTGTGCTGCTTTCTTATTTCTCTCTGAAAGTGTGACTTGAAGCAGAGTTCAGGTGGCGTAGAGGACAGAAAACAGAGATTGTAATCTGTCAGTGAATATCTGAGAACGTGACAGAACCTTAAGACTGAGGACAAACAGCGTGTTTTGGAGTTTGAGGTGCTGTGCTGCTGTGGCGTATCTGACACACCCGACAACAGCATGCCACAGAGTATCGCTAATCTTCTTTTTACGTTCAGAATTATGGCCTTACTCCATAAAAAAAAAAGTCAAACCAATGCAACCAAGAGTAGACACGCTGGTCTCTCCTGTATGCACTGAAGTTACTCGAAAGGAGGAAACTGAACACTGTGTACACTAGTGACATTTGGAGGACATGTTGCTCTTCCCATTGAGACCTGGAGCAGCTGTGCTCACGGACACATGATGATGGGAACGAGGGAAGAAGGAACTTTCACAGGAAGAAGAGACTTTTCTATTGCAGACTGATGGAACAGAAATCCAGCCTCAAGGATGTTACTGAACCCCGCTCTGGATTTTGTGGGATTGTTTTTCTCAGTTGTTTTCCTCTCAAATATCAAAGTGGAGGGATGAAGGAAAAAACAACTGGTCTTTCCATTTTCATTTGTGAGACGAAGCCAGAAACCAGTGTGGATTCCCAGTTGATGCTGGAGAGGCCTGACGATGCTTTTTTTAGTTGCCTCAGGCAGATTATCTTTTGTAAATTTACTGTGACCTCTGTACTATTTAGTGTGTATTATATTGACAGCAAACTAACTTTGAAATGCAACGGAGGAGTTCCTGATCATTGTATTTTTACTGTGTGTGTGTGTGTTTCTATTGGCAGGTATGAATGTGTGTATGTGTAAGATGATGTTACATGAATGACAAAGGAAAGTGAGAGCAGGTGACAAATTGCATCTATGCTTCCTCAGTGTTTCTCATGTTGACTCTGTTTCTGACACAAAGATCTGAATGTGTTTTAAAACCCAGTTAACTGCAAGTCCCTTTTTGAAAACATCAACGAGGTTATTAATTGGAGAGTTTTTGTACATATTTAATGAAGGTATAAAAGCATCCGGACGGGCCAAACATGATTACATACACTGGCTTCTTTCTGAATGTTTCACTGAAGAATCCATAAATACATAAAACATGAAGCCTAAACTGAAATGTACATACAACACAAGACCTGGAAGTTTCACTCTGACATCAAATCAGCAAACTGTCCCACACAACTCTGAAGGACTCCGCTCGGGTCCTGTTCTTGTAGTTTTTCGTCATCATTTCTATAAATAACAGTAAAAATTGTAGTCACCAAGTCAACATCTAATTAATAATAACAACATTTAATTTGTTGCACACTTTTCATTCATAGTGAGACTCAAAGTGCTTCAGTATTAATAACAGAACAGTGAAGTGAGATCCGAGAGCACAGTGAGATCAGCAAGAAGGAAGAAATGATGCGATCAGATCATAATTATATGATTATATTAGTCAGCCTGACCAATAGAAATACTGACTTAAACCACAAAAAACCCCAAAAACAAAAAATCCCCAAGTTATAATAAACTGGAACGATCCTCTAATATTTGCCTTTCGACACTTTAGGGCCCAGTGACACCAGTAATCAGTGTGAATGTGAAACTTTCACACAAGACAACTAATAACAGTCTGTTTGATACGATGTCACAGAGCAGCTGAAGATGTTTCTCTCTCACAGAATATAAATATAAAAACTGAACAAGCTAACACGAAGTCTGGAAAGATATTTTCTTATCTTGTGCACACAGATAATCTTTCAGGACGTTTCTACAATCAGCAGAGTGATCAACGATGTAAACTTGCTTGTTTACACGAGTTCACCAAAGATGAACTTTAATGCCTCCATTGAATCTAGTAACTGTAATAATCCATTCCCGTGTTTTTAATGTGTAGTAAATGATTTGCTGTCATGTATGCTGGTGTGACTGGGCCCCAGCAGCTGGAAATGAGCCAGATACCAATTTGACAAGTGAATGTGGGACCAGTCTTTGTTCCGCTGTGTGTGCACTACGTCTGTGGAAGGAAGAGGGTGTCAGCCCGTCACTGCTCCACAATCTGCTTCATTCTGACATTAAAGTAGAACGTTACGATCTCATCTTTGTGCATCCTGGAGTCAAATATCATTCACCAAATACCAAAAGGTTTGAAGGGTGTGAAAGGAATTTCTTCTGACCACCGAACATCACGGAGGCAAGTCAGACGCTGCGGTTTCCCTTTGTTCTGTATTATTAAAAAAGTGGTTGAGCTATTACGCATGTCTCTGGCGATTTATGATTTCTGTTGTCCGTTTTGTAATGAAAATAAATTTCATTTGAAAAGATCAGGACATTATTATGACTACCGATGGCAGGGTCGCCTAGACGACGACGATGATGATGATGATGGTACATTGATTTCACAAACATATTTTGCATCCTGTGCAGGAGAACCATGTCTCAGAAGATGGATGTAACATCCTGTTTTGGAAGCTGAATGATGATGATGATGATGATGATGATGATGATGGGGCAGCACCACTGTTCCCTTTAATAACTCGAAGGGTCGATACCTGTACTGGTATCTATCTATATAAATACATGTGCTTGTATTTGTACAGCGGTTCTGTCTCCAGACCAGCTCAACATCTCCGTCCACAGACAGCGTCCCCGTTACCCTGGCAACGCACACAGCACATCCACACAGCTTTCACAGTAATATGAGACCTTTCAACTCTGGTTGGTGCTTTCACACCAACTGTCACTCCAACTATTTACAGTGAACGCTCTTAAAATGACGCTTCGACCTCTTTCATTACATTTACAGTTCAGTACATTTACTCAAGTACTGCACTTGTTTTGAGGTATTTGTACTTTACTTGAGTATTTCCATGTGATGCTACTTTCTACATTTCAGAGGGAAATATTGTACTTTCTACTCCACTACATTTATTTGACAGCTTTAGTTACTTTTCAGATGAAGATTTGACACAATGGATAATATAACAAGCTTTTAAAATACAACACATTGTTAAAGATGAAACCAGTGGTTTCCAACCTTTTTGGCTTTTGACGTCTTATAAAAAGCAGTGTGTAGTCGGGGTCACATTTCACATGTCTATGAGTTGTTAACAGCTCCACCAAATAGTGATTTTTCCCTCTAAACTTCTCACATGCTTTCATTTCAATAAATGTTCAAATGATCCAATATTTCAGCAAAAATCAAAGATTAGAGAAAATCAACACACAGCAGATATTCTTACAGTCCTGATATTAGAGTATCTTGTGTATGAGGTTGACGTGTGGATAATATTCTGACCTGCAGGATGAATTCTTCCATTTAGGATGTTGGAAGGAGCTGAACACCTGATGAATACTGATGCAGAAATATTCAGCAACTGACTGAATAATATTGAGTCAAAATTTAATCAGCAGGAATGAAATATGATTTTAAAGAAACAGATTTATCACTTAATTTCCTCTAAACTGAAATGTTTCTGCTTCTGTTAAAGCTACATGCTAATCTGTGAAGCTACAAAACTTGACACACTGATCTGGTGGAGCAGAAACTACTGTAGTCAGATCAAATTGTTATTGTTAAAAGGATCACATCAGTGGTTCGTCTGTATTTTACATCACAGATGTTTAAAAACCATGTATGTAGCTGCTAACTTACATTGGTTTCTATTCCTCTCAGTATGTACACCATCAAGACTGGATCCAGCTGTGAAAACTATCACAGTAAACTTCAAGTCTGCATGAATTGAATCATTATGAGGTAACACAGTGCAGATGTTTTGAATCAATCTGCACTTCTGCTGCAACACTGCGGAACAATAATGTAACATTGACAAAGATGAAAGTAGCCTTGATGCTAACTGTGAATACGTACATAACTCACAACACGGCCAGTTACACTTGAAATGAACTAGTTTGTACGAAGTGTCTTCTGACCACACAGAGTTTGTGTATCTGTTGTGTATGTCGACACACAGGCGGGATGAAAAGCTCGCTGTCACAGAGGCCAGATGTGATGAACTGTAGAAATGGAAACAACTGGACAATCTGTGAAATGACTGACTGTCGAAATCAGAAAGTTCCAAAAATTGTCAAATCTAATGTCAGAAATGTGTTTTCTATGATCGGACAGCCTTTAGTAAGTTAAAGTTATGATTCTCATATCATACAGAAATTAAATGGTATCCTGTGGATGCCTCAAACGTTCAAAAAGCAGAAATGTTTCAACCATACTTCCAACACATGGTCTCTGGTACGACATGGACTCACTCACAGCAGCAAGACTCTTACATGTGGGCCTGTGTTGTTTTCAGACAGACTTGAACCAGTCCAAACATCAGACAGCACATCGTTCAGTCATCTGACCCAGACTCAGACCATCTGGCTTATTCACCTGTGTCTCTTCACTCAGAGCTCAAGAAGTCCTGATCCTCCACAAATCCAATAAGAGGTGGACACACTGATCACCACTCTGGCCTACATCCTCACTGGAGGAGTCTTTAGAGCACCGCTGACGGGACCAATCACAACCTGACTCACTGAGTTAGGACTGACTGTGATGTCATAACCCTCATTTCAAGCTAACCGACCTTACATTAATAATAATCATGATAACTTTATTTGTATAGCACATTTCATACAAGAAATGCAGCTCAAAGTCCGTTCCAACAAAAGAAATTACAGGCACCGAGTGCTTCACATGAACATAAAAACATGTATAAAAACCCTGCATGACAACACTAATGTGACATAAGATAGAAGATAAACCCACTTCATAATAATAAAATAAAGTGAAAATACAATATACAGAATGTGTAACTCAAAGTATTTCACCGTCTGTACACAATCTGTAAATCGGCGCCGAGGTTTCATAACGAACTCCCTCTGCCCAACGGACGCAGACTCGCCTCCGGTCTTGATTAACTGAAATAAGCCTCTTTCAGCTTCCCCCAGAACATCGTCCCACAGGTTTAACCTCACTGTGGGTCTTATCTGTGTCGGGCTCAACCCGAAGCTGCCCCAGAAAAAAACACCGTTAGTGGTGCTGTGGGGTTAAAAAACACACACCACAGTCACACCTGCCAACCACTGACCTCAGTACCTATGTAACATAAAACCCTCTGACACATAAAATAGAATACATACTGAATAATACATAAACATATAACACAAAGAATATATAAAGTAAAATACAACGTTTTAAAAGAACTGTGAAGCTGACTGAGAGAAAAGCTAATTAAAAGCTAAAGTGAGGAAATAAGTTTGGAGCTTTATTTTAAAAATGTTTAGCGAGCTGTCCTCTGCTTTTCTTTCTGTTGCTGGAATCTCCAATAAACCAGCAGCAGATGATCGCAGTGTTCGTAAAGACAAAAGGTTAACAAGGGAGTTAGCGATGTAGCTTGGTCCTAGGCCATTACGGGCTTTGTATGTAACTAGGAGGACCTTAAAGTCAATTCTAAATGTTACAGGAAGTGGTTCTGTGGTTCTGGTTAATAGCCGAGCTGCAGAGTTTTGACTGAGCTGAAGTGTTTTTTGGGGGGAGGCCAGAAATGAAGGCATGAATTAGTTTTTCAGCATCTTTTTGGTTTATAAAAGGTCGTTCTACTTGTTTCTAAAGTGGAAAAATTATATTTTTGTCACCTTATTAATGTGGGACTTGAATCTTAGACAACATCAAGACCAAGGCAGTTGTCATGTTCCTCAGACACGAGATCTCCAAGGCTGACATAAAACTTTCTCCCTTTGATGTTTTGAATCAGTTTAACACACAGACAGAAAGACCGACCCACTTCTCCAGATGATTGATTAGGATATCATGGCCGACTGTATCAAACGCTGCGTTCAGGTCTAAGAGGATAAGAAACGAGACCTCGTTTTCATCAGTTTAGTCTGAGGTCTCTGATTATTTTACTGTTAAGATGTTTTATTACTGTTAGTTCATTCTACACAACAGTGTTCATCTATCAAAGTTAAAAGACATCAAACATGAAGGAACATGTTCTTCAAACCAGGAGATCAAATCTAAACACTTCCCGTATTGTTTACTCTGGCAGTAAACATGACATCACTACAGGATAAATCAGGATAATTTCATAATTATGTGAAGATATTATGCAAGAAGGATCCTCAACGTGCTGCTGCATCAGATCCTTTACCAGAGAACAGGACTCGACATCGGCTTCACTCAGAAATGTTTTGCTTCTTGTTCCTTCGTTGGATGTTTGTTTTCAGTTCATCTGCTGAATAAAGTTTCACCTCAAATCTCAATCTAACTTGTGTACATACAAGCGTGATATGTGACATCACAACAGTGTTATGACCCTCAGTCATTATTGTGTTTCTGCTTCTACAATAACCTCTCTCTCTCTCTCTCTCTCTCTCTCTCACCCCTCTAGTGTGTACTCTGACTGCGTGCAGGTGCTGCTCCCTGATTGGCCCGGGTGCCGGGATAGCTGATGGCTGATTGGCTGGGGCAGATGATTTAAACTCCAGCTGATGCCGGCTCCCTCCCCCCACTCTCTCTCTCTCTCTCTCTCCCATTTCCAACGGTGGCGCCCGTCCTGCTAACTTTAGTGTGTGTGTTAGTCACATGTATGTGATCGGTACAGCCAGGTCTGTTCGTCTCTGTTAGACGGTAGATCCTTGTACGTTGTAAATATTTGCACAAATGTAAGTAGCAGTCAGAGTTAGTAGGAGTGAGAAGCCCTTTTTTCAGGGTTTAGTTTACTTTAGTTTGTTGTTTTGGGCTCAACTCTGTAAAATAAACCGCTACAGTGACCTTTGACGGTTGTTGGGACTGGGAAGAGCGGTTTCCCTTCGACTGGGGACGTAACAATAGGAGGAACTCATGACCCAGATTTAGCAGTGTTGGTGATGCTTTAGTTGTAGTTACATGATTTTGTCTACTTGTTTCACCAGTGCAGCCAGTATGAAGGACCAGTCCTCCCTGAAGACTAAACTTTTACATTTTTCCCATCACTCGTTTCATGTATTTGTCCTGATAATGAGCAGATGGATGCGGGGTGTACCATGCGCTGCACTGTGTTGGTTGATACAACAGGAGGAAGTGAAACTCAAACATTTCCTGTTCAATGTGTCTGTGAAGCTACATCTGGTCTAAAGCACCATCTAGTGGTCCAGAGGGTTTCATACTCTGAGAGTGAGGACTACAAGACACTCAACACTTTCTTGTAAAATTTAGCAAAACAAACTCCAACAATGAAAAAAGGTAGCCTGTTATCTTTATAACCATTTATTTACATTGTTTTTGTTCTTCACCTATAAGAAAATCACACTGATAAAAAACAAGCATTAATAACTAAAACATTTAAATATACACACTGTAAAACAATCAGCTATTTGACCACAAAATACAGACTGTATACAATCACTAGAGCGACCCAAAGTAGATAGACATTGTAATTATAGATCCCCCTCAACTCACATCACCATTAAAGGGCCAGTTCACCATAATCACAACTAAAAAGATCCACTTACCCTCTTGGTGTTGGGCCATGCAGATAGTTTGAGTTTTATCAGTTGAGTCTTGAGAAGTTGAGTCAGTTTTCATGGGAACCATTTCTTTGGTAGAAAGTAAGTGGGAAATAGTTTTTTTGTTGTAATCTGGGTGAACTGAGCCTTTAACCCAAACAGAGTTTCCCCCACAATGACACTGAAGTAGTATCCAGGTATGAAACATGTCCAGAAAACTATATTTTGTAATGTGCGGATGATCCTCCAGCTCTGTGGCTGGTAACGGGAGCACCGAGCACACAGACACACCCAGCGAGTCACTTCCTCACAGCAGTTTGTCTGTAGGTGCAAGCTGACTGCATGGAAACCACATCTCTGGTAGATCTGCATGACATGTTGATTAGGAGTGGAAAGGCGGTCACAGCTCAACACTGACAAGTCAGAGGTGTTTGAAGACTAAAGACCTGAAGTGCCTGTCAGATCATCTGAAACCCTTCTGACGGCAGATTGTGGTTGGAGTGGTGGTGGTGGGGCGGGGGCTGTATCCAGTTTTGTAACTTTCAAATAGAAAGTGACAACCTGTCCACTTCACAGACTTCACTCTCCATGTGATCAAGTGAATGCCACACAATGACTGTTGGAGGAGAGACTCAGAGTGTCGTCAGGACTACGAGGACACAGGAAGACCAAGAGTTGATGTAGAGAGATCAGGGAGGCAGTAAGGTGTGATGGCGTCCAGTGTGGACTCTGGACAACACATCTTAAAAACCGGTTCTGATTCATATTAAGACCTCAACGACCACACGAGTGACGAGACTGAAGGTAAAAGAAATAAAAGCACTATGAACCTCACAACTACAGAATCTCAATTTATTATTTTTGTTTACTTTTTTTTAGTGTTTTATAATTCAAGTCCAAATAAATACAAACGATAAACAACAAAACATAGAAAATCTCAGTTTAGAGAGAAACAGAATCATATTTGCTCTCAGACGGTTCGAGTCCATTGATGGTTGTTCAGAACTGGTTGTTAGGATGTGTTGTCCCTGTTTATAGAAACAGCTTCACTCAAAGGGGGGCGGGGGGCGGGGGGGGACACCAGCAGTCATAGTGTTGCACTCGGCTGTTCACATGAAGAGTGACATAAATAGTTGCATTATGAATGATAAGGCTTGAGAGAGAAGACTGACTCCTGACTCCTCCCTCACCGCCACACAGCTGGCCAATCGCTGCGTGAGGAGGGCGTCAACGTCAGCTTGTCTGTTTTGGAGAGGGGGGGTGGGGGGGGGTTTAATGGGACAACCCTGCATTGTTTTGCTGAGCCTTCTGCGTTGGCTCCCCCGCTGACTCAGAGCACTGCCCCCATTCAGATGACTGAGGGGGGGGGGTTGTGCGTTGGGGCTGCAGGGCTGCAGAGGCCTGTGGCGAGAAAACTGATCTAGAATGAAAAACGCAACCCAACATCACAGCCAGCGATCAGACTGATCAGAGCTGCCATGAGAACGAGGGGAGGACGTTTCCTTTTGTTTGATAACTTTAAAAGTAAAGTTAGACTTTACTGTCATTTAACGGAAAAAGACGAGAGAGAGAGAGAGAGAGAGAGAGTCGAATGAGAGGAATAAAACGTTATTTTCTGATTGGTTCACAGTGATTACAAATAAACAACCTCACCCCCCCTGCAGATGTGCGCCGCAGCGTCTGGTTTGGTCTGAACACGGCCAGAGTGGAAGCCTGCTCACTGACACAGTTTCTTTTCATCTCTATTATTTTTCTACGAATGTGCCGACTGTTTGCCCAAAACCTTTCATGACAACTGTGTGATCATTTGTTGGAGAATTACTCTTCCATCAGTGTCCACGTTCTGTCACTCAGGCGTCGACATAATGATCTGTTCCTCAGAGTAGCCACAACATGTAAAATACGACTCCAATAATACTTTTAAAAAGTTCATGACAGTTTATAACGGACCTGACAGCAGCTGAATCCATCTCGTCGTCCACCAGGCGGATCAGACCAAACTCACACTGAACACCGTCACTGAATATCTACCTTGTACATTTAGTTTACCTGGTTTAATCCGTACGTGGCCTCCTGGATTCATGTAGATTATTAACACAGTGCAGTTGTTATAAGTTTCCAGTTTATTACATCGTCTCCCACCCGCAGTGACATCACTACAGCGCTCTGACAAGTCAAAACACACCAAAGACCCAAGTTGTAGTAAACTGCAATTATCACCCACATGTCAGGAAAAGTCTCGGGCAAATAACCAGCGACAGTAAAGGTTCAATGAAGAAGTAAACGGCCGTTCATTCATGTGCTGCACTCCGTATGGACGGGCTAATATACACGCTAGATCACTCTTCTATCATCTATCCTGAAATTTAAAATGGGACGGAGAAAGATATCTTAAAGCACTGATGCAGTGTTCAGTTGATGGGAAACCAAGAGGCTCTGCACTCTGTCGGAGTATGTTAGGTTGCAGTTTGTCATGTTCACATGTTGGACTTCAGCTTTCATGAAGTCAGGAAAAAGAAACATTTGTATAAAAATCTGTACAATTTTCCACATCTTTCCCCGGATGACTGTTCTGTTACCAGCGGTACCGTGTCAGAACAGGTATTTTCTACACGAGTCTGATCCACACCGGCACTCCACTCGAATCCTCTTCTTCGGAGAGCTGGGGAGTCCCGCTAAACTGAAACTGGAGTCCATTTTGGTGCTTTCTGTGTCGACTGGATCAACTGGAAACAAACAAAAGTCAGGTTGGTGAGTTATTTTTCATCTCATATTCTCAGTTTGACCTGCACACCTCTAAACGTTCAGCTGACTATTGACCCTGCAGAGTAAACTAACAACGCCTCGGTCCTCAGACCTTCATCAGTAAAGATTCATATGAACAAAGAGCAGCGGTACGATATATATGTAGATGTAAAACATAGACAGAAGGCTTCGGTAGCAGCCAGCGGCCACCAGGACAAACTCCAGAAAGAGTCTAGCTGTGTTGATGTGTCCAGTCCAGCAGCCTGTGTGGCCCACTGTGGTTCTGTGTGGTTCATGTCTCTGCAGCTCCAAACACCCGTTTAGATTGTGTGGAAGCAGCCAAACACAGTTCAGGACACTGAGGGATCCAGCAGTGGACTGTTGCTGAAGGACTTAAAGGTTGCTCAGATCTAGAAAAACCGAAGCATCCACTTCAAGTAGTTCTGCATTTAGCAGATTTACCCAGATTCAGAACCACAGCCCTCTAGAGACCAGTGAAACCAGTCTGGTGGTTTTCACTGGACTTAGCTTACAGTCACACATCAGTAGAAGACTAAAGACTGACAGCTTACATGTAGAAAACAATCAAATCTTTTTGATTGGCAAAGTTAACTGAGAATCAACTGATATTTTGATCATCATGCCGCCAAGAAAGACTTGTTGATAAACCGGTGACCACAATGGAACCAGGTCTGTGAGGAAGCAGAGATATGTGGATTAGACAGAGAAAGGCTTGATGGAGGTTCTTGGGATGAAACTACAGATGTTTCCTGACCTGATGACAGACGTTACAACAAAAGGGCTCAATTCTCACATTGTTCTAAAACACAACCAAAGACCTGCAACTTAAAATCATCTGCAAACACACATCGATTAAATCATGAATTCACCCCAAACCTGAAAAAAAAGAAAGAAAAATATCTAAATTTCAGGGCTGAGAATCTGGAAAAGAATGAAGGACGCCGTCGTCAAAGACCAACAGATGTTTAAATGCAAAACATTATTCCTGCAGTTCAGCAGGATTTTCCGTGAGTCTAGACATCATCTCCAAAGATCTTTCATAGTTAAAACTGATACTGTTTAAGACATTTTCTGGCCTTAAATCTTAAAAACCTAGTTTAAAACCTTTTAAGACTTTTTGAAGGATCTGTGGACGTCCTGGTTTAAATCTGCTGAGTCAGACGTCACTTACTTTGCATCTTGTAGTCGAAGGTGAGCTCCTCTCCCACCTGGATGGCTCGTGTTGAAAACAAAGCGATTCTCGGGAGCCTCTCGTCAATGTTGTCGATGAACACGTTGAATACCTGCAGGTTGGGGTTACACTGCCAAAAGAGCAAAACCAGGTGTGAGGAACTGTTGAACCAGTCTGACTCAATAAACTGCGTCATGATCACTGCACATTTACTCTACAGATGTACAGACAGCTAGATTATTAAAAATAAACAATCTTCCCATCAATCATGATTTTTATCTGAATGATCCAGTATCGATTCTCTTTGCATATCGGCCATCTCTTAGTAAACTAAACGTTGTGTGTATTCAGTGGTTACTTCTTGTAGACCTGCGTTAAATGAGAAGCTTTATTGTCGTTAACGGTATCGGTTGTCCTGCTCCAGACAGAGGCAGCAGTAAAACATTATCAGTTATGACTATAACAAACAAGATTTGCAGATTATTTTATCTCATATCAGAAAACATTAGTTGTGATGGTGACATCACATCTGTCCGGCCAGTCATGATCAACAGCAGGAACTAAAGCAGAACCCGGGACTGTGGTTACGTTATGTTTCCTGCAGGGGAACTGGGCTCCTCCAGAACTGGTGTTGATGACAAGTTCTGGGGTGTGTTTGAAATCACATCCTAACATACTGCCTCCTACATTCTCAAACAGTATGTGCTGCATACTGCGTACTGAATGAACGATTAAGTATGCCTTCACTAGCAGACTGTTTACACTGAAGTGTGCAGCCAAATATCCCAGAATGCATTTCACACCAACCGGCAGCAATAGCGGAGATTTTAAAGAAGGTTAAAAGCTGTTGTAATTTTCGTTGTAGCTAATATGTCATTTTATTCATTTTTAATATTTTTTCAGGCGAGAAAGTAACCATATAGATTAACAAAGTGTGGTCAGTTTTCGGAGATGTGAGGAGCCGCTGGTCGGGACCAGCCCGTCATCTCAGCTGCTCGCAGCCCGACTCCTGCGTCGTCATCCCGGGAAGAACATGATCCATGAACTGATCTGTGCAGCTCTCTGGTGATTCACCGCTGGCTCTAATGTCTCCGCAGCATTTAGATATATGATATAAATCCTTTTGGAAGATAAATGTTGGTCTCACAGATGAAATCTAACAGTTGCAGCTGCAACATTAGTTTGAATGTAAAGTAAAGCTTCGTGTTTTTACTGGACAGAACAGCAGCGCTGCCTCTACGGCTCTACAGACTGTCACCACATTTCAATAAATATAAATTAATAAAATGAACAGATCAGTCTATATTACATTTTGTTTTATTTTATTAAGCTACATAACAGTTTGGATTTTTATTCCAGTTACATTACAGACTGAATAACATCATTTACTGCAGCTCTCTTGTTAGTGGAGCTTTGAGTTGAGATTATTTTGTCTCAGTACAGTCAGATACGTAACCGCGGGAACATGATTTCAGGTGGGGGTCCGGGGTTACCGACTATTACCCCCCCACAAAAGTGTTTGAGTTCATTTAATACCTGCAGCGACCCCCCCCCCCCCCCCCCCGCAGAGGCACATCGGTGTAACTTCATTGATTATTTAAATATCCAGACACACCGACAGGTTCGGTCAGGATCTAATATTAATTAATGTTCTGTGATCTATTACACAGCCCAGGTTCATACAAGCAGCCGTCCTCCTGATAATTCCCTGAGCTCCATCAGAACTGTCTAAAAATATTATTTCACAAGCTAAAAGATTAATTCTCTTTCCCCGGAGAGTTTGTTTTGCTTGTTTGTTTTTTGTTCTGTTTCACTTTACATTCAGATAAACTAATGTGGCAGCTACGATCGTTAGATTTCATCTGTGAGACCAACATTTATCTTCCAGAAGGATTTATATCATGTAACAAAGAGCTGCAACGATCAGTTCATGGATCATGTTCTCCCCAAGATGACGACGGACGTTGACCGTCAGATCATCTCAGGAGTCGGGCTGCTAGCAGCTGAGATGAGCGGCTGGTCCCGGCCAGCGGCGGCTCACATCTCCGAAAATGTTGCAGCAGATTTACAACCAGGCGTTATTTGGATAACTTGACCCCATATTGTGAATCTAAATGGTTACTTTCTCTCCTGAAAAAATATTAAAACTTAATAAAGTGGCATATTAACAGTCCTACAGCCAAAACTACACCAGCTTCTAGCCTGGCTCATCTCCTCCGTTTCGTGGTCTGAAGAGACGCAATGCATTGTGGGGCAGTTGAGTACGTCCAGTAAGCTCACGCCACATACTCAGAAATTCTTGATAATGTAGAATACATCCGGGTATTTCTCACATACACAAAATCCACAAACTATGCAGTTGGAACGTACTAAATACTCAATGTGACATCATACTTAGTATGAATAGTACGTTAGTCTGTGGTTTCGAACACGGCCCCGGTGTCGGGACACAGCGCTGTGACCCTTCAACCTCCTGCAGGTCTCTACACAGTTCTCGACACTCACACTGTGGTTGACAAAGTGAGAGATGTTGCCTTGATGTGCTGCATCCACTGTGTACACGTCCTCCACATAGTCCAGATCAAACAGGTACGTGGAGCCTTGGCGGTCGTAGACGTGGCCCCGCCTCTCTGCTTCATCTGTCGTGATGATCTGAAGGAAACAGTTCAAACAGGAAAGTACTGAAAATGTTCATATATTTTCATATTTTGTCATTTTGGATTCAACACAACAACTGAAACCTGATGTGTAGTAACAGTATCAGTGTTATTAAACCCAAACATGGACGTTAAGTGACTAGAAAAGTAGAATTAATCCTTTAAAACTTACTTTAAGTCACTGGGTTCACTTCTTGTTGAACATATTGGATCAAATTATATTAAAAGGGTATTTCTAGTATTAATCTCATCATTTAAAGTGTATTCAGTCTCCTTCACTTGTTTCACATTCTGTTATGTTGCAGCCTTTTACTAAAATCATTTAAATTCATTTTTCCCTCATCAATCTACACTCAACTACCCCATAACGACGACGCAAACAACAGGATTTTAGAAAACTGAAATATCACATTTACTATAACAATAATAATATAAATGATCATCTTTGAGATGTTTCTACACCTTGACTGGTGTCCATCTGTGTTAAATCCAATTGATTGGGCAGATTTGGAAAGGAAAACACCTGCTATACACGTCTCACAGCTGACGATACATATCAGAGCAAAAACCATGACGTGGAAGGAAGTGTCCGCAGAGCTCAGAGACGGGGTTGAGTCCAGGTACATATCTGATGAAGACTACAAACATTTCTGCTGTATTGAAGGTTCAGCTCCGCTCAGCCGCCTCCATAATACTTAAAGGGAAGAAGTTTGGAACAACCAGGACTCTTCATACAGATCGGTTCAACATATCGAACAAGTAAATAAATAAAATCAATTCATACATTTAATCAAAATTGCTGGAACCTTCGATAGTAAATAAGCCGTAACATTATCATATAAATGTTAAACAGATTACCCAAAGACAGACTTCAGTCTGACTGGTTTTATATGAAATAACTGTCAGTCCTGATCTACATGGTGGAGTGATGTGTGTTCGCTGTAGCTAACGTTAGTCCAGCTGTTGGAATACTGTCGCTCCAACTTACTGCCACCACTAAAACGCATTTACACTCAGAGCAGAGTGTCGTTTATATAGTTCATCACTAACGTGTTGATGTGGTTGGAAACGTGTGATTAGCGTCCTGCTAGTCCTGGATGTTAGCATCGTAGCGCTGCTCTCTGCCGTCCGACACTCAGCTCTCAGCCTGCATTAAGCGAACAGCTGCTTCTGTTCAAGATGCTAGTTTAGCGTTAGCATTAGCCTCAGATAGCTAAACTGGACATCAGCCAAACATCGACTCCGTGGAATTTTCACAACTTTATGTTTGTTTTCATCAACGCGACAGCGAGCAGATCGAGGAACACTGTGACTTTTTTCTTCCTTGTTTGTTTTACAGTTTGTGCGTCGCTGAACCAAACACTCCTGTAACCACCTGATGAACAAGGCTCCACCTGGTGGTGCAACCGCATACTGCAGCTAATCTACAGAGCATTTCCTGACAGTTACACTGCTCGTCCCTCATCCTCTGTATTATCAGTTAATATGTTAGTCGGTTAAATTATTAACAGCAAGTGATTTATCATTGATCTCCCTACACGACATCATCTAACTTCAAACAAAACATCCATTTCAGCTGAAACACTATCTCATGAAATGAACCATTCACAAGACTCTGATTATTTGTATTGAACAATACAGACAATTGTGAATTATGACTAATATCTATTTCACATATTCATTCATTAAAACACTTTTTTGTTTGCTAAAACAGGAAGATCAAAGTAAGATGATAAGGCTCCACGTCATATCAGTCATGATCAACAAAATAGATAATATAATTAGATTGATAAGAGCTGCAACTAAGAATTATTATTATTAAAAATGTTCCTAGAGCTCAAGTTGACATCATCAAATGTCTTTTTGTCCAAGCAAAAGTCCTCAACAGTAATGTTTAATTTACTGTGAAGGCCTTTACACTCCGGGGACATGATGAAGAAACGACATGATGAACACTTCGCATCAAAACTGTTCAAACTGACGGCGAAACAAATTTGTGACAGAAACACGAATTTTCAAAAGAATTTCACAGAGAAGCTGAACGCAGGTCAGGATATAACACTCTCCTCTTCTTCTGTTGAGTGAGGAAGAGGAGGAAAGATCATCAACATCATGCAGTGATGATGATGATGATGATGATGATGATGATGATGATGATGATGATGATATCCGACCTGTGTTCAGCGTCTCTGTCAGCCGCACAAACTGCTTCACCAGCTGATTGACGGCACAAATTTACTGAACCAGTAAATGCAGCGTTAGCATTTATAAATACGTGATGATGATGATGATGATGATGATGCATGAATCAATATATTGATTGACTGATTTCTTTGATTGTGCAGCCTTCCTGTCTGTCTGCAGTGAAACAGGTGAGCTCACAGACAGACTGATCAATCAATGTCGACACCGTCGATACATTCTGACATCAGCGCCCTCGCAGGCCTTCATCATGAACAGTAAACAGCTGTCTGTGCAGATTACATCACTTTTAATATTAAAATAATATTTCTCTCATTTCAGAAGCTGGAATCAACATTTTTGCTCTGAAATGACTGAACAGAATAGTTGCAGATCCGTGTTTTGTCATTTGACTATCAGATTAATCAATAATCACTTCAGTGGTAGATTTAATGAACATGTTATCTCCATCAGCAGGATGATTGAGCCTTAAAGCTCGTACTCAACATTGTTAACGTCCCGACGAGGCTGACAGCTGCAGTGAGCGGAGCTGGCGATGGTCATTAAGACTTCAACAGTAGAATAAGTCTGTCAGTGATGCAGCCTGAGAGAGAACAGACTGGACTGATTATCGTCTGTGATACCTGATATAACAGCTACAGGAGTCTCATGTTTTAATGCGGTTGTTCATCGTTTGTGATGTGAAAACGTCAGAAATAAAAAGTTTACATCCTGGTTTCAGTTCAGTTATAAAACGCACCGCGGAGCGTCTCTCCTGCCGGATACACCAACTGAGTGACATCATGAGTCAGATTTTGGTAGAAAACTAACAACAAAGTCTCTCCTCTGTTGCCACGAGTGACCAATAGGATCCAGATATGTCAGCAAAGACATTTTGTTTGTGTCCATCTTGAATTGTTTAATAAAGCTTGAGAGGAGATTTGAATTTCATGAAACTTGCAAAACAAAACTAAGTGAAATGAAACGATCTCCCTCCCGCTTTACTATTCTTTCATCATTCATTTATCCTGCGGTCAGCTGAAGATAATACGACTGTTTTCAGTTAACATATTTAAACTGAAGCGGAGATCAGGAGTAGCTTGTAGCGTGTGCACGTTCACGCGGAGGGGAAACTTCTACAACACCTGCTGCTGTCGGCGCCGCCAGCTGGAGAGTCAACTGGACGGTAGAGGAGGAGACGCAGAGACACAGAGACGCATTTAACAGCGGAGCCGAAGGCGTCAGAGCTCGGAGCAGAAACAGTCAGTCAGTCTGCGTCGCTGCTGTTCTCCATGGTGGTTTATTACATCACTGAAAACTGGTGGTGTACTTTCAGTTAAGGGCTTGGTATCAACCTGTATGAATGAATGAATTTATCAAACATTTGATGACTTTGATGATTTGTACTAGAGCCCGATCGATATATCGGTCAGCCGATATTATCGGCCGATATCAGCTGATCACAGATATCAGTATCAGCGTCGTCAGACGTCAACGTCGTCTGATATGCACCGTGATACTTTCAGTTGTTTAAAGTTGTAAAGTCAGTATTTTATGTATATTTGATCCTTTTGCTTAATTCAAATGTAATATATGTACATGTTTTTACATGTGTTGTGTGATTTTTATTCATAGTTATTTATAATTATTAATTCTCAGTGAAGTTTACTGTTTCAGTGCCCTGAGGTCATTTTATACAATAAAGTTTACAGTTAAACTGTAATATGTCTCCAGTACATATCTTTGTCACCACATCTGAGGGATCATCACAAAGAAATGTTTGTTTATATTCTGTATATGTATCAGATTATCTGCTGATATATCGATTCCATAATGTCTAGTATCATATCAGTCCCAAAAGCCCGGTACTGGTCGAGGTCTAACTAGTGCCGGCCGGTCTTACCTCGCCCACGTACTCCATGACGAATGTGTTCTTCTTGATATGCTGCAGCGTGCGGACGCCCCATCCCCGGCCGTTCTCTGTCTTAAAGATGCACAGGTCGAACTGGATGCCTTTCTGCACCACTCTGTTGGGACAGTCAGGGTCACAGCTGCACTGGGAGTTACACTCATATATGGGCTGTCCCGGTCGGATCCGGACCTGGCCCCGGTCGTTGTAGGCCATGCGGTGCAGAGAGGCCCCGGGGCAGCAGCCGTTCACTGGCTCCTCAAAACAGTTCTTACACTCACAACCCACAGCCATCTCGTCTAATACGATGCCCTGGCCCACTTTGTAATTGTTGATGTAGGTGAAGTTTTTCGGTGGGCCCTCAAGGTCCACGTCGTTCTGGACAAAGATGCGACCGGGGTGGTTGCGAGTGTAGTTTAAATGGGCCTCCCAGCGCTGCAGACTCAGACGGAGTTTGGCTTTCTGAATCAGGAAGAACGACACTTCCTTGTCCAGCTTTTTAGGGATGCTGCGTCTCTTGTGGCGCCTCAGCTCCTTTTCCAGATCCATGTGGAACTGCTTCATCAGTTTGGGGCATTTGAGGTTCCTCCTGGGTTCCCAGGTGTTGTCTGACTCTGGGAAGCCCCTCCATTTGACCAGGTAGAATTCCTCCTCCTGAAACACACAACAACTTCAATTTGAGCTGAAGATTGGATTCTTTCTGATCCCTTACAGTGTTTCCCCTAGGACTTCTTTCAGGGGGGGTGGACCCCCAGACCCCCAGAAACTACTAGTGTTGTAGGTAGGGATGGGCGCCCTATCGTTAGGGTTTTATTGATACTACGACTATTAGGGGTGTGTGATCTGATGATGTTAGATCGTGAACGATTAAAATGTCTCCACAGTCTGACTCTACAGAGATAGTTGGTATTGAGCCACAGCGCACAACGAATCAGTCCAGCTCCTTGACGGAGCGCAGTCTGCTAGCAGGAAGCTAACGGGTAACAGCACCGACCAGCCAGTACCTCGTATTACATCTTAAATCTGCTGGAGACAATGACCCTAAGACGAGGACGTCAGGTAAACATGAGCTCACAGCAGAGCAAACTATCTGCACGGTTCACATCAGGAGACCAAACTCTTTGTTTTTAACGTTAAACGTCGAGCATCATGACGTCGCCAGCTCACCACTTAGCGCACAGATTTGATTCTTGGTAGCGTGTTTGTGAAATCTACGGCGGTTTTAATGCACATCATGTTAAACTGACAGCTGGGCTGCAGGTAAACGCCACCGTTTAGCGGTTCGCTCACCTGCTGACTGGTAGCAGTAACTTCTGTCATGTGATGTCAGCTCTGGTGTTCTGTGTAGAGCAACAACAGTAACGTTTACGACAGCAGAGTCACAATATAAACTCAGTAATCTCTCACTGGAAACGTCAATAACTAATTAATATTCCTGCTGATGTCAGTCAAAAACCAGCGACAGAGGACAGAGAGCGGAGGCCGCCTGCAAGACGACCATAAAAATACTGCAGCTTCTTAAACTTTTAGAAACTGTTGCAGTGTTGAGGGGCGTCTCTAGTCGCGAGGCGGCCGTGTCACGCATACCTGGCGTCAACAGTGTTGTCATAGCAGCGTACAGTTAAGCAGTTATTGGTATCGGTGTATTTCTCTCCAACGAGCTGAAACGCACTCCCGCTATCCTGCAAGTATCAGTTATATTTGTTTTTATTGGTTGCTTTCAAGAGGGGCGGGGGGGGTCCTGTTGGCGGGGAGGCAAAGGTAGAGGAAACATACATACATCTTTTATCATGTCTGACGTGTTCCTGCACGTCAGCCTTAATATTAAAGAATATTACACTGATACAAACTACTTGTACTTGTTTGATCCTCTAATGAATTCTATTTAAGTCATTTTATGTGTTGTTGTGTTGTTATTGTGTTGTTATTGTGCTCCAAACAGTTGCAGCTCTGCCTGTCAGACAGTCTGTTAGGGTGAAGCCTCACCCAGTCTTATCTGAACTTATCTCTGTGTGCCTGTTGAGAGTTTCTACCCCGGACATGTTCATCAGTTCAGTTTCCTTTAGAAAAACCTCAAGATGAAGCACAAATTAATCTGCACTGAGCAACAGGAACTATAGGAGAGTTGATACTACAGCAGCATGTGTGGTTAAGTTTATAACTCAAAGTGAAATGCCACCAATTCTCCACCTCAGCGTCTGTTTCCAGGTGTTCTACATGAGGAAAGTCGTATTAAGTCTGTGTGAAATCTGATAACAGTGTTTCCCCAGTAACAGTACAAAAAATATGTTTTTAAATGACAAAAATAACACCAAATATCCATTCATTCAGAAATCAGTAACATTTGGGAGCCTCTGAGCAGCGCTGTTTCGAAACATGAGACGACGTCTGTGTCGTTGCCATGGAAACTCCTTTTAAGGAATAAGGCAGTACCGGCGAGTGAGCGAGCGTCAGAAAAGTGACGGTGAATGTGAGCAGAGCAGAGGAGAAGGTCAGCAGTAAGGCCGTATTCACACCAAATCTCTCTCTAGCTCGCTCAATCACTGCTTCTCTCTCTCCCACCCGCTATGCAAACATATTACGCAATGTCGAGAGAGAAAGAGCGAGCGACAGAGAAGTGACCGTGGATGACGGTGAATGCGAGCGGAGCAGCAGGAAGTTGTCAGTGTGTCAGTTAATAAACGCTGCAGCTTCTCAAGACCAAGAAAAGTCACGTCTGTTATTCTCCTAAGTTCTGGAAAAGTGACGGGTGTTAGCTCCAAAGTTAGCAACAATGGGTTAGCCTAACCTGAAGATGCTAAACAGAGAAATAGAAAACAGAGAAATGTGTGGCTGCTGAGTTCACTGTGTCCTGTAACATCCAACAATCCCCCCAAAAACACACCCAGACCTCTGACCTCCCTGTTGGTGGTGGAGTTGTGGGTAAAGCAGGCAAAGAATTAAAAAAAAACAACATCTGCTTCTCCTAAATCAACTTGGATCATTTCTTTGTGTCTGACGATTGTGATGTGAGAGGGGTCACTGGCTCTGGGCCCGTTCTGTAATCAACAATCACCTGAATGTTAGTGAACATAGAAACTCGAGGCTCTCCTGGATAATCTAACAGTCCTACAGATTTATATTCTGACCACCAGTTTACATTATTCACACTTAGTTTCTGAGAGATCACATTTTATCTGTGATTTTAGCAGACAGCATAGAAAACAACAACACCCAGGAGCCTCGGCTGCCGTTGCTATGGAGAAGAAGCCCTGGACGCGAATCGGAGAGAAATTAATTCAAAGTTCTTTGTCGCTGAAGTTGTAAATTGAAAGTGAACAGATTCACTCTTTAGCTCACGCTCGCAGCACACGTGAATTCATTTTAAGCTCGTTAACTGGTTGTTTCTTACTGCAATGTACTTTAGGAGTCATAGTTCAAATCTACCCTGAAAGTTTTAGGTCCACAGTCTTGTACCTTCAACATTTTATTAATGAACACAGTTGTTCATCTTTTGTACAGATGATTTAACAGGAGAGTTTCATGTTGATTCGAGCCGTAGCGGTGCTCAAACTGTGAGTTGTAACGTTGTCTATGAAGAAAATGAACTTCCAGAAACAGACAAACTGATGCTACAATCGTTAGATTTCATCTGTGAGACCAACATTTGTCTCCCAAAAGGAATTACATCATATCAAAATGCTACGAAGACATTAGAGCCCGCAGTAAATACCCACAGGTCAGTTCATCAGATCATTTTCTCCCGCTGGCTGGTCTCACCGGGCCAGCGGCTCCTCACATCTCCGAAAACGTCACAACAGATTTATTTGGATAAACTGAACACATATTGGTCATCTATTTACTTTAAAGCTTAATAAAGTGACACATTAACAATCCTACAGCGAAGCTTCCAACAGCTTTTAGTTTTAAAATCTTGGTCGATGGTCTCTCCCCTTCTGCTACGCAGCCATGATGGTGACCACTGAGGGTGACGAGTGTCCAGCGTTATGAGTCCACCATCCGGGGACTCATAGTGCCCTGCATTTGCCAGACTTGTCAGTGTGAACGCACTTATGCACTCAAAATGGCAAATATAAGAACGGTCTGATTAAACCAGAAATATTAAAGGGACTGATATCACTGAATATCTCACCAGTATATTCATTAATTAATTCATTGATCACTCGACCTGATTATGTGGAACAATATTAAATGATTGTGTTACAGAAACAGTATCACATCAGTATTTCAAACAAACATACTCTGGTTTTTTTTTTGAATTGCCACTGTGGTCATAACAGTGTCTGTCTGTGTACAGTCACATCCATGCTCTGGTTTCCAGTCAGACCAGTCACACCTCCCCCAGCCTGGATGTGACATCAAACTGTCACACTGTGACGTTCAGGATCAAGACTTCCTGGTTCAGGAGGTGTAGTATATAGATAGTATCTGTTGTGTTTGATCTTTTAAAACCTGTCTGGCTGATGATGTTAATTACATTTTCTTTTACTATAACAATAACATGTCATTTCAAACATAGTACAGACTGCGTCAAACATGTCGGTCACACTCCAGCATCATCACCGTCAGGCCTCACCGAGACTTCTGGTACAATAATACTTGTGTTATATCTAGATTGATCTTTAATAGATGTCTGACACTACATGTCAAAATGAGAATTTTTTTTTTTTTTAATTTAGAAAAACACTTGTTTAATGTGTTGGAATCTAATATAAAGGTTTTGCAATAATCAAAGCAAAACTTCTGCTTTTCAATTTGTAATCAGTGTCGGATATTTTTGACTCTTTGTCATTTATGATGCTGATTGTTTTACTTGCTGTAATAACGAGGATTTGGCACTAAACTGTTGCATGGCTGTGCAGTGTGATGGCCATGTGACGCACTCTGTAACAGTCTGAAGCGAGCTGTCAGTTAACAGTCGTGTTATAATAGTGAAACCTCACCTTGGTCTTCTTGTAGTCACAGAGGAACTCCACCTCGTACTCGTTGACGTTGGCTCTGCTGACCCCCAGCTGTTTACAATGCAGCCTCTCTCTGCGACACAGGGCTTCAAGATCATCCCAGGACAGCTTACAGGGCACACTGCAATCTGACACAGCATCTCCCTTTAACTACTGTTACATGAACTGACGCTTCACCAAACTCCCTTCAAAAGTCAGCCGACACAAACCGCCACGGCTCACTGCTCAAAGTGCAAAGCAACATACCGCTATTTCAATAGGTACTGAAACTGTCTGGATGCATGGGTAAATACGGCATACATGTACCGCCATGTGGAGCTTTTTATCTCAATAAAATCTACTTTTTATTTGATAACTCTTTCGCTTTCTACCGCCAAACACGGCGGCGGAGGACGACAGTGACACAGCGCGTTACTTTGCATTATGTTTTAAAAGAAGGTGACTGACAAGTTGTCCTGATAGCGGTTGTATGGGATTAGACACATACTCATCATGGAAACACCAAACATTAATCAGGAAACACATTTAATGCCATTAGGGACATTTACGTGGCGCGGCATGGCGCGTGAAGCTTGCAGAGTAGTTTTGCCCGCTAAACCGCAGCAGACTGCTCACACAACGCAAACTGCACAAATAGCACAACAAACTCTTCAGTTTATGGTTCCTAAAATAAATAACACATTTCTGAACTTAATGACGGTAACTCTGAGTTCATACGCTGAGACAGAGGCCGCATTGAGCTGCACGAGCACTGTAACGTTAGACCACTAACTTCCCAGAGTCTCCGTGATACAACGTTAGGTTAACGCACAACGTCACGTCAACTCAATGAGGAAAGAGTGCACGTTCCGTGTCTTTAAAGGGTTTACATTTACACTAAACCACACAACAAGAGTGGATAACTGTACAATGGAATATAAAATCAATTATCGTCCTTCATGAGTTACCTTTTAAAATTTCCGCCATGTTTTCCGCACAGCCGCCAAAATAGCAGAAACTACATTGGTGGGAAGGATCCTGCAGCAGAGTAGACTTTAGCGGCTGCTGATTGGATGAGCGTCATCTGTCTGACCTCTCATTGGTGCAGGTAGTCACGTGGGGTTTGGGTAGGAAGTCAACACGAAGCCTTTGAATTCTCAGTCAAGTTAGGGAGTCTGTGTACAGGACAGTCCGCCTGCTGTTTGTTGTGGAGCGAAACATTTTACCATTTAACAACAAAAAGCTCCAGAAAATAATCTATGGAACTAAACTAGACAGGTCCGTTTGGGTTTCCATCGCATCTACAAAACCATCAGACCTGCGGAAGATTAAAAAAATGAAAACTTTGTTCCCACAGGTGAAAACAACAGTCATCCTTGTGTTAGATGTTGGCCAATGAATGAATGAATGAAAAGGTGAAATGCTGAGGTCAAAGAGGAGACTGAAAACTCCAGGAAGGCAGGCAGTTTATTGTAGACTCCATCCTCAATTAACAATAAAATGACTAATGATAAAATAAATAAAATTCAAGACTTTTACAACAACACTTGACTGCTTTCATGTAGGATTTGAATGCAGGACTTTTACTTCTTATGGAGTATTTTTACATTGTCATATTATTCCTTTCACTTAAAGTCCACCATGACCAAGGTACATTTTAACTGTTTCTTCAATACAACAACACTGGCAGAAACCAGAAAGAAGTTGTTTTTTCCTTTTTTAAAAAAAAATTTTGGGCAATAAACACAAATTCAGCTCGATTTGTTGTTTTCTGTTCTTACTGACAAAACAAATTTATCACTCAATGTTTCATTTTAATTGTTGGATGGGCCCCTAGCTCCTGACAGACAGACATTACAACCACAGACCACACTTGTATTGACAGCAATGATGATTATAATTAAATAATAATTTATTATTACGCTCTTACTGAGAGGTGCTGCACATAATTTTGTTTTATGACCTACAATGACAGTGAAAATGTTTTCATATCAAATGAACAAGCTGTCTTTCATTTTCAAATGTTCTGTTGGTGCATAAAGTAATGCAACAGTGTTTTATTGTATTACGTGTTCATGTGCAGCTGAGTGACCACAAGGCATTATGTCTGTAAATGAAAACACTTTAGTTTTCCTCAGGACATACTGTGGTCAGTAAAGTCAATAATTCCATAATTAGAAAGATCAATGGTGTAAAACCAACAGCAAACACACCAAAAGTAGTTACCAAAAATGACCAGCAGGTGTCGCACTGTGTGAACCTCCTCATCAAAAGGTTTGTACGCTCAATGTCTCAAAAATAAATAAAAATGTGGAGATGTTGACAGCTAGACAAAAAAAAAAAAATACAGATAGGCATCTGTAGATCGGTGATTATGCAGTGAATAATCTACACAGTGAGCATCATATGAAGCGTCAACTATTGTGCAGTAAATCTGAGCTGATGTGCTGACAGTTCCTCAGCACATCAGCTCTGGTAATGTGACTGATGACTTTTCATTCGGTGGCTCGGCTCCGCTTGCGACCTGAGTTTATGTAAATATGAATGCTAGTATGTGGTTGACTGTGTCACATGTCTATGTACTCTGTATGTAAAATGCAGAATGATATTTGTTAAATGCAGCGACACTGAGCCCAAGACAAAATTCCCCAAAGGGGCAATACAGTATATTCTATCATATATGTAAGTGGTTGTTCATTTCTCAGCTGATAGCTGATGTGATGCAAGAGGTTTTCCTGGATGGGATGCAGTTGATAATTTGGCAGAGTACCTCGTCAACCTCAACGGCACAATAACTGCATTATCAACCACAGAGATAGCTGACATGCCACGAACGAGTCTCCCTCCAAATATACCCTGAAACGTAAGAAGACGACCTCGCCAGGGCCGTGGAGAGCTTCCAGGAAACGTAGTGATTCTGCACCTGGCCAACAAGCAGCTGACAGGTGAACTGACCTATAGTGGATGAAGACATTACGTAATTCACATGTATCATAATTATCATTATACATGTTACTCTTAAGCAATATCACACAAGCAGAGTCATGATGTAACAGATTCTGACAGGTGGACTGCGTTATACTGTATATCATGATTCATACAACGCCTGTCCAATCAAATTAGCGGACTGGAACTGCCTGTTGTATAATATTGATTACATTGTCTTTTTCCTTCCATTCATGACCCATGGCCAGGCTGTTTCCTTCACGCTTTTGAATGAGTATCAGCAAGCAAGAAATAGGCCAAAAGACTGCAAGGGTAAAACCTCGCCCATCCCACAGTCCAAACGTACCGCCACATTAAACAACTGCTCAAAGACAGCCGGGTGATACAGGACCAGACCAACTTGGTGCTAGTTACCATCAACAACACTACAGTGTCTTCTTGGTGAGATTAGTTTTTGGCTTCATACATTCACTTTAACAGCTGCGCTTGAGAAATATAATTTATTAATTTTATTTTATTATTATTTTATTAATATTTAATTATTTTAACATAATTACATTTAACCAGGAAGGATTTGATTTAGCCATAACCTTTGCAATTGTGCTTGTCTGAAATAGTAAACGTTTTGTATGGTATTTTTTCTAGGTTGCATGAAAGACAGAAGAGAACAGACTCATTACTGCAAGGAGTGCAGCTTCCCCAGATGGTCTCTGTGGCTAAGGATTTCCTGCCAAAAGCAAGAGAGCCCCATTCTGCAGAAGTCATGAAGTTTAAGGAGCCAGTAAATCAGGAGGGCGAGGCAGTGATACGCCCGCACCACAGCGTCAGAACTGGCTCGGCACAGCACTGTCCTCCTGGGTCGTATGCGTGGCCTGGTTCTTCTGCCTCATCCTCATACCAGCAGGGTCATCTGCCACCAGCCCCATCTCCTGCCTGGTCCTCATATGAGCTGAGTCAACAACCACCAGCCCTATACCCTGACTGATCCTCACAGCCACCTCCACTCCCTCTCAGCAATACTACCCTTCAGCCTCGTTTCATCAGTACAATATATCACCAACGGCAACAGCATCATCATCAGATTAGTCATCAGTCCACTTGAATTGTCACCGAAAATGGAGACAGCAAAAGGCAGCACTTGAAGACCAGGAGCAAGTGGCAAAAGGGGAGCCACCAAAAAAGCGGGCTGTCATTATCAGTGTAGAACATGTGGTCAGTCCAAAAGCAAAAGCACTGGCCAGACCCAGATGAAGGGAAACTGGTTCTGTCCGGCATCTGGACAGACCATCACAGAGTGGAAAGAGACTCTTGATAAGCAGTAAAAGTTGTCTTTAAGAATAAGAATTAGGCAAATTACTTACTAGTTTTTAGTTTATCAGTGTGTCAGTGTCAGTTTGAGAAGAATGTGAACTATACTTTTTTTAATTGTTATTTAATTGAATATGTTTGTGAGAAATGTATTCAGTCAAAAGATGTTCATCGGTTTCAACATGAAAATTGGATACATACACACTGAGTAACATATTAGCATGAAAGATGTCTTGTTAGAGAAATCAGACACTCATGCACTAAGAACATTACTGAGCACAGCAAGTGCACAAGCATGTATGTGTGGACAAACAGGCAGCAAGACACCATATTAACACATCTCTGACTGTAGTGGCCGGCATAGTTGAGTCAGCCTTTGGACAATGCAACACATAAATAAGTAGGGTGTCCTGAGCATGCTGTGTGTTTTTGGAAGCCATGTTTTCAAAACTCTCAGCTTCTCTGTTTGCATATTTGCTTGCCTGTTGCACGTCATCACTGCTATTGTGACTTCTTATCAGCTCTGACAATCACTTCACGATGGTCCTGCAGAGGTGTGTCAATATATGAAGGAAAAAATAGGGAAAGTAGTGTTGGTAATGTTGAAGGAACAAAATCAGGTGCTCTTCAAGAATAGGTGTGTCAATATATTTTGTCGACACACAACAAACAGCACAAGCTTTGTGAAAGTAATGCTGAAACAGTCTTTCAGAAGCAATACAAAGAATCTGAGAAGCATGTTTACCTGTCGATTTGTTACTTCTATGAAAACAAGTAGATAAGTTTTGTGAAGAAAGGTTAAAAGTGAGTGTAAAGACTGTATTGTGTTGAAATATAACAGTTTTATTTGTGTAGGAGTATGTATGGAGTCCCTCCCTTCCTCATTTAGCCTTTTGTTTTGTTGTATATGATCACATTGATAACAGGATGAATTCAACAATGGATTAAGATATTCTTGCAAATTCAGTGGTCAAGTTCAAGTTTCGCAATTGTTTTATTAAAGTCCATAATTATCTTATAAATGTTACTGTAACAGCTGCAAGAAATAGCCTAATAGGCTTCAAAGTGTATAAGGCCCACTGTGGTTCTGATTTCTTTTCATGAATAAAAACATTTCAAAAACATCCCCCTTGTGATTTTTTCACAAATCGCTCCCTGTATGTATGTATGTATGTATGTATCAGTAAGGGCAGATCATATAGATATAACAATAACAGTGAAAAACAAGATTTTGGTTTTCTTATTTCAAAACGAAAATCCGTTGGCTGCCAAGTACACAGTCCACACTAATGACAACAGCTGTATTATGTGATCTCCTGTATTGGAATTTAAAATAAATGATCACTGGAAAAAAAAACTCAGAAAGAGAAACATCAGAAAGTTAGCCTATACCAGGGACCACATATGAGCAGGTCCACAGGCCCCATCGTTACAGAAAAGATTGGTTTTCCTTCCGCACACTAAAACATGATGCTAGTTTTTTTGAAAAGCATTTTTGGATGTGAAAAATAGAATTTGTGGATGTGAATGGAGGGCCAAAACAAAGAGGAAAAAAATATGTCTGAAAAAATGTTCCTTCTCCATCTACATAACTGGAGTCCATATTTCGATACAGCAAATCAAATCTTGCATAAAGAGATAATGTGGCGCTCTATCATCGGCAGAGCAGATGGTCACACTGAGCCTGATTGCATCCTGCTACACAACACACAGACTCTGAACAACAATCTAACTTACAAATATGAACGCAGGTCTTGTCCTGCAGCTTAGCTTGTTGAACGAGCCACCAAACAAACATTCACTGGACTTGATGATCTGTAGGGAGAAACAAACAAACAAACAAACAAACAAAAAAAACATACTCCTATGCACTCTAATCATTGCCTTGTTGCACTGCCTGTTGGCATCTACGTCCTATCGGGCCCAAACTTCAGCTTTATGGCACTTACTCGTGTTGTTGTCTCCTGACTAGATCCTTGCTTGTGTTGTATCAGTCTCATATGTACGTCGCTTTGGATAAAAGCGTCTGCTAAATGAAATGTAATGTAATGTAATGGCTACCTTATGCTTCATTCAGACCAACACAGTGATGCGGGTTCAGGGGTCTACCTGTATGGGTCAACACACGTCAGACGGTCCTTCACAACCCTCCTGTCAACCAAGGTAGGACGCTCTTCAATACCACTACTAGTAACACACTGCCTGTCCATGACTTGTAGCTCAAAAGTTTGTTAATACCGGCACTCTGACGGCCTGCAAGCTGCTGTCAATCAAACAGACACTGTCCCGCCCCTCCAGCTGGCTGAGACAAAAAGGAGTCTTTCTGATATTTCCCTTTAGACCCTTTTTCTTGGTTTCAATAACACAAAACTTTTAACAATGTATTTTTAAAAACATGTTGACATCATTTTGATGTTGGGACTTTAAGGCCTCACGTAAACCCAAGCCAGTCCCAGAATCTTCAGTGGTGAAGCTTAGCCTTATTTTGTCTTTTGTTGATTCTCCTCCACAGTTGGTCAAACCATAGTAACATCCTTAGATTCCTGATAATTAATGTCAGCACTGACTGTTATGTGGGTCAGATCTCGTTCAGTTTCCTCTGCAGGCCTGGGCTCCACTGGCTGCTGACCTGAGGCTGAGGGGAAGGGGAAACCGTCCAGAGGAGCGTGCTCTATCCTGCACAGGCTGTCCTCGCTGTCGCTGTTATACCCGGGATTGGAGCCGCTGAAAAGGCAGCGGCTGGGCCAGGCCTCATCTAATACCAGACTGGGCTTGTGATGTGCCATCTGAACATCCTCTGTTTGAACAGCCTTCTCCATCTGCCAGCCACTGACCGGGCCCTCCACATCCTCCACCATGCTTGGCTCCACCTTGCGGAAAGTATGGCGGGCGTACAGGCCGATGCAGAACATCTCCACAATCACACAGTAGTGGTAGATCACTAAGCACAAGCACAAGACACACATTTCAAGGGTTGGAAGGCCACTATCCATCTCCAAAGTCACTATGTGTACAAAGATAGTTATTTAAAAACAAAACAAAACAAAAAAAAAAAACTACATTTCCCATAATGCCTTTTGAGAACCAGGCAACAAGAAGTATCAAGAAAGTATTAGGCCACTTATGAATGGCTGCACTTTTTTCACACTGCTATATCAGTGCTTTATTTGAACATGCATTTGCTATGGTACTCAGGTCTTGATGCAAACATACACTGTAGATATTTCATGTTTTTGTCTTGATGCTTTCATGTCTGATGCTGAGAGAAAAAAAAACATTTATACAAAACCATTAACGAAAACCAGTGATTCAGGTTATACATTATTAGAGCAGAGCTGTTCTGAACTCAAATATATTTATATTGCTTTACTAATTATAATGTAGGTTTACTGCAGCTGCTGAGCATTAAAAAAGTGAGATCAGAATTTTCCTGACTGACTGACTGAGTCAGTACTGAGCGTCATCAAACAGAGGCTCTGGATCTGGGGTCCTGGGTCCATTCAGTAATCAATTCATGACAGAAGTTACAACTAATTCCATCTTATTTTAAACTGTTTAGACCCTCCTACTATTGAAACATGTAAAACAGACCTGATACAAAGAACAGGGCAGTACAACAGCTGCAGTGCTGAAAATGATGAAGAGAACAAAAAATTTAAATCCAGGCCATTTTTTTTACTTTTTTCCTCTTTTTCATGTTCAGTCTCAGTAAAACCAAGCTGAATATATTCTGTGTCAGTTTTGATCAACCTGTCTTGGAACAGCTTTTTCTCTATCTCTGGAAAGATCGCTTCAGTCAACGGACATGCAAGGCGATGGTCACATGACCCACAAAGCCAGCATTGATAGGTCACCTGTACTCTAAAGAAGTGGTTCTTCAAAATGACAGCATTGTTCTGGAAACTTGCTACTTTTCAAAGTTGACCAAAATGCTCGCAACCCACTTAGAATGAACCAGCGGTCCACTTTAGAACCACAACCCACCAGTTGGGAACCAGTGTCCTAAACTACAGGTAGAATAATAAACATGACTGGAGACTGGTTCTGGAAGAGGACATTGTGTACAGTGACTTACGCTGGGACCTTGCCAGGACAGAGAAGGGTGGTGTACAGGGGACAACCTCCAGAGCACCCATGGTCTCCAAGATGCCACTCTGCAGGCCGCACAGCACCAACACCAGGATGATGCAGATGAACTTGGCTCTCAGTCCGTAGCCATGTAAAGCACTCTTGGTGGCTTTGTAAAACAGAAGATGGCCGTAGAAGGACACAAAGGTTGACACACATATGATACCGTTCACATACAGGTTGGGGTCGACCGAATCCACCTGCAGAATAAGACGATGGTTGCACTGATTTTATCCTTCAGCTCATCCGGTGCTGTACAGTCAGCCTACTCAGACAGAGGATTTCAATTTTGTTTGTTTAAATGAAATTAAGATTTGTGTGAACAATGAATAAAGAGCCAGATGGATCTACCTTCGCCTGTTGACACGAATGCACTCATGTAAACCCACACTCACAATAATGATAATAATAGTTTGTTAATCTTACTATTGATCTGCTAATTGTTTTCTCGATTAATCGATTGGTCTATAAGACATCAGACAACAGGCACTTGGAGCACAAAGTGACATCATTTTCTTTTGTCTAATAAACATTCACACAAACTGAAAAGTATTCAGTTTACAAGGATGTGAGAACAAAAGAGCAGCAAAGTCTCACATTTAACAAATCAAATCTTTGAATTTTTTTTTTTTTTTGAAAAAAACTGCTTAAACTAATTATCAATTGTCAAGAATAATGTATTGCATGTGGCCTGCTTCTCCCTGATCCCAATGAACCAACTGTCTAACCTCTTCACCTCTGTCAGTCTCTCCATACATTGAAAGTGACCCACAGGATGTTTTCTTCTGAATGAACTTCACTCAGTCATGCTTCAAAGCATGCCATGAAACCAAATAACACACTCCCAAGACTATTTTCCTCCAAAATCTGCATAAACTCTGAGGTCTCAGACAACCTACTTCTGATATGGAGAGCAGAACTTGTTCATTTTACTAAAACTAGTGAAGTGCTGCAACTGTCATACATGTTAACTAGTGACATTTTATCACATCACTAGTTGAACTGGTTGCACGTACATGTCAACTAGTGAGCAGTTTTTTCAAACTAGTAAGATGAAAATGTCAACTAATGTGACAAAACGCATGTTAAACAAATGTCTCACTAGTTGCGCACAATTGCCCACTAGTGCTGAGCGACTGAGCGTAATTATGGAAAGCCGTTTGAGCATTTTGATATCAGAAGGAAGTTTCCTCTACTAGTTTCATCTTTGGCAGCACTAGTTGGATATTTGGCTGTACTAATAAAACTAACAAAAACTCTTACCAGTTACGCCTTTTCAGCAACTAGTCGCACTTTTGACTAACTAGTTCCAGTAAAAGCCTTACCAGTTACACCGAGCGCTGCACTGGCATCAAAGTCCCAACTAGTCAGCTTTTTCATGCACTAGTGGCCCACTGGACCGAACTAGTAAAGCTCAAAGTCTGACTTGTTAATTAGTGAGCTGCAAAAGCTCTGACATGTTAACTAGTCAAGCACATATTCACCTTATTAGTTAATTAGTGGCCTACAATTTTCTGCACTAGTCAACTAGTGACAAGTAAGAGTTTTGGTTCAACCAGCGCTGACAAAGACCGAACTAGTGGAGGAAACTGACGTCTGATACCAAGGATATGGAATAAATGCTCAAACACTACTAGTAGTAGTATTATATATAAATATTTTAATGTAATAAAACACTAAAAACAATATAATGTGATTTAACAACCATGAGAACACAGGAGATGCTCAAAGGTTGTGTTGTGAATGAATGACTCACATCTCCGTAGTCGTACTGTTCGTCTGTCCACAGGACCAGAGTGACAAAGAACAGGATGCTGCGGACGACAGAGAGCTGCAGCACAGCGACCATCATCCAGCTGCGGCTGCTGCTGCACACGACAGAAGAGGAGAAGCTTTAACACGTGAGCAGCGTGTCAGGTCACATTTCTCTTACAGACTTCACACGGTCACACAACTCTGAGGACGGATACCAACGCAGCTGTACATTTACTCAAGTACAACTTTAAGGTATTTGTACTTTGAGTTTTTCCATTGTATGATACCTCTACTGCACAACATAACATATAAGCTCACAAATGACAACTGTATCGTTAAAGATGAAAGCAGCTGTTTAACCTTTTAGTCTCATGAGCTCTTGTTTAAAGTCAGTGTGTAGTTGTGTCTTGTGTGTAGTTGTGTGTCTTGTGTGTAGTTGTGAGTCTTGTGTGTAGTTGTGTGTCTTGTGTGTAGTTGTGTGTCTTGTGTGTAGTTGTCTTGTCATATTTCAGATGTCTGAGTAGTTCAAACTAGCTTCACCTTGAAAAACCACAACAGCAAAATGCTGCTAACACATTGATGCATCAGTGTCAATAATGTAATTAAATGAAATGCATGACTTTACTGCAGACCAAATACTTTTACTGTTAATACTTGAAGTAAATTCAGCTGATGATACTTCTGTACTTTTATTTTAAGTGGCAGTCTCAAAGACCTCCGTTTCCTTCTCTTTGGCGGCACCACATGGCAATAAACGGTAATTGCAGGTGTGTTATTCTTTTGTGTGAATAACATTAACAAATTACTCTCACTGGTTTTAATTGCACTTACAGTAACATAACGAGTTGCAAGTACTTCACCTGGTTCACTGTTCTCTGCTTATCATCATCATCATTATTATTATTATTATTATTATTATTATTATTATTATTATTATTATTATTATTATTATTATTATTATTAGTGGATCTAGATTGAGGATGATGATGATGTTGATTTTTTGTACAACTGAAATTGAATCTCTTCACTCTGTTCACCTACTTCTCTTTCCTTTCCGTTCTTACTCACTTATGTTTATGTTTTGTTATGTTTTATTCTGTTATGTACCATTAATCTCTTCATCCCAACCGTATCTATATGATGGAACCACCTCGGGCTGGGCTCTGGTGGCTGGAGGGGCTTGGAAGGCCTCAGGGACTGGACCTGATCCCCGCTAAGCCCCTCTCCAGATAGAAAGCTGCTGTTCAGACCCAGTTGAATAGACCCCTCCTGTAGGGGCGGGGGCTGTTCTAAAGGGATCTGACCTCCAACAGGCTATCCACCTCCTGTGGTGGCGGCATAAAGCAGGGGAGAGCAAAGAAATCAAGGACAAACAAGTAAATAAGCATTAAAAGGAAGGGGAAACCAAAATAAATATATAAAACTCTCCTCCGCCCCAGCTGTCCTGACCTGGCCCGCTCCGAATCCACCCCAGCACCTCTTTGACCTTGGAGCCCAACCAGAGGTGCCCGCCAATAGCACTGTAGCTACATTATCTTTTTTTTATTATTATTAATTAATTAATTTTTCTCTTTCTTCCTTTGGTTAATTCTGTCTCCCCTCTTTCACACTTGTTTGCTCTTTTGCTGTTTTTGTTGCTGCTGTTTTTTCTCTCTTTGTGTATCTGTTTGAGTGTAGTTTTCTCTATTGTCTTGTGCTCCATCATATGATACTTGTTTTTATATAAAAAAAAAAAGACAATAAGAGAAAGCTTTAAAAAAAAAAAAAAAAAAGAAGAAGAACACACAAGCGAATGAACAGTGAGTCTGTTGTGTCAGTTTGCATGGCGGGAAAGTCGCCACAGACACCCGGTTCATAATAATCATACTCTTTGAGAATACTGCAAATGCCAAGGCTCATCAGTCACCAGTGTGACATCATTCGGTGACAGATAGTGACTTAACAGACGTGTATTTAAATGAAAATCTTCAGAGATCTTCGAGACTGCCACTTTAAGTAGGGTTTTAAATGCAGGACTTTTACATGTGATAGAGTA
Organism: Thunnus maccoyii; assembly: GCF_910596095.1. Lineage (NCBI taxonomy): Eukaryota > Metazoa > Chordata > Actinopteri > Scombriformes > Scombridae > Thunnus > Thunnus maccoyii. Next base: position 511,937 of record NC_056536.1, on the reverse strand, counting down.
TTTTCACATTGTGGTATTGCTACTTTTATCTAAGTAAAGGATCTCAGTACTTCTTACACCACTAGTAATAGATCACTGCAGCACTAACAACCACTAACACAGTGAGGTCAGTATCAGTGATGGCCACTGGGGTTAAAACTTCTACTGAAATCAACTTCATTAAATCCAAAATGCAGTGAAGGTGTAGGTGGTATAAAAACGTCTCCATGTGTACCTGTTGACAGCCACCATAGGGAGGCAGCAGCAGCAGCAACAGGGGAAAGGATCAGGAGACACCTGCTGTCCAGACAGAGCAGCCAGCATACGATTTTTCCCCCCAAAGAAGTCTGTGATCAGTCCCATGAATTTCAGCAAGGTGATGGAGTGATATCTGCCCAGACATACACGTTCAGACAGCGGCAGCAACATACAGCTCATTCTCATTATTGTCTCTCATTAGTCTTTTACATTTACATCAAGACTCACAGTGAAGCGATGAAATTACACAGCGAGGAAGAGCGCGGCACATACAGCGCTATAAGGGAGGTCAAGGCAAATACCTGTGATAAAAGGAACATTCAAAGAGTGACACACTGGCCCTTTGGAACAAAACAAATAAAACTCAAGATATTTCATATTTTAAAACTTTCTCTGACACAATCCCAGCTGCAGGCGGGGATGAGTAGGTTGAATTTACCGGGTACATCCCTAATATCCACAGGTAGAGCCGTTTCCGTCTGGAGGACATAACATGGCGCAGGAAGAAGCCCACCTCCTCCAGAAACACCCCAAGTAAGATGACAGCCAGGCCGGCCGGGATGAGGAAGAGCCACAGCTCATCTTTAATGGCTGAGAAAAGACACAAGTCCCACAGTCTGATCAGAAAGTACACACGTCAAACATTTAAAGCTACTATGTCTAACTTTAGTGAGTGTCTGAGTGGTCGACACAGTTATTTACCTGCTGGGAAAATGCTTAAACAGTGGGACATCAGACGTTGTGGTTTATGTAGATTTGTTGAGCAAGAAGAAGAGTCGAGGTGACAGAATATGATCAAAATATGTAAGTTTGCACTACGATATTCTCTCCAACTATCGATGCAGCTGCTTTACTGCATTTAGTTCTTTTCATAACAGTGTTATATTTTCTGTATTTTACACTATTGATGGTCAGAATCATTCTTTATTTTAGTGGCATATTCAGTATAAACTTCCCAGTTGCAGATCTCTAGAAATGATTTGTTAAAAATGCTAAACAACGTTGATTTAAACAGATTTGATTTGTAGTGACATCTAGTAAAACCTGATTCATTCAAAATATTGTTTTGTCTGTACAGAATCCTTCTGTATACAAACATGTAAGGACACTGGCATGTTATTCAACCATTATTACTCATCACACTTATTACTGTTAAGATAAGATTTAAGATGAAGACAGAGACATGTGCTTAGTAAAAGCAGAACGCTGAAACCAAAGCCAAGTAGAATCGACACTGGGATTATTTATCATTATTCTTTATTAATGTCAGCTCCTTTTAGCATTCAGCTACTCAGTTCAGAGCTTTACTTACCGCTGAAGATTTCTGATGACAGCGGGATCTCAGGCCTAATCCAGCTGCAGTTGGCTCCTCTTCCCATTCTCTATGAAATGCCGCACAACAAACCAGTTCAACTTCAGCCGACTGACTGACACAGTGACAAACTAAAGCTTGTGAGGAGATGAGAGGCCACAGTGTTTGCAACGTTTCCACAGCCGTTTGTCCCGTCATTTCCGTGTTGACCTGAACCATTCCTGTCTGACTGTCACCATTAATGATTGACTAGATGCAGGTAAGAGGACAGGTGGGGGATCCAAGTCCGTCCTGCAACAGGCTAGGTGTTCATCTTAGAGAGACTACTCAGAACACGCTTAGTCAAAGCTGCACTAATTACTGTAATATTCTTCCATTAAGCGTTTTAGTCGCTCTGATCAGCCTGCAGACTACCAAACAGAGAGAAGCACCTGCTCTGCAATCTGCAAAGTCATTGGCAATTCTCGCTGTCTTACCTTTGAAATGTAGTATAATAGAAGAACAAAGTAGCATAAAAAAAAGACAAACTCAAACCTCAAAAACTATTCTGTCAGCCCTTTGAGAATAATCAACTGTTCTCTGTGGACATGATATCATTTCATGTACAATTTATAAAGCGTTTATAAACGCCACCAGACATCGTTCTAAACGTCTGGTGGCGTTTGATAATGATCTCCGTCCTGTGATTTTAACAGCCAATAAATGTGAATGGTAATCAACCAATCAATAAAGAAGAAGGGCAGACCACACTGATCAAGCACTGATCTCCTTTGCTGTTTGTTTGGGATTATATTATTATTTATTTATTTATACATATGATTGTGTTGTAACGTCCCTCAATAAGCAGGCGATGAGACGTTGGCTGGTTTCACTGCGACTTTATTGTGCACAGTATGACAGGCTACTGTGAGCCGTAGCCAACGTCATAATAACAAAGACTCTACAATAAGCTCTACACTAACCTCTCGCATCACTCCTGTGAACCCTGGCAGGAAGAACAACAACCCCCCCCATCTCTCAGCCAGTTACAGGTGCACTATCTCCTGCGCTCTCTGTCAGGTAGCCGACGTGACAGACACGTTTCACAACATGTTCACCGACTCTGGAAATATCAGTGCTTCAACTCAACAGACCATCTGTCTGAACTGAACTAATGTTTCTTACAGTAACACTCATAACAGTTAAACACTCACATGAACACAGTCCGTTACAGTGTGTTCAGATATGTGAAGCAGAGTGTAGTTAAATCAGCCATTTAATAGGTAACAGATTCATTCATGCTTGTTAACAGTGATAAACCAGCTTGTCTGCTGTTACTGTAACATTCCTGAAGGTGGCAGCAGAGGAACATAAATGTAAAATAAAAAAACTTGCATGGGATTAAATGACATCTTTTCTACTAATCCATTCTAGTTTTGGTATAATACTGTAGATATTGATGTTATAGAGTGTTATTGATATTGTAAAAAGGTACACAGTCATTTTAATTTATTTTATTTCATTTGTAAGTTTATTTTATTATGATTGTATCACTATACGACCACAATGTAAAGTCTTTCAAGCCAACATAGTAACCTACAGCAGAGAAGGATTTTCATGGTGTTGTGGGAGCAAGCTGTGCTGATCCGTCTGTCCGTCCTCCTGAACTGACTGGTTGTGTGTCTCATTATAGAATAAAAGACTTGAATCACCCTGACTCCTGTGCCATAGATGCTCATGACATATTGTTTTACAGCAAGCCCTCCTGATGTATGAACACAACAGGCCTACCGACTGTAGAGTGTAATCTATTTCTTCACCATAAGATGGCGTCTGATGTAACACGAGCGTTACTGGTTAGAATGAAGGGCTGGAATCAACGTCTACACCGAGCACTGTGTTTCCAATACTTACAACAAATCATTATTTTAGTGTACAGCAAGACTCTTCATGTATAAACACAATACTGATTCTATTTTTGAGAGTGGTGGAAGATATGTCTTCACCAGAAGATGGAATAATCCAAAACGGGGGAAAAACTCAAGACAGAGACTCATCAGCCAGACATTTCTCCGTTCTCTGTTAAAGAGCGGCTGAGATTGACACTAAAATAAGAACTGCTGGCAGCCCTTTTGATAGACGAGTATTTTCTTTGTGTTGAGGAGCTGCAGCATTTATTAACTGACACACAGTCTGTACTCTACATTTACTGCCTTATTGACAACTTACTGCTAAACTTCTTTTCTCCACTTGTGTTCACGTCACGTTTCTGCCGCTCGCTCTCTGCACTCGCTCAACCACACACACACACACACGCATATTTACACACACACACACACACGCACACACACACACACACACACACACACACACGCTGCCTTATTCCCTAACGTAGCTACGCTACTCTTGTACCTTTCACGTAGACGTCCTTTGAAGAACGAAGAGAGGGAGGATGACTAAAAAGAATCCACAATAACGTAGAGTGTGAGTGAAATCATTAGTAGCCTGTTGATATTAATGATCGTCTGATATTTTAGCAGCGGCGCTCATCATTTAGCAGCGGTGGAGCGCCGCTGCTGAATGAATATAGTGGAAACACTGGAACCAGGTGAAGTGAAGATAAGGTGTTACTGGAGGCTGATGGGTGTTTTTCCTGATGACTGCATGATTCCAGACAGAAAGTTTAGAAGAATAATGGACTTGGTTTCAAAGCCACACTCCACACTTTGGTGTGGAACATTTTGGGTTTAATGAATGAGAGAGAAGAGTCCATTAACATGAACGAGCCAGTATGTCAACTTGGCAGTATGTTGCCTGTTAAGGGTTGAATGACTCTATACTCCTGTGCCAAATGTTTAATAGTAACAGGAAAAGAAAAAAGGCCAAATGTGTACTGTGCCGGGGATTTGACAAATCATTTGAAATGCTGGTTAACTGCATTAGAATTGAATAGTTTCGATGAGTTGTGTGATCTGGCGGTCTTGAACAGTTCTAGTTATATTAACAAACACAGATTCAACGTAAGGCAGATGTTCTGTATGACATGACAAACTCAGATTTGTCCCCCGTTTTAGGTTGATGTAAATCAGCATTTAGCCGTCATAGAAAAAAGGGTCAAAGTGATATTAAGTTGTGTGAAAGTTGGGTATTCATTAAAGGCAGACATTGAAGCAATATCACTTTTATTGGAGATTTATGTTAAAAAAGAATCAAAAGTTCTAAGCACGCCACTTTAAGGTGCTGCCCATTTAAATTCCCCAAACTTCATAGTTATCAAGCATGTGTTTGTTTGTTTGTTCAGGTAATCAACTGAAGAAGCACCTCAACCCCAACACATTTGTGTTTGGAGCTCTGAACAAACTGGAAAAGGAGGAAAACACTTAGATGTGACTCTTTCTATCGTGTCGTCTTTAGTCAAACTGCATTAAACTGAATCAAAGCCCGGCGTTTCTGCCAACACCTCTGTTAAACTGACGGTCAGACCCATTCAAAGCATCCTATTGGATGATCACTTCCCTCAGCAATCAGGCTGCTGTCATCTGTGTCACCTGCAGCTCCACCTGTCTTCACTTTGCAAGTAATCAGTACCATCTTGTGATCTACCTCACTGTCAAACAGTGGCTCCTACGATGCATTTTACACAAAATCCAAGAACCTTTGAGAACGTAGAGTCCATGTAGCAATAATGTTTCATTTATGTGTCCAAATACTTCCTGTTTTAAAAGCCATAAATCCAGATTTCCACCTCATTTTAAATCGCTTGTGTTTAAATCTGCATAATACTGTTTGAATAAAGAAGAGACGAGTCCAGTCTGTTTGCTTTCCAGGCTGCTCAAACAATCACCAAAGCATCACAGTTGAACTTCTACAGAGGACAAAACAAGGCCAGTGAAAATAAAAACTTCGGTACACTTTCTAGTGTAGAGCGCACCAATATAGGTATAATACTAGCCGTAGTGAAAATTCAAAGACATGGTGCTTTTGGATCTACGTCCATTCAGTGTGTGGAATTTGTATTTAATAGATGGACTTGTGATTGTGTGCAACACCTATGATAACAAAATCCTCATGTCACAACCGTCCTTACAGTTTTTGTTGTTTTCATGGTTTGGGGCAGGCTGAGGGGTGTTCCACCACTGCGGCTTATATGAGTCCCAGCTTAGTAACCATGGTAACCATGGTAACTTAGTCAGCAGAACCAGCTGCTCTGTGTTAACGGTCAAGCTTAATTCAGCTGCGTGTTAAAAAATGTCCGACAGACGGAAACAGACTGTCAAAAACTACGTAAATCTATTTCTGTACTTTACTCACAGTTACAGTGATCAGCTGTTTATATGGATCAAAAAGCTCTGAGACAGAATCATTCATATACAACATTTATGCTGTTTAAATGAGTTGCCTGTAGAAATCAAGTAGAAATCAAGCAGTCCGCCTACAGTGTTCATTTTGGGTCTCTTCATACATGACAACATGTGGAAAAACATTTTAAACCACGTAAATCTATTTCTGTACTTGACTCCCATCATAAGCGGCTGCTGCTGCGTGAACACTGACATCATGACGGAGACAGGAAGTCATTTTCTCTCAATGACCAACAATGTCTCCTGGAAGATTATGACAATTAAAGGGGGGAAGAAATTGAAGCAAAATTCACCGCTCTCTTCTCCTGTTCTGCCGTCGGGAAAAGAAGGAACTTGTCGCTGGCAAAAGTCAGAACCTGCTGCTTCTAAAATGCTCCCGATGCGTTTGAAACAGCTGTACTGTATCATGAAACAGTCAATAACATTCAGTAACTCTGTATTCATGCAGGCTAATAAATATACAAATGTCAGTTAGATGGTATTCTGCATGAGAAATAAAGAAAAAGAAAAGGTTGTGATATTATAGTGATGTTTGACCCAGACAGACGTGATCACTAAGCGGTTTCTACTGTATTTATATCTTTCTACAGTTTCTTTATCTCCAACTGCAACTTCATTTAACTTTCATTGACGCTTGTTAACGGACGTTTTGTGAAAGAGAAAATATATCAAAGAGCTTGATAATGTTGGAAAGTTGGTTGTCTGAAGTTGTGTACACCATTATTTTAACTATACATGTGATATTATCTAGTCTAGTGATAATATAACCACACTGATCTGAAGGGCAACACTACTGAATGTTCATTTATTAACAAATAAAGATAAAACCATCAACAGGGACAAGTGCTGCTCTTCACTTTCTCCACCCAGACTCATCAAGCCGGATGCGGTGATTGAACCGTCAACCTTCTGGTGATAAGTTCACTCCTCTAACATCAGTTTAGTGCCGAGTCGTCTCCTTCACCTTGTTAACTGCAGTAGTTTTGCCCTTTTTGGTGAAAACTCCTTTATATTCTTCATATAGTTTCATCAGCAGGTTTGTTCTGCTGCTCTAGTTTTCTCTTCTTTTTGTGACATAATATCGTCTTTTCTACAATCGACTGTTCTGGGCTGCTTATGTCCTCTGTGCACGCGCACAAGCTTATTCCAGTCTGGCTGGACTTAACGTCGACTGGACGCATCTAAGCTGCGTTAGAGGAAGGACTTGATCCTCAAGTGAAAGCTGACGTTAATTCTAGCCAGACTTTTTCCAGTAAGCACAGCGTCCTTTAGCTGCGTTGATGGAACAACTCTGGACTGAAACTGAAATATGTTATGTTAACTTTTAGCATTTTTATCCTCTATCATGCTGTGTCAAAACATTCATCATTACTTTATTTAGGTTTTATATTTTGTCTTCTCGTGCTCTGTGGAGCCTCATTGTTGTCTTGTTCTGTGTCTTTTCTATTGTGTGTGTTTTTGTGTGTGTAAGTGTGTATTTTTTGTGACTAACCATACTGCTGCTATTTTGAGGTTTGTAGTAACTGATTAAGTTAATAATCTGGCATTTAGCAGTGTTTGAAATCCACATATTGAATTCAATGAAATCAAAGAAGAGAAAGAGATTAACCGAGAGGATTCTGGCTCTAATTCACAGACTGAGAAACCACTTGAGATCTGAAACTTTGATAGAAGCGTATGTGTGATGTGCTGTGGTTGATGTTGTTGACAACGGTCGCTTAGATGCCACTGTACCATGTACTAGTTTTTAACTTTGTCAGTTAGAGCTGTTGCTTAACAAATGCGCACCTGTGTAGACTCTCAGGAAACAGGAGCATCACGTGCTTTGTGCATGCACACTTCATGCATCGTGAGAACAGCCTTACTGCTGCTAGCCTGCTGCTCATATCTTTATTGTTGATTTTAACTCATTTTAATTCATTGTTTGTTTCTGTATAAATCAAGATTATTATGATTTGTATTTGCCTTTAATCACATGAATCAGGGGATATCATTAAAACATTTTTTCTACTTCTTCACCCTATCTGTTATGAGATTTTACTGTTTTAGATCCTTGAAATGTTAAATATTTGATGTCTGTTATTGTTAATGAAATCGTTATATTCCTGGAGCTTTTAATGATGGTACAGTTTTTTGGTAGATCTAAGAAGACCATATATGGAAGAAACAGGAAGTGTGTCAGGTGCCTTACCTGCTGATTGCTAATCAGGAGCCACCTGTGGCAGGTGAGTTGATATATAGGGTGAAAAAGTCTGTCAGTTGTTGCCCTGAGAAAGGTCGGTAGAGCTGAAACATTGGTCCCTGAAACAAATAATATTTGATGAAAAGATGGCTGCTATAGTTCATCATTGCATCAATGATCGGTGTGACTACTACTGCAATGTATGTCAGACTGCCACAGCCATCCAGGCAAATCTGTAAAATGTACACACTGAAAGCATATATGATCATAGCACAGTTATGAGGTGCACAAACACTCTCCAACATACAGGGTTACACCATGTAGCTGTGTGAAATCCTGTGAAAAATGTTGTAGGCTATAACTCATTCCTCAGAGACACACATCCAAAGGGGTACGTCTATTTGAAGGGGAGGTATCAGCACTGTGGAGAAGTCCAGATTATATATATATATATATGGCAGGAGAATATACTCTCCGATTACAGGCTTCTCTATAATATTGGAAAAATATACTATATGAACAGCAATATGGGTTTAGATCTAATAGGGAAACTTGGAGCTTGTGGAGGAAATATCACCTGCAATAGAAAATAAGGAATATGCAGTGGGAGTATTCATGGATCTCAAAAAGCATTTGATACAGTTGACCAGGACTTATTATCGAAGAAATCAACTATAACTGTTACTCACAAATACTGAAGGTTACTTGTGGGGTTCCCCTGGGCTCAGTGTTAGGACCATTGTTGTTTATTTTGTACATAAATAATATATGTAAGGTTTCCAAAATATTAAACTATATTTGCAGATGATACAAATGTATTTTGTCACAGTAATAATTTGGAACAACTTTTAGATACAGTGGGAAAATAACTGGAAATGCTAAAGAGTGAAACACTTAAACTAACTAACACTAATTTAACTTTATAATATTTGAGACGTGTTCAACTAACTCATACAGGAAACCCATGATGAATGATGTTGAATAGAAAGAGTTAAATTAAATTTGTTGGAGTAATATTGGATAATAAATTATGATTGAAGCCACATAAATTATATCAAAGCTAAAAGTCAATTTCAATACTATATGAAGATCCTCTAAATAAAGTTTTGTTATACACCTTATGCTGTTCCTTCATAGTCCCACATATAACTTACTGTGTGTGTATCTCAAATGTAGCTCAGTCTAAAAAAAGTTTTCATTTTAGACAAATATGTAAATACATAAAGATCGATAAATCGTTTTTAAATGTTTAAAAAGTATTCTATTCAAACCAGTTAAGTTGAATGTTTAATACAGTTCATAGTGAATTAAAAACAGGCAGATGAATAAATCTTTGTCATTGTGTTGGTGAAGTTCATGCAGTTCAAGTAGTTTGTTTGCTGTTCACATGAGAGCAGCGTGTTTATCTCACAACCTAGTCCCAGAGGACATAAAGTTGTCCATCTTAACATGTTGTTGATTTGATTGGTTGTTACCAACCTGTCAGCCAATTGTAAAGGTGGAGGGGCGGGATGTAGAGGAGACCCCGCAGAGTAAAGCCACGGGCTGGTCAGACGACGAACAGGAGCTGTGTGAAGGTTGTTTACGCTGTTGAAGACATGGACGTATAAAGAAATGACTTGTCTCTCTATCAGAATTTGATCCATTTGGTCCGATCACATTTCAAAAGCCTTGGAGCCGCACGATTGAATTGTTTCATCCCTATTCAAGTTAGCCGGAGGCCTAAACCGGAAGTAGTCGACCTGGCCGGCGACCGTTACTAGTGCGCATGCTCTATGGGCCGCACAGATGCGGAAGTTGTTGAACTTTTTTGGCTTCGTGCGTCACTGGGCAACTTTCATAGGAATGAACGGGGCCCCGCCGCCGACGCTGTATCCAATTCTCTTTGTACATCCATGGATGAAGACTGTTTATGTTCGTTGTGTTGATGGATGCAGAGTTTTACCGACGGGTAACGGACATAATAGCCACATGCAGAAGGTAAATAACCTCTGTGTATGTATTTTTTGTATCGCTTCATCACGACGTAGTGCGTGTAAAAGGTAGATGCTAATCGCGATTAGCGCATTAGCGCGCTAGTTATATTAGCACATATTTCACCGTAGTAGCAGCTAATGTTACTGTTTGTTGCTAGTATGTGTTAATGTCAATTAGTTAAAAGCTCAAAATGCACTCGACATGAGAAGTAAAGGAGCTTTAGGACGAGTTAAGTGACTGAGAACAACTGTCATGTACGTCTAATAGACGGAGGACCAGGAAACAGTCCTTGGACTCTATGGACGAGTTGATGTCTCCCGCTCAGCTTTCACTTCGTCTGGACTTGTCGCCCGCCAGCCTGTAACCTCACTCATCATTCCTCTCGTCATGCATCGCCCATGCTTCAACTCAGGGATTTGTGAGTAACAATTAACCAGTGCACCTGCTATTTTATTTTGTAGCTTGCATTTGCTAGTGCAGCGGCCATTTGTTTCAGGTCACTACGCTCCGAGCAACGACTCAGACCTGCAACGTTTGGTTTTGGTTTTAAAGGACACTGTTTTATTTTGGTTGCTGTGTGTGTGTGTGTGTGTGTGTGTGTGTGTGTGTGTGTGTGTGCGCGCGCCCTTAAATTAGGAGCTCCGTTATTGGTAAATAAGATAAAGAGAGGTCATAACTTCTGAGAAAGGTTGGAAAGCAAAAGGGAAATACATTTAAGTTTTGTGTAATAGTTTTATTTTATTAATTGGTTTAAATATTGGTTTTATTTAAAAAAATATTTTTTTATTTATTTATTTATAAAGGGGGCGTATTATGCTTTTCCATATTTTTATTTATATATATATATTATGCGTGTATTTGTGTGTCGGATGTTCATGTTAAAAGTGGCCAACGTGTCAAATAACGAGGTAAACGTATGTCGCAGTAATCCCTGTGAGCAGAAAGCAGCAGCTTCAGACTGCTCTGAACGCTGTTTCTAACTTTTTTTTTTCTACTTTCAGCCCAAGCTGACGTCAGTTCGTGACAGATTTCTTCATATGGACATCTGCTACATGCACAGCACACAAGTTTGTGTAAAAAAAACCACATAGAGAACCAAGAAGCCCACTTTTTATTAAATTTAAAGGCTCTAAAATTTAAAGATTAGGTTGAATTTAAAACGGTTCAAATCATGTATAAAGTTAAAAATCAATTGTTACCTAAAAGTATCCAAAAGTTGTTTCAAATGAGAGACAGTCAACATGACTTGTGCAATAAATGATAAGTGAGGACTAATGTAAAACATCATTGTATTACAGTCAAAGGAGTTAATTTATGGAACAGCTGCAGTGAGGAACTGAAAACATGCAGAACATTTAGTAAGTTTAAATGAACATTTAAAAATAGCATTCTTGTGCTCCTTTACACTAATAATGGTGTTGCCTTACTTGTTCGTCTTTCTGACAATCCACTCCTGCACCTGCACAAAACAAGGATATTACATTGATTAGTAAGGATAATGGCAAAAAAATCAGAAGACATTTATTAATAAACATGTAAAGTACTCTGAAGTTCCTTTGGTGCCACTTACGTCTAGCTCCAAGAGGAAACCCGGCCACCAGAACTGTTTTTATCTCAGGACAGAGATGTTTTACCGCCTTTTTGAACTTCTCATACTTCTCGACCTTCCTTTCCTCCGCATCCACCAGTGTGCATTCTGTTTTTTCAAACAGATAGTCACGTCAAGAATCAAGGCAGTGCGATCCCTGGATCATGGTGAGGTCCAGTACTCCAGTAACACTGTCTCCAGACACAAGTCTTTTTCCCTCATCACATGCCAGCCCATGTCTTCATCCTCCTTTTTAAGGTTGTCACATATTTTGTTTCGCTGGGGATTTCCTTTTGAGCTTTACACAGTTCCCAATAATATGCTGCATGGTCTCTTTTTCTTGTTCACAGAGTCTGCACTGTTGTGACTCTTTGGGCCCCCTTCCTCTTGACAGCAGTGAGAGGTTAGGGAGTGTGTTGGTACGGAGTTGCAGTGCCGTGATTAGTTCGGATTGTTTCAGCCGATGCTTCTCTGGGTCCTGGGTCCAGCTGTTGGAGATTTTGTCATTCCTGAACACAACAGTGCCCAAGCCCTGCCTCACCAATTTGCTCCAGTTGTCAAACACCCTCTCTCTCCACGCTGACGTGTTTGCCCCGCTTGTGTCGATTTGCCCTAGGTCCAGCTGACTCGTTTTCTCGGGCTTTGGGAGGGAGGCTCTGGAGATTGTTTTGGTGCAATCGTCGGTTGAGTTGTACAGAGACATCGTTCTCTTGAGCTGGATTGCCGGGATGTGTGCAGCCATTTTCGTGATGCAAAGTCCCCCATCCACACACCTGCTGTACAGCAGGCCGTCGGTGGTGAAAGGCTCCAGATGGAGCCATTTCTTCACCTGTGTGCCAATGTCCCTGTCACATTCGTCCAGCGCCGTTTGAGAGGCCGAGCTGTGGTCTACGACGTACACCATCTGTGGAATGGCGTACGTTCTCAAAAGCTTGACCTTCTGAGATGGTTTCAGGGGGACTTTGGATATCTTGTCCATCAAATCTTTTATTGTTTTCTGAGTGGGGTTTCAGGATCCTTTTCCAGGGAACTTTTGAGAGAGTTCCGAGTGGGTCAGGGTGTAAGACCCGCCACTCTTGACTGCGATCTAAGTGATGACAAGCGATCAAGCCAAGTGACCCCTCTGACTGACTGTGATAGGACAGGTCGCCTGCTGTCATAGAAGGAAAGATGTGGTCCACCCTGAGACGGGAGCATGCTCATCAGCCGACGGCATGTGTTGCTGGAGTAGGGGCGGCTCCAGGCAGCACGGACATTGCGAGCGGAGTAGTAGTCAGGAGCAGGCTACTACTCAAGAGAAGGAAGGAGGAGAGCCCGGCTGGGACTCCTACCAGGAGAAAGGTACCACCTGGAGCGAGGAGAGCTCTCTTCTCGGCTGGGAAGAGAGCGGGAATGATCTTCCTTAGCACGGAGAAGGGATGGAAGCCCAAGCAGGCTAACACTGAACTCCACACCCAGCCTCTCCAACATGTGGAGAAGTGGATCCAGTGCCAGATTGAAGCACAGTGGAGACATCGGCTGGCCCTGTTTCATGCCCACCCTGATCCCGATCTTTCTGGTGTCGCCTTTAGCAGTTTTTACTGTTGAGTAGCAATTCCAGTAGGAGTCCTTGATGAGACCTCTGATCAACTCATCCACACCACATCTCTCAAGCACCTCGGCAATATGCTTGTGGGAGACGGTGTCGAAGGCCTTGGTCAGATCGATGAACACTGCGGCTAGCCGTGTGGCATGTCGCTCGGTGTGAGGTCTTAAAAGTACTAACACACTTACCGCAGATGAAAAGAATCACCCTTGGCTTGTGTGCTTTCCTTAGGTGAGTCTTGGCGGCCCGCACCGAGCCCAGACTAGCGGCGCAGAACCTGCACGTTTGGACTAGCCATGGTAACGTCGCAGGAGCGCGCACAGCAGTCACCTCCGTAACGCTGAGGGCTGGGGTTGGTCTCTTCCCCTCTCCTGTCGTGGTTGTTCTTAGGAGGGGGACACCTGCATTACAGTTTGACAGGTGTACTGCCCCAGTCAAACCACTGTCCCCGGAGCAGGGACTTTGCTCTGTGGACAGTGGCACACTTGCAACGATTTCATAATTCAGATGAATCGTGTTGCACACAAACATAAAACGGGTGTCCACGCGTGTAGTGTGAGGCCCCAAGTCTAACGAGATAATCTGTGTTCATGTCAGACGCTCCTGTGAATTCACAGTAATTTACCTTTTTAGTTTGGCTTTTTGTAAGCTCGCAAACATCACATATGCTGAAAATGGGCCCCCTGGATCATGACAGGAAAAACCTTCAAAACATTGAAATGTTAACTGATCTACAGTGGACATCACTTGTGGGTCCTCCCTCAGAGCCTTGGACTATCTTTTAGTGTCCTGGAAACTATTTTTCATAATTTTGAATATATAATGTATATATAGGGTTTTTATGAATTTTGACACAATTTAACTTATTTCCTTGTAAATGGTCACATCAAAAGCACATGCAATGAAAAGAGGAGGCCATACCGTGTGTTTTGAGCTGTATTTTGTCTGTTTTTAGTAGATTTGGTGTTTACATTAATTTGTTTGAGTAATATGCCAGCCACTGATCAGTGGTTTTTAAAAATGCAGACGGCACAAAACCTGTCAGGGATGGAACTCGTTGGTCACTTTGGTGTTCAAAAGACACAGTTGAGAGCGTTGTGTTGGTGTACAACTTGCATCTGTGCAGCAACTTTTAGTGTAATGGAGGTCAAAGGTCAGAGCTTTTTACCAGGCTTACCTGAACATGAAAAACATCATAGCATAATATTTTGATGTTTTTCTCCAAAACTACAGGCTTTGTGAACAAACAAACTGCAAATCCTGAGCTTTAATTTGGCGTATATCTTCCTGATATTGCTTGTAATTTAAAATCAGGACAGGCCTGCACGTTTTTTTTTAAATAATTTCCAGTGTTATTCCAAACACACATGCTGCCCAGGATTACCTGAGACATTTCTCCAAATGCTCCGATTCCGTTACTGCCGCAGAGACGCCTGAGGCAGCGTTGATTTCATCTCCATGAGATGAATCCGAGGATGCTGGACTTTAATGGGGTGTCGGAGCGTCGTTTATGCCATAGTCATAATTCACACACATAACAGGATAGACTGAAGAGCCCCTGGGAACTGAAATTGAATCTGAGCTTTAAAATGTGATCTGACTCCAGTAAATCAGATCATGCTAGCCTGAAAGACCAGGTTAAATATGGAGACTAGATCTGACATCTGACCCACCTCTGGAAGCTGATTGAAATCGACCACGCTAAAAGTCTGGTTATTAGCAGCCATGGAAAGCCAATACTTAGCTGCTCCTCTCTCCTCCCCCTCTCCTTAGGGACTCCTCCCTCCTCCTCCAGTCTTCTCATCTCCTCCTCATCTCCTCCTCATCTCCTCAGGAACTCCTCCCTCCTCCTCCCATCTCTTCAGCTCCTCCTCCTCCCTCCTCCTCCCATCTACTCAGCTCCTCCTCCCATCTTCTCAGCTACTCCTCCCATCTCCTCAGCTGCTCCTCCCTCCATCCTCCTCCTCCTCCTCCTCCTCCCGTCTCTTTAGCTGCTCCTCCCTCCTCATCCACCCATCTCCTTAGCGACTTCCCTGGGGAACACCCCAAACTCCGGGAGTGATGTTCAAACAAGGAAATGTGCATCATGTAGCAGGTGGATGTGACTCCCCTTGTTGAGACCTGCTGATAGATGTAACAGCGGAGCAGAAGAGAGAGACTGAGATAGTGATGTAACAGACATGCGTGCTGGTATTTGACATGTTTTTTGGGGGGGGTTTCTTCCCGAATACAAATAATTTTTAAAATATTTATATGAAACAAATATTAGTTTTAAAAAAACACTATTTGTGCTTTGCTGAATAAATTATTTGTATTTGGGCACAACCCTAATCTCTACTCTCTTCTGGGCTCATTTCTTTAGGAGCTACTACACAATCTTGTTAAGATGCTCCAGATGCTCACTAACACACAAACAGGATTATTCCTCCTCCTGCTTTAACTTCTTTATCACCTGGCTGCTATGAAATCTCTCTAAAGTTTGTTTTTCTGTAAGCCCATGTTTTATCCAAGGCTTTTTATTATAACCACGTTTATGTTAACATGGTGTTGTTGGACAATGTTTATCATACAGTGATAAGTCATATATTTATCATATTTCATATTAATCATATATTGCAAACACAGATAAATAGTCGCTTAATGTTGCACAAATGGAGGTTTTTCTACTGGGCTTGGTGATCAATAGGTATAGCCCTCTTCTATATAATGCATCCAGAAAATCTGATGTTTTATGTTTAGATACATTTAGGAGGTCAATATTAAATAAATCTCCACAGATTGCAGATGTTTTATTTTCATTAATTCTTTCAAACTATCTTAAAATGTTTCTACATGTGACCCCGATGTTCTGTATACACAAGTATATTCCTCATCCCTCTTGCTTCAATTTCCATGGTTATCCATTAAATCATCAATTACAGTTGTCATATATTCAACTGGTTTGCATTTCAAGTCACTGTCCACATACTGGGCCACACCCCCTCCCCTGTTGTTGGTTCTATTGATATAAAGAAGCTCAAAACCTTCAATATGGAAATCAATACCTTTCTCTTGATTTAACCATGTCTCAGATAAGGCTATTGAATTGAATTTAAGTTTAAATATATTCAAATTTTCATTGATCTTAGTGAAGTTTGCATAAAGACTTCTACAGTTGACACACTGCTGACCGACGTCTGTGTGCGGCCTTCCTTCTTGTTGCTAGCCTTGAGTCAGGTGGTATGTATTGAGACAGTATGTCCCAATGACCCGGCTGATAGTGTGCAATGACCAATGGGACAGCGCGTGCTACCCAGCTGATAGTGCCGATTAGACAAATTCAATCATCTCTCTTAAATCAGAAGTAAGAAGAAACTTTGGAAATAAGCGAAGATCTAAGGCGGGGGAAATTGGTATCATTAATATTAATGTGTGCCCTCCAGTCTGTTGGTCAGACTGGATAATCCCAGAACCTGAAGTCAATCTATGCATACTGAATAATAACAAAAGATAGAAATCAGGAGATATAGTCAAGGAAGTGAAGTCTCATCTGCAACAAGGATGGAGTTCATATTTACAGAATACAGATGGATCAAAGGATCCAGAGAGCGGGAAAGTGGCATTTGGAGTAACCATTCCTTGAATTAAGAATTCAAAACAGACATATCAGATGTCAGTATTCACAGCAGAGATGTTGACAATATTAATGTGCGCTTTGGTGGATAAAGAACAATAAACCAGACAACTCAGTCATATGTAGTGATTCAGCTGCAGCTTTAACTACAATAAGAGAAATCAAATCCAAGTTCAGACCTGATATATTGGCTGAGATTTATCAAACATTATACAAAAAAAATGACTGTACCAGAACATAGACTATAGTTTATGTCATTTCAATTTTTTGCTATTTCACTATTCTGTCTGGTTTATGGAGGAAGTTTGTCAAGTGACGTAATTCCTGTCCTATAAAGTACATGAATGTAGTGATCTATGTAGAAAACTTCAGGTATTTAACAGCTGCTACACTAAGGCATCAGAGGCCACAAACTTTTGATAATTCTCAAAAATATAAAACACACTGGCATGTGGCATGAATCCCTTAGCGCCCCCGAACCCCCCATTACGTCATTTGGGAATTCCCATTGACATGAGTATGGGATTTCTTTCTTTTTTCAGTCCCTTAGTCCCTCTAATCAGTTGAGACGAGGGTAACTACACAGATTCTTCCGGTTCAGTCTTTGATAACGAAAATATGAAAATTGCCTAAATTTTGCATTTTGTAGTCATGGAAACTGGATTTTTCTTGTTCAAAAACCCATAATAGGGAAAAAACACAGAATTATAGTTTAGGGACAACAGTAAACGGTGAATGGCTGTATTTGTATTTTTAAAATGTTGTTACATACATCAATAACTTTAAAAAGCTCCGTTTTTCATTTTTAGACTTTAGTTTCAGAATAGGAAATCGATTTGAGACGAAGGTACAAGGATTCTTTCATCCAGTGCAATAATTACTCACTTCAAATAATGAAGCTGTTCAGACACATGGACGCGGCTGGAGAAACAGTTTTTACTCTGTGTATAATATTCCATAAGTAAAGTCCAGTTTTGGACTATATAGCCTAACAAAACATATATCACTGTCAAAAGGAACATCAATAGCAAACAGTAGAGGGCAGCGATACGCTATTTTAGCATCTAGTCTGTCTAATTCAAAGAAGAAAAAGAAAACAGACTGTAATGAAAAAACCACACTTTGTATCCTCTGCATCACACAAACAGTTATTGCATTTTTGATAAACTCATATTGTATAACCTTGAACATGTAACATCTGTGCTCATTATGTTTGACACTGGATCAGAGTAGGGAGTAGCATCATCTTGGACAAGCTACAGTTCTTTTATAATTAGTTTGATAGCTTTGATGACATCCAGCACTGCACCCCACTCACATTCTGATATGTTTACCAGACTCCTTGTCTATAAAAGGTATGTGCACTTTGTAACCGACATCAGTCTGCAATTACACTCTGTTGTGACTGTATGCTGATCAGGAAAGAGTCCCGACAGGTTTAGTAGAAACCTGGAGCTGCACTGATGAGTCCACCTTAAAGAGAGTTCACTGTTATCACAATAGTGTGTGGAAGAATGATTACTGGGTTATAATATTGTGTGAAGTAAGACTCAGAAAACACGCATAGAAAACGTAGATAATTCCTCTGTTCTGATTCCTTTCTGGGTTCACTAACATTGATTAGTTTTCTGATATTCTTAACGGGTGTACTTTGGAGATTAGTTGAAGACATAACTTAAATCTGTCTTTTAATCTGCCAGAATGGGTAGTGTTAACAGTAGAAATCAAACAAAGGATAGATATGATAATGTGGACCTGTCCGCTCCTAAAATAAACTACATGAGAGTGAACTATAGTGATTCATCTGTGAAACAAATCAACATTTGGATTACTGAATCTAGCTTTCCGAGCACAGAAAGTTTCAGTATCAGACAGCTAAATCAGCTGAGAGAAAGACTGCAGGAGAAGGAAAAAGAGACTGAGAATAAAAAAGGCAAAAGTAAGTTCATAGCAGATTGGAAAGCTTTTAGTTTATGGATGAAAGAAGCACAAAACAGGGACAGGAGACCACAGGCAGGGATAGGTAGGATCATATCTGTGTCTCAGTGTGTCAAAATGCAGGATTCTGAACTCGACTGGGTGCCGCCCAGGAGACGCATCGACCCGCCGCAACAACAAGATGAACAGCAGCCCGAGCTCGTCAGACGCCTTATCCACGGCCAAGAGCACCACCGCCACATAACTCTGACTTTCCTCCATCTCCGGTTCCCCTCATCTACCCTGATACATCTGTCTTACCAGGACAAAGCTGCCTCTCCTTCTCATACCAGGTCTGGTCTGGTATTCAAAGGATCTCAAAATCCATCCATCATCTCTATGAATCCATTCATCACCCTCCCATCTCCAGTGAGAACTGACACAGAGGGAAACATGCACCGGATCCTGAATCTCCCCACGATTTAGGTAGCAGGTGCAGATGGACATGCGATGTTAATCCACAGACCATGGACTATGGAGGACAATAAACAGGCAATGACTCACCTTTCATCACCATCAGATGGAGGTGGCGCCAAATTTGCTGCTGAACTGATTGTGTTTGCAGAGAGTTTCGCCCAACAAGCTCTGAACTGAGACGGCTCCTGGTGGTAAAGATGGGCAGTAACTGGGCCAAGATCTCAGCAGGATATCCAGAGAGTGATGTGAGACTGGCTGACCCCGACGGCGCATAATGACAGCACAGCCTATAGAGTTCACATCACAGATCTCTGTGAGCGCATCTAAGCAGCTTTCCCTGTGAGATTGGACATGAGCAAAGTATCCTCATGTAAACAAGAAGATGATGAAAGTGTTTGCAACTATCTCACTGGTCTGACAGAAGTTCACAACACACACAGCAGCCTGACACCTCCAGCTGACCTGAATAATAATGCTGTTACAGTATGGGAAGCACATTTGAGAAACAGCTTCCTAAATGGACTGAAACCTGATATTTCCAACATGGTGAAACATATATGCATCACCTGGGACTCATGGAAGCACATGCTGTGCACGCTGAGAAAATCCTCAAAGAAAGCCAGAAGAGGAAAGGAGAAAAGAAAGAGAAAGATCTCCACATGGCTGCATCGACTATGTTCCAAGGACATGCCAGAGGGCGCGGACACGGCCGCAGCAGAGGTGGACTTAGAGGGGGCCGTGGAGGACGACGCACGACTGATCCAGATGCTTGTTTTCACTGTGGCGAGAGAGGACACCGGGCCAAAGAAAAATCCAACTTACAAGCACAAGGCCGATCGACTCGGGGCGGCAGCCCGGGAGGGGGAGGAACCGGCACCTTTGACCACACTGACGCACGATGAGAGACAACCTACACATCAGATGGGTGATTGCACCACACACACACTGATTGATGATGCCAAAGCTCAGTTAGAGAAGAAGCAGGAAACACACAGCCTGTAGGCACATATGCTAAATACTCAACTGAAGCTAATGCAGACATGCCGACACACACACTCCTTGTACATGGTAAGCATGTAACATTTCTTGTTGATCTGGTGCAACACACTCTGTTATTAGACACGTTTTCAACACCTCTAAAGATGAGAGGAAGATACGTGAAGTCTGTAGGGGCGTCAGGTGACACAGTTCTGGAAAAATCCATTATCATGCTCTGACGATGTTACAGGCAAATTTAAGCTTTCATTTTTGCTGTCAAACTGTTGCCCAATCAATCTAATGGGACGAGTTGTGATGTGTTTATTGGCTATTTGTCTTGTTTCAACATCAAAAGGGGTTATTGTTATTGGAACAAGTGAACTTGAGTTCTCTGACACTCACATATTTGTGAAATACAGCCCTGACACGCTGCTTTATGTGTATGAATGGAAGCTCTGCACATCAGCTGTGACTTCCGTAAACACTGCTCTTGTTGATAACGCGTGCTCACATTCAACACAGACTACATGCAACCACAAGATCTACACTGCACTGCACACATACATGAAGGGAGAGATGCAGAGTTTGAGAAAAGATGGTTCAAAGAAGGTTGCCTGAGAGAAAAGCTAACGTTAAGTTCTATGTTTGGGAATAAACACAGATGTGCTCTTTCAGTGACTTTGCCTGAACAAACAAAGCCAAAGCAGATTGATGAATCTTCACTATAGTTCCCTTTCAGTGATTCAGGGTCGGATTCTCTGTTTGAGGTTCCTGAATTATACCCACACATGTCACTTGCCAAATACAGGGAAGGAAAATGGCAGGATTTGTGAATGTGAAAATGCAGAAATATTGAATTTGTTAAATCTGATCGTTATGTTCAGTATAATCCTGTTTTTGAAGGATTATCAACAAAAATAGATCAGTTCAATTGATACCAGACACACAACACACATCTGCATACATGCATGACACCTGTGACGTCACAATCAGCCCAGCCCTACAGGAGGTCCCAAAGACTCTGTGGGCCCAAAGCAAACATGTGTTGATGATTTAATGATCTGTGCTCTAACTCAAGCTCAGTGTGAAAAAGACACAATTACACTGTTGAAACATTTGGCTAAAGAAGGTCATAAAGCTAGCTTTTCTAAATTGCAATTTGTGCAACAAGAAGTGACATTTTTGGGTCATGTGATCACATCTGAGGGCAAATCCCTCTCCCAAAAGAGAATAAAAGCAGTTCAAAACATTTCAAAACCAATTACAAAGAAACAAGTCATGTATTTTACAGGAATGTGTTCTTATTGCAGATCGTTCATTCCCAACTATGTTGTCCTCGAGGCGCCCCTGAGCACAATCGTACATGGGCGAGGCCTGCAGGCACACAGTAAGGTGACATGGACTGCTGAAGCAGAAAAAGCATTTGTTGACTTGAAACTTGCTCTTCAAACGACTCCGACTCTTGGATTACCTGATCCAAGTCGACCTTTCACACAGACTGTTGACGAAAAGGGAGGATGCATGACTTCAGTGCTGCTCCAGGACCATGGAGGCAGACAGACACCTGTAGCTTACTTTTCCTATAAACTTGACCCTGTAGCTGCAGAACTTCCTACATGTCTGAGAGCTGTCTGAGACATAGTGGGGTATTCTGACCTGACTTTGCTTGTTCCACATGCTGTTTCACTGATTTTGCTCAAACAGAAAACATTTCATCTTTCTGCAGCAAGATGGCTCCGTTACAACACTGTGTTGCTTGAAATGCCTAACATCACTGTGAAAAGATGCAATGTTTTAATCCTGCAACTCTTCTCCCCACAGAAGGTGACGGAGGAGAACACAACTGTGTTGCCACAATAACTGAAGTTTGCTCCCCCAGTCCAGATTTGCAAGAAACACCTTTGCAAAATCCTGATGTTGAACTGTTCATGGATGGATCAGCATCACGCAATCCTGACACAATCAATCAATCAAGTTGGTTTCTCTGTGGTAACTGCACATGACACTCATTGCTAAACCACTTCCTGCTTCACTGTCTGCACAGGCAGCAGAGTTAACATCTGTCATCGAAGAATGTAAACTGACAAAGGACAAAAAAGTGAATATCTATACAGACAGTAGATATGCTTTTGGCATTGTGCATGATTTTGGCACAATTTGGAAACCTATTGCACACCACACTCTTGTGTCACAACTGCTGGATGCTGTTCTACTCCCAAAACAGGTTGCTGTGTGTAAATGTGAAGCTCAACAGGGTCTTCTTTCCCCGCTGATTCTGCCAAGCCCGTTCCCTTGGCTGTGGTTTCGCTAGATAGTAGGAAGGGACAGTGGGAATCTCGTACATCCATTCATGCGCGTCACTAATTAGATGACGAGGCATTTGGCTAACTAAAGAGAGATGTAATTGGCCCCCGCCGTTTAACCCACGCTTTATAGAATTTCTTCACATTGACATTCATAGCTGGGCGGGACTGCACCCCCAGGTTCCGTTAGGAGCTTGGGGTATCCGTTCTTCCGACCGTATGGACGCCTCACGGCTGGCCCTCCGGAGACTTCTCTTAGACCGTGAGGGGACCGGCATCACCATAGAACATGGCTATCCAGTCCATCTCTATTTCGTACTGTTTACCGTCATACGTCGACGTGGACCCGCTAACCATCCACGCGTCATCCATAGTTTTCGACGACTCCCGCGAATAGGAATGGCCCAAGTCCCTTGCACTACTTCAAGCATTCAGAGGCTGTTCTACTATCTGGCCAAGATCTTGAACATCTTGCACATATCTATCGCCTGCAGGAGCGCCCTCTTGCTGAGAATGGCAGCGACTTTGGTGGCCCTTGTCTTCCGCATGCCCATCAGCTCAAGTACCCTGAAGTTACCCTGGTGCCACTTCCCTCTAGCTCTGAGAGGGAACCCGGCCACCTCGACGGTCTTTACCCCTGGGTAAAGACGCGTCACCGCCCCTCTGAACTTCATGTACTTGTCCACCTTCCGTTTCTCCGCATCTGATGGTGTGCAAGGTGACTTTTCGAAACAGATAGTCACATCAAGAATCAAGGCAACCTGGTCCCGGATCATGATGAGGTCCGGCACTCCCTGTGTACCGTCTCCAGACTGAAGTCTCTTTTCCCTCATCACGCGAGTCTTCACCCTCCTTCTGGAGGAACACGCACACCTTGTTGTGGCTGGCCATGCGGTTCCTCTTGAGCTCCGCACAGTTCCCAATGATATATTGCACGGTCTCCTTTTCTTGTTGACAAAGTCTGCACTGTTGCGACTCCTTGGGCCCCCTTCCTCTCGACAGCAGCGAAAGGGTAGGGAGTGTGTTCGTACGGAGTTGCAGTGCCATGATCAATTCCGATTGGGTAAGCCGATGCTTCTCGGGATCCTGGGTCCAGCTGTTGGAAATCTTGTCGCTCTTGAACACGACCGTTCCCACGCCCTGCTTGATCAACTCACACCACCTATCGAACGCAAACGATCTCCACGCCGACGTGCTCGCCCTGCTGACATCGATTTGGTCCAGGTCCGGCCTACTGGTCTTGTCCGGCCTGCCCCCATCCCGCAGCACCTGCCGCCAGAGCTGCCATATCCGGGACACTGGGATGGAGGCTCTGGAGATCGTCCTGGTGCAGTCATCTGTCGAGTTGTATAGAGACAACAGCCTCCTTAGCTGGATTGCCGGGATCTGGGCAGCTAATCTCATGATACCAAGTCCTCCATCCACACATCTGCTGTACAGCAGCCCGTCGGTGGTGAACGGCTCCAGGTGGAGCCATTTCTTCACCTGTGTCCGAATGTCCCTGTCACACTCGTCCAACGCTGTCTGGGAGGCCGAGCCGTGGTCCGCGACGTACACCATCCGTGGGATAGCGTACGTTCTCAAAAGCTCGACCTTCTGAGATGGTTTCAGGGGGGCCTTGGATATCTTGTCCGTCATGTCTTTTATTGTATCTCTCAGTGGGGGTTTCAGGATCCCTTTCCAGGGATTTATCTAGATGCCCAGATACTTCTTTCCTCTGCTGCTCCTTCCTGTCCCCGGCACCAGGCAACTCTGGTTGTATGAAACAAGACAGAGAAGAACTGATATGGGTGAAATTCATGATAATACTTTATCTGTAAGAGTCCTGTATTGTTATTTTTTCCACTTCACGTTGACCTGGGGTCCGTTTCACAAAGCAGGTTCAACAAACTCTGAGTCTAATCCTGAACTCTGAGTTGATCTACTCTGAGATAAGAAACTCTGAGTTTCCGGTTTCAGAACAGCTGATTTGAGTCAGTTCAATCAACTCGGAGTCGTTTCACCTTGAGTTAAGCGCGTGCACCACAACTATAAAAAGCCAGCATCAATGGAGCCCCGATTCGACGAGTCACCATGGCAACGGGGAAGAGGAGGGCGGCGTTTTTTACCCCGCTAGAACTGGAAATCTTAATTCGCTCATACGGCGAGTTTCAATACATTTTCAAAAGAAGTGCAACACCGCTGCAGCTGCGAAAGAGAGGGAGAACATTGCTGCTCGGGTCAATGCGTAAGTTTAAATGTGGTCCTTTGCAATCACAATATTACAGGGGGAAACTGCTTGAATGGTATAGCCTATTAATTTATTTCATTTAGGTCCAATCCGGCTGGGGAGAAGCGCACCTGGTAGCAGCTCAAGATGAAATATAAAAACATTGTTCAAACAGGTGAGACCTCGGCATAATCTCATGGGGGAACCTCATTTTCATCATGTTTTACATTGTAAAGTAAATATTAAGTGGCTGTTTGACTGTGCAGTTGTTTTATCCCCAACATAATGCTGGTTTGACAAACACAAATGTCTTCTCATCTACATCATGTTCTGTTAAATAATTAATCCTATTTAAACTAACACAGACTTCTACTCAGCCAACAGAAAGAAGGCAGATGCCCGTAAATCGGGTGGTGGTCCAGCACCGCCACCTCTAACAGAGGCAGAGGAGCTGGCCCTAAGCCAGAATGTAGGAAGGCCAGTGGCTGAGGGAATCCCTGGAGGGAGCTCATCCTCTGAGCCCACCCCCCAAGACACAAGTGCCTTTATAAAATGTAATATGCCTAGGCCTATATATCTTTTTTTAGCCTATTCATACAAATATTTATTTCCCTTTCATGTCTTTTTTTTCTTTTGTCCCAACAGATTCTGATGGTGCTATATGCCTGGTGGATCCCCCTCACGCCACAACAGACCTTGTAACTGTAAGTAGGCAATACTCCAAAGATTTAGCCAAATGGTAGTTTAAGTATACTGAAACATATCACTCATCTAGGATGAAGAGGACGAGGAAACTGTTTCTGCTGCCTTTACAGAGGGGGATACAGAAAGGCCTATAGAGGTAACATCTTGATATGTTACTGATAGTTCTCTTCCCATTCACATTTCTTACCATTCTGGTGGAAAATAGAGTGACATTTCTAGAGTGAGTATTTACACATTCTCATCCTTTTTAACAGAGCATGGCTGGGCAGCAGCAGGAGGGTCTCTCAACTTCCACTGCACAGATTGACACAGTGAGATAGATGTTCAGTAAACACCAGAGGTTCATTCTGTGGAATTCATGTGCAACTGTATAATTTAATGTCCTCCTTATGTATTCCTAGTTACCAGTAAAAGAAGTTTACGGAATACACCTGCAGAAAAAAATACAGAAAACTGACAAAGAAATGCAGTATTTGGACCACCAGATTAGGAAGGCAGATCTGGAAATTGAAATACTGGAGCACAAGCTAGAGGTGGGTGCATGGTCACAGGTGAATTATGTTGATTCTGTTTACTATTGGAACATTAACTAAACTAGCTTTTGTATTTGTAGGAAATAAAGAAGACCAAATGAAATGTGTATTATGTCTTTATTTGACTGCTGTGGTGGTGGTGATGATGGTGACTTAAACTCTAAAGTGATTATGGCATATGGTGTCTCTGACTGCTCTGCTGTCCTGGATAGCTGGCAGGTGGATGGGGTCATCATCAGGGTCTTCAATTTGTAGGGCAGGGTGTTGCTCTCCTCTAATAGTGGCAATATTATGAAGAACAACACATGCCACAATAATATCACAGGCCCTCTAAGGGGTCACCCTGAGGTGACGTAGGCACTGGAAACGGGCTTTCAGCAGGCCTTTGGTCATCTCCACCCAGGCTGTCGTACTGCAGTGAGCCCGGTTGAAGTTCTGTTGGGGGCCTGGTTCAGGGTCAGGGTAAAGGGTCAGCAGCCTAGGTTGGCATAGTTAATCCCTGTCACCCAGCAGAAGGCCATCAAACTCTCCTGTAATGTATAGTGGATACATTAGAGTGTATTAAAGGAGGGAGACAAGTGAATTATATTGTGCAAAACTTTAGGCTGCTTACCACGTTGCAGTCTGTTGCTCAGGTTAGACTTGCGATATATCCTCGAGTCATGAACAGACCCAGGCCACTTGGCCTCCACATTGGAAATGATGTATGCAGCATCACATATGATCTTGACACTGCAGAGAATGACAGATGTTAGTTGAACTATGATGCAGTCTTTAACATTTTGAAACAGTAGTCAATCTAAATGTACCTGTACATTTATGCTGTGAATGGACTTCCTATTCAAATAATCGGCTTCATTACGTGAGGGAGCCATGATGGGAATGTGTGTGCCATCTATGCAGCCAATCACACTGGGAAATCTTAAAAGAAACTAAAATTACTAATCCCAGTCTGAGGTTGCAGCACAATGTTATTAACAGAATATAACTTAAAATTAAAGCTGCAAGCAGCGTTGAACGGGCCCTCGCGCCTCCGCGGATGTCGGGCTGCGGTGCAATCGAAGGGCTTCTGTCACGGGCATGTAGATGTCTTCAGACCCAGGCTGTTTTCAGACAGTGCAAGAAGGAGATATACTTCACTTCCTTTGTCCTCTATTTTGCCTGCTGCTGGGGCTGCTTTGCTGAAATTTCATAGGGGGCTCTATTCAGCCAGTTTGCATCACTGATGGAATATTGTCATGTAGACGTGTTCAGGCCGGGAGTCTTATCAAACATGTAAAGTTTGGTGCAGACTGGAGCATTTACAATAAAGTTATAGCAACTTCCTCTGTCATGGCGAAACATCAAATCTCAACGGTGTGAGGATGACAATTTTCTGCAGGGTGAGACATGTCTGTCTTGCTCACACCTGTGGCATCAAAATTATGCAAGTTTTGGGCCCATTCACTTGAATTTCAATTAGTAAATTGAAAACTCTTGATGAGTTTGTGTGTAAAACAAATTACTTTCCTAATTTTCATCAAGTCTATTTTTAGAAAAGGAAAGAATTTTAACCCACATGACCTGGTCAAAGTTTGACTGAAATGTGTACTGTCAGGTGTGTAGAGACAATAAGTAACTGCAGCTGGACACAGAAAAATACTCATATATTTGAATGGAGAGTGTGAGCGAACCACTAGGTGTTTGGGCCCTAATAAGGGAAAAACTGCAGTACAGAGCTACAACTTTTAGTTTTGATGTACTTTATCACTAAACTGTCACTCTCACTCCATTTTTTCCCTTCCCCTCATAGGTCATCCCCACTATTGAATTATACATATAAGACCTATAATTATTGTAAAATAAATGATAATAACACCAAACTTCATACAAAGTTTGTATAATGTACTCTATGTATATAGGCCTTTCTGCTGTATCCTACAAAAATGAACTGCATTCAACCCCCACATCAGTGGCGGCTGGTGACTCAAATAATTGGGGAGGACAGGAGGAAAACCAACGTGGAATCTTACAACATACCGCATCAAACTATATCATTGTCCCCCACCTGATGACATCAGAGGGGTGGGGGGCAATTTTATATGCCAATAAAACAATTTGCTTTTAAAAACAAAAAACCCCTGAGTGGTGTAAAGGCTGCGTCTTTAAAGACATTTAGCATATACATATTGTTTCTAAACAAAGAAGAGCTCATTTTAGCCATGCAAGAAGGGAGATCAAAATATAAAAAAGAATATTTGGTTGAAATAAACCATTACCAAATCTCAGTATTATTTACAACATAATTTTTCTCTCTTCTTTGGAGAAGACAGGTAAAATGATGCTCCAAGGTAGGACGGCCTCCCTAATCAATCAACAACCAGAATGCAATATTGACATCGAGTTGGTCCAATGATAGTTTCCAAAATTCATCTTCAATTCTCTCCACTGTAAGGCAGAGTAGCAGCAGTATATAGCTCCTTGCAATAGCCAATGCAACAGCTGGCTTGTTGTAGCAGCCTGAGGGACTCTTATACATCCATGGAAGGACCGTTAAGGACTGTTGTTAAGCTAATGGGAGAAATTATCTGGACTGGGCAGCGCAGCAGCAGCAGGACACCGCCAGGGAGCGGCTGGAGAGAGAAAGAACTGGAGAAACAACCAGGAGAGTTAGCTTGTTTGTCATTGTTGCTAATGATATCAGACTGGTTAAGCAGCAGCCATAAAGTTCTGTTAACTAACAAAAAAGATGACCAACAGCCACAAATGGATGTTATGACATGAATACTTCATCTCCATGATAGAAAGAAGAAGACATCAGATAACGTGAGTCAGATACAGCTTCTCTCTCTCTCTGTCTCTTTGGTCTCTAATTTCATCTCGGATGGTTAAATGTCTCTCTGTGTGGCTGTTGTGTGAATTTATCTCCTTAACAAGAGTGCAGCAGAGATATATATAATGTGCTCTGGGTAGTTTGCTTGTTGAAGTTACAGTGAGCTGTCTGGACTCACTCATTCATGTGGAATTGATCCCGTTTTTAATTGAGTGGTTGTTCAGTCATCTGTTGATGTTGTATGATTAGTGTGCAGGAGGTCTGGCTGCTTGCTTCTGACAGTTTCTTTAGTTCACTTTCAAGCTGAGCCATATATTAAGTAATAAGCTTAAAGTAATGTTGAAGAAAATCACTCAAGTCCTTGTTCAAAGTATGCTGTGGTGGAAGTGGTTTAATAGCATTCCGGGAATGCGGTGAGCTTACTGACACAGAGCTGGTCTGATACAGTAGACTGACCCAGAGCAGAAGAAATTATTTTATACCGTAAGGATCAAAGCAGTGATCAACAAATGGTGAACAGAAGATAGGAAGGGAGGGCATTTGCATACAATATCAAGGCAAATCAAGGGGCAAATACAGGAGGGGTCAAATCAGCAGGGGTCAGGAGGTAGGGGGGACACAACTGGTGTATGTTCGATCAAAGGGTTGTCTCAGACGTCACCTGATCATCAAGTCTCCAAACCAAATGTGTATTCTTCTTCAATTATCAAGTCTGCTCCCAAATGTGTATTCTTCTTCAATCCACGCTTTTTTTATGTAGCCATAGTCTACTCAGTCGAAATCTATTTCAATTTTAAACAAAAAATCTGAATTTTCCACCTCCATGGGTAGAATAGGTTGAGTTGCAGTGGTGTAAATGATTTTAGTGGTTGTTTGATAAATGAGTTACAAATGGATTTAAGACAGGTGATCAAAAGGCTAATAACAGTCTAGATTCCAAATCCAAGCAAGACAAATTCAAAGATTACATAAATTAATGCTCCTAATTTTTCTTCAAACCAATCAAACAGACCAGTGGTGACAGGGTTATGCAACGATTTGGCAATATTATTCAAGTGGTTAGTTATCTCTTGTATGGTGGCATTGTGGTCACGTATGAAAGTACAACATTCAGCTCCAATTAGTGCACAGGTTCTTCCTTGAGAAGCCAGTAAATAATCCAATGCAGCATGATTTTGTAAAGTCATCATTCTAACAGCAGTCATTTCTTGTGAGGGCATGGACATGCCTTTTGCAGTAGTGTTTGCAAGGTCTTCAGCCAAATGAGAAAGGTCTCTTATTTGATCCAAAGCCGCCATGACTCTGTAACTTGGAATGAGAGCACCGAAAAATCTTGTCCATGGTGTTTGTGTGTCTGTGTACAAGTCTCTTTTAACATTGCGTGCTTCAGGTGGCACAGTAAAGACTCTCATGGCTTGTATCACATGATCCAGACCGCATCTTCCAGACCATCCGGTAAAAATTCATAAGCTTTCATGCCACAAATCCAGTATACACCCTTTGGTAGTGGTATAGAACAATGACCGATCATTGTAGCAAGGTGATTATAATCATCAATGGGGTCTGATGATGGCTGTTGTTTTAGAGGCACATTCCTTTTTGACTTATCAGTGAGTTCTTCTGTTGAATTGTAAATTGTGTCACATTTGGATGTTCCTAAGTGAATAGTTCCTTTACCTTCAACACACCATTTTAATGTCTTTGGAACCATTGTGAGGGTGAGAGGGTTCAGGAGTCTTGCAGGAATAATTGTTGATTTGAGGTGGGTTGGGACAGGCACAGTGTTCGTAGGTTGAGTTAAAGTGTATTATGTGGCAGGTGTCACAGGAAGTAATGTGCAAGGCCATCAATGGAAGTCCGTCTGAAAAACAAAGCTACAACCTGACCAGTTAAAAATAAAATAAAACAAGCTGAATACAAGCCAAATTAAAGTTCTCTCTGTCTTTGCTAAGGCTTCCAGTGAAATGCAGATTATAAACAACATGTTCATGCTCATGAACGTTAATGTGAAGCAACCACCTTTTTGAATATCACCGTTTGGGTTTAGCCAAAACACTTTCCTGTTGCTTCATTTGTCCTTCATCTGTCCTGTCACCATGACGATGTGTTTCTTTGGCTTCTCTAAACAGGCATCAACATGCCGATGGCTTTTTATCTTCATCAACGTGCCTCAGTGTTTCAGCATAAAAAGGAACATATCATGCTGTAGCAATAATGGTTAATCAGATATGAAATATTCAGTTTAGACTGGCAGTTTGGAGACACACGTGGTTTTTTAGTTCATATTGATATCAGTAACTGACAGATGTTATTTCATCAGAAGCTCAGATAACCTGGAATAACATGTAAATGTATATCATTGCTTCACATTACATTGCATTGTATTCTGTTAAGATACAGAAGAGAAGATATGTTGCAGATTATATTTAAGGACCAGTGGAGATACTGATGCTTGTTGCATTGAACCTTTGTCCAGACATTTTACTGCCTAGTTCATAATACATGTGCTCGATTGGAAGAGCAAACAGAACTGAAGTGAAATATGAAATACTTTTGTCTTCACCTGGTTAATAATGAGAATATTTGTTTTATGACCAGATTGTTGTGAGAATGTGTTTCAGGCTGGTTTCTCTGAGCTGCAGGTTTAGTGTTTTTCATACTTTTCACCGTCCAATTGGTGACGTATCAGTTTTTGGGTCATGGAACAGATCTATGTTTTGGGACTTTAAGCCCACGTAGCTCTGTAGTGTTTTTTGTTTGTATTTGGTCTGCTGGTATTTAAGGCTTTCTTGAGCCTGCTTGTGTTTTTGGTTGTCTGTTTGCACTGTTTCCCTCCTGTCTTCCTGTGCTCTTCCCCAGCCTGCTTTTCCCTCACACCTGTCCTGCATTCAGCCTCGTAGGCCCTGCCCTTTTCTCAGTGTTTTCCCCAACCTATCAGCTTCTTTCCTGTTCTCCTGTTTCATCTCCTCATTAACCTCACTTGAGTTTCTCAGCCCATCTCCCCACCTGCACCTCATCTCCTCGTTAGTTCATTTAGTATTTCAGTCTTGTGTTTTAGTTCAGTCTTGTTGGATCATTTGTAGCTCAGTTTTGTTCTGTCCTGTTCAGTTTTGCTTTGCCTGCATTTCTGAGACTTAATAAAGATAATTCTTCAGTTCCTGTGCCTGATGTCTCCTGCATTTGGGTCCATCTGCTCTGCTACTATGAACTCCTGTACTAAAAGTGAACTTTATAAATGTAGAAAAACAACAGTCAGTCACTTTTTAAATCAATTTAATATGATTTATTTCTGGCTTCAGGTTTATTTCTCCCAAAAAAGAACAACTCTGCTTGAAACATCTTGATATTTCAGTAAAAGCAATAAGTAGTAAATCATCAGAAATTGTTCTGGGCTGCTGTTTTTATTCCAGATCATCTTCATCCAGGACTTCAAATCTGTGATTGGCTGAGAATTCTGGCCCACACCTCAATCTTTCCTGTGGTGCAGAGAGGCAGAAAGAAAGGATAAAACACTTAACACTTATTTTAACACTTTAATGTCCTAAAATTAAAAGCATGATAAAAACAAAACCTGGATTTTTTCACCTATTTTCACTTTTATTTGAATACAAATATAAATAATTTTGCTACAAATATAAATACTGGGCTCTCTGCACATCACTAGTAAGAATACAATTCAACATGTAATTTTCAATAATAAATGAATAATGAATGAATATTTACTTGGCTTTAAATTGAAGAATTGAGGGAATTTTCTGTTTTTCCCTAAATTCAGTACCAAATTATATTTTTCTTTCCAGGATACTTGCATGGAAGTAATTAGGACCATGAAATAGTGTGAACCAATCCTTGGCTGGAAAAGTTCAGTTAATATAGTATTTTGTTTTTATGGTTCCATAGCCTTCAAATAATTTCAGAGAAAATGGAGACTGTTTAACTGGAACACTTCTAATTAATTAATTCCAATTTTTTAGCCAGCAAAACCTAAAGTATTTTAGTAAGTGCACAACAGGTCAGTTGATCATGCAAAAATGTGAAATTTGTCAACATGGTAAAAATGAAATTCATCACATCCTGCAAGGTTTGAAACTATTTTGATTCTCCAGACCTTCTAACTATAGCACACTATGTACTCGTAATATATCACATTTGTTAACCCAGCAGATTTTAACAGCTAATTCTCACCTCATTTATCTCCTTTTTGAGCCACGGGAGATTTGGGTTGAGACACATAGTTCTGCCACTGTCGGTTATAATCCTAGAAACAGGAAACAGAGAAATGAAACAATTAGACATTTTTACCTGAATGTTGGCTGATGCTTCTATCCACAACACCTTATTAAACATTAGTCCCACTGTGTTTTTTTTATTAAATATTGACTTGAAGAGAGCCCAGTATTCCTCTGTTGTTGTTACAGCAGTGTCTTAAGTGTCGAATATCAGACAAACATTTATCATTTGACAGATTCCTTCATGCAACCAAACCTGAATGAAGCTCAAGTATCCTGTAATACAGTATATTTAACCATGAAACAGCTATGATTTCATGTCACTGAGTGGTGTTCTGGTATCATAAAGTTCTTCTCGACTAGTTTTCCAGCAGATTACAGTAATGACATCAGAGAGAGATGAATACAGATTTATTCAGGTTTAGTATGTTTAAAGACATGTTCAAAAAAACATGCTACACTTACACGAGGGCATGGTGCCGGCAATGAGGTCGTGGATGCTGTTCATAACACGCCTTGATTGGCCCAATAGAAGTCTTCCTTGGAGCACTGCTGGCTGCACAGCAGTCATGTTCCACAACATGAGCTGTGCCAGACCATCACACACAGAGAGGGAGTTACTGTGAATCAGTTTTTTACTCATCAATACAACAAACATGACACACTGTTACACACTGGGAGGTACCCAGACAACGTGATCGGTCCAAGATTCAACACTAATACTTCTTTATTCATATAGACATCAGGCTGTGATTCATTTCTAAAGGGGTTAAAAACTTAGAAACGTAGGTCTTTCCCAGCTTGCAGTTTTTATTGAAGCAAGACTCTACATCTGCAAGGGGCTGCATAAAGGGCCAGT
This sequence comes from Thunnus maccoyii, assembly GCF_910596095.1. Taxonomy (NCBI): domain Eukaryota; kingdom Metazoa; phylum Chordata; class Actinopteri; order Scombriformes; family Scombridae; genus Thunnus; species Thunnus maccoyii. The sequence goes on along the minus strand of NC_056536.1, from coordinate 478,081 downwards.
ATAAGATCAATAAGGAGCTTTTAGCTGTAAATCATACAAAGATATTCCAGTAGAGTCCAAAAATATAAATATAGACCTTTAAATTGTCACTGTTGTTGACTTCTCGTAATCAAATTATATTACTATATTTATTGTTTCTTCTGTTGATTTTTACTGTCAATCAATCTAACTTTATTTGTATAGCACCTTTCATACAGGTCAGTGCAATTCAAAATGTTTCACAGATCTCACATTGTAAACAAATGTAAACAGTAGAACAAGCACTATGAAACTATGTTTGAAAATGTGCTAAATAGATGAATACATAAATAAACAATAGTAATAATAGTTGTTTTTACAAACTGTACACTAAATGCTATTGTGTGCAGCAGTCTATAGGTCAGAGGAAAACCTTTCATGTGCAGTACTACATTACTGTGCAATGTTCTATAAAAACATGAGATATTTCTCCTTATGTTTGTTGCATTAAGCACAAATTCATAATGACATTGCAGAACAATAGTTTGTTGACTAGTATAACTTCATTACTCTGTACTTAAAGCCGGTGACAAATTAATTGTGAGAAGGACGCATAAATCAATGACTAATTCATAGTTTTAAAGATAGAAGATTAGAGATAAAAGGATATTGAATTATTAAGTGGCAATTTTAACAATTGTTTCTTTATCATAGCTTTTTGAAAAAAAATCAAATTAGTTGTATTAGAACTTAAAACTGAAAAGGCTAATAATTATTCCACTTTTATACTCTAAACTCTACAAATTAGACGCATTTTCTTGCAAAATAATAAATAGAAGCAGGTTTTTACTTTACCTCCAGAAGTATAGTCTGATTTTTTCATTCTTTTTTTCTTATTGGTTTACTTAACAGAATATACAAATGGATAATATTAATGTTAATAGAAAAATTGACAAAATATCATCTACAGCATGTTTTACACTTGTTATGCTAGTAGCAAATTTTTACTGTATATCCAAAAAGTCAAAGGCGACTGAATTTGTTTCAGATTCTTGAAAATATCTTCAAGAATTTAAAACAAGTCCAGTTGCTCTTGACTTTTTGAATCTACACCAGTGGAGGCTGGTCCATAGAGGCAGAGGAGGTTCATCCTCCATTTTTTGAGAGGCAAAAGGGAGATCAAAATATAAAAAAGAATATTTGGTTGAAATCAACCATTACAAATCTCAGTATTATTTATAAAGTATTTTTTCTCTGTTCTTTGGAAAAAATCTATTACTGAAATTCTGTTTAAAATGTTTCAACAGTGACACCTGCAGGGCAGGAGGAGAAAGGGCAGTGTGTGAAGTGGAGGGGGGGCAATTGGTGGAGGTGGAGTGGGGGACAGAGGAGGACGGGTGCCTGCTGTCCTCCGCAGGGCGGGATCTCTTACATTGGACTTAATGTATTTCATTTTTTTTCATGCTAATCTATGATTGGCCATGACACGTAAAATGACGCTCCAAGGGAGGCTGTCCTCCCTAACCAATCAACAACCAGAATGTAATATTGACATCAAGATGGTCCAATGATAGTTTCCAGATTTCTTCTTCAATTCTCTCCACTGTAAGGCAGAGTAGCAGCAGTAGATAGCTCCTTGCGTTAGCCAATCCAACAGCTGGCTTGTTTTGGCAGCCTGAAGGACTCTTTATACATGAATGGAAGGACTGTTAAGGACTGTTGTTAAGCTAATGGGAGAAATTATCTGGACTGTGTAGCGCAGCAGCAGCAGGATGCTGCCGGGGAGGCTGGAGAGAGAAGCAACCGGAGAAACAACCAGGAGAGTTAGCTTGTTTGTCATTGTTGCTAATGATATCAGACTGGTTAAGCAGCAGCCATAAAGTTCTGTTAACTAACAAACAAGATGACCAACAGCCACAAATGGACGTTATGACATGAATACTTCATCTCCATGAAAGACAGAAGACGACGTCAGATAACGTGAGTCAGATACAGCTTCTCTCTCTCTCTGTCTCTTTGGTCTCTAATTTCATCTCGGATGGTTAAATGTGTGGCTGCTGTGTGAATTTATCTCCTTAACAAGAATGCAGCAGAGATCATATAATGTGTTGTGGGTCACGTTAGTTTGCTTGTTGAAGTTACAGTGAGCTGTCTGGACTCACTCATTCATTTGTTTTTAATTGAGTAGTTGTTCAGTCACCTGTTGATGTTGTATGATTAGTGTGCAGGAGGTCTGGCTGCTTGCTTCTGACAGTTTCTTTAGTTTGTTTTTAAGCCGAGCTGTGTATTGAGTAATAAGCTTAAAATAATTAGAATAACAAGTGTTAACTAGTGGTGTAACGGATTGTAGTTGATCCGTGATCCGTACGGATCGCCCCCCACGGTTCGGCAGGCATATGAACTGCAGATTAATTGCAAAATTTAATGTCTCATTTAAGACAAAGTAAACAAACTGCTGTAAGTACAAGTCATGGACAGACAGCATGTCGCTAACAGGGATTTTGAAGAGCAACGATCAAACCAGCATCTAACGGTCCGATTTGACATTTCAGTCGTGTTTACCTGCTGTTTAATGTGCTGCAGCTGAGCCACTAACTAACATTAGCGGTGAATGTTTGTTATCAAGTTTTGATGATGTGGACAGAGGCTGTTTCATTCACTGTTTAAAAGATGAAGGTTTCATGCCTCATATTGCAATAACTGAGCATTGAATATTTTATATATTTTATTTTATTTTATTTAAACATCGGACATCTTAAATGTTGTTTTCATTTAAGACCATGTGCAAAAGTTCCTTGCTGTTTCTGGCTGTAAATGTGTTGCAGATAAATAGAAAACAAAGTTTTATTTGTCTCCCCCCTTTTTTCCCGCTGATCCTAATACTGAGCTGATCCGTGACTCAAATCTGTGATACTTACTGAACCGTGAGTTTTGTGTTCATGTTAACACTCCTAGTGTTAACATGTCAGCTTTGTAGACTATATTTTGTATGTCGTACATATAGATAAGAGTGTGTAAGTCATGTATTTGATACATGCATTAATACTTTCTGATGTGAACCTACACTTTTAGATGTTTTTCAATCTTTTTAGTTTTCAGCACTGATCTGAACCTGTATCACATTATAAGCTTTGTGCTTCTTTATATATTTCTGTATACTAAGAAAATATATTGGAAACATGTGTAAATCATGTGATATCTTGTCTGTTTTTGATGAGAACATAAATTTGTTGTCACAATAAAACAATACTATAAATTTGAATTTCACTTTGTTGGTAAAATCACACATCTGTACCACTCCATGGCTAAAATTATCTCTTCTTTGTTTAGAAACAATATGTATATGCTAAATGCCTTTAAAGAAGCAGCCTTTTCACCACTCAAGCAAAGTGTTTTATTGGCATATAAAATTGCCCCCCACCCCTCCGATTTCATCAGGTGGGACAATGATATAGTTTGATGTGGTTTGTTGTAAGATTCCATGTTGGTTTTCCTCCTGTCCTCCCCAATTTTTTGAGTCACCAGCCGCCACTGATCTACACTCACTGGTAACTTCATTAGATACACCTGTGCAACTAATACAATCCAATACAATCCAACATCTCTGCCATGAATTCTACATTTAGTAATTCAGTGAAAACCGCTTAAAGTGATCACTTCTGTACGGGTCAAATTGATCACTATAAGCCATTTCTATTTCTTAATTTCTCATGAAGATGACCATTTAATTGGCATCTGTATATTTATTACATGAATATAAAGTAATGAAACGGGCAGCTTCACTATTTACTGAATTTTATTGACTGTTTCAAAAGCAGTGGAAGAAAGAAAGCTGGTGAATGAGAGGAAGAAAATGTTAATAATGCAGCAGCCGCTAAATACACATCATAGGTGTATTATGGGAGGAAGGTAAAAAGAAAATAGAATTACTGTACTTTAATTTTACTTTCTCCATATGTTATTATGTATGAAGAGACCCAAAAGGAACACTGTAAGCCGACTATTGATTACTGTAATCAAATTATTTAAACAGCATTTGCATAGGACTGATTCTGTCCTGAGCTTTTTGATCCATATAAGCGGTTGATCACTGTAACTGTGATCACTATATGCGGTTTCCACTGTATTTTTCCCTCCTCATGTATGTTAACAGAGTGGACAAAACATTAGGAACACCATTCAATATAATGCACTCCAGTGCACCACCACAACCCACTACGACCTCAATAATAAACATAAAGAAGAATTATCACCTTTCTGACAATGTCAACAAAAACTGAAAATGTAAAAGCTTCATAAATGTAGAATTTATGGCAGAGCTGTTGTATTGGATTTCATTAGATTGCACAATTGTTCCTAATAAAGTGGCCGGTGGGTGAACGATGACCTGGATGACTGAGAATCTAATCTAAAGCTAATAGTGAATTGTTGTGAACAAGCTGAAAACAAACACTAATTAGCGACATATCTTAAATAAGTTTCTTGTAGACTTTGAGGCTGAGACAGGAAACAAAATACCTGAATCTTTTCTAAATAGTGGAGTTGAACAGCTTTTGGTAACTATTGAATGATTTTTGTAGCTTTTATATGCTTGTCAATAAGTAGACAAGGTCTGATGTTTGATTATTACAAACAAGTTTACAATAAATAGATGGTAAAAGCTCCTTAAACATTAGTGATATATTAGAAAAATAAACCTGTCAACATAACAATAGCCTTTATTGTGCTCTGATTAACATTATTGGTTATCGATATCAGCTACAACACACAGATAATTGTTTGTTATCATTTTCTGCATCTCTAGTTATTAGAAATAAACATACACACATACTAATTAAAGTCTAATTAACTTGTACTGCCCAGTTATCACATACAGTGTCTTTACAGGCTCACATCCTGAACTAGCCTGAGTTCTCTGACAAGACAAGGCCTAAAACCTTAAAACATAAGAAAATGAGAGAAAGCTCAACAGAGGCAGTTGAAGTGTTATGATGTTTTGTACTTACGGTCCGGTCTGATGAGGTCACACAGACACACTGGGAGCAGGAGGAGAGTGATGATTAGGATCCTCATGGTAGCTGATCGATTGACTGCACATACTGACAGATGATATTTATTTGCAACAGCAGAATGATCGTCTTCAGGTGGGTTTGGTTACTTTTAAACTCCAGCCCTCTGAGGGCAGTACTGATGACGTACTTTCTTACGTGTTATTTTTGTATGTGTAAATACTCTGTGTGTGTGTGTGTGTGTGTGTGTTTGTTTGTGTGTGAGGGGTCATGATGCTATCAGACCTCCGTCCCTCGTCAAAGAATCTTTATAGCCCTCTTTGCCACTTCAGACCACCAACATGTCAACAACATCTTTCTGAGAAACAACCTGATACACTTCTAAAGAAGACACACACAAAACCACACAGAGGATGCGATTATAACAGTAATTAAAGCTTCAAGTATATATTTGGTAGCAAGTTTGTGTCATGACTCCTCTAAAATGAACTCAGGTTGACAGTGGCTCACATTCTTTAGTGTTGTGACATAATCAACTGATAAACACCTTAAACTGCTCAAAATGACCTTGGATAGTCTTGAGAGGCAAAACACTTTATTTTAGTCCTTATTGGACCAAAGATAAGAACTAAATGATGCTTTAATGCTTCTCAATCTGCACTTACATGAATGATTTTTCTGATTATTTTAATGTATAATTAAGCAACCAATCCCCTAAACTTGCAAAGTACTGGAAAACTGAGCCGTGAAATGAAGAAGAAACTCGATTGCAAGAGCCAATAAAATCTTCTGATTTTAATTGAGTAAAATATACTGTAGGTGCATTTACAGCCCGTCTTAATTTGGTCTTTTATTTCCCCTCTAACATCATATTTAGTGCATCTAAGAATTTTTTGACAGGTTATCATTTCAGATAACTTTCTCACACACTTTAATGGAAACTAATTCAATGACATGAATGTGATAGTGTTGACATACATGCACGCTCAGACCACCACTTGTCATTTCGTTTCACTTTATAATTAGCATCAAACATAAAACTTTTCAGCAAAGATGATGCGTCCTTTTCGAAACTTTGCCCAGGTTACTACAATAAAGTATGTTTCTTTTGATGGTTGTCTGCACCACCATTGTATGTGTTGAGGCAAAAAAAACTTTGCTGTGTGGTGAGGAACAAGAAATTACAGGCTGATTAACAACACTGAGCTTGCTCTCAGATTTAAGGAATTTATTACAGAGTATCAAGTCAAATTAAAATGAACAACCAACAGCAATCAGCAAACAGAGACAAAGTCTCGCTATTCGGCCGAATAGGGTGCAGCCTCTCTTAACCAAGGTGGCATCAAGAGACTGAACACAGGTCAACCGAAATGACTGTCCTTATATGCAAACCGATCCATGCAGATGGTAATGTATTCATTTGACGTCTGTCCTGATTTCACCCCTGCACACAGTTCAACTCCGTCCACTGTCTAGACGCAGGGCTGTCAGTTTGTTTAAGACCAGTCATTTGAGTTCAGTGCTATTTACTTGTACAGTTCATTCAAACATACTTTGATGGCACAAAACTATCTTCAGTTAAATGCTAGTAAGACTGAAGTGGTTTTATTTGGTCCCTCCGACTCCAGTGGGGGTATAGCTAATCTCTTAGGGTCCCTGGCCCCTTACCTTCATTCTCATGCCAGCAATCTCGGTGTTATTTTTGATTTGGCTCTAAAATTTGATAAACAAATTAATTCTGTTGTCAAAGGATGTTATTTCCACCTACGAAACATTGCCAAATTGAAACCACTTCTCTCATTCAACACAACCGCTCTGATTTCCTCCTGTCTGGACTAATGCAATGCCCTTTATTTGGGTGTTAGCCAGTCATCCCTGTCTCGCTTGCAACTAGTGCAGAATGCTGCTGCTCAGCTAATAACTGGCATAAGGAAGAGAGACAGCATCACACCTATACTGGCCTCCCTGCATTGGTTACCAGTCAAGTATAGGACTGAGTTTAAGGTACTTTTATTTGTTTTTAAGGCTCTACATGGCCTGGCCCCCCAGTACATCTCGGAGCTCATCTGCCCCCTTCACAACACCAGATCTTAGAATGGTACAGCTTACCTCTTGGAATTAAGTGTTCCCCTTCCCTAGACACTTTTAAGGCCAAACTAAAGACTCACTTGTTCGCTCGGGCCTTTGACTGTCGTTAAAACCCAGTGTTCTACTATAATTTGTTTTCTATTTGTTCTTGTTTCTTGTTTGATGTTACCCTGTTGTGTTGTTTTCATTTATTCTTGATATCTTATTGTACAGCACTTTGGTCAACTGTGGTTGTTTTTAAATGTGCTTTATAAATAAATTTGATTTCATTTGATACTTTGTCCTTACAGAGAGTTCATCATTCTTACAATTTATAAAACACCAAATCAGAATAACAGATTAAGAAACAAGATTTCCCCTACAAATCCTCCCTTTTGTCATTTTGACAACTTAACATTCAAATTAACTATTTTAAGCTAACAGAGCAAAAAGCAAAACTTCAGCAATGTAAATTCACAGAGATTCAATACATCATGTCATTAGCTCTACTTCACCGGAGCTAATACTATCCTGGTGGCTCATATAAGAACAAAAACATGTCAGTAAGCTTTAAAGACTATCCTCGGTTTCGTCATCACTATCAAGGCTTCCCGGATATGGTGGAATCCAGTCTGGAAGATGGAACAAATCAGGTTGATCTGGACATTGTACAGCTACCAGCATTGTTGTGGCCTTCTTAACACAAACTTTGACAATAGTTGAAATTAGAACGATTACAATCACAATGAAAATTATACCTCCTAGTATCCATACTAGGCCTTTAATGAGAAAAGATCCCCAGAACCCAGTCACTGCCTGCAATCCCCCAAAGGGGTTCCAGTGGTGGTCTTCATGTAGTTCCTGGATACCCTGTTCAGTGTCTGTTATTAATCGTGAACTGAGGAAGAAGCATCCCTAATGAACATGCAGCATTCATGTTCAGCCTCTTCTTTTGATAGGAGCCTCACCTTATAACTCAGAGAAAGAGAGTCTACTTTGGTCCACCAGGGGCACCAGCAGCCCTCAATACCCAGCTAGGTTGGACACTTCAAGGGCCAACCTTTCTCCAAGAGCATCCAAATGCCACTCAAGCTCTCTTCACCTCAAATGGCACCTCCTATGCCGAACTCAGTCATCATGTGAAAAAGTTAAGGCAGATAGATATTCTCCCCTTTAAATCTGAGAAACGATTCACAAGACCCAGACAGGACAAGGCGGCCATGAAAGCACTCGAAGCCAAAGTAAAAATGGATGGGACCAAACACTATGCGACACCTCTCCCTCGTATCCACAATGTCCCAAACCTACAAGCACCCATAGAGTCAGTTATGCTCCTCCTGCGCCAGACTGAACACCATTTAGCCAAAAAACCAGAGTCTCCGCTGCCCAGCACCAAAGAGTCACCTCCTTCCTGCCCAGTCCTAGGTGGGCAGGACTTAGCCTCAACCTAACAGGCCACACCTGAACTGGCTCAGGCCTTGCTCAGTCTCTCCCGTTGTCTGCTGCAGCATGCTGACTTGACCGTGGTATTAGCTGTCTTCTCCAGTTGACTATGCACAAGATGCATTATTTGAGTAAGTTGAAGACGTTGTAGTTATTGCTGTTTCTTTGCTTAATGACCAAATTAATGTTTTGAGTTAAGATTTAAAGTATTAGAGTACCTTTTGTGATCTGATTATTGCTTTGATTAAGACTTACTAGAGTACCTTTGTTTGCTGATAATTGTTTTCATCTGCCTTTTAGCCTTTAAATCAACTATGAAAGTCAACTATTTGTTCAGACTCGAACATGTACAAAAGTTTATATTTTGAGTAAAGATTGAGAAAAAAAAGCAAAGTCCAACTACTACTGTTTGTTTACGTGATGTTCAGAGTCAGAGGAAGCTTCCAGAAGCTAACCAATCAGAACACAGTGGGCTCATTGGAAGGGAACAGGAGATAAAATGGCCTTAGTTTTTAACTGTAAATCATGCAAAGATATTCCAGTAGAGCCCCAGAATATAAATATAGAGCTGGAAATGTGCAGAGTATGACATCTTTAAACACTTGGAACTTATTTTTCTTTTACTGAAAATAAAAATCTTCATCTTGCTGCGACTCACCGTTACAGAGCTCCACTCCACCAGGACGCCAAAAAATAAAGAACAAAAAGAGCAACACAGCTGCCTGTCTAGAGTGCAACAACACATGTTGTGTGTATCCCTGTGTTTCCTTTTATTGTAATAATGCAATAAATGTTTACAACAAGAAATAAATGTAATAATTTAAAAAGCACAACATTGTGAGTTTGGACGAAGGAGACAAAACCAATACTTAAAAGATTATAAATACATCTCAGGAGGAAAGAGGTGATGAAAAGCCTCTTTCAGTCTTGTCACATCCACTTGAGTATGTTTAATGAAAACACACATTATGTTTTGCATCTTTTTTGGAAATTTGAAGGAGATCAAATCAATATTGTGCTAAAAGTGCTTAAAACCCACTTCCACAAAGCGAGATAACATCCATCACAATTACTGACCTCTGCTGCTTGTCTAGAGTTCAATCACTGTGTTTACTTTCATTCTCTATTACAATAACTTAATAAATGAGTCTTTTGAGCACTTTTTCGGTTCCATAATTTGTCTCCGTCTAAGAATCCCCCCCAAAATATCTAAATTTAGAAACTTCACTTTCATATCCATGTCTTCTTCTTCTTTATTCATGTGAAGTCAAGGCTGTAGTTAATCTCAATGGTTAAGTTTGATAAAAGAAATCAAGCAACATGACCTTTAAGTAGACGATGATCAACAAAATATCACGTCATGAATTAAACGTTAATTCAGAAAACAGCAAAAACACACACACACACTTTGTGGTTTGGGATAAAAATATATTAATAGCTTGACAATACACTTTTTGCATATATATCAGTTGCGAGGACAGAAGTATTTGCATTTAGAGGAGATTATTAAGGCTAGAATATAACATATGTGTGTATATACATGTTACTGTGTGTGTAACATGTTCTCATGCAGTAGCAGGAAGATGAAGACAAGCGGTGATGCTTCACAGGTATCCAGATGTCATATTGGCGATGACTAGAAAGCAGAAAGAAGACAAATCACAAACCGCTCTCAAGACTACCGAGCCGATCGTAATGGGGCGCCAGTTGTTAATGTCGCCGGCTTTACTCTAATCACTAGACTTGGGGATCAGGGTGGTTCGGCTCTGTTTCAGGCACCTCGGCAACCGTCCGCTGTACAATATGGCGTTGAACAAGTCCGCCAGCTTCTCGCCCTTCTTGTCCCACATGAATAGGACGTTGCGTCCAACGCCATCAGGACCAGGCGCACTCGCCTGGTCCATCTTCCGAAGTGCCTGTAGAGCCTCAGCCGGTGAGATGGGAGGGCATAGGGACGAGTTGTTCGCCTCCGGCAAGGAGGCGAACTGACCAAGACTAACGAAACTGTCGCCCCTCTCCCATATCCCCTTATATGTCTCAGTGACCAGTCTGGGATCAATACGGCAAACCGTTTGTTCCCTTCTGTTGCTCCGATACAGCGTCTGCAAGTTCTTGTATCGGAGCCTCTTGCGAGAAGGGCTCTTTTCCCACCCGGGAAAAGAGCCCTTCTCGCAACAGGTGGTACCTTTCTCGTAGGAGTCCCAGCCGGGCTCTCCTCCTTCCTCCGTCTGAGTAGTAGCCTACTCCGGACTACTACTCCGCTCGCCCTGTCTGCGCTGCCAGGAGCCGCCCCTACTCCAGCCTCACGTGCCGTCGGCCGACGGACATGTTCACGATCACGCCTCGGGGTTGACCACATCTTTCTTCCTATGACAGTAGGCGACCTGTCCTATCATAGTTAGTCAGAGGTGTCAGTTGGCTTGTTGTTTGTCGTAGCTCTGATCGCAGTCAAGAGTGGCGGGTCTTACACCCTGACCCACTCAGAACTCTTTCAAAAGCAAACGGACAGCAGCTAAAGTTATCAGAACGAGCAAGATTAACTTAACTCGTTCATCCATTCATGCTTGGGCGGGGTCAGAACGACCCTGCCTGGTACCCCTGCCATTGCCAAAAATTAGAGCGTCAGCACCTAGACACTCAATCTTATGGGCAGGAGCCACATCGGTGCAGACACCCTGGTGTCTTCCCGACGTTAGTTGTTCCCAGCGCTCGATCCTGACTACCGTTCCTTCTTTCTTTTCCGGACATTGTCGCTGCACGCTACAATCTTTAGTCTTTGTTCCCAAGTTTGAGTTATTCATCCGTGAGTACATTGGGGACAGACTAGTCTGATCCCACAGTGGATGCCCGTTGGTGCGCCCATCCGTGCTTCCTGGGTTACGGTCTTCGCCGTACTCTCCACGAGTACGTTGCCGGCGGGACCACGAGGAGGTGAGGGGTCACTATGATGCTACCATGGCCAGAGCAGCTCTTACCCAAGGAGGTACTCCTTGCCGGGTCATGGTTCTCTTTGCCTCCAGGGCTGTGGGTATTCCCCAGGCCATCACACATCCCAGGAGACCAGCGAAAGCAGCAATCACTCACCGCTTGGCCTTTAAGAGAGTCATAGTTACTCCCACCGTTTACCCGCGCTTCATTGAATTTCTTCACTTTGACATTCAGAGCACTGGGCAGAAATCACATCGTGTCAACACCCTACGTGGGCCTTCGCGATGCTTTGTTTTAATTAAACAGTCGGATTCCCCTGGTCCGCACCAGTTCTAAGTCAGCTGCTAGGCGCCAGCCGAGGCGACCCACCAGGACCCGTAGCTGGGGAGATCCGCGAGAAGGGCCCGGCGCGCGTCCAGAGTCGCAGCCGCCGCCGCCCACCGTACCCGATCCCCCCGGCCGACCCGTCTTCCACACGGCGGCAGACACCGCCCCGCGAAAACCCCCGTCTGGCGACGCGAGGCGGGCCGCACACCGCGCTTCCAGCGGGGGCGAGAGGGGGGCGAGAACTCCAGCAGAGAGCTGATCAGACTGAGAAGACTCAGTGGACAAACAGTGGCTGTGTTTTCAAAGACGGGTACGGTACGGCCCCAATGACAAACCATGTCTGCCAAAGTATTTGTTTCCTCACTATGCAAAGTTGAGTCATGGGTTGGACCATGCCTCAAGAGGAGGGATGATGGATACTATTTCACAACACTGGTTCACAAGGACTTTTACTAACTATGCCCCAAAATTTAGTCAATCATGTGTTATCTGTGCCACGAACAATATTGGCAGAAGTATTCAAACACCACAAGGTGCACACCCTTCACCAGATAAACCATTTGATCACTTACAGATGGATTTCATTGAACTAACACCAAGTGAAGGAAAGAAATATTGTCTGGTAATTGTTGACATGTTTTCCAAATGGATTGAAGTGTTTTTCCTTCAGCAAATCAAGTGAAAGAAGCGGTACCAACTTCAGCCAAAGGACCTTTTCATGGCCAGCAGCCTTTTGACTGGATAGTGATGAAAGGCTTGGCGCTCTAAGCGGTGGACGGGCCCATTCCAGGTGCTGTTGACCACACAGACGGCAGTAAAGGTCGCTGAAAGAGTCACCTGGATCCATGCCAACCACTGCAAAACAGTTCCACCTCCACCAGAGACATCAACAACAGAGTAAGTCACCACAGCGCGATTGAGGACTCTACGAGAGTGTAGGCGGATCGCTGCTCTCAGGTGACCAACACAAAGACATCCACTCACAGACCAGGAAGAGAAGTAGAAGTGACAGTATCGGCATACTGTCCGACAAGAGCAGGCCGAGCTCCAACTAAGTGACGTGCTGAGTGAATCTTAGTGTCACCATCGTGGGATCTACGATGGAACCCGAACGATGACCATGGAATCCATTCAGACGTCCTGGACGGTGTGGTTTGCTTGGTTCAATGTGTTTGTATTTTGTGGCTGTTGTTTGATCCCATGTATCAGAGGTTTGATTGTCCACACGGTTGACAAATCTGTCTCTCATCAAATGACTCAGCGAACTATTCCTGATTGGATTCCACCACACCATGATGTTTCTGATCTTGATGAAGTCTCTGACTGTTAAGTTACAATAATAAAAGTTGCTTGCATTTATTATGGGATGCTTACATCCACAAAAACAGTATCTTACTTTCCTACAGTGATATTTTATGACGTAATGTTTTAAATCTTGACTGAGGTAACATTAGATTTTTTTTTTTTTTTTTTATCACTCCGTTATGTTTTCTTATGTTACCATATGTAAGGATGATTGTTTACTATGAAGGTAAAATCTTGTGTAATTTTTCCTTAATGAGTGATAAAATGTGATGAAAAGATGTAAATCTAATGGAAGAACCACACTTTGTATCCTCTGCATCACACAAACAGTTATTGCATTTTTGATAAACTCATATTGTATAACCTTGAACATGTAACATTTGTGCTCATTATTTTTGACACTGGATCAGAGTAGGGAGTAGCATCATCCTGGACAAGCTACAGTTCTTTTATAATCAGTTTGATAGCTTTGATGACATCCAGCACTGCAACCCACTCACATTGTCTATAAAAGGTATGTGCACTTTGTAACCGACATCAGTCTGCATTTACGCTCTGTTGTGACTGTATGCTGATCCCTTGCAAGGTTTTTCATTAAAGGACAAAAAGACAACTTGGTCTTTGTCAGCTTTTTATTTTCAGATTTCCATCACAAGTCGTAGGTAAAAGTCACATCCACGCATTTTCACATCTGTGGTAGAAGAAGGTAGTATTCATGGATGTATAATAAAAGCTTTAGTGATATAATAAGAGCTGGTTAGGGCACTGCCACTCAGCCTTGCAGCCAATTTGTCACAGTGGCCACTCGCGGTATTGCAGCGAAAAATCCCCCTGCAGCCCAAAAGCATTTTCTCCATAGACCACCACTGTAAAAGAGACATCTGTAAAATTGTTGACAGGACACCTCGAACTGTAAACAACGTCAATTTTATGACTATTTCTATTATGAACTTTTGATCCATGGAGGTATTATGTTTGTAAAACTTTCCTCGAGCGGAGAAAAACGATTTAAACAACCGTGACGTCATCACAATGTAAAGTCTACGGGCCGAGCAGGAGCTCGCGGGCGGGGCCAGTGGAGGAAACACCACTGCACATATTCAGTGAGCCGCACAACATGGAAGCAAACCTGGAAGCTAGAAACTTTTTGGTGTGTATGGGCCAGTGCTTGTTTTAAGTTATGTCATGGTAAATTTCAATGCCTTGTCGCTCCTCCCTGGTCTTTTAAGTGTTGGAATCAGATCGTATCAGACGTAACTGTTAGTGCCACTTTCTTAAGATAATGATGATTATGGGATTTGCGTTAACTCCAGTAAACAAGCTCAATAATGGCAATCCAGACCACTTCGTGATAAAATTTAAACATATTTCTTGCGCTGAACAACATTAGTATGGGGTTTTAAATTGTAGCCCAGGTAAATACCATTATTTTGAGCCATATTGAGTCAGTGTAGGCCCAACACAGATCTCTGCCACCACAAGCAAATGTTAATTTTTGTTTTATCTTGAGTCACTATCAAGGTGTAGTCCAGGAAAAACTAGCAGAGAGTACAAATAGGCAAGCCCCCCATGAGGTCCAGCTCAATCAGCACTAGATATGGTACAGCACGGAAAACTATAGCCTACATATAATATTGCTGATTTTCATGCTTTTATCACAAAGTCAGACCTGCCAACCCTGGACGAGTTTTTTGAGTACCACTTCCGCGACCTAGATGCGTCAGATGCAAATCACTGCTGTTCGAACAATGAATTATTCTACTTTTAGTACTATTGTCTACTTTAACTAAGACATTAAATTTTGCAATTAATCCGCAGTTCATATGCCTGCCAAACCGTGGGGGGCAATACGTACGGATCATGGATCAACTACGATCAGTTACACCACTAGATAACACTTGTTATTCTAGTTACTTTAAGCTTATTACTCAATATACGGCTCAGCTTAAAAACGAACTAAAGAAACTGTTAGAAGCAGCAGCCAGACCTCCTGCACTCATTCACTTATCACACATCAACAGGTGACTGAACAACCACTCAATTAAAAACAATGAATGAGTGAGTCCAGACAGCTCACTGTAACTTCAACAAGCAAACTAACATTACCCACAACACATTATATGATCTCTGCTGCATTCTTGTTAAGGAGATAAAAAACACAAAAAAAGCCACACAGAGACATTTAACCATCAGAGATGAAATTAGCGACCAAAGAGACAGAGAGAGAGAAGCTGTATCTGACTCACGTTATCTGACGTCTTCTTCTTTCTATCATGGAGATGAAGTATTCATGTCATAACGTCCATTTGTAGCTGTTGGTCATCTTGTTTGTTAGTTAACAGAACTTTGTGGCTGCTGGTTAACCAGTCTGATATCATTAGCAACAATGACAAACAAGCTAACACTCCTGGATGTTTCTCCGGTTGCTTCTCTCCCCAGCCTCCCATCAGCGTCCTGCTGCTGCTGCACTGCCCAGTCCAGATAATTTCTCCCGTTAGCTTAACGACAGTCCTTAACAGTCCTTCCATGGATTATAAAGAGTCCTTCAGGCTGCTACAACAAGCTAACTGTTGCGTTGGCTAACGCAAGGAGCTATCTACTGCTGCTATTCTGCCTTACAGTGGAGAGAATTGAAGATGAAATCTGGAAACTATCATTGGACCAACTTGATGTCAATATTGCATTCTGGTTGTTGATTGGTTAGAGAGGACGTCGTCCCTTGGAGCGAAATTTTACGTGTCATGGCCAATCACAGATTAGCATGAAAAAAAATGAAATACATTAAGTCCAATGTAAGAGATGCAGAGGACAGCAGGCACCCGTCCTCCTCTGTCCCCCACTCCACCTCCACCAAAATTCAGTAGTCTTACCCACATCTAATCTACAAGTAAGTTTGTGACCATTGCTGTCCCCGTTATCTGTTTTCAACACCACCAGTATAATATTTAGACTAGGTCCCTAAAATGAATGGAAGTGAATGAGGAGCCTGGCACCTGGGAGAAATGGTGGTGTTGAGGGCAGACAACAAGGACAGCAGTGATCACTAGCTTACTTGTAGATGCACTTTGATAGAGGTGAGACTGCTGAATTTTGACAAGTTTTACTAAAGTGAAATATCCATTTAAGGACAATCCAGGTGGAAAGTTAATCAGTTCTTCCTCGGCCCATGTCCAACCTTTCTACAAGGTTTTGTGGTGTTACGTGAAATCCGTTCGGAAGTTACGCCTTTTTAGTGATTGGTCAGGGTTACAGCGCCCCCATTTGGTGGATGATTGTGGAAATTTAATCAATTCCGGTTGACCTACAATGAACCTTCTACAAAGCTTTGTGCAAATCCGGCCACAATGCTAACACACGGACAGATGGCTACACCCATTACTATATACAACAGAGATAAAACAGCGTAGTAGGCTGATCAGTCTCTAGATGAAGACCAGCCGTGCAGTTGTATATGTGTTCTGTAGTCACTTTAACCTTGTTTTCCATTTTCATTACAGGCACATTGACTCCAATCATAAACTGATCGCCTGGAGATTTGTTTTCCATGGATGCATTGATGGCTACAGTTGTTTATTTGGAATGTTGCACAAACAAGCGTGCTTCAACTGTTCTTTCTTTTTTCTGCAATGGTGTATCTCAGTTTGGTTTGCCACTCAGAGTCAGAGGGGACAGAGTGGGAGAAAATGTAGATGTGGCAAGGTTTATGATTGAGAACAGGGGTGCGGACCGGGGGAGTTA